>NC_140593.1:887757978-888432661 GCF_964204655.1 Triturus cristatus
TAAAAAATCTATTTTCTGATGAAAAACGATGACCCGTGACCTGTCGAAATTTCTCCAGATGGTCAGAAATGGAAATTTTTTAATGTTTAATTTTTTTACTGTAAATGACTATTCCATGTGAATTATCACTTTTGGAATTTAAATAAGTGTGTTTAGAGTCACTTTAATACCTGAAATTGGTCGAAATAGAAGCTTCTGAATAGGAGAAAATGTCTGTATTAATGGCAATTTTGGTGACATTGAGGCTTCAAAAAGTAGTTATTCAACATGAGGCATAATCCAAATGACATTTTGAATCAATTTTTCTACAGTCCAAAAAAATCTATTTTCTGATGAAAAACGATGACCCGTGACCTGTTGAAATTTCTCCAGATGGTCAGAAATGGAAATTTTTTAATGTTTCATTTTTTGAATGCAAATGACTATTCCATGTAAATTATCACTTTTGGAACAAAAACAAGTGTGCTTAGAGTCACTTTAATGCCTGAAATTGGTCGAAATAGAAGCTTCTGAATAGGAGAAAAAGTCTGTAATAATGGCAATTTTGGTCACATTGAGGCTTTAAAAAGTA
Organism: Triturus cristatus; assembly: GCF_964204655.1. Lineage (NCBI taxonomy): Eukaryota > Metazoa > Chordata > Amphibia > Caudata > Salamandridae > Triturus > Triturus cristatus. Next base: position 887,758,550 of record NC_140593.1, read on the forward strand.
GTCATTCAACATAAGGCTCATTCCAAATGACATTTTGAATCAATTTTTCTAGAGTCCAAAAAATCAATTTTCTGATGAAAAACGATGACCCGTGACCTGTCGAAATTTCTCCAGATTGTCAGAAATGGAAATTTTTTAATGTTTAGTTTTTTGACTGCAAATAACTATTCCATGTAAACTATCACTTTTGGAACAAAAATACATGTGTTAGAGTCACTTTAATGCCTGAAATTGGTCGAAAAAGAAGCTTCTGAGTAGGAGAAAATGTCTGTAATAATGGCAATTTTGGTCACATTGAGGCTTAAAAAAGCAGTTATTCAACATGAGGCACATTCCAAATGACATTTTTAATCAATTTTTCTACAGTCCAAAAAAATCAATTTTCTGATGAAAAACGATGACCCGTGACCTGTTGAAATTTCTCCAGATGGTCAGAAATGGACATTTTTTAATGTTTCATTTTTTGACTGCAAATGACTATTCAATGTAATTGATCACTTTTGGAACAAAAATAAGTGTGTTTAGAGTCACTTGAATGCCTGAAATTGGTCGAAATAGAAGCTTCTGAATAGGAGAAAAAGTCTGTAATGATGGCAATTTTGGTCACATTGAGGCTTGAAAAAGTAGTTATACAACATGAGGCGCATTCCAAATGACATTTTGAATCAATTTTTCTACAGTCCAAAAAAACAATTTTCTGATGAAAAACGATGCCCCGTGACCTGTCGAAATTTCTCCAGATCATCAGAAATGGATATTTTTTAATGTTTAATTTTTTGACTGCAAATGACTATTCCGTGTAAATTATCACTTTTGGAACAAAAATAAGTGTGTTTAGAGTCACTTTAATGCCTGAAATTGGTCGAAATGGAAGCTTCTGAATAGGATTAAATGTCTGTAATACTGGCAATTTTGGTCACATTGAGTCTTTAAAAAGCAGTTATTCAACATGAGGCACATTCCAAATGACATTTTGAATCAATTTTTCTACAGTCCAAAAAAATCAATTTTCTGATGAAAAACGATGACCCGTGACCTGTCGAAATTTCTCCAGATGGTCAGAAATAGAAATTTTTTAATGTTTAATTTTTATACTGTAAATGACTATTCCATGTGAATTATCACTTTTGGAATTTAAATAAGTGTGTTTAGAGTCACTTTAATGCCTGAAATTGGTCGAAGTAGAAGCTTCTGAATAGGAGGAAATGTCTGTATTAATGGCAATTTTGGTCACATTGAGGCTTCAAAAATTAGTTATTCAACATGAGGCACAATCCAAATGACATTTTGAATCAATTTTTCTACAGTCCCAAAAAATCAATTTTCTGATGAAAAACGATGACCCGTGACCTGTCGAAATTTCTCCAGATGGTCAGAAATGGAAATTTTTTTATGTTTCATTTTTTTTACTGTAAATGACTATTCCATGTGAATTATCACTTTTGGAACAAAAACAAGTGTGTTTAGAGGCACTTTAATGCCTGAAATTGGTCGAAAAAGAAGCTTCTGAGTAGGAGAAAAAGTCTGTAATTATATCAATTTTGGTTACATTGAGGCTTTAAAAAGTAGTTATTCAACATGAGGCGCATTCTAAATGACATTTTGAATCAATTTTTCTACAGTCCAAAAAATCAATTTTCTGATGAAAAACGATGACCCGTGACCTGTCAAAATTTCTCCAGATCGTCAGAAATGGAAATTTTTTAATGTTTAATTATTTGACTGCAAATGACTATTCCGTGTAAATTATCACTTTTGGAACAAAAATAAGAGTGTTTAGAGTCACTTTAATGCCTGAAATTGGTCGAAATGGAAGCTTCTGAATAGGATTAAATGTCTGTAATACTGGCAATTTTGGTCACATTGAGTCTTTAAAAAGCAGTTATTCAACATGAGGCACATTCCAAATGACATTTTTAATCAATTTTTCTACAGTCCAAAAAATCAATTTTCTGATGAAAAACGATGACCCGTGACCTGTCGAAATTTCTCCAGATGGTCAGAAATGGAAATTTTTTAATGTTTAATTTTTTGACTGCAAATGACTATTCCATGTAAATTATCACTTTTGGAACAAAAACAAGTGTGTTTAGAGTCACTTTAATGCCTGAAATTGGTCGAAATGGAAGCTTCTGAATAGGATTAAATGTCTGTAATACTGGCAATTTTGGTCACATTGAGGCTTTAAAAAGTAGTTATTCAACATGAGGCACATTCCAAATGACATTTTGAATCATTTTTTCTACAGTCTAAAAAATCTATTTTCTGATGAAAAACGATGACCCGTGACCTGTCGAAATTTCTCCAGATGGTCAGAAATGGAAATTTTTTAATGTTTAATTTTTTTACTGTAAATGACTATTCCATGTGAATTATCACTTTTGGAATTTAAATAAGTGTGTTTAGAGTCACTTTAATGCCTGAAATTGGTCGAAATAGAAGCTTCTGAATAGGAGAAAATGTCTGTATTAATGGCAATTTTGGTGACATTGAGGCTTCAAAAAGTAGTTATTCAACATGAGGCATAATCCAAATGACATTTTGAATCAATTTTTCTACAGTCCAAAAAAATCTATTTTCTGATGAAAAACGATGACCCGTGACCTGTTGAAATTTCTCCAGATGGTCAGAAATGGAAATTTTTTAATGTTTCATTTTTTGAATGCAAATGACTATTCCATGTAAATTATCACTTTTGGAACAAAAACAAGTGTGCTTAGAGTCACTTTAATGCCTGAAATTGGTCGAAATAGAAGCTTCTGAATAGGAGAAAAAGTCTGTAATAATGGCAATTTTGGTCACATTGAGGCTTTAAAAAGTAGTCATTCAACATAAGGCTCATTCCAAATGACATTTTGAATCAATTTTTCTAGAGTCCAAAAAATCAATTTTCTGATGAAAAACGATGACCCGTGACCTGTCGAAATTTCTCCAGATTGTCAGAAATGGAAATTTTTTAATGTTTAGTTTTTTGACTGCAAATAACTATTCCATGTAAACTATCACTTTTGGAACAAAAATACATGTGTTAGAGTCACTTTAATGCCTGAAATTGGTCGAAAAAGAAGCTTCTGAGTAGGAGAAAATGTCTGTAATAATGGCAATTTTGGTCACATTGAGGCTTAAAAAAGCAGTTATTCAACATGAGGCACATTCCAAATGACATTTTTAATCAATTTTTCTACAGTCCAAAAAAATCAATTTTCTGATGAAAAACGATGACCCGTGACCTGTTGAAATTTCTCCAGATGGTCAGAAATGGACATTTTTTAATGTTTCATTTTTTGACTGCAAATGACTATTCAATGTAATTGATCACTTTTGGAACAAAAATAAGTGTGTTTAGAGTCACTTGAATGCCTGAAATTGGTCGAAATAGAAGCTTCTGAATAGGAGAAAAAGTCTGTAATGATGGCAATTTTGGTCACATTGAGGCTTGAAAAAGTAGTTATACAACATGAGGCGCATTCCAAATGACATTTTGAATCAATTTTTCTACAGTCCAAAAAAACAATTTTCTGATGAAAAACGATGCCCCGTGACCTGTCGAAATTTCTCCAGATCATCAGAAATGGATATTTTTTAATGTTTAATTTTTTGACTGCAAATGACTATTCCGTGTAAATTATCACTTTTGGAACAAAAATAAGTGTGTTTAGAGTCACTTTAATGCCTGAAATTGGTCGAAATGGAAGCTTCTGAATAGGATTAAATGTCTGTAATACTGGCAATTTTGGTCACATTGAGTCTTTAAAAAGCAGTTATTCAACATGAGGCACATTCCAAATGACATTTTGAATCAATTTTTCTACAGTCCAAAAAAATCAATTTTCTGATGAAAAACGATGACCCGTGACCTGTCGAAATTTCTCCAGATGGTCAGAAATAGAAATTTTTTAATGTTTAATTTTTATACTGTAAATGACTATTCCATGTGAATTATCACTTTTGGAATTTAAATAAGTGTGTTTAGAGTCACTTTAATGCCTGAAATTGGTCGAAGTAGAAGCTTCTGAATAGGAGGAAATGTCTGTATTAATGGCAATTTTGGTCACATTGAGGCTTCAAAAATTAGTTATTCAACATGAGGCACAATCCAAATGACATTTTGAATCAATTTTTCTACAGTCCCAAAAAATCAATTTTCTGATGAAAAACGATGACCCGTGACCTGTCGAAATTTCTCCAGATGGTCAGAAATGGAAATTTTTTTATGTTTCATTTTTTTTACTGTAAATGACTATTCCATGTGAATTATCACTTTTGGAACAAAAACAAGTGTGTTTAGAGGCACTTTAATGCCTGAAATTGGTCGAAAAAGAAGCTTCTGAGTAGGAGAAAAAGTCTGTAATTATATCAATTTTGGTTACATTGAGGCTTTAAAAAGTAGTTATTCAACATGAGGCGCATTCTAAATGACATTTTGAATCAATTTTTCTACAGTCCAAAAAATCAATTTTCTGATGAAAAACGATGACCCGTGACCTGTCAAAATTTCTCCAGATCGTCAGAAATGGAAATTTTTTAATGTTTAATTATTTGACTGCAAATGACTATTCCGTGTAAATTATCACTTTTGGAACAAAAATAAGAGTGTTTAGAGTCACTTTAATGCCTGAAATTGGTCGAAATGGAAGCTTCTGAATAGGATTAAATGTCTGTAATACTGGCAATTTTGGTCACATTGAGTCTTTAAAAAGCAGTTATTCAACATGAGGCACATTCCAAATGACATTTTTAATCAATTTTTCTACAGTCCAAAAAATCAATTTTCTGATGAAAAACGATGACCCGTGACCTGTCGAAATTTCTCCAGATGGTCAGAAATGGAAATTTTTTAATGTTTAATTTTTTGACTGCAAATGACTATTCCATGTAAATTATCACTTTTGGAACAAAAACAAGTGTGTTTAGAGTCACTTTAATGCCTGAAATTGGTCGAAATAAAAGCTTCTGAATAGGAGAGAATGTCTGTATTAATGGCAATTTTGGTCACATTGAGGCTTTAAAAAGTAGTTATTCAACATGAGGCACATTCCAAATGACATTTTTAATCACTTTTTCTACGGTCCAAAAAATCAATTTTCTGATGAAAAACGATGACCCGTGACCTGTCGAAGTTTCTCCAGATGGTCAGAAATGGAAATTTTTTAATGTTTAATTTTGTGACTGCAAATGACTATTCCATGTAAATTATCACTTTTGGAACAAAAACAAGTGTGTTTAGAGTCACTTTAATGCCTGAAATTGGTCGAAATAATAGCTTCTGAATAGGAGAAAATGTCTGTATTAATGGCAATTTTGGTCACATTGAGGCTTTAAAAAGTAGTTATTCAACATGAGGCACATTCCAAATGACATTTTGAATCATTTTTTCTACAGTCTAAAAAATCTATTTTCTGATGAAAAACGATGACCCGTGACCTGTCGAAATTTCTCCAGATGGTCAGAAATGGAAATTTTTTAATGTTTAATTTTTTTACTGTAAATGACTATTCCATGTGAATGATCACTTTTGGAATTTAAATAAGTGTGTTTAGAGTCACTTTAATGCCTGAAATTGGTCGAAATAGAAGCTTCTGAATAGGAGAAAATGTCTGTATTAATGGCAATTTTGGTGACATTGAGGCTTCAAAAAGTAGTTATTCAACATGAGGCATAATCCAAATGACATTTTGAATCAATTTTTCTACAGTCCAAAAAAATCAATTTTCTGATGAAAAACGATGACCCGTGACCTGTCGAAATTTCTCCAGATTGTCAGAAATGGAAATTTTTTAATGTTTCATTTTTTGAATGCAAATGACTATTCCATGTAAATTATCACTTTTGGAACAAACACAAGTGTGCTAAGAGTCACTTTAATGCCTGAAATTGGTGGAAATAGAAGCTTCTGAATAGGAGAAAAAGTCTGTAATAATGGCAATTTTGGCCACATTGAGGCTTTAAAAAGTAGTTATTCAATATAAGGCTCATTCCAAATGACATTTTGAATCAATTTTTCTAGAGTCCAAAAAATCAATTTTCTGATGAAAAACGATGACCCGTGACCTGTCGAAATTTCTCCAGATGGTCAGAAATGGAAATTTTTTAATGTTTAAATTTTTTTTACTGTAAATGACTATTCCATGTGAATTATCACTTTTGGAACAAAAATAAGGGTGTTTAGAGTCACTTTAATGCCTGAAATTGGTCGAAATAAAAGCTTCTGAATAGAAGAAAATGTCTTTAAAAATGGCAATTTTCGTCACATTGAGGCTTTAAAATGTAGTTATTCAACATGAGGCACAATCCAAATGACATTTTGAATCAATTTTTCTACAGTCCAAAAAAATCAATTTTCTGATGAAAAACGATGACCCGTGACCTGTCGAAATTTCTCCAGATGGTCAGAAATGGAAATTTTTTTATGTTTCATTTTTTTTACTGTAAATGACTATTCCATGTGAATTATCACTTTTGGAACAAAAACAAGTGTGTTTAGAGGCACTTTAATGCCTGAAATTGGTCGAAAAAGAAGCTTCTGAGTAGGAGAAAAAGTCTGCAATTATATCAATTTTGGTTACATTGAGGCTTTAAAAAGTAGTTATTCAACATGAGGCGCATTCTAAATGACATTTTGAATCAGTTTTTCTACAGTCCAAAAAATCAATTTTCCGATGAAAAACGATGACCCGTGACCTGTCAAAATTTCTCCAGATCGTCAGAAATGGAAATTTTTTAATGTTTAATTTTTTGACTGCAAATGACTATTCCATGTAAATTATCACTTTTGGAACAAAAATAAGTGTGTTTAGAGTCACTTTAATGCCTGAAATTGGTTGAAATAGAAGCTTCTGAATAGGAGAAAATGTCTGTATTATTGGCAATTTTGGTCACATTGAGGCTTTAAAAAGTAGTTATTCAACATGAGGCATAATCCAAATGACATTTTGAATAATTTTTTCTACAGTCCCAAAAATCTATTTTCTGATGAAAAACGATGACCCGTGACCTGTCGAAATTTCTCCAGATGGTCAGAAATGGAAATTTTTTAATGTTTAATTTTTTTACTGTAAATGACTATTCCATGTGAATTATCACTTTTGGAATTTAAATAAGTGTGTTTAGAGTCACTTTAATGCCTGAAATTGGTCGAAATAGAAGCTTCTGAATAGGAGAAAATGTCTGTATTAATGGCAATTTTGGTGACATTGAGGCTTCAAAAAGTAGTTATTCAACATGAGGCATAATCCAAATGACATTTTGAATCAATTTTTCTACAGTCCAAAAAAATCAATTTTCTGATGAAAAACGATGACCCGTGACCTGTTGAAATTTCTCCAGATTGTCAGAAATGGAAATTTTTTAATGTTTAGTTTTTTGACTGCAAATAACTATTCCATGTAAACTATCACTTTTGGAACAAAAATAAGTGTGTTAGAGTCACTTTAATGCCTGAAATTGGTCGAAAAAGAAGCTTCTGAGTAGGAGAAAATGTCTGTAATAATGGCAATTTTGGTCACATTGAGGCTTTAAAAAGCAGTTATTCAACATGAGGCACATTCCAAATGACATTTTTAATCAATTTTTCTACAGTCCAAAAAAATCAATTTTCTGATGAAAAACGATGACCCGTGACCTGTTGAAATTTCTCCAGATGGTCAGAAATGGACATTTTTTAATGTTTCATTTTTTGACTGCAAATGACTATTCCATGTAATTGATCACTTTTGGAACAAAAATAAGTGTGTTTAGAGTCACTTGAATGCCTGAAATTGGTCGAAATAGAAGCTTCTGAATAGGAGAAAAAGTCTGTAATGATGGCAATTTTGGTCACATTGAGGCTTGAAAAAGTAGTTATACAACATGAGGCGCATTCCAAATGACATTTTGAATCAATTTTTCTACAGTCCAAAAAAACAATTTTCTGATGAAAAACGATGCCCCGTGACCTGTCGAAATTTCTCCAGATCATCAGAAATGGAAATTTTTTAATGTTTAATTTTTTGACTGCAAATGACTATTCCATGTAAATTATCACTTTTGGAACAAAAATAAGGGTGTTTAGAGTCACTTTAATGCCTAAAATTGGATGTATGACGTTACAACGCATGCTATTACAACGCATACCTTTACAACGCATTTTTTACAACGCAAGTACTACTACAATGCATTACTTTACAACGAATACTCTTACAACGCAAAACCTATTAAAATACTGAAAAGTGCTGTTACAACGAAATCTATTACAACGCATACCATTACAACGCGATTTTTTTTTTTTTAAATTAAAAGTACAATAAAATCTGGCACGGGATGCAGGGAAATTAGGGGTTTTAGGGTGGGGAAGTGTATTAAAACGTGGAGAAAAACTGAGCGTAAATCTACCGAAACGCATTACCAAATTAATACTCGAGTATTAAAATTAATACTCGAGTATTAAAATTAATACTCAAAATCACCCAAAAAATTACGTTTTCACACATTTCTAAGTTTTTTTAAAATAACGAAAATTTAAATGACAGTACATACACATTTTTTTCATGATTATATCGAAAAGCAAGTAAACAAAGTAAAACATAAGACACATACACATAAGCGCCATTTTAACCATCTCACTTGTAAAACTTGTCCTACCACAGTTTCTATGTAAACAATTCCAAAAGACATGTTCCAAAATGGATGCCAAAACGGAGCAAATGAATGAAAACAATATCTTTAAAAAAGCATTTTTAAATTATCATTTTCCACAGAAAAACAAAGCATTTAAAAAAACACAACGAACGCAGTTTTTAAAAAAATTATTAGTGACACCGAGTAAAACTTATAAATACAAGGAAGACACCATTTTGCACTCAGTTGATTATCAACTAGCAGAGAGACCAGACGTGAAAAGCTGACCCTCTGTCACCTCCACTGCGACCTCCTCAGAGAGAGCACGGAAATCATTCGTAAAAGCATTACAAAAGAGCAAGTACTAGTAAGTCATTATTATATTTATAAACGTTGGTTTTGTAGAAAATATATTTTCTTTACCCACAATAAATTTTTAAAAAAACATAATAATAACTGATTAAATTTACTGTTTCTAATTTCTTATCAATAAAAATACACACCAACTTAAAACAATTATTTTATTTTCCATAAACAGAACCTCGGAAAATATTGAGATTAAACAATTGGTGTAACCAATTGAGCATCACCACCACGTTAACGACTGACATACATAATTGTGAAGGTAAATGTTATGTATTTGTAATGGTTTTACTTGTAAAATTTATTTTTAAAAATTACCTACAATCATGTATGGCAAATGTGTTGTTTTTAAAAAATCTAAATCTCACCACAAAATAAACGAAAAAATACCATGATGCAGGAGTAACAATAACTAATAAGACATCAGTTGGGTACTACATCTGCAAAAGCGATTTATATTTCTAGGGCATCTATTTCTATTCAAAGTCCTAGAATGTTCAGCTTTTTAGTAATGTAGTAATAGTTTCGGATTATCATTTTATTTTTTTTTTTAAATGTTTTTAATGTGTAATCTATTTTCTTTCACCAACTCTTTCTCATACTCCTTTGTCATATATCCAATTGTGTAAATATTGTATTTTTTTTCCAAGCAACGTTGGCTAAGGAACCTTTTTTTTTTTTTTTTTTTTCTACCAGAGTACATCTGTACCCAAAAAAACTTTTACAAGCTGCATCCATTACCTTAAAGGCACGAAAACAAACAACAGCTGAAAAAGGTATGTTACATTTTCTGTTTTTTTTATACTATACATTTTTAATCCTTCCCTTTGCAATTATTACTCCTCTAACGTACCTATTTTGAAAAATAAAGGATAGTTTAGAGAAACAATATACTATTTCTACTCCAGGAAGGTGCAACATTAGGGTGATTTTTTAAATAGTGTTGGGGTACATATCTCTTTTTCAACTACAGGAAGGTGCATTAGTTAGTACAGTGTCATGTAGTATTAGTTATATTGTTTGTCATTTTTATTTCAAATATACTCAGATTTTACATTTCAAACCAACGTTAATTTGTTTATTATCCTCTTTTTTTTCCAAAGACAACAATTTAGATTCGTTAAAGAAAAATTCTTTCCACCACACACGTTAAATCTTGAGCCAACAGACCAAATCATCTTCAGAAGCCTCAACCAGAAAATCAAGTTCTACAATACAAGGTATTGACTTTAAGCATGGTTTCTTAACCTTCAATATATTAGACTAGCTATCTCATTGCGTTTGTTTTAAAAAAAAACCCAAGCTAATTATGGTTACATTTGCAGAATTCAGATTGTAATTTCATGACTAAATGATGGTGTAGCATTAGGGAAAGTGTTATGTACTACAACTTATATCAAATATACAAATTATTAATAAATCTTTGTAAAATCGCATATCTCAACATCGTTTACTTTTCTCATTTTTTTATTTTTTCCCTTTTCCAGACATTTATTTTTCCAATCGAAATCAAATCACCTCATAAGTGTCTAGTCCAGCCTACACGCCATTCCCACTTTAGAAGAGTCAGGAAGAAAAGCTACTTCGAAAGGAAAAGGTATTTCTATCCAACATTCTAAGGTGCAGCAGTTGTAAAAATGTACCATGCTGTAGGAGTAACAATTACTATTCAAACTCCAGCAAGGTGCAGCAGTAGGGAAAGTGTTGGATGGTGTAGGGGTGCAATTTACTATTCTAACTCCAGGAAGGTGTAGCAGTAGGGAAAGTGTTGGATGGTGTAGGGGTAACAATTTACTATTCTAACTCCAGGAAGGTGCAGCAGTAGGGAAAGTGTTGGATGGTGTAGGGGTAACAATTTACTATTCTAACTCCAGGAAGGTGCAGCAGTAGGGAAAGTGTTGGATGGTGTAGGGGTCCAATTTACTAATCTAACTCCAGGAAGGTGCAGCAGTAGGGAAAGTGTTGGATGGTGTAGGGGTAACAATTTTCTATTCTAACTCCAGGAAGGTGCAGCAGTAGGGAAAGTGTTGGATGGTGTAGGGGTCCAATTTACTAATCTAACTCCAGGAAGGTGCAGCAGTAGGGAAAGTGTTGGATGGTGTAGGGGTAACAATTTACTATTCTAACTCCAGGAAGGTGCAGCAGTAGGGAAAGTGTTGGATGCTGTAGGGGTGCAATTTACTATTCTAACTCCAGGAAGGTGTAGCAGTAGGGAAAGTGTTGGATGGTGTAGGGGTAACAATTTACTATTCTAACTCCAGGAAGGTGTAGCAGTAGGGAAAGTGTTGGATGGTGTAGGGGTAACAATTTACTATTCTAACTCCAGGAAGGTGCAGCAGTAGGGAAAGTGTTGGATGGTGTAGGGGTGCAATTTACTATTCTAACTCCAGGAAGGTGCAGCAGTAGGGAAAGTGTTGGATGGTGTAGGGGTAACAATTTACTATTCTAACTCCAGGAAGGTGCAGCAGTAGGGAAAGTGTTGGATGGTGTAGGGGTGCAATTTACTATTCTAACTCCAGGAAGGTGCAGCAGTAGGGAAAGTGTTGGATAGTGTAGGGGTAACAATTTACTATTCTAACTCCAGGAAGGTGCAGCAGTAGGGAAAGTGTTGGATAGTGTAGGGGTGCAATTTACTATTCTAACTCCAGGAAGGTGTAGCAGTAGGGAAAGTGTTGGATGGTGTAGGGGTAACAATTTACTATTCTAACTCCAGGAAGGTGCAGCAGTAGGGAAAGTGTTGGATGCTGTAGGGGTGCAATTTACTATTCTAACTCCAGGAAGGTGCAGCAGTAGGGAAAGTGTTGGATGGTGTAGGGGTAACAATTTACTATTCTAACTCCAGGAAGGTGCAGCAGTAGGGAAAGTGTTGGATGGTGTAGGGGTGCAATTTACTATTCTAACTCCAGGAAGGTGCAGCAGTAGGGAAAGTGTTGGATGTTGTAGGGGTAACAATTTACTATTGTAACTCCAGGAAGGTGCAGCAGTAGGGAAAGTGTTGGATGCTGTAGGGGTGCAATTTACTATTCTAACTCCTGGAAGGTGCAGCAGTAGGGAAAGTGTTGGATGGTGTAGGGGTAACAATTTACTATTCTTACTCCAGGAAGGTGCAGCAGTAGGGAAAGAAATGGATGGTTTAAGTGTTATGTTTTAGGTAATTCCTAAATGTATTCAGGCTAATTTTTTTGTCTTTTCTCCTCTTTTCAGATAATGTCTAGCCTGGGAGCTGCCAACTTTATTAAATCCAGGAAGGGCAAAAATTTACTAAACCATGGTGGATACATATATAGTAAGGAAAGAATAGGTTTAACTAGAAATCATTGGAGGTGTGTGCAATACTACACTACCCATTGCAGTGGCAGAGCGGTTACTGTTGATAATTTGGTTGTGAAAACCACAGAACATAACCACTCTGCCTCTGCAATGGATGTAGAAATCAGAGAAACAATAAACGAGATGAAAGCTATTGCAAGCACCTCCAATGATTCTACAGGATCAATTTTAAGAGAGGTTGCACAGCATGTCCCCAGTCATGTTGCTAGTAACATGCCTATAATACCTAATTTGAGAAGAATTATTCAGAGACAAAAGCAGGCAAGTAACATTCAATTATCTACACCACATACTTTCTCTGACATTAGAATTCCTCATGATCTTTCTATTTCTTTTTCTGATGAACCTTTCCTTCTGCATGACAACGAAAACCCTCAGAAACGTATTCTAATTTTTAGTACCCCACGTAACCTTGCTAAGTTAGAAAGTAGTGAAATTTGGATGATGGATGGGATGTTTAAAAGTACACCCCATCCTTTCACTCAAATTTACACTATTCATGCAAAAATTAACAATAGTGTAATTCCCTTAGTTTATAGTTTGCTACCTGATAAGACTTCTGCAACATACACTGAACTTTTATCAGTGATTAAAAGTAAAACATCTTCAAGTCCTCGAAAAATTATTATTGATTTTGAATTGAGCATGATCAATGTGATCACTAAAACGTACACGGATACCCAAATTCAGGGATGTTTTTTCCATTTTTCGCAGGCATTTTGGCGTAAATTACAAAAAACATCCCTAGTTGCAGAATATTCTCGGGATAGCAAACTACAATTTGAACTAAAAAAATTAACTGCACTTTGTTTTGTTCCTCCCGATAGTGTGGACGAGTACTACACTGCAATTATAGAATCTGTTTATTATACGAGTAACGAAGAAAAATTGGCACCCATTCTAAATTATTTTGAGGACACATGGATTGGACACCTAAGCAGATCGGGTCGCAGGAGGAAGCCACGATTCCATGTGGAGTGGTGGAACTGCTACACGAGTTGTTTAGAGGGAGAAGCTAAAACAAACAATGCCATTGAGGGATGGCATAACTCCTTCAATCATACAATTGGTAAACCACATCCTAACTTCTACTCATTTTTGGAAACTTTGAAGAAGGAGCAAAGTTTCCAAGAAATGAGAATAGCACAAACACTCGCAGGTAGTCTAAACCCACGAGTTACAGTCAAAACAAGGGAAATGTCTGAGAGACTATTGGCAATTCTACAACAATTTTCGTTGTGTGTGGCTATAGACTACCTTGAAAATCTTTCTAACATTCTTTCTTTTTAAAATAATGTAATTTTTTACTTTCCTGCTTTGCTTTAAATTTTAGTAATTTTCAAATTACAATTGGCATACCAAGGTATTTTCTAAAAATTTTTTCAAACAAACAAGTCGGGTTCTTTTTTTTTTTTAAAAATCAAATCTTCATTTTCACCAAAAACTACCAATGTATACAAATTTACTGTCCCATAGTATTTGAACTATTGTTCTATATCGGAACTGCATTTATTAAATTACCGAAAAAATCCAAATTAATTACCGTCAAAACAAAACAATCGTTAATTTTCCAAATTTAAAAGTACGCAACTTTTCTGTAATTAGAAATGAAGATCGACATTACTTTTTAAACTTACTAAATAAACAAATCAACTTTCTGAACAGTAACTTTTAATTTTTTAAGAGTTACATACTTTTTTTCACTAAATAAACAACTTTAAGCGACCCGACATAGGCATACATTAATGACATTAATGTGGACATGTTTAAACACAATTAAGTAATTAATTAGTTTTCCCGCAACCTCCCCTTATTCTTTCCTCACTATATATGTATCCCTTTTAAAGGTTTATTCTACAATTACAAATGAAAATATTTCCTACCTGGCCGCAGATCAGCTTCCTGCTGCTTCCTCCTCCGATGCTCTGCAAAATGGCGTATTACGTCGACGCTCACGTCATTACGTCATCGCGTGCATGTAAATTCATAGCGGACTACTTTATTTTACAAATCTGTAAATAAATGTTTATAAATGTAAATAAAATATTTATAATTTGTTTTAAAAATGTTACTTACATTGAAAAATTTATTAAAAATATGGTTTATTTTTACATGATTTTTCTGTAAATAAAAAATGTAAAAACAATAATTGTTTACTGTTATTATTTTTAAAATAGTTTTTTTAACTTCAAAATTGTAACTAATAAAATGTTAATTTACTAAAAATGTTCCTTACCTCTACTCTATTTTCTTTTCCCTTCAAAACTTTCTCTTTCTTCACTTTCCGATCCTTCTTTTCTTGTTCCGCGGGTTGCTTATTCTGAGGCTGCCAAAATAAATAAAGGACAAAGACGCTCATACACTTCAATGGAAAAGCGTGGGAAATTTGTTAACAAAGTAAGTAATTAATTTTTTTTTTTTAAATGTAAACTATATATTTTTTTTAAATGCAATTTTTATTACTCTTTTAAACTTTCAATTATTATTATATTTTTTTTTCAAATAAATAAAAATAAATATTAAGAAACTCATTATATTTTGAGAAATACTCTAGTATTAATTTAAGTATCCAACAAAACATTTCTAGTAGACTAAATACTCAAGTATTATGCATCAAGTATTAATATTTAAATGTTAATGTATTAAAATAACTAACCACCAAAAAATTTCTAGTAGACAAAATACTCAAGTAGTAAGTAACAAGTATTAATATTTAAATACTCAAGTATTAATTTAACTATCCAACAAAACATTTCTAGTATCAAGTATTAATATTAATATTAAAATACTCAAGTATTAACTTACCTATCCAACAAAACATTCCTTCTAGACAAAATACTCAAGTACTCTAGTACTAATATTAAACTACTCAAGTTAAAACATTTCTAGTAGACAAAATACTCAAGTATTAAGTATCAAGTATTATTATTTAAATACTCAAGTATTAATTTAACTAAACAAAAAAACATTTCTACTAGACAAAATACTCAAGTATTAATATTTTGATAAAGTACTCACTTTTTTAATAATTCCATTTTTTATAACTAAAATAATTATACAACATATATTTATTTTAATTAAAATACCAACATAAAAAAATGCGTTGTAATAGTATATGCGTTGTAAAAGTACTTACCATATAACATCTTGCGTTGTAAATGCATGCGTTGTAAATGCATGCGTTGTAAAGGCATTTTCCATTAATGCGTTGTAAAGGTATATGCGTTGTAAAAGTACTTACCATATAATAGCATGCGTTGTAAAAGCATGCGTTGTAAAAGTTTTTGCGTTGTAAAAAATGCGTTGTAATAGCATAGCGTTGTAAAAGTTGCGTTGTAAAGGTGGTTCCCCCTTTCTACTGTATCCTGCACTTTCTTCCCAATTTCTTGTTCTATTTACCTCCTTATAATTTCTTCCTGTACCTCTTTACTACTAAAAACTGTTCCCTCACTCTTTTTTTTTAATTACACCACCAATAAATGATTTTGTTTTTTTTTTTTAAATAACTTTAAAAAAAAAAATGTCATTATCCTAATCCTCTACATTAAAATCTAAACAAAGGGTTTCCTTCCTCAGCCCTTTAAATAGTTATCCAAACACCTTTTTTTGCCTTTAGCTTTGATGCCCTCTTAATGAACACTCCTCAACTCCGTAAACTGTCAAAGTCAACTGACTTCAGTTTAACGATCGGAGCCCAGTTGCTAAGCAACCCCTTCAAGGCTACGTTGTACGTCACAAGTCTATCCGACAAGGTCTATTTCCTTGTGAAATAGACGCGGATGAAACACCAAGTTCACAAACACATAACGCGCTAGCAAAAAACGCTCCACTTCCTTCAGAAACGGACACGATTGAACACACGCTGTTCAAACACGTCTTAATTATGCCAACAAGCAGTCTCGCTGCATCAATCTGCCTGTTTGTCACGCTCCCATTGTTTAACTCACAACAGCACAATCGCGTTAATCTTGACCGCGTGAAAGGAATGGCACGCGCCTGCATCTTTCAAATGAATTCAACGGCAACATTACTGATTTTCCATTTATCCTTAATTCCTTCTATCAAATATATTAAAAAACGATTATTTTATTAAAAATATGATCTTTTTTCAAAACCACTATACAAATCTTAAATTAAATTCTAAATTAGCCTAAAAATACACCCGAAAATTGGGTTTTAACAACAAAAGTCTAATTAATAAAACACATAATAATCTAAAGAAAGTACTTTACAACTTTAAATAAACTTAATTAACCTTAAATAAATATTCTTCAAATTAACATAGCCAATCAACATTGTATACTTATCTGCTCAGAAGAAGCAAACAAAAGAGGAAGAGCACAGAATGTTGAAGAGTTATGTTATGTTTGAATGTTCTGTTGCTTTATGACTTCACTTTGTGATGTTTGTAGCTTTTAAAGTGCTGCTCAGAAGTTAGTGAATAAAAGCTAATGCATAATGCTAGCCTCCTGTCTTGCCATCAAATCAGTCTAGGCGCCTTAGTCAAAGTTTATGTTGGCCAACAAATGCGCAGGTCCTATGGATTGGTGGAAACTACATGACAAAAGTACTGTCAGAGAGAAACGAGCTGAGAATCTTCTTAATTTTATCTTGAAATAAAGCAGAAAGATCTAAGCACAACTGTTGAGGAGGGATAATTGAAGTAGAAACTGCATCAGGATGAGCACGCATGTGACATATTGAGATTTCTTTATAATGATTTTTAGCAAATGCAATAAGCTCATGATAGTACTTTGCTTGGGTAATCTGAAGCAATCTTTTATGAATGCAGTGCTCCCTTTTGTAAGGAACTTTGTCTGCAAGGTTGTAATTAGATCTACATTGTCTTTCAAACTTCTTACAGCATTTCTTGGCTGAAGAGAGATCTTCTGAGTATCAAGGGGCAGGGGGATATGTTCTGACAGAAGTTCTTATTTTACAAAGAATAATGGAATCAAGTGCTTTCATGACCCAGCTATTGTAGTTGTCAGAAAGAGAATTTATATCCAAGGGAGGGATAGGAATTGTATTTTCGAGGGTGGAGGCGAGTTTGAAAATGGAGAGTTTAGAACAGGGCCGATATGGTATAGAGATATGTAGAGATTGCAACTGGATCTTGGCTAAGAGCCAAATCTGTGAAAGAATATAGCTTTAGTCATACCAAGTAAGCTCATGCTCTGAGATGATATTAAGTACCTCCTTAAAGGGAAAAGGAAGTTGATGGTGTGGGGAACTGCATGCATAAGCTCAGACACAAACTGATTAATCTTAAAAGTTGTGAAGGAGTGGACTAGATCTTGGGCTGCTTTCTCAAAGGTATAATTAAAATGAAGATTGAAATCCCAAAGGGTTATTTGCAAGTCAGTATCCAAGCTAATGGGAGAAATAACTTTGAGAAAAGAGGTTGTAAAGCATTTAACAGGGCTGTCGATTAATACATTCTTTAAAGAGAGTTTGTGATTCCAGTAAAGGTCATACATAGAGATTTAGAGTCTTTCATAGAGTTGGAGTAAAACATAACACCATGAGATGAGTTTTAAAAATGACTTCAAATCCTTATCCAGTGTGGAAGGGTTGATTAAGATGTTTTATATAATAATGTAGGGGGAATGCAGGGGCAATGAGTAGAGTCCTCTTTCAACCATGTTTCTATGATAAAAGAGATGTCAAGATCATGGTCAAGAATGAGGTTATTGAACTTTAGGTTGTGTTTGACCACAAAGCAAGTTTTAAGTAGAAGGGAGCCAATTTCAAGGAGGAGTCACAAGATTTAGGAATATTGTTTTTAAAATTGAAATCAGAACTGTTTAATGAAGAGTGAAGCTCAGTCTAGGGTCCTATAAGGAGACAGGACTCAGGTACAGAGGGAGGAATAGCCAGGTTGGCAAGAGAGGCAGTTCAAGTAGGAAATTTAGAATTAGAAGGATGCAAAGCCAATCATGCAAGTGTTGTAAGGTGTAGCGGGGCACTCCATAGAGACAGAATTAATTCTCTAATTACCTGGAAAGAAGAAGAAGCAGCGTCCCTGGCCTAGGGCCCATCCCAGTTGCCGACAGGCAGAGACGGGCATGGTGCACCCACTACTTGTGTCTGCTGCATGTCTGCCCAGCAGTTGTCCCTAAATTCTAATTAGCAGAGGGATGGTCTGCACAATGTGGATGGTGGAAAAAACTAGGCTGCATTCAGCTATTCTGTAATGCTTGTACTCCCCCTAGGATCACAGGGTTTGAAAGGATTTTATGTCAAGACAGAAGGCTAGCATTATGCATAAATCTTTTATTTTCCACTTCTGAGCAGCACCATTAAAAGCTCTTAGAACCTTAAAAACATCACAATCAAAAAGAGACAAATGAGCAACATATTCAGCATAAATTTAATGAATAAAGTCCATATTTACATATTTTTGCATTATATTCCGATAAAACATATAATACGCTACATTTTACTTCAAAGTCTCTTCAAGTGCGGAGTTTGCAGGGCACATTGTTATACACCGCACTTGAAGAGACTTTGAAGTAAAATGTAAATATGCACTTTATTCATTGAATTTAAGCTGAATATGTTGCTCATTTGTCTCTTACACATTACAAAATGGCTCTCGTTTATCTTCCTTGTAATGAACTTGCAGTATGCGCTTATCCATTTTCACTGTCAACTAATTGGTGTATGTAATAGGGAAGTGAAGAGACTCCTGCTATTCGGTGAACAAGCCGAAAGGTGAAACGCGCTGGTAGAGAGCAGTTTCTGCCATAAATGGAAATAAGCATTTTGGAGTGTCCAGGATTTTTCTTGACTGAGAGAAGTGGCTTGTCTATTACAGATTACCGGAATCCATCCAGGACTGCCGCGAGGTTCAGCCCCTAACTACTGTACTGTGTTAGGAATTTGATTTTCTTTTTTTTTTTTGGTATATGTTCATTGAGAAGTCAATGTCAGTTTATAAACAATACATAAAAAAGGGAGTATAAACAAATCAAATTATGGCCACACAATAAATTACTATGAAATGTTACCTTCTCAGATTTTTAAATATAAAAAGGATAATACAGATATCAAAAGATACAATAGTAGAGGTATTCATAAAACCTGGAAAGGAAGAAATAGGAAAGATGAACTAGGGATGAGATGATAAAGATAGTATACAGTATGTAGTAAACCATGTATTATAGATAGTTGGAAGATAGTAGCGATAATATCATACAAATATATTATTTCAAGTGAAGATATTCCCACTAACTCAACAATTTCAAAAAGGTGAACAGTAAGTCCTAATTCAAATAACAATGTTACTGGCTACAGCATCAACAGTCCTAATGATAACATCAACAGCATGAATATAAATAATGATGGTAATGAATTAATAAGGAAATTAAAACAGAAGTAGTTCACTTATTGTAGTTCTTAACTAGAAGAAAAATCTGAAGGAATTTGATTTTCAAGTTCGGGGCTGCCCATATGTGTCCCTGCAAGCCGATTTCTACGGCGGAAGATAATCTTGGGCTGCCTATGGAGCGAGGGGGACACGAGGGAATCTGCGGATTCGTCTGGGCCCGCTTTGTGCCCAGAGGCATAGCGCTGAACTTCTTAATTACTGCCTTAAACACAGAGGGCACATGGAAGCAGAGCAGTAGGTGAGCGCGAGCTCACGAGCACACAAAACTGCACCAAGGTGCCCTAAAACGTGAAAACGAGTCAAACCGTTCTGTTTTAGGTTCTAATAGTTAGAGCGGAAATATGGCTTCTCTAATGGAGGCAAAACGAAAAGAGATCTCAAATTGTTTATTCTTCCCCCAGATGGTGGAAGGAGGTGCCGTAAATGGTCAATCCAATAAGGAACATGTACCACTTAAAACGAAGTACAAACTCAATTGTTGTATGAAAAATTGGAGGAACTACACAGGAAAGAGATGGCAAAATGGTGGGAGGCTGACTCCTTACAAAAATATATAGATGTGGGCCAGGTCCCAAGACGGCTCCGCATTTACACTGTTCCCACATACGAAAATCCTGACCCAGAGATGCTAGACGAGTGGGCCCGTAATTCCAAGGAATGCTCCACAGTGATGATGCGTATTTTAATAAAATGCGCTTTGAAAGATCGGTCTAAAATCTTTGAGAAGATTAATACAATGATGGAGGAATTACTAAAGTTGGTATCTAAAGAAACTCTGGATGATTTCATGAATAAATTACAAATTCGTTTGGCGAAAATTGAGGAGGAAATTACCAATAAAAAGCATAGAAAATGTATACGTGATTTCAAGGACTATCAGTCCAGCAGAACACTAACATTCCACAAAAAATATGATCACATGTTCATGGAAGGTGGAGAGCAGAAGATCATTGGAGAAAGTGGGATGAACAGTAAAGATAAAGGGAACATCACGGAGAAAAGTGATGTGTCGCATAGTAATGCTTTTGATGTCTCAGTTGAAACATTGAGACAGAATGCTACATCGAGTAATCTGGGCAGGAACAACTTTCTGAAGCAATTTCAGCTTCTAAACAGAGCCAAACAGAATCAACAAGGTGAGGAGCAGGATTTTCGGAGAGGCAGGGGACGAGGACTGCACGGAAAAACAAGAGGAACAAAAAGGCAAGGACAAGAACGAAAAGAAGATTCCAACAAACCGGTGGTAATGGTAACAAGAGTGAAGAGGGGAATTAAATGACTGTAGTCAATCTATCAAAACGTGATTTATCACCCATAGATATTAAACTATTATCAATGGGCCTCTCATTTTGTCCATCTCGGAACGTAGACTATGTACAAATGAGAATTGATGTATTTTGTTTTTTGAGGAAGTTAAAACTCAAGAAATGGTTTTATATGCAAAAACCTAAAGTTAAGAGTCAGGGGAGAGATGCAACACCTCCCACATTATGTATATCTGATGTGAAAGTACTACATACATTGGCTCAATTGGATGAAAACGTTGAACATCATGTGGATCCCTATGTAAATTTGGACAATCTGGATGTAACGGTTGACTCAGCTTGTCCAAGTGGATTTAAGCCCAAGTCGACCTTTACACCCATGATACATTGCGATGCCTTAGAAGTCTTTGAAAAAAGCATTGTCAAGGACTTAAAGAGAAGGAGATACATGACTAAGGGTCGATCAAAATGCAATCTCACTGTAGATCAATTGACCGCCTTGGAGGCGTTGAAGGAAGATCAGTCTGTAGTCATGAGGCAATCCAATAAAGAAGGCAATGCTGTTGTCTGGGGCAAAGATGAATATCTAAGTGAAGGTTTGCGACAACTTAATGTTCAACACTGTTATAAGTTGTCTTCCATAGCAGAGGTGTTGGCATCAAATTTGAAGTACAATTAAATGTTATCAGATTGGAGGGACAAAGGTCTATTGTAGTGGGAAGACTATCGAAGTTTGAGTTGTAAACATGCTCGGATTCTGATTATGTATCTCCTTCCAAAACTTCATAAAAATGCGGTCAGTCCTCCAGGAAAGGCAAATAGTCTCCTCCATGGGCTCACAACTTGAGATGACCTCTAAATAAATTGAGTTTTATTTGGGACCGTTTGTAACAGATTTACCAGAATATCTAAAGAATACTATGCATTTTCTAAAAATGATTAATGGGTTAATTTGGGAACCAGAATACTTGTTAATCACATTAGACGTGAGTAGTCTTTACACTGCATCAGACATGACTTGGGGATTCAGTCCATTTGTCACATCCTACGTGTTAGATCGATAGCTTTATTGTTACATACTGAAATGTTGGTTGAAATGGTGTGGTACTGTTTGACAAACAATTTTTTCTTCTTTGACAAGAAAATTTATAAACAAATACAAGGGATGGCAATGGGCACCAGCTTCGTCCCCAGGTATGCAAATGTATTCATGGGCTGGTGGGAGGAGCAGGTGTCCAGTTGCTGTAGAAGGTATGGTGAACAAATTGTGATGTGGACTAGATCCATTGGCGACATTTTTTTAATATGGAAAGGGGATGAAGAATCAGCAACAGCCTTTATATTGTCTTTGAATGAAAACAACATTAACTTACAACTCCCGGCACATATAACCAGTACTAAGATTGTATTTCTGGACGTAGAAATTGCAGTACAAGGTAACCAATTGATAACTAAATTACACATAAAGGAGACTGCAGGTAACAGTCTCCTCAATGCTACCAGTGCCTACCCATACAACCTAATTCAGAGTATCCCCTATGGGGAGTTAATCAGGGCCAAAAGGAACTGTAGCACAGAAAGGAGTATCTGGCAGAGAAATTAGTGATGAGTAAGAAATTTGAAGAACGAAGTTATAACAAGAAGACGGTGGGGTTAGCTATTGAAAAGGCAGACACCTTACAAAGACCTAGGGGCATATGTATCAACATCTCCATTTGCGATTCTCAAATAGCGATTTTTTGAGAATCGCTATTTGAGAATTGCAAAACGGGATGTAAAAATTTGCACAAATTTTGCGAATTCTTAAAATTCCTTAATTGCGATTAGCAAATTGCGAAATCGCAATTAAGGAATACCTTCCCATTCATTCCTATGGGCCAGGAGGCCCATAGCAATGAATGGGAAGTCCTTCTCAATTTGCGATTCGCTATTTGCTAATCGCAAATTGAGAATATTTTCAAAGGTGCAAGGGTGTCATGATGACACCCTGATGCACCCCTGAAATCAGCATGTGTAAATAGCAAGAGTTGTACAAAACTGAAGGTACCCAACAGCAGAAGAGAGTTTATAACCAAAGGGAGCTTTGATTGTAATACTGAGTTTTGTGTATACTGCCTAATCTGTCCTTTTAGGAAGTCCGAAATTGGTAGTACACAAGGCCAGAAAGAGGGTGTTAGAGCCATAACGATGAGCATTACCCAGTAGCTCGACATTATAAGGAAATGCATGGCCAAATTGATAAATTGCTGACCTTTGTAGTTTTAGATGCAGTAAAAACACAGGAAAGGGGAGGCGATAGAGAACGCTATAATGTAAACAAATGTATTTATAAAATTTTAAAGTAAATTAAAATTAATAGTTTATTATTTGTTTTAAAGTAAATATATATATATTACATATTATATATGTATGTTTACATTTTTTTAAATTAAAGTTATTTCTTATATTTGTTAAAATGTATATTAAATCCAAATAAATTTTTTAAAGTTAATTCTATTGTTAAATATATTTAACATGATTTTTTACATATATAAAAAAAATCAATATTTTGTTCATTGATATTTTTCCATCAATATTTTTTCTGATACTTTTATACTTACCATTATAAATATAGGATGTTGATATTTTTTACATCAATATTTATGAATCGATATTTGTGTCTGGGGACAGTTTGGGCATCGACAAAACCAATTAGACTCCCAGAGCCTTTACAATGGAAAATAATATTTTTGCCTAAAGAAGCCTATGAAAAAATAGATGCGTTAATATACACCAATGATGTAGTAGTTTTCGATCTTACCCCACTGGGCTTACAGAGAAATATAGACGTACGTACTAAATATACAGAAACAAATCTCCTAAAGGGTGAATATTTCCAAAACAAAGGTAGTTTCATTTAGGGGTAGGAAACACCACATCCACTATAATTGGCAACTAGATGGCACTAAAATAGAGGTGGTAAAAGCCTATACCTATCTCGAGCAAGTCTTTTCTCAAACCTTAGAAGTTCATTCTTACCTTCACCGTATAAACCAAAAAGCAGATGCACATGTTTGTGCCATTAGGAAATTCTACAATTATTCAGGCAAGAGGCACTTTCAAGCACTTTTAGAAATATATAGGGCCAAAATTGCATCAACAATAACCTATGCCACAGAGTATATCCCTTTAGTCACAAAGCATGTTCTGAATATCAAATGTGACACATCGATCGCGAACTTTGGAGACACCGGCGCTGAGGCTTTCCGTACACGGGCTACTACGCTTGATCTCAAGCACATTTATTCCTTAATTAAGGACTCACCCACAGGAGGCGATTCACCCCTTGTTGATTTTTGACATCTTGGATACATTTAAGACTACTTCATGAGAGGTTTTCCTACTTCGCATACTTTAAGCGACACTACAGATCGGACTTACTGTCTGTCATCACAGACGTTCTAACTGACACTTATTTGCCCTGAAGAAACCCATGCGTGGACTCACTCTTTATTCTATTATTGTTGAATATACTCTATGTTACGCGTCATAGTATATTGCCTCTCATACCCCTGTTCCATATTCTTTATTCCATGGTCATATAGCAGCTGGCCATCTGAGGTGGGCAATATCTTAATACATCACTGTGACTTGTCTAGGCGGTGCAGTTGTCTATAACCCGTCTGCTAGTTTTCTTATAATAGACACATTCTCAATAGCCTTAGCCAATATAATCAGATGGGCTTTCAAACTTCTGCGTGCAGAACAAGACTCTCTAAGGGCCTTACTGAGACACAAAAGCTTTAATTAAGGGAAAAACATGATACATTTGAAACAAATCTCAAGACTGCTCTACAATACTTTCAGTGTACTGAAGCCATCCTTCAATCCAGGTCTCCAGCACACCTGAAGCACTTTCTGAAAAATGTGACTCCCCATTTAAGTTTCGAGCTTGACAAGGCATATTGCCTGCAATTAGCTCATTACAACTCTATCACTTCTATGATCGAATTTAAGTCCCCTCAACAATAGTTGAGGAACATAATATTAAGAGATGTATCACTATCTTGCGCTTAGGACTACTTCCTTTAAAGGTTTTTAAAAGACATTAGAATAACCATGACGATGATAGATTGCCAATATCCTGGATTTCTCCCAGAATGGATTCCGGGCTGGTCATAGCACAGAGACTGCTCTCCTTGCGATGACGGAACATCTGCGTTCTGTGCTTGATTCCGGTCAAACTGCAGCACTGGTGTTACTCGACCTCAGTGCTGCGTTTGACACAGTCTCACACGTGATATTACTGCAGCGTTTGGGTGAAGCAGGTGTTTCTGGCTTGGCACTTGAATGGTTTCGGTCATTTTTAGCGGGTCGCTCATTTCGGGTCGCTACACCTCCATTTGAGTCTAAACCCTATTTCATCGAGCAGGGAGTGCCTCAGGGGTCGGCACTTAGCCCCACGTTATTCAATCTGTATGTGCAGCCGCTGGCTGCGGTCACCAAGCAGTGGGGCCTGACTATGGTCTCTATGCTGACGACACGCAGCTGGCGGTTGCACTTAATGGGGATTCCGACTCTAAGGCCCCTAGGTCCAGGGAGGGTCTGACAGCAGTGGCTGGCTGGATGACTGCCAACTGCTTACAGCTTAACGCCAAGAAAACGGAGGTCCTTATTGTTGGGAAGCAGAGCTACCTCTGGGGTGCTTAGTGGTGGCCCCCAGAGTTGGGCGCAGCCCCCATTCTGGTCCCCGAGGTTAAAAATTTGGGTGTCTGGTTAGATCCCGCCCTGAGTTTCTGCGGAAACACTAAAAAAGTGGCTGCTTCTTGCTTTGGTGTCTTGCGGGGGCTCAGGTCAACCCTGACATTTTTTGATGCCCCCACTAGACAGCTGATAATTCAGGCCACCATACATTCGCGGCTTGACTATGCGAGCTCACTCCTATTGGGGGCCAATCAGGCGGAAGTTATCCGGATGCAGTGCGTACAGAATGCGGCGGCCAGAGCCCTGGTGGGTCTTCCCAGGTTTTGCTCTGCGAAGGAAACTATCCGGAAACTCCATTGGCTGCCCATGGCTCAAAGGATTGAGTTTAAGACTCTATGTCTTTCTTTCAAGATTCTTAAGCTGTCCTCCCCTCCGATCTTAGAGCATCTTCTTACCCCCTATGTCCCCTCTCGCTCTCTGAGATCATTGGGCCAAAATCTGACAGCAGTCCCTCGATTCAAACGCTGTAGAGCGGGAGGGCGTTCCTTCCGCTATCTGGCGGCTAGGCTTTGGAATTCATTACCAGCTCACATCCGCGCTCTGGATGATTTGCTTTTGTTCAGGAGGGTGATTAAAACCTATCTTTTCCCCCCTGGATCTTAATATACTGCACAGGACCTCCTTTCCCTGTCCCGTTGCCTCCTTTCTGTTTTTTTTCTCTGTTTTATGTATATCTCTTCTGCCAGTCAGAGCGCCGGGACGCCCCTTTGCTGGGGCTGCTGTGCGCTATAGAAGCTCATATAACATACCATAACATAACGCATGTGATAAATGCAATCACATAAATCGGGACCTAGAACATATCTTATGGTTGTATTCAAACAAGGAGGTAGTAGGGTCTCAAAACCATTTTATAAAACCTATAGCTTTTAGATTTAACTTTACCTCCTCCGCCGATTTATTCGCTTTTTAAAAAAAAAATCTACCAAATTAATTTGCTTGCTATAATTGGTACAAATTTATGAAATGTGTTCTACTTTTGTTTTAAATGTGATTTTTTTACAAAGCTTTAAAATATTTTATGCAAGTATTTTATGTATACAAACAGCATTATGTACAATTGCTGATCTTGTATGAGATCTATATCAATAAAAATTAAATTGAAATCTAAATCGAACCACTTCTGGGTGGGGGGCATGGCTTGAAAGAATTAGTAAGTATTAGCATTTCATTTACAGTGCTGCATAACTCTGTGAACACATTTGGAATACAGACAGGGTCTATTTTCTTTTCTAAGCATATCAGTTGGTTCCCATTTTTTACTATAAGGGTATTTAGAAAGCCCTCTGGATCAACTGTTGCCCATTTGCGACATAGGCTTTTGTTGCGATTGACTTCTATAGGCAGCATAGTATAGACAGAGGAGAGCTGGGCTTTACCCAGAAAGACAGAAAAAATCAATGGCTTGAGGTCGCTTACGTAATTGTCTAAGATCGCGAAATCAACAACATTGAGACTAAATTTTCCGAGATAATGACAAAACCAATTAGGCTCCCAGAGCCTTTACCATGGAAAATAATAATTTTACCTAAAGGGGTACCAGCAAACTCTAATGCGAGTAATAGCAAATTTGTGCTAATCAAAGCATTAAGGGTGTCACCGCTCGGGCTGTGGTCAAAGTGATAAAATTCTTCCCTATCGCTGCTCAGGGGCCAATAACAACTGTACTAGAAAAAGAACAGAGCTTACAATTAAAGTCTCCTCCACAAAATCCCCTTCTCAGCTGTCCAAGAACTCAGCAAGGGCTAGATCAAGGGAGTCTATTTATTTCCGTATTAGAAGGGGTAAAATTATTGTGCTAGAAATTTATAATAATAAACTCTCACTTGGTGTTAATCATACAATCTGAAAGTGGGGTGAGTCGAGGTTGTTTTAATAATTCTAGCATCTAGTGTGGTGGAGAACAAAGTGAATAGATCCCCCTATGATGGTCCATTCTAGAATAAACAGCGGGGGATATAGCGACAGACCCATTATTGAATATTGTATTAAATGAACAGGTCTCTTGAAGGCAGATAATATGGCAATTCCTGAAAAGATTGGGCCAATCCGCAGAATCCTGCTTAATTAGCACCCCAGGCACTTTCCAAAATAAGTAAACTAGATCTGTTGTAAATACAGCATCCTGGAAGCTAGAAGAAATATCAGAACTAGTTTGAGCCGCAAGGTCCCTAAAATTGTGCAAATATTCATTCATCTCTAAGCTAATAATAGGATAAGCATCACCCTGAGGAGAGTGTGCATCAACCTGGGGAGATCTCATAACGAGTTTCTGCCCAGAGGTCGGTGTCACTGCAACAGAAAAACTAGGTATCAGACCATCCCTATTTTCGCACAACTGTCCAACAGTCCCGACTGGGGCTTTATCTCTCCAGTTAGAAAATTATTAGAACTTATGCCCCACAAATTTGTCTTACTGGGGAGTCAATCCACCTGTTCGAGCGGAGTAAAACGATTATAAGTTGGAATCGTGAATGGGCTGCTCAGAGAGGTAATGGGCCAGTTGCAAATGGGTAGGGCCACCTGGTGGGGTTTGTAAAAATAGCATAGGGAAGTGCTTTGATGTTGGTGTGAGAGGAACCTTCGCCGGACAATATAAGAAGCCCACCATATTTGGGTCCCTAAAATTGATAACCACACAATCCCCAGTCTCCCTTTAGGGCTGCAGCCCACCCAGCTGACTCTGCACATTGATGATGTTATACAGAGTATTGCAACTATCTAATGCCACGTGGCTACCCAACCAGTTCACTACCTTGCTCTTTAATTGAACAACATCCTCATTTTGATTGATATGTACCAAGGAACATTTTTTAGCACTATTACAAAGAGAGTGGCTTATATTACATGGCCTCAAAGCATATCCCTCTTTAAAATGGACTCCTGCCCTATTCTCACTTATTTCCTCTATGCCCGAAACAGGTGGACCGGGGACTCCCCCGTGGTCTTGGACCTTGGGAGGGGCGCTGCTTGAAAGGAAACTCCTTAGGCGGGAACAAACTGCCCAATGATTTTGATGGTTCCCTAGCTGCTGGGCAGGCAGTCTCCTTTCCAGCAGTGTTACCTACCTGGGTGGCCTCTAACCTTGGGCCAGCATTGGAACACATTGGGTTTAAACCTCCGATCTGCTAGGCTCACCCCTCCCAGACCATTGCTCAATAAAAGCTTTAGAAACGCATCTATACTCTTTAGTAACCCAAGAACTGGTTCCAAGGCTTTTGCCAAAGCTACCTTCTCCATCTCCTTAGTGACAGTAGAATGCACAGAACTGCCATAATGTTCCAGCTCCGGGGACAGAACTTTGGGTCTATGACTCCTACCCGCTGAAGGTAGATCGACATCAACACTAAGGGGTCTTTTAGGATGGCGTGTGGATCGCCACCGCCCTATCGGCGGTGGCGATCGGCACGCCAAAACACCCCGCCGGTCGGAGAGACCGTCTGCCGCTTTTCCGCCGGTAGGCAATCGTCACGATTGCTTACCGGGCGGAGAAGGCCAGCAATATGGTGGCGGTGCCTTGCAGGCACCGCCATCCATATTAGTATCTGGCATTTTCAATGCCTTTCCATGGCAGAGACTCCACCATGGAAAGGCATGCGGAGTTCTCTTTGGGGGCCCATTGTAGGCCCCCAGGGGGGTGGGGGGCTGCACTTGGGGGGTACCCATGGTACCCCCCAACATTGGCATGCATAAGGTGTCAGGCACCGCGCGGTGCCTGTCACGTTTTGCATGCCAATGCACAACATGCATATATAGCATTGTGGCAGGTGCTGCTTAGAGCACCGCCCGCCACAAAGCAATGTATGCGGGATGCAACGCCACCGCGGTGGCATCCTAATTGCCGGTGCAGGACCGCCGGAACCACTTGCGGCCATCCTAATGAACCCCTAAGTGAGAGAGTAACTTTAGGGTTGTTTGGGGGCTTTGCAATGTGTGTGTTAGCCCCCCCCACTCACTATCCTTCTTCTTTTTGGATGGGGGCAAGTCCACATTTTTGGTGCTGTCAGTGGGAGAATTGCTAGTATTGATTACAAGTGCCTCATTACGCACACAAAGATTAGAAGAGCCCTTTCCTAAGGCCTTAGATGAGGCCTGGCATAGGGAAATTCCAGCGACGTTAGTTTATGCGTCTTGGGCTGATAAAAGCACTTTTCCAAGTGTCTCTCAATCTTTCTCCCATGCTTTCAATTTCTGTATTCAGTGCACCACAGAGGGACCTAGTTATACTGGTAGTTAGAGGTCGTTATTTTGATGATGGCAAATGTACAACTGATTTCCTTTTACCCATGACACGAAAACAAGCAGCAAGTCAGTAGGTTGAGGTCAATTGCGAAGCAAGCAAACACAAAACGTGATTCCTTCTCAGTCTGTGGGGCTCTCAAAGTCATCTAGAGCTCAAAGTCCCTCCCAATACATCCAGGCATATCCCCTGCAGCTATACAGACAAAAACCAAACTGAGTGATAGTTGTGAGAAAAAATCACCAGCGACTGTACAAGCGAACAAAAAGTCTGTGCCCCAGCCAGTGTGGAAATTCAACAATCAGTGCCTACACGGTAAATGCATCAAAAGTGCTTCACATGCAACTTAATGGCAACAGTACCTGGGTGATTAAATGAACCATTCAATCCTCAATGGAAAAACCAAGAGGGGGGCCCTGGCTCTTCCTGGTGCTGATGGGCACAGGAGGGGTCCGTTGTTGGCAACGGGAGAGGTGCAGGTGCTAAATGCGCTGCAGCAGCGGGGTTGCAGCAAGGCCCCTCCTCTGAGCACTAGAGCTTGCTGGGACAACGTGTCCGCTCCTGTCCAGCAACAGAAAATACAGGCGCCCGCGCCACGGGAGAGGTTCAGGTGATTAATACACGGTGGCCGAGGGAAAGCGACAAAGCCTCTCCTCTGAGGACTAGTGCTTCCTGGGACAACGAGTCCCCTCCTAGCCTCCCAGCCAGCAACAGAAAATACGGGCTATCAGGTTGTTGGGGCCTATCCTCTGCTAGAAGGTGAAGAATAGGAAAAGGAAAAAACAAAGAGGGAGACAGAAGCAGAGAGCGAGGAGGAAAATGCCTTCATAGATAAGCTCCCTAGTACAAGATCACCCCCATATAATGCTGCAGCTATTGCACCAAGCACAACTGTACCAGTGCCAACCAAGACAGGAATAGTTGCCGAACCCACTACAGCAACAGAGGTTCATGCACCACCCAGTTATACAGAGACAACCATTCCATCCTTTGCTCAGACCCCCTTAACCATTGTAATATGTACCCTTCTTTTGCCAAGAATCCTAATCATTCCCCTGGCCCAGGCATCCGTTAGTACCATCCCAAGTCAACCTATCCCAAATGTACCTCAGGACTCAGCACAGCGGTCTGGAGGAATGGCATAAGTTCCTCTGCAAAGAGGGAACTCGGTCACTGGGGGAATAATAGGTCAAACAGTATGTATTTGTCAGCTAGCTCACCAAGTTTAGGTCAAATCATTCTGCAAATAAATCCCATACAGCTGAAAACGGAACTTGAGGAAATTGTAAAGGGAAATGTGGGACAGGGAGAATGAGCTGCTTTATATGAGTAAGAAAGCAGCAAGAGTGGCAACAGAAACACATGCAAGGATGGAGAGGGTGGCAGATGAACGTGGCGTCGATATAACCCAACTAAAGAAGTTGCAAAAGAACGCTAGGATGGCAAGAATGGCGATGAATGAGAAGGAGTTACAGTTGTTGAAATTGAGGGGACTGAAGACACGTGAGGAAGTTGATCAAAAACATTAGGGAAAGGAGTGATATTGAAACGTTCAGAGAATTGTGGTCTAAGAAAGAGAAGGTTAACATGAAGAAAAAGTGAAGGAAAGGGGAAGAAGGAGCCTTTGGAGGAGAGGCAAAGGAGGTAAAGGAGTTTTCCTTGCGCGAAGTGCAGAGAGGAACATATGTACATGCCCTGTGGTTGGGATCACACCTTTTTCCTTTTACCAACACCCTTCCAAAGCTTCCAAAGTAAATCCTGATAAATGGCAAACCCAGATAATACAGATTGTGACCATCTCCAAGGTTTTGTGGGAGGACTCGGAAGTGTTAATTGAGGTGGCGGTTGCAAAAAAAGCAGTTGATTATCCGACACAAGAACTGCCTCAGTAGGCAGGGAGAATGTCCCTTCGTCCACCGTTAAAACCAAATGCGATGAAGTCATAAAACATCTAAAGACGAAGGTTCCCCAAAGAGAGATGAATTGGCCTAAGATTTACCGAACTTCTCAAGAGGTGAAAGAATCTGTAAATGCTAACTCTGACAGATTGATGCCGGTGTATAGAGAGCATAGTGGGATGAATGACCTGCTAGGAGAAAACAAGGGAGGGTTTCTAGCATCCTTTTTATATGAACTTAAGACAGAGATTAGCAATCAAATCATCCAAGGTGTTCTTTGCTGGCAGAGCAAGCCTGTTGATGAGACCTTACAGTTTGCAAACTATTGTAGTGATATGCTAGAAGCTATGCGGAAAGGGCTTAAAGAGAAGTTTATGACAGCCCATTCTCAGTTTGCACATAATAGAGTGGCTAGAGGACTTAAAATTCCACTCCAAGGAACTGAGTTAGACCCCAGTTTGAAAATGGTAACACAGGGAGCCTCACCGAGCTATGGTGGGAATGTCTCAGGAATGGGGAGAGGTTGAGGTAATATGGCAAGAACAAGTAGAAGTGCCCTAAAGAAGGTTACTAACTGCCACATTTGCAACATGGTAGTGCATTGGTAACAGGAATGCCATTACAATCCAGACCGAACAGTGACGGATTCCCGGGGGATGACTCCAGCAGGCCAGGGAGGGCTTCCCCCAATACCCAGACCCGCTATGGCCACACGCGCAGTCCCAATGATGTTTGAGATTTTAACCAGGACCGAAGATAGTGCCTGAGGGGGGAGGAGGAGTACGTTCTTGGGGCAGTCCTGGAAGTGGACCATATGTGGATGGAGAGGTTAAAAGACATACTGTATCTTTCCTAATAGACACGATGGTTAGAACATTTAAGACATTCCGTTGGGGCTCACACTAACTGGTTTGAATTGAGTCCATACAGGAGTGTGAAAATATGAACACGCATTTGCAATGCAATAGGTCTCGCATTTGCAAGAGTTGGAGCTATTAGCGTTGTAAATGATAATGTCTTTTAGCCATGTGTTTTTGTTTTGATTGTTGTGGATGCATGTGGTGTGGGGTGGAATTATGTGGGTTGGATTGACATTGCTGGGCATTATGATAAACACTGGGAAGGCTTGTGTAACATCAGATGCATTCCAAAGACAATCTGAAACCCACGTGAAAGCTTGTTATGAAACTGTCAAAAGCCAATTTTATCTTAAAGATGTTAATAGATCTATACCACTAAAGTGACCTACCCATGTCATTACAGTAAACCAGGCTTAAGCAATGGGCTGGGAGTATAGGAGAGATTGCACTGTACAAACGAGTTGTGCATAGTTTGTTACCATCAGAGTACTTTGACTGTAGTCAACCTATGGATCAGGAAACAGGTGTGATGTGAGGTACTGACGCACAGTACTAGAAACTGTATCATAGTAAGAGCTGTTTACCATGGACACCGTCGCTGAGTGAGGGAAAGCGAATAACGGGGGGGCATAAGGTGGGCTTTAAGAATAAAAAACTGTACAAATGACTTGCCTTTGTTCTAATTTGTTCCCCTTTCGCCGCTCTATTTAGCCCCACACGACTTAACCTGACACGCAACCGGCGGGTGAGTAAATTTGCTGTGTCAGAGACCACATTACTTACATAAAGGTTCAAAAGAAGGACAACTGCAGAGAACAGGATAACCAGTTTTATGTCTTACAAGGAAGGAAAAATATAATTTGACTGCATACCGTATTTCTAAGTTTAAATCAAAATGGGCACCAAAGCTGCTGTGTCCAAATAAAAAAAAAGGTAACGAGAGTTACAGGTATTGGCGTTGTAAATGACAATGTATTTTACCCATGTGCAGGCAGATAGAAACAGAACTTATTCCCAATTACAACTTCATATCGTAAGGAGGTATACAGTGGCAAACAGATGAGTTTAACTTATGTGCGGTGTATGTGAAGTTTGCAGGCAAACAAATTGTTAGGCAGACAGCAGGCAGAGACTGTGAGGGGCCAAGGAAAGTAGGTGCTGTGTGTAAAGAACTTCGCTGGCACGATGATTGAAGTAAAGCAGTTCTTTATTTATTTTCGCCAACGCAGGCTCCAGGAAAGGTTGGAGCGAAAACAACGTCAAAGCAGTTCAGAGATCAGCTGTCAACTGCCAATGGACAGTTGTCAGCTGATGACCTCACGGCTGATACGGTGTCCGCGCTGGGACAACATGAAGGCAATAACACTTACAGTGTCTACGCAGGGACACAACTACAGAGGTCACAACACATCCTCCCTCTTTGGGGAAGAATGGAAGAGGGGGAAAGAGAGAGAGAATAAGTAGGGAGGTGCACGTGAGGTGATGCTATCTACTCACAAATGTAGTCTCTGAATTTTAACGGTGGGCCTAAGAGCCTACCTGCTCTGCTTCTACCTACTGGTTCAGTATTGTCCAGTGCAGGTGGAGTGGGCAACCTACGTTTGACTCTTCCTGTGGCAGCCTGGATGGATGGTGCATCCACGTGTCCAGAAGTGGGCTGCGTGACGTGGCTGTCCTTTGACATTTGCGCCGTGGGAAACTCATAGTCGGACTCATAGTCAGATGCACAAAGTTGTGCAGTGTCGCTCTTATGTTCTTGCGCGGCGCCCTTGGCAAACTCATTGGGCGTGGTGGTTTTGGTGTTCTTCAAGGGGTGTCTGTAGGCCGGGAGGTTGGAGAAGTGCCACACTCTACCGTCACTCAAAAGTGCGGAATTGCAGTACACTTCACGCACAGATAGCGGAGGTGTAGATTTGTCCTGACCCTTTCCGATATGGCCACTTCTTTTTACCTTGACGATGTCTCCTGCCTTGAGCTCTACAGGTTTACTCCCGTGTCTTTTGTCATTTATTTCTTTGCCTCTGGACTTAGCTTGCTGTAGCCTCTCTTGAACTTGCTGAGTCGACCAGTATGCCCTCTTTGCAGCTTTAATCCAACCCACATTGTCCTTTGATAGGGGAGTTCTTCCCCGCATCAGTTCAAAGGGGCTGTGTCTTGTTGTCTCACACGGTGTGATTCTGTAGGCCCATACTGTCTTGAGTGTCTCTTGTTTCCAGTTTAGGTTGTTGCTGTTTGCTAGCTGGATTATTCCTTTTACAACCGTGTTGAATCTTTCAACGACTCCGTTTCCAGCAGGGTGGTAGACGGATGTTGTTTTATGTTCAATTTTGTTTTTTAGGATGTAATTTTTGAAAATATCAGACATAAATTGAGCTCCATTGTCACTCACGATTTGTTTAGGGAGCCCCTCTCGAGTGAAAATGTCATCCATGAACTTGACGATGCTTAGAACATCCGGTTTGTTAACAAATTTAACTTCGGGCCACTTGGTAAAGTGGTCAATCATAACAATTATTTACCAGTTTTCTTGTTCGTCAGATACAGGACCCATTATGTCCACACCAATTCTCTCCCATGGCATGCCTGGGCTGGGAATGGGTTGCAGGGGTGGTCTGAATGTCACTTGTGCTTTGTCTGAGTCCATGCAGAGAGCGTACTCCCTGACTGTTCTCTCTACATCTAAGCTTATGCCTGGCCACCAGTACATGTTTTTAACTCTTCCCTTTGTCTCACAATGCCCAAATGGCATTCGTGACATAGCTTGAGCAATTTGCTTCTTATATTGCAGGGCGGCACAAATCTTCCACTTCTGAGAAGGAACCCGTCTTCATGTGACAATTCATTTCTCACCTCCCAGAAGGGTTTGATTTGTTCCGATTACTTGTTTTTGCAGATCCATTCTTGGGTCATCATCTGTATCACTTGACCGATGGTACTGTCCTTGTCTTGTTCCATGAACCATTCCTCTTTAGAAATTCCGCAGGATTGTTCAAGTACCTTGGCAACGGTTGCCTCATCCAATTCAGAAACTTCTTCTTTGCATGCCTTACCTACTGGCATTCTACTTAAGAAGTCCGCTACCACGTTTTTTTATTCCTGAAACATATTGGATGTCATACATGTAGTAGAATAAACGAACGGAAAGTCTGGCTAGCCTTGGGGAGGCTGTGTACAAACCCTTTGTGGTGAATACTTTGGTTAAAGGTTTGTGATCAGCGCACAATGTGACTCGTCTGCCCCAAACAAAATGCCTGAAATGTTCTAATGCCCACACGCATGCAAGTGCTTTGCGCTCTATTACTGAAAAGTTCTCTTCAGCTGGTGTGAGTGAACGTGATGCGAAGGCTATGGTGTACTCCCCATCCTTTGAGTCTTTTTGGGTGAGTACTGCGCCTAAACCCTTGTTACTTGCATCAGTGGTCACAAAATTTTGTAATGACGTGTCAAATCCTTGTAAGGGTAACGCGGTGCACACATCCCTTTTACGGTTCTTGAAAGTTTTGTTGCATTCTTCGGTCCATTCAAATATGTTCTATTGTTTTAGAAGTTGCCTCAATTCATACGTCTTGTGTGAAAAATTCCTGATGAACTTGGCGTAGAACTCAACTATTCCCAGGAATGACCGCAGTTCGTCTTTGTTCGTGGGCACTGGCGACTCTTTTATGGCCTCAATTAGTTCTTTAGTTCTTTTTTAGGGCTGATGCCATCCCTGGTTATTTGGTGGCCAAGATAGTTTACAGAGTTACTAGCAAATTTACATTTTAGATGTTCTGCTGTTAAACCTTTTTCATTGAAAATTTCTAGCACCTGCTTAACCCTGTTGTCATGTTCTGCCATGGTTCTGCCCATGACCAGGATGTCATCTTGGAAGAGTAGAATGTCAGGGACCCCTTCAAAAATGTTATACATCAGTCTCTGAAACATAGCCACGCCGAGGCGAGACCGAAGGGAACTCGCATAAACCTGAAACATCCAAATGGTGTTATGAATGTTGTCAATTTCTTGCTGTCCCGATGAAGAGGCACCTGGTGATATGCGGACTTTAAGTCAATGGTGGAGAACCACCTGATGCCCTTTGTGGTAGCCAGCATTTCACTGATTTTGGGGAGAAGGTACTGCTCCACAACTATATTCTGGTTCAGGTCACGCAGGTCCACGCAAAGTCTCAGCCTGCAGTTGGGCCGTTTGGCGACCACAAGTGGGGCGACCCATTCTGATGCTTCTACTTTTTCTATTATTCCCTCTTTAAGAAGTTTGTCAAGTTGGGCTTTGACCTCATTCCTTATGGCAAAAGGAATGTTTCTTGCTTTATGTACAACAGGGGTTGTAATAGGCTTTAGCTTGATTCTGTGTTGGTACCCTTTTAAAGCACCTACAATCCCGCTGAACACACGTGGGTATTTGTCAAGCAAGGATTTAACATAGTCTTCATGCTCTGCTACACTCAATACGGGATCCGCTTTTCTGGGGTCTAGGATTATCCCCAGATTACCTTGGTCCATCCATCCTAGAACTGATAGCCCAACATTGGATACGTATAATTTTCCAGTGGACTCCTTTCCTTTGTACGCAAAATTGAGTTCTCTGTAGCCAACCACATCAATTGGTTCTCCTGCGAATGATTTTATTGCTATGTCTGGTTTCTTCAGCTGTCCACCAATACGTTCTTTGAATTTCTCTGTCCAAACCCTTTCATTCACTATCGCATAGGGCGAGCCTGAGTCTGCCACAATACTTATGGTAACTCCTCCTATGGTCATGTTGCAAAAAGTTTTTTTTGTTTTGGTGTTGCTAGTTTCTGTAACTTTGTCAACTTGTTTGTCATCTATATTCAGCACAAACATATTGATGTCGTCTTCATCTGACATGCTTTGTTTGTATTCTTCTGACTCATCTACTATTTTTATTTG
This sequence comes from Triturus cristatus, assembly GCF_964204655.1. NCBI lineage: Eukaryota > Metazoa > Chordata > Amphibia > Caudata > Salamandridae > Triturus > Triturus cristatus. The sequence goes on from NC_140593.1 coordinate 887,796,147, forward strand.
TCTCGGTTTCCTTTTGTTGCACGCCTTTAAAAAATGTCCCTTGACTCCGCAATGTGAACATTTTACTTCACGTGCAGGGCATTTTAAATAATTCGCCATGTGACAGTGCCCCCAGTTTCATATTTTTTGTATTGTGGTTTGTAACTTCTCTTATTCCAGTTCTGTTTTGTGTTTACCTTTTGATCACTCATCACTCTGCTTATTGCTTCTCCCTCTTTCTTCTCTTTATTTTCTGTGAGGACAGCCTTTGCGCAACGCCCTGTGAGTTCTGCTTTACATGCTATGTCGATGATGTTTTGCAGGGGAAATTCGTCCTTGGCCCATAGATTGCCTTTTTTTTTAGTCCTCATTCTACAAAATATGTTCTTAATTCAAGAATGTAAAGCTGGTCAAGCTGAAAACTGCAGCCCAGTATGAAAAGAGGAAAAACCCTGTCTCTTCTCATTGAAGGGTGGGTGGATTAGACCCCCGGGCACTATTTTCAGTGGGGCTTCTCGGTATTAACCATAGCTCCTCCTCTTCTGTAGGCCGTTCACAACTAGCCTTAGCTAGTTACCCATCGTTTCGGCCAAACGAGCAAAATCGTAATCATTGGACAACTGAGTATAATAAATGTGTTTCTTAAAAACCTAGTGTGTCCATAAAGAAGATAAGTAAGAAAAAGAAAAGAAAGAAGAAAAAGACATATGACCGTGGAAGATAAATCTAACTGTGTAAATTCCTGAGTGAAAGAGATGTATTAATCCAGACTAAATAAATACAGAGGAGTTGGAGGCAAAAACTGTAAACCAGCTATCCCATAAGTCCCAAAATTTTGTTTTTTTAACCCTTTCGCTTGCTCGATCGAGAATTGAAATAAGTTGAACTGAGTTTATCCATTCTGATTTAGTGTGTGGGACGGGTATGATCCATTTAACCCCTTGTGTGCGCACGGCGGCTCCCGGCCGTCGTGCATTACGGTGGGCGTGTGCGCACGACGGCCGGTAATCCCGTCCGACGTTTATTTCTCCCGCACAGCGGGGGAAATAAACCCGCACACACGGGTTAATACAGATCTCCCTTCGTACCAGAAGAATCAGAACAAAAAGGAGTGCCTTTTGGTTTCTTGAGAGAGCTAAATTTTCTGTCTCACTTGCAATAATCCCAAAGATAACTGTAGACGCTGTTAGCCCAACCCTTCTGCCCAAAATTTTAGAGATAATATTACTCACGTGATCCCAGAAGAGCTCGATCGAAGGACATTGCCAGAACATCTGTACCTCGTTTACGTTGATGTCATCACACTTCGGGCACTTTGTCGCTCCATTCCCCAATTTGGAAAGTTTCAATGGTGTCCAGTATGCCTTATGGACAGTAAAGAGATGATTTATTTTTAAGGGGGCAGCTTTCACATACGACTAGAGGGTAGACATAGATACTTGCCCGAGGGTTTCGAGGTCATCTCCCGGCATGTCCTTCTTCCAGCTCTCTGTAAATAATTTCGATTTTTTTGTCTCTAATCTCGATCATTTGCCAGTACCATGCTGCTACTTCCTTTTGTATTGATCTTATACGTATTGCTTTTACCAAGTCCCCATTCTCAACTATTTCATTACTGATTGATTTAGTCCAACCAAGGATTTGCAGATACTTAAATTTTGATATCGAGTTATTGGTTAAAGCAGAAAGGCACTGCCATGGGATTAACTCATTTTCTACTATTAGCTCTCCCCATCTTACTATCCCAGCTCTGCGTAGAGGAAGGGCCAAGGCATCTTGTAAACATGCCGGGGTACCCGGGGAGTCCCAAATCGGCGTTTCTTCATTATAATAAGGTATGCCTAGTAGTGCCCTCACTTGTACCCAAACTCTAATAGCAGCTTTAAGAATCTTCAGCCTAACCTTTTTAAAAAATTTGGGATGACCAAATTTAAGAAGGAAGGAGTCAGCTTGTGTTTTATATGCCTGTGTTAGGGCGTTAAAAAGAGGTGGGTAAGCCTGGCTATTGTTTAAGAGTTGGCGAAAGTTTTTAAGATGGAAAGCACAGTATTATAGGTATAAATTGAGAGTAGCTACACCGCCATTAGGTTTTCTCCTCCTGAGTTTTTTCAGAGAAATTCTGGGATTTTTCCTGCCCATATAAATGAAGAAAATAGCCCTTGTGCTTTCTCGAACCAGATTTTGGAGAATTCCAAAGGAATGGTATCAAATAAAAAAGTGAACCTAGGTAAAATGGACATTTTCAGCAGGTTAGATCTGCCTATAATAGAGAGAGGGAGAAGCTCCCATGACTGTAATTGCTGATGCACACTGGCCATGGTTTTATCAAAGTTTAATTTGGCTATCATATCTATACTCTTAGTGATTTGAACCCCGAGATATCTTATTCGCTGTTTTTCAAGATCGCTTTTATAAGGGGAATTCCATAGCATCAGCTCAGTTTTCTGCTGGTTTATGGAATATCAGGATATTTTCCCAAAATTCTCCAACTGTTCCCATATCTCTGGAAGTGCCTGCTCTGGGTCCCCTGTCAGAATCATAAGATCGTCGGCGTAAAGACCAATTTGTTTTTCCCAACCCATACAACTAAAAGGAGAGATAATCTGACACGATCTTAATTTACATGCCAGGGGCTCGATATATAAATTAAAAAGAAGGGGCGAAAGGGGGCAACCCTCTCGGGTCCCTCGAGAAATTTTAAGTTGTTTTGTTAAGTTTCCATTAACAAGGACCCTAGCAGAGGGTTTTTTATAAAGAGCCTTTACTGCCGCTACAAATGTTTCTCCCAAATTGAAGCGTTGGATTACTTCTATTAAAAAGGGCCAACTGACCCTGTCAAAGGCTTTGGCAGCGTCGAATGTTAAAACTGCCAGTGGAATCTGATATAGATTTGCCAAATCCATTGCTCCAATAAGATCGTGGGTTAATTCTTTCAATTGCCTCCCCTTCATAAAGCCCCTTTGATCAGGATGTATTATAGAGCCTGCAACTTTATCTAGTCTTTTAGTGAGGAGTTGGGTGTAAAGTTTATGGTCGCTATTTAGAAGCGAAATAGGTCTATATGATTTGCAATTTTGTGGGTTTTTATTTGGTTTCAGAATTATGGTAATTGTGGCCTTATTCCAAGATGCCGGTAACTCCTGAGCAAGAATGTACACAGAGTTAAAGAGTTGAAGTAAGAATGGGGCTAGTTCATCTTTCAAAATAATATATATTTCATTTGGGATGGCATCGGGGCCTGCAGCTCATCCTTTTTTTAACGCTTTATTGACTTGCAGCACTTCTTCTAATGTGATGTGGTCACTCAAGTTGTCACTATCACCAACTGATAGAGTAGGAAGTTGGAGGTCTCGGAAAAAGGCCTCCAATTTTTCTTTAGATGGAGTTAAGTCTTCAGAATATAGATCTGAGAAGAAGTGGGCAAAGGCTTCTTCGATCTCTGGATCCTCTTCAATAATCCTCCCCGTGTTTAAGCATTTAAGGCTCCTCACGATATTTCTGACGTGGTCAGATTTGGTTTTCCATGCCAGGAATTTCCCGCACCCCTCTCCGTAGTCATGATGGGCAAGTCTACTTGCCTCCAATTTTTTGGGGTTTATTACCTTTAGGTGGTCTATTAAATCATTTTTGGCTATGGATAGTTGTTTTATATTAGTAGGGTCAGTTGGTGTACGTTCTAGTGCTATAGATTTTTGAGCAATTTTTGCTTCGAATGTTTTAATATCTTCCTTTGCTTTCTTATTGTGTGCAATAGAAAGGGAGGTTAATAGGCCTCTTAGGAAGGCTTTGTATGAGTCCCAAACAATATGATGGGCTGCTGAATTTACATTAAATAAGAGGAACTCTTTTGTAGCTGTTTTTAACTTATCAGTAATTGAAGATTACACGACTCAGAGTCCATCTTCGTGGGGTGGGGCGCTATGGTAAAGTGATTTCCAAGAGAACGGCTGAATGATCGGATAAGTGTTCTGGCAGATTGGTGATATTGAGCGTGTCTTTACTAATACTGCGGTCCACTAGGAAGAAATCAATCCTTGAACGGTGGCAACATTTCTTATTGTAGTAGGTAAAGTTCCCCCCTGCAGACCCCAAAACATGCCTTTTTTCCCCCCATATATCCAGGAGATCGCTCTCTGTCATTAGTTGTTTCAGGATTTTTCAGGTTTTTTGTGTGGCCCCGTGACTTTTTTTGACGTAGAGTCATAGTTGGGATTAAACACTACGTTAAAATCTTCTCCTATTATAATTTGATCGTTTACATCTTCTAAAAGGAGGAACAGGGACTGGAGATTGGTCTGGTCATCAATATTTGGTCCGTAGTAGCTGACAAACGTGACACAGGTTAAATTGATTTTTGCCCTAACAATTACCCATCTACCGTGAGTGACTGTCTGCCACTACATTCCCAATGACTACTCGATTATTCCTCCTAAAAATAATGGCTACGCCTTTTGTCGGAGCCGTCTGTGTTAAGAAGAAGCAATGCTCTATCCATTTGTGGCTTTAAAGTATTCCTACCCACTCTTCTTTTATAAGATGTGATTCTTGAATAAATATAATATCATGGTTTGTGAGGCGCAGATATTCCAGAACCTTCTTCCTTCTAGCAGGAAACCTAAGCCCATTCACGTTCCAGGATAGGATCTTTAGAACTTGTGGACTACCCATTATTGTTGACACAGCAAAATCTGTTAAGAATGCCTTTCTGCCACAGTAACTTAATTTCTAAAGCAATATTATGTGAGCGAGGACAATTTTTTTTATTTTTTCCCCAAATGCTCCCCCACCTTGTGATTAACATTTTTTCTTTTATGTTTTTTTGTTTCTGGTGCTTTCCCTTGATCCCTCCCTCCCCTTCCCTCCCTGGAGAACCCTCCCTCATCTCTAGAGGCATGCTAAGTACCTCTTTTATTTGGGCTCTCACCCTCTCATGGAGGATAGGGATGGTGATTGTATTTTAAACCTTAATTGGATGAGTTTTTAATCTGCTGGATCCAAGAACTGATCTCTTCCAGGTCTCTAAAATTGAACATTTTGTTCTTCCACATCACCTTCAGGGAGGCAGGGAATTGAAGTTTTGCAGTGGCCCCTAAGCTCTTCAGCTCCTGTATCTGTTTTCCCAATTCCCACTGCCTGTCCTGTGTGGTGCGTGAAATGTCAGACCTAATTCGGAAAGACCAGTCTCCCTTGTTGTATACTCCCCTTTTTAGTCCCTGTGCGAGAACAGCTTCTTATATGGAGTATGTTTTGAAATTTACTAATATTTTTCTGGGGTTTTTCTTTCCTGGTCGTCTATTAAAGGGGTCTCGGTGGATTCTTTGAATGTCATTTTCTAGGGTCAGCTTCTCAATCTCGGGGTGGAGATCATTTAAGAGATCTATTATAAAGGTTTTAACATCCCCTCCCTCAAGATCTTCTGGGATGTTTTCTTCTGGCGCTGTTTTCCAAACTCTCCAGTTTGTCCGCCAATACTTTATCTTTCAATTTTAATCTCTTGATCTCTACAGTGTTCTCCGTGACCTGTTTCGAGAGGTCTTCTACTGTGGCTTCTACTGCTTCCACTCGACCCATTATGTCATTTATTTTTAGCTCCAGCGTCCAGTAAGTCCCCTGAATCCTTTGCTGGTTGTTTTCTGATATTGTGAACTTTTCTCTCATCTCCGTAATCAAATTAAGGAGCAGGTTCTCTGTGGTAGAGCTGGCCCCCGTCACCTGTTCCCCTAAACCCCCTCCCTGGTTGGCTGATTGCATCAACGGTTTATCTAGAGTGAAATCAGTGCTCGGAGTGGGGTTTGAATAAAAGATAGGGGAAGCATTAATGCTGGGATTGTGAGTTGCAGAGTTTTGCTGCACTAGCTCTTGTTGAATAGATTGTCTTGAATGTTTTCGTTGGAACCCTGCATTACTATTTGGTCCCATATGAACTCATCTTGCAGGGCTCCAAATCGACAGTTGATAGCGAGATTCTTTAATGCAGACACAAAGTCATCTATTGATTCATCTTTTCCTTGCTTGCGATGAAAGAATTTGTATCGATCTACGCCTACACAAACTGTTGGTTTGTAATTGGTATTTAAATCATCAATTGCGTTTAAAAATATATCTCCTTCATTTTCAGCACTCACTTTTTTGTTAATGGAGTTGTATACCTTTATACCTCCTGCGCCTAAACAGTGCATTAGCATTTTATATTTTTTCTCTGCCTTTACCTCTTCATCTTCCTCTAAAGTCGAAATATAATTTGGGAAATACTCCCTCCATTCCTCCCACTTGAGTGTTGGTTCACCATCACCGCGTAGGAAAGTTTCTGGGGGAGACAGGTTCCACACACAACCTGATGCCATGCTGATATAAGGAATAAGGAAGACAGGTGTAGAAGATGTGAATTGCTAATTGAGCGCAATTTTTTATTTTTTTGAATGCTGCAATTTTTTTTTTTTTTTTTTGTGGGAGTATTATTTTGGCATGTTCCAGGTAAGTGATTTATGTGTCTTTAAGTTCAATTTTGAAAAGGAGCGTGAAGTCACAATGTTTTAATAGTCCTCTTTGTGCTATAGGCAATTTATTTATTTTTTTAAATGTGAATGAAATTCTACTGGTCTTGTATTAATGAAACCTTTAGACGTTGTTTGTAGGCGTGGATTTTTAGAGTCTATTTCTTAAAATGCCCTTTATTTTGTGAACTTAACAGTACTTTTAAATGATTCTTCCATGTATCTTGACGGTTAACTTCATTTGTTTACACAGTTAGCGAGCAATATATGCGTGCGCGCCGCTTGAATGCGTGTTTCATGTTACCTTTTATTGTATTAGTCCTTATTTTCGGAGACTCTTTTACCGCTTGAAGATCGCTTATAAACTCCGCTCCGGCTGTGTTAAAGTCAAGAGTTTATTTGTTTGATCCAAGATTGCACTGACGTGCGTAGCCACGTGAGCTGGACTGCGACTTTTTTTCCTTCAAAGATGGCTGCTTGACGTTGATGACGTGCGTATACGTCGCTGATGATTTCTTTCAGCAGGTGATGACGTAGGCAGCAGCTGTTCGTTAAGGCGGTTGGTGAGTGCTCGTTACGACCGTTGAATCACCTCAGCGAGTGTTTTATCTTGTCAAATGTACATTTTCTTTGACATTAGAAGTGAATATCGTGCCAAACAACGATTTTTACCTTGACGGGAGTAGATATTGCTGAAACTTTTCGTTTAGTTCCTTTGATGAAGTGCAGCTTATGGCGTGCAGCAACTTGTCGTATAGTTTCCTTGACGAATTTCCGTTTGATGCGATAATGTTGATCTCTTCCTTTCAAATTCTTTTATTTACGAAAGTTTCAAATATGCAGTTTTTTCAAAGTTCATTTCTGCATTTTTCAATTCTTTTTTTAACTCCCTTATTGTTTTATAAACTATTTACAGTGAGCTGACTGAGTTCACTTTTGTTAATACTCGTGAATATTCACTGACCGTATATTAACTTCTTGGTGTGAATCCGTTTTTTTTTCACGATGGATTATATTTCCACTGACACTGAATTCTGGAATGCTACTTTTATTGCGTTGACAATTTTCTTTTATTTTCTTTTTTTTGGTGGGTTCTTGTGTTGGCGCTCATCGCCACTTTGTAAAGAACCTCGGTGGCACGGTCATTGAAGTAAAGCAGTTCTTTATTTATATTCGCCAACACAGGCTCCAGAAAGGTTTGAGCGAAAACAACATCAAAGCAGTTCAGAGATCAGCTGTCAACGGACAGTTGTCAGCTGATGACCTCACGGCTGTTACGGTGTCCGCGCTGGGACAACATGAAGGCAATAACACTTACGATGTCCACGCAGCTACACAACTGCAGAGGTCACAACACTGTGTTATGCATTTCCATTTTATATGTTTCATTCTCCTGACCTAACAAAATTTTGAGGCAGAAGAACAGACTAATTGACAGTATTAAGAACTTTAGATTTTAAAAAACTGGAAACCTAGGAGCAGCTAGAGGCAGATTCGGTTTGTGGTGATGCCGTAGACAGGAAAGAATAGGTACTGTGCTTGCAGGTGGTGAAAAGTGCCATATTGGGTGCGTGCTTGCGTTTAAGGAGAGCAGGACATGGGCGTGTTGCCTGTGTATCTGTGTGTGTGGCTAGGAAAGGCTAGACACTGTTGTGTATTTGTTTATGGTGGTGGGTAGATAAGATCAAAGGCTATTGCATCACGCACTCCGTGGTATTCAAGGTTAACGTGAGTGGCTGAAGAGTTAATCAAGTTTAAGGGCGTGTACTGAGGTCTCATCCCCTAAACCTAGGCGTATGAAAATAACCACAGTTGCACTTCCCCGCCGGGAAGTGTCCCTCTATGTGCACTGCCTGTCTTAATAAACTTATTGATTATAGCTGTTTCTTGTGAACTGTCTGGACTGCATCTACATATGTAACGCACTATGTGTGTGCTCAGAATACCTCCATGTACCCGTACTGTTTCAGTGACTTTTTCTCTTTCCTTTATTTTTTTCAACATTCTTTTCATCATTTTTTTCACCATGTTTTTTTCACCATTTTATGGATGCAGTCAAGCCTGTATACATGTTCTTTTTAATTCTTTCTTTATTCATTTTATTTCGTATCCACTTTATTCGTTCATGCAATGTCATTAATGCACTCATGTCTGGTCATAATGCTTTTCTAGTTGTTTCTACTGTGTCTATGAATTGTTCTTTTCAATTCACTTCCTTTGTGTAACCTTACATATACACGTAAGTCTGGTTACACATCTCCATACAACTCAAGACATATTCACCCACTTCAAAATGGCCACCCTTTTTTTGGGCGGCAGTGCCCTTTTTACTTTCCACAACCATGGGTATATATGGCTTCCGTTAGTCGGCATCTTAGTTACATTCCAGCTACCCGCATCATGAGCTCCGTGATTGGCATGAGCAACATCTTAGTGCATTAAGGTAACACTTTTTTACACTCACTCAGACTTGGTGAAGTAAAACTTAAAAGGGTATGCATGTCGGGAGTGACATCACCCCGTACCATCGCCGCACAAGTAATTTAAAACTAACTTTGACACGATACTGCCATCGTAGCATGTTACAGCCAGTTGTTTGGCATTTAGATTCTTGCACGGTCAGATATTGCATACGGAGTATGTCACAGATATCCTTAGTTTCATGCACAGCGTTTCACATCTCCGCGTTTGTCATGATTAGAACATCACGTTTTAGATTTGTCACAACTTCGTTTTTATTCGGTTTCCACTCGTCTTTCACTTGTTTTTTCACCCGACAGCACTGTCATGGCTGCATAAAAAAACATCAAAGTTCACCCTGCATTTTTCCTTTTCATTAGTTTTTAGGAACATTGTCGTCTCATTTCGTTCCTTCTTGTTTTTTAGGAATTTACCTCCTGAAGAAGGGCGGTCTATCTGCCCAAAATGCATTGGGGCTCACGCAAATTTGATTCATAGTATTATGGATAATGGCTAATGGATTCAAAAGCATCATGTGAACTACTCATGAATTTAATAAGAATACATAATTTCAACCCCCAATAAAGGATGTGTTGAAACCCAACACTTGGATTATTTGATTAAACTCACCATTTTTGATCCAGGCAGTGTACATAGAGGGACATTTCCCGGCAGGGAAGTGCAACTGTGGTGGATAGATAAAACCAGGTTTTGTCAGGGGAGTAGGAATGGCAGATTTTGGAAGGTGCAGAAAAGAACAGGCATTGTGCTGTTCGGGAGTATAAACCCACCAGTAATATGTCTGTATGAGGGGCAGGGAGAGACCTGCAGCTGTGTCGATTGGTGTTTGTTTTGTGTGTTCAGGTTGTGCTTGGCTGGATAATGATGTCTGTTCACTGAATGTTGTTATCAAATTTAGGTAACTGATGCCAGAACTTTTTTGCAACTATGCTATATGCCAACAGTCTGTGGAAAAAAACTGCACAGTATAACAATTAATGTGAAAAATTGCTTAGTCACGTAGCAATGTTTTGCTATTAGTGACCATATTATCATCAGCAGTGTGTGGCATGGTAGTACCCGTGCATCCATGGCAAAATCATGTGGCATTAATAACAATACTACTTAGAATGGCAATGACACTGTGACACTGAAATATTCTCACTGTTCAGGCGATGTAGCATAGTAATATCAGGAGCACCGTATGGTATCACACAATGATGTGGCACGATGTTTGCTACTCTTTGTGACACTTATGACAATGTTACATGCACTTAAGAGTAAGGTTCTGATGCTGGCAGCTTGATTTTTTTTTCTGAAACTGCGCTCCAGTTCTAGCAATGATGGGTGAATTTTATGTGAAAAAAGTGAGCATTTTATTGTGATGGAGGAAGGGGCTGGGCATTTTATGCTGATAGCCGTGGCACTTCCACCCCTATTTGCGGATATTACAACATACAGTAGGCTATTTTATGAATGGTAGCAAACAGCCTGCACTGTTAATATGCTTTATTTATTTACTGTTTTGCACTGAATTATGAGCTGCTGCGCCAGTATCATTTACGTTCATTTTCACTTGTTTTTTTACTTGAACATTATTAAAATACCTTATCTGTTTATTGCAGTCCCAGACACCAGCACCGCTATGATGGCGCACACTTTCTGTTGATTTCATACTGCATCCTCCATATATTACAGACTTCACAAGGACCCGGGTGCTTGTGAATCACTGTGTGAATCAGTGTGCCATCTGCCTTCAGAACCACTGACCCCTTGCTCAGCGTAGACCAGCAACACTTGTGGTGATATAGCCATGAGCAGTATTTCTGATGCTGGGGCCCAGTTTCTTGTTTACCATTTATCTCCAAGAACCCACTCTGGCCGGATGGACCTTTTTACTTGCCCAATAACGTGGAGGGAGGAAACACAATTATCAGAAAATAATGGCCGCAATTTGACATAATCAAGGACTCGAGACTTAATCTCTTTGCTCTCTGGCTTTTATTATCAACATAAACATCTGCAGATAAAGGCACCTCAATACAAGGTACAACAAGTACATAGGCACTAACACAAATGCCACTCTACGAAGAATCCGCATTCGACTAAAAATAAACAAAAGCACTACTTCTAAAAGCATGAGGTAGATAACTACCAAGCCAATGTCGATATTAGGAATCATTAATCCAACTCATCTCTGTCCCTACTCTATGCTAGATGTCATCCCTACTTAGCATTCCCTTGAGACCCCAGGAATCATGAAAAAGGTGTCAGAAGTGAAACTTCCTAAGAAGTCTTCACTTAGAGAGCTCCTCGCCTACCTCTCCTCTGCTCTGCTCAACCCTCGGGGTGCTTTCCCTAATACAGAACCCCAAAATCCTAGAACACGCCCCCCGGCACACCTCCTCGATCAGGTCTTCTTCCAGTACTTTTCCATCGAGAGCTGTCCAGCTTCCATCGTCCATCAGCTTGGCCTTGAGTCCCAGACACCGTCCGCACTAGGAGTTACGATTGGCACATTCCAATGTACTCCCATGTCTGGCTTCCTCCATAATTAAACAAAGACCTTTTCTACTGACGAAGCAACTGTCCTTGTACGTGCGGTGAGATCATGGAATGTAGAAATACTTTGCATCTTTTAACTTTACAATTTACTGCAACCTAAAACTTCTACTAGAATAAATCACTGTGGCCTACCGCATTCAGCTAACATAAGAAAATACTAGGCCTTTCTCTTCAACGATATATGTATATCCTGGCCTCTACTCGGTTAAACACACCATTAAATCACATTCTTAGCATTAGTACTTTTACTTTCATATAGGTGAACTAAGCAACCTACATAAGTATTTTACCAAGTTACACGTTTAACCTAATACATTGCATTGCACGAAAAACTAATCACTATGCATTTTACTGAATACATTCACAATACGTGTGCACATTTCTAACACGGCTATATTAAATCGATATAGCTTATACATTTCTTAATATATATCACACAACACCTGAGTATACATTGATTATATGCGGGTGCCAACTAACAGTGAATATGATGCACCCCTACAAATTTCAAACTCTTTTGGCGCTACATCAGTTCCCCCCTTTGATGACAACTGTCATCACACCATCATATTCTCATTCCTTCTGGAATAAAACTGATTTAAACGGAGCTAGTTATCATTCTACTCTGGCGGATCCCTTCCATCCTTTTAAGATTTTGATATTGACGATCCTGCAATCTCGCCATTCTCTGCTCATTCGCTCTGAGAGCTCTTTCAGCCTTGTTTCCTTGGTACCATTTCCAAGTTCTTACGATTCCCCATAAACAAATCACACAAACCACAGCAATGATGATTGGCTTCAACACAGATCCAAGAAATCCCATTCCTAAGTTTGCAAACCAAGTTCCCACGTGACCAAATCCCTGACCAATCTTTTCCCACACATTCTCTTCCGTCAGATCAACAATCTCCTTATGAATGGTGGTAATGTTATCTATATATTTCCCCAAATCCTTGCTATTGTCTGGAATATACGTGCAACATTCTTGGACCTTCATCAATTTACAGATTCCGCCCTCTTTTGCCAATAATACGTCTAACGCATGTCGATTCTGCACAACCATATTCCGTATCGATAACATTTCTCTATTCACCAACAACAATGACCTCGCCGTATTCATTGACAGTTCATCCACCACAGTTGCCAACCTCCTTATCTTCACATCATTCATGACCACACCCAAACTAGGTATAGTAGCTCCAAATATATCGCCAATCACTGCTCCTGCACTTGCAGCTCTACGCACCTTAGAATGTCGTCCCGTCTCTAACAGATTCAAATCCTCAGTATGATAAATCTTCGGGAAAATGATGGCCAAATAACATATGCCATACCAATTCGCAGGCAATCTCACATAAGCATTCTTCCCACATACATAATACACAGTCGGCATCACCTGTACCGGACCTAGCAAGAAGTTCTTAGCAGAGGCCTCCATAGTAAAGGTATGGGAACACGTACTATGTCCCACTGAAATCTTATCAGTAGCAGTTTGAGGACGGCCAATACACAAATTCCCTCTCTTTACTTCGTCTAATGCAATAGGTCCATAACTTCCCTTAGATTTGTGCAATCTCTCCTCATCAGTCCAATCCACTGGGCTATCTCCTGTATCCCGTGTCTGGGTTAGCTTTCTATACCTGTCTTCAATCTGACCTATAAACTTCTTTTCAGTTTCAGACAACGCACATGTCAAGTTATGTCTATGAGCATGAGCTGTATCTATCTTCACAGTTGGAATTAAATACTTTCGAAGTCTATCTTCTGACTTGTAGTAATCATACTTATTCAAATGCTTATATGCCGGAACTTCAGGAAGTACTGTATCGAAATTTGAAGAGAAATACTCAAACTGTCTCCTGTCATAAAACAAACTAAGCAGCAAACTACACGAAATCCCATATGTCAATGGGAGATGATGATATTTAATACCCTCATCTACTGAAGCAGGCAACTGCATGCACACATAACAATCCTTCACATCCATCGCATCAACATACTCATACAACAGTTTCGCATAAGCATTAAGTTTAAAATCACCTCTGGACAAATCTATGTGGAACATACGATTCTCCTCCAGAGTCAAAGCTTTCTGATCTCTAATAGTGACCCCTCTCTGTCCTGGAGTGGTAGTTGTGGGTGCTCCCTAAACCTGCCCCTCCTGTTTGTGGGCCACCATGTATAAAGTTATTACTACTGCAAATATAACAGCTATCACTACCCCTAACAGTGTACCTATCACTATTTTGGCTCTACGATGTGCATTTCCAGGTTCCGCCATCTTTTTTTTTTTTTTTTAAGAAACCTTTATTACACAATCAAAATACATACAAGGGCCTACAACCACCAAGGCCGGCCGCTACAGAGCCCGAGGGCCCGCAATGCAATGCCACACATTCAAATGAACCAGAGGCGAAGCTCCCGGCAGTTCGTGAGCACATGCAACAGGCCGTGGCCATAGGCCAAGAGCAATCGGAAAAAACAGTTTCATTTTCTATTAAATACAACACACACTCAAGGCAATGAGAGTCCGAAATAGCAGCGTGCGCTTCCCAGGACGGGGGACAACGTACAGTGTCTGAAGCAGTTCCTGACAGGAAGTGGTAGTGGGGGGCGATGGGAAGACAAAGCATGGAACACACCTTACACAATCCCGCAGAATGTGTGGCTAGGGGGACAAAGCAATATCAACCTCTAACGGCAGAGGCGGGCGCAGATATGTCCACGATATGAATTCCATGGACCCCATACCTTAGTCCATTTCCCAGGCTTGCCTCTCGCCACATACACTGTCTTTTCCCTAAACATACACCAGTCCATATTCTCCTTCCATGCCGCTATCGTGGGCGGCCTCGGGGAGCCCCACAGCTGTGCAATGTTACGCTTAGCCACCATGTACCCCAAAGTCACCCACTGCGTCAGTGCCACATTATAGTCATTCGGTTCCCAGACATTCAACAAACACCTCCTAGCCTCTGGCAACAGAGCAACATGCGTGACCTCCTCCATTACGGTGTGGATACCGTTCCAAAATCGCACAACCTCCGAACATTCCCATAGGATATGAAGAAAGGTACCCGACAGGCCACAACCACGCTTACACATTCCATCCCTCGATTAACCCATACGTAGCAAACCGGGCCCCGTGACATACACTCTATGGAGGATCTTCAGCTGTACGAATCGTAAGCGGGCCGGGATCGCCACCTCTTTCGGGGAGGCCACCGCCGATACCCAGTCCTCATCGTCCAGTTCCAAGCCGTCGCCCGTCCATGCCTCCCGCAGACGGATCAGCAAGTCCGCGCGATCATTAATAAGTTTTTTGTAGATCAGAGAAATAGTGCTGTTGGGCACATAGCCATCCAACACTCTATCCTCCAGCGGGGAATATTCGGGGATAGCAGCAACGTCCGGAAAGGCCGAACACAGTGCATGGTAGACCTGTGCATACCGGAAGTACTCTCTATCATTTAATTTGTATTCAGTTTTAAGCATTTCAAACGTTTTGAAAGACCCCTTCGCCCAAAGATCACCCACCTTACATATACCAATCATATCCCATTTCTCAAAGCCTTTCGTTTTCCACAAACAACCCAGCCGCCGGGAGGCATACAACGGCGTCGCCCGAGTCAAGCGATCCCTCCACCCCATCGCAGCATTCGCCGCATGCCACACACGTACCGCAACTTGCGTGGGTCCTGTCAACCGTGCATCCGGGGTCGCCGAATACAGCGCCCTATTATAATCCCCACCCGGGAGCAGTAATTTATCCATCTCGAAGGCCGGATTCAAGGCAGGACCGTAAATCCCGTGGTTCACCGCCGCCAATTGAGACGCCCAATAGTATCTTTTAATATCGGGGAGGGCGACCCCCCCATCGTACCAAGGGAGCGTCAACTTGGCGAGAGCGATCCGCGGCCGCCCGTCCCAAAACAGTTGGCACTGAAGACCCTCCACCTCACGGAAATAACGGGCTGGCACGACATCTAGAGTATTTTGCAAAGCGTACAAGAAGCGAGGCAGCGACATCATTTTAAACAATGCCGCCCGTCCGAGCGGCGAGAGCGGAAGTCGTCGCCACCTCGCGACGTCGGCCTTCAATCGCTGGAGGGGAGGGAGAAGGTTTCGCTCATAGCGGACCGCGGGATCCAGAGATATAAAGATTCCCAAATATTTGAACCCCAGTGTAGCAATCTGGATAGGGCAATCCCGCGGCAGGAGGGGGGCCTCGCCCGAGAGGACGTAAACACATGACTTGGCCCAGTTGATAACCAGGCCAGAGTTACGACCAAAGGAATTCAATACGTCTACCAATACAATTAGCGACTGTCGAGGAGAGGTAAGATACAGAAGGATGTCATCCACGTAAAGGGAGACACGGTCCTCAAACTCCGGCGTCCATCTAATGCCCCGCAGCGACGGCTCCCAACGCAACCAGGCGGCGAGAGGCTCTAAAGAAAGTGCAAAGAGAAGGGGTGATAACGGACAGCCCTGCCGCGTACCTCTCCCCAGTGCGAGGGGAGCCGACACCCTACCATTCACCACAACCTGTGCCAATGGGTCAGCGTATAATAATTTTACCCAACCAATAAACTCAGGGCCAAACAAGAATTTCGCCAACACGGCCCAAATGTACGGCCACTCCAAAGTGTCGAACGCCATGGTAGCATCTAAAGATGCCAAGATGGCCGGCTCACGCATAAACTCCGCTCTAGCAAGCACGCCGTGCAACCGCCTCAAATTCAGGGCGGTATTCCGATGGGGTATAAAACCGGACTGATCCTGATTAATCAAGTCGCCCATGACCCGAACCAGCCGATTAGCCAATACCTTAGCCAGAATTTTGGGTTCTGGGTTCAACAGCGAAATGGGCCTATAGGAGGCGCAGCGATCTCGTGGCTTCCCCTCTTTGTGTATCACAACTATGGTGGCGAGACGTTGGTCAGGGGGGAGAGGTTCCGCCATCTTTGAAATGTTCTCAATCTTCAGTACAGTCTCTGCTGACACAAGTCTTTTTCTCATCCAGCGACTCAGCTCAGCTGCTCTCTTGAGCTGAAAACCTCTCACAAAGTTCAGTTTCTTATCTCTTTAAATCAAAAATTTCCCTAGCTTTTCGTTTCTCCACCGGAAAGTCCCTAAATGTATTCTTCTTCCACTCGGACCTAAGTTATCTTCTTTTTCAAGCTTATTTACAACAATTTACAATCAGTCCAAAATAACTGCCGGTCCCAACAGCTCTAGGACCCCCTGCAAGATTTCAAGTTTAAGGGCCGTCAGTTTTTGGGGAGCTGGTATAACTGCGAAGGTCGGGAAGTCCAGTGTTTCCAGGATCAGACCACGAATGATGCTCAGAAGTGGCGGATTCGGAATATTGATGGTCAATATTCCGTCGATCTCCAATCCTGGAATCCTCAACAACACTTCCACTCTCGGAAACGGAGAACTGCCGACCAGCGTGATTGACCTCAGCCTCCCCGTGTTCAGTAACCCTGTCATCAGTCACTGAGTATGCCCACTCTGGTGAGGCGTACTTTTGACTCGGCACTCTTGTTCTCTTCGATCTCCTCAGGGCACCTTGGGGTCTATCTTCGTCACTCTGCTCTGCTTCTGATTCTTCGGAAACTGGGGCAAGATCTGTTCTCGGTACCAGTCTCAAGTTTTCCCGCCTCTGACTCACGGGCTAAACCCTTTCTGCTTCTGTGGCACCTCTGCTCACACTTCCGATACCCTGTGCACTGCTTTCTTCTTCGGCAGAATTTGACTCAGTACTGCCCACTGCAACTGTTTCTTCTTCTTCTGAATCCGATTCAGTGTTACCTTCATAAACCCTTTCAGCTTGGTCTAGTGCACAACCAGCTGCTTCAGCAACCCCTACAGCTTGACTTGCCCTCTCAGATGGCTCTGCCACCTCAGCTGGGTTTTCGTTTTCGAGAGGGGCTGTTTCTTCCAAGGAACTCTACGGGTATGGGAAGCATGCACCCAGTTCGGCAAACCTCCACACTTTACTGCTGTGTTCATGACGAGGATAACCTGAGATGGCCCTCTCCAACGAGCATCCAAGCAACTCTTCCTCACGTGTTTGTGCACCAACACCCAGTCCCCTGGGCACAAGTCGTGGCACAGGTCACTTGCGGCTGGAACCGTTGCTGTCTGCACCTGCTGAGACACAGAACGGACCACGTCAGCCAGACCTTTACAATAGTCCAGAATCATATCATCAGTGATATTAATCAAAGCAGTAGCAGGTATTGCTGGCAAGCGCATCGCCCTTCCCATAAGGATTTCATGGGGTGACAATCCAGTCCTCCTATCAGGTACACTACGGAGACTCATAAGAACCAAGGGTAATGCATCTGGCCATTCGGGCTTTCAAAGTTCCATTAACTTGTTCCACAATCCCAGAAGCCTCTGGTCGGTAACTGCAATGCAACCTTTTATCTACGTTTAAGGCAGCACAAAGCAACTTCATGACTTCACTGTGGAAATGCGTTCCTCTGTCTGATTCAATAGAGGTCGGGAAACCGTACCTCGGGATTAGTTCCCTCAATAGTAACTTAGCTACAGTGAGTGTGTCACATCTACGTGTCGGGTAAGCCTCCACCCACCTGGAAAAGACACATACTATGACTAATATGTACCTCAACCCATTACACTTTGGCATTTCAATAAAATCCAGCTGCATTCTGTTAAAAGGTCCACCTGACCTTCCTATGTGACTCAACGTCACAGCTGTCCTCTTTCCTACATTCATCTGTTGGCACGTGGCACACCTCTGACACACAGCTTCAGCTACCGCCCGAAACTTCGGATTGTACCATGTTTGACGAAACACTCGCATCATTGCATCTCTGCCAAGATGTACAGCACCATGTATCAATCTTGCCATGGGATTCAGCAAACATTCTGGTAACACAGCTCGTCCATCATTCGAAACCCATATATCCACATCTCCCTTCTCACATCCCGCTCGTATCCAGCTGTCTCGCTCCTGATCAGAAACCCCATCCTGCAACCGTTTCAATTCCTCCCATGAGTCTGCCATAGCTAACATCATGTCATAATCGGTTTTCTCTTCGCTTTCCACAACATGTTTCTCCGTAAAATTACATCCCTGTTCTGCACAAAATCGAGCAACTTCATCTGCATAGTTATTTCCCAATGAGACAAAATCATTTCCTTTAGTGTGTGCGGAACATTTAACAACAGCAATTTCATCTGGTCCTTGCAATGCTTCCAACAATTGTCGTCCATAATCCCCATTTCTGATGGGTGAACCGGAAGATGTCATGAACCCTCTCTGGGACGGACCATAGCTGTCCGAAATCATGAACAACACCAAACCCGTATTGACTATCTGTGTAAATCGTTACACGGATCTTATCAGCGGCCAAACAGGCACGGGTCAAAGCAATGAGCTCAGCCAACTGTGCGGAGTGTACTCCTTCTAGACAAGCGGCTTCAACCACCCCAGTGATGGTACATACAGCAAACGCTGCTCTCAGTCGACCGACACTGTCTCTTAAACAGGAACCGTCCACAAAGAAAATCTCATCTGAAACTGGGAGAGGTTTATCGACAATGTCAGGTTTCGGTTTGGTTCATAGTTCAGTCACATCGAGACAATCATGGTCCTCACAATCTTCATCATCGTCCATATTTAGAACAGGCAACAATGTGGCAGGATTTAAAACAGAACACCTCTTCAACGTCACATTGTCAGCAGCAAGGATGACTTGCTCATAACGAGTCAGCCTATTATTCGTGAGGTGCTGTGTTTTAGTCCTAGTCATCAACAGTTCAACAGAATGTGGCACATGGACAGTAAGCGGATGACCCATCACAATGCTCTCACATCTTTCGATACTGACACCTGTTGCAGCAACGGATCTGAGACATCCGGGCAACGCAGAAGCTACTGGATCTAAAGTAGCTGAAAAATAGGCAACTGGTCTACGGACACCTCCGTGACTCTGAGTCAACACTGCTAATGCGCAACCTTCCTTCTCGCAACAGAATAATGCGAATGCCTTGTTATAATCTGGCATTCCCAATGCAGGAGCGCTACATAAGGCTTCTCTCAGCCTCAGAAATGACCTTAAGCAGTCGTCATCCCATGATACTGGATCACTCACATCCTTACGCGTCAGCCGCTGTAAAGGCTTCGCTTCAAAGGAAAAGTTTGGGATCCATTGGCGGCAATAGCCCACCATTCCCAAAAACATTCGGACTTCCCTCTGAGTCGAAGGAACTGGCATTCTCAGAATCGCATCAGTGTGATCTGGAGACACCTTTCTCTTGCCTTTCTCAATTCGGTGCCCCAAATACTGTACCTCAGGCAAACAGTATTGCAGCTTGTTTGGAGACACCTTATGACCATTCTCTCCCAGGTAATTCAACAAAGCTACTGTATCAATTCTCTGACGCGACAAGCAGATCATCAATGTATTGCACTAACACAGAGTTCTGCGGCAACACAAGACCCTTGAGATTTTTCTTCAAGATCTGATTAAAGATAGATGGGCTCTCTGTATAGGGGAGCCGCTCGAGGATCGTTTCCCTGCTGTTGGACATTGGGGCTTGTCATCTACAACGGACGCCGCAACTTGGAGCC
Source organism: Triturus cristatus (assembly GCF_964204655.1). NCBI lineage: Eukaryota > Metazoa > Chordata > Amphibia > Caudata > Salamandridae > Triturus > Triturus cristatus. The sequence goes on from NC_140593.1 coordinate 887,816,256, forward strand.
ATAGCGCTGTTTGAACTCACCAGCTGCAGGGGAGAGCCTGCTACTAGAGATCCACGCATTCGGGACTGCGAGGACCAGGGAGCTGTGCGCGCTCCACACCGGCTGCACCTGGCCCTCTTCCCGACTCCTCCCCCGCAAAGTACTTAACCACTCGCGGCCCCCGCTTCGCGGGTGCCGCTCGAGGATCGTTTCCCTGCTGTTGGACATTGGGGCTTGTCATCTACAACGGACGCCGCAACTTGGAGCCATAGCGCTGTTTGAACTCACCAGCTGCAGGGGAGAGCCTGCTACTAGAGATCCACGCATTCGGGACTGCGAGGACCAGGGAGCTGTGCGCGCTCCACACCGGCTGCACCTGGCCCTCTTCCCGACTCCTCCCCCACAAAGTACTTAACCACTCGCGGCCCCCGCTTCGCGGGAGCCGCTCGAGGATCGTTTCCCTGCTGTTGGACATTGGGGCTTGTCATCTACAACGGACGCCGCAACTTGGAGCCATAGCGCTGTTTGAACTCACCAGCTGCAGGGGAGAGCCTGCTACTAGAGATCCACGCATTCGGGACTGCGAGGACCAGGGAGCTGTGCGCGCTCCACACCGGCTGCACCTGGCCCTCTTCCCGACTCCTCCCCTATCTCCGCCCCCCTCTTCTATAATATCGTAATACAGTCCTCGCGCGCTAGCGGGACGCGTGCGGGACGAGAGCCGGGGCGAAGACCGGGCAAAGAGCGGGCCCTCTGAGGCCCTCAGAGACACGAGGATACCGGACTGGGGTAACTCCCTATTCGCAACATCTACTAATCGTGAGTCTACAGCTTCACACTGTTAGTATTATTATGGCTGCTATTTTAGCTATTAACTCTCCTGCTAAACATGGCGTCACAACCAAAGGTACATTGGTAGACTATTTCAAAAAGATACCTACGGACAAGGAGATTACCCTCGCTGAACGAAGGGCTGAGCGACGCCGCTCCATAGAGTGCATGAAAAATAGGACATTAATGGACAGTACATCTCCTCTGCCTTTGTCCTCTAATGTGCTAAGCCCTTCTACCCTGACGCAGGAGGCGCTAGCCATGGATAACGTCCCAGAGCTGTTAAGAACAATTGATCCCACACCCAGTAATTTTAACTCGTCACTAGTTTTAACTAATGTGTCTTCCCCCAATACTTCTATTATTTCTGGAAAGGAAATTGACATTGTTATTACTCCAATTGAACCGAGGGTTAAGACCACTATCAAAAAGCCAGGGAGGATACAGGTGTCCAAAGTTATAAGGCCCCCCCCGTCCAAGAGAAGAAAGAGGTTAGGCAACTTGCCAATTCGTTATATTAATCACACTGATTTTGGCAAGGGCCCTATACAAACTGAGAGCACTGTATCATTAACAAAGGCTCCATTATCACACTTAACTACATGTGACTTGGCTGCAACACCCTCCCCTTCCCTGGTTGTTCCTCCTCCTGATTTGTCTCGCTCTCCGTTGCTCCTCCCTGAACTATGCACAGTGACATCACACCTTGAGAGCATCGAGAAGCTGATTAGATCGTTTACCCTACCTATCATAGAAAGATTAAAAAATATAGAGTCACGACTGGGGAATCTAGAATCTTTATTCACAAAACATCCAGGTACAACGAAAGATTCTACTCACTACCCGCCTCCCCCTACGGACTTAGATCCACCTCTCACGCACACTAGGATTAATGAGATAGGTAGCTCCAATTCTCAGCGCAGGGATAAGCCCACCCTTACCGCAATTAATCTAAGCCATGGCCAACACGTAGATGGTGAACTAAGGAAGGAATTAGTAATCCCTAACAGAGTAACATCCCCAAACGAGAAGGGGGAGAATCACCTCTCAGTTAGAGTAAGCGATTCACGTAGCCATCAAGTTAATTTGCCCCCCGAGGCGGTACCATATGTGGTGGTGTTAACAGAAGTTCCACCTCTGGATAAGGGCAGAAATGAGGGTTATTATAACCTAAAAAATAAAATCGTGTACTGGCTTAGGACAAATAGACCCCTTCCCCCTAACATCAATGGAGAGATACTGCATGTTCGGAGACTTCCTTGGTTGGGCCGTAGAATCAAAGATTTAGAAGGGGATGTAATCATTATTAACTTTAGAGACCCCAATGCAGTCAAATACATCTTAGACTACCCCTTGGGCTCCACACGGGGATTTATAAATCCCCGTGTATTATCATATTTTTACCCAAGATCAATAGTCTCTAATAATGTACATCCCAGGGCTCCAAGAAAAACAGTGGCCCCTCTTCATCCATTCGTAGCACCATCTGCTTCCCTTGTTCCACATTATAACACGCATGCACTTAGCCATGTGGCATATGAAAATGCAGCAGAATGGACTATGGTTCCATCTAGGAATCATAGAACGGGACCTCGGAGGGTGAACTACACGCTACCATTTACTCCCCTCGAAGTTGTCAATAGATTTGGCGCCTTATCAGGAGTTGATGACTGTGATTGACTCAGTATCTCTTCTGGTTATGGACATAGCACACAAGGGGACCAGGATGAGGGTACGGATTTGATTTTCAAACGGTCGACCTGCTCCCTACACCACTCTATTTCTGTCAGGCAATCCATGTCCTCACTGGCGGGTCGCTTAGGGCCCCTGGAAGATGCTCTGGTGGCCATAGATGAAATAGCTACCGAATCTTTCCGTTCCGCAAATATGGGGAACGGGGTGGAGGTGGGGGGTGGCAGCTTCCCACGAAAGCCCAAAGTTCTACAGGGGTCCTCACGCAACGTACAAAGCGCACGGGAGGTCTGTGCTCCCCTAAGGTTAGAAGAAACTACCCCGCATGAGGCTTCTATGCCTGTAACTAGAACTATGAGGGCTTTAGAGATTATGTCATGGAATGTGGCTGGGCTTCCCAACAAGTTAGGTAATACTGACTGGGAAACCTTTATTAAAGAACATGATATATGCATGTTCCAAGAGACATGGTCTAGAGAAAATCTTAGCCACCCCGGTTTTGCTATTTTTGATATTCCAGCTAGATGGGGTGGGAAGGGTCGCCCGTCTGGTGGCCTATCAATATGGATTGCTTCTCATTTAGGTTGCACCGCCGAGGTGGTAGAAACTAACTCTCTGGATATCCTATGTGTCGTCTTGCGTTGGCCCAATGGGGCGGGTCTGAGACTGGTAAATATATACTCTAGACCGGTTGGAGTTGCAGCAACCTCAAGGACACTGGAGGATCTAGGGCTTTTTCTTGACTCCCTCACTGGCACAGACATACTCTTGGTCGGAGGGGATTTCAATATTCAGTTTGAACCACTCCCGACGTATTTAGATGGGATCACCAGTGAGGAGGATGATCTCTGGGGAATCGAAAGAATTACAGGTCCGCCAGTCAGGGTAGCCTCACCTCTCTTATTGCAAGTTCTAACATTAACAGTGGCAAACTCACTCAGAGCATGCAATGGTAGGTTTAAGGGGGATAACCCGCCCCAGCCAACTTTTAACAGACCAAGGCAGGAGTCGAGGATCGATTACATACTGATCAAACTCCAAGATTGGAAATTGGCATTAGACTTTAAAATTGCCCAAAGGGCTGATAGTGATCACAACCCTCTAATCCTTTCCTTAGCTGCGGATGGTCTTCTTAGGCCAGATTCTCGGGGACATGGTTTACCTGCCCTTAGCCTCACTCTGTCTAGCAACAGACGAAGACTAAGGTGGGATAGACTTTTAGAGAAACCGAACCGTATAAGGGCTATATATGAGCAAGTGGCTGAAACTTTGGAAAGAATGGAGAGCCTTCTCCCTCAATTGCCCTCGTCGGATGGCTGTTCTTCCCTTGAGGATATCCATCAGGCTCTCTGTGTCAATCTAGCTGAGGTATTGAATCCTGTGGTCCGGGGCAGGATACCGAGGAGCAAAAGAGCCTCTTGGTTCAATGCCAGCTGCAGGGTAGCAAAGAAAGATCTCCTCAAAGCACTTAAAAATAAGGAAACATCCTTTGTGATCAGGGAAAAGAGGGTGGCCTATAAGTCCAGTCTGGAAGCCGCGAAAATAGACTGGGACTGGGAGAACTGGTCAGAAATAACATCTGCTCTCAAAGTTAGAGATTCCAAAAAATTCTGGCACATAGTCAGACATGGTTCTGCTGAGCCTGTAAAGGCAATAGAAGGTAATGTTACAGCTGAAGTCTGGGAAAAACATTTCTCGTCCCTCTATAGCAGTGTTGGGCTAGACCAAATGGGAATACCGCCTGAGAGCCTAGTGAACCCCATTGATAGTTGCACGGTGTTGGAAGACTTTAAGCTGGAGGAAGTGGAAAGGGCAATCACTTGCCTTTCTTTAGGAAAAGCGCCAGGTTTAGATAAGATTCCAGGCGACCTCCTAAGGCACGAAGTCAGAATTTGGGCACTGTACTTTCTGATACTGTTTAATGCAATTATTCATGGGATGGCACTTCCCCCAACTTGGCTGGGGGCGGAGATTGTGCCCATTTTTAAAAGGGGCTCACCTTTGCTCCCCGCCAATTATAGACCGATCAGTCTGATAGACGTTCCACAGAAACTCTTTGCGAGGCTTCTGTTGGATCGACTTTTGGACTGGATCGAGGAGAGGGATGTCCTGAGCCCTCTTCAGGCTGGGTTTCGCCAGAAGATCTCTACCGTGGACCAGGTCTTTAGGCTGTCCCTTATACATTGGAAAACAATACAGCTGGAGGGTGGCAGCCTCTATACTGTATTTGTTGATCTAAGGGCTGCGTTCGACCTTGTTCCCCGTGGTAAGCTTTGGGAAGTCCTGGCGAAAGCTGGGATGCCAGCTGATATCCTGAACATGATCATCCGCCTCCATACAAACACTTATGCCCGTGTGAGGTGCGGTGCGCAGGGCGCACTCTCAAACAAGTTCCCGGTTGAGAGAGGGGTAAGACAGGGGTGCGTACTTGCACCGACCCTGTTCTGCCTCTTTGTTAACGGGGTCATTGACCACCTTAATGGGGTCCCCAATTCGGATGTCCCGAAGTTGGCGGGAAGGAGGGTCCCAGCAATTATGTTTGCTGACGATACCCTCCTTCTCTCCAAGTCACCTATGGGAATCCAGCGTATTCTGGATGGTTTTGGGGACTTCTGTAGAGAGCATGGATTGGAAATTAACACCACAAAGACCAAATTTATGGCCTTCAATCCGCCACCCAGGTTTCACCGTATTCCTCGCATTGGGGAAAATGTACTAGACCGAGTGAGCACGTTTGAATATCTTGGTGTCACACTCAATGAGGAATTGGGGTGGGGTCAACATCAGGAGAAAACAAGGCTGAAGCTGGCGCAACATATCGGAGGAATACTAGCATTGGTGGGGAAGAATAGGTCAACCCTTAAACCCATAGGCCCTCCTCTTCATATTTATAGAGTCCAAGCAAGAGGAGTAGTTACCTATGGGAGTGAACTATGGGGTCATAAAATCCTGGATAGTCTGACAAAGGAGGAGAATAGATTCCTTAGGTGCCTAGCAGCCCTTCCTCCGAGTACACCGCTAGTGCCCCTACGACTTGACTTAGGCATTAGACCATTGGAGGAAGAGTTGGCACTTCGTCCTGTGATCTACTGGCGCAGATTATGGACAGTGCCTGAATTGATTCACTATAGACAGGGTCTCCAGGAAGTTCTCAGCTTCCCAAACTCGGGGAATATTCCTTGGCTTAAATTCATAAGGAATAGTTTGATGAGCCTAGGATTAGATGCACTATGGAATGATCCTGAAAATGTGTGTCCCAAATTTTCTAAAAAGGCTCTAACCAAGGTGTATCATGATTCTAAGGCTCCTTTACTTCGACCCTCCAAATCTTTAGGGTCCCTAACAAACCAATTCCTTCTTATGAAGAGCACATACACTTTCGAATCGGCCTTGGATAATGTTTACCCCGTAATAATTAGGAAGCTCTACCTACAGTGGAGGCACGGGTCTTTGCCAATCCGCGCTTTCACTAGCTCCTGGTCCCTGTCGACATCCAGTATTTGCCCGGCATGCAGAGCAAGTGAGGAGACTGAGCTGCATTTTATATTTTTTTGCACAGGCTATACTGAGCTCCGCAGAAAGTGGATCATTCCGATTTGTAGGAACATGGGCTTTGTAAGGTGTCACCAAGCCTTTAGAATTCTCAAGAGCGAAACGGCCGCACACATTGTCTTTGCAGTGGCAAAATTCTTGGGGGCCTTCTGGCACAAACGGAAAAAATACCTAAAAATGTCAACCTGATTTATGTATGTAATTAGTATGTATTGGCTGGCTGGATGCATTATTTTTAAAGATTTTATCCATTGTTGTCAATGTTTTATACTGTTTTTATGTGCTTTTATGGATTATTCCGAAATAAAGTTTTCTTGAACTTGAACTTGTATACCCCTGTGGGATACGACACCATGTCAACACACGATTTTCAAGCCTAAATCCAAAAAGAAATCTGCTCTCCTCATGTAGAGGAATCGAGAAAAAGGCTTGACACAAGTCAATCACTGTGAACCATTCAGCTTCGCATGGGATCTGAAATAGGATCACGGATGGATTCGGTACCACTGGACAACATGGAACAACTATTTCGTTTATCTTTTTCAAATCTTGCACAATCCTAAATTTCCCACTTGGTTTCTGTAGTCCCATAATAGGCGAGTTACATGGGCTACCCATAATTTCCATTAGTATTCCCTGCTTAATCATGGACTCCATCACAGGTTTAATTCCTGCAATAGTTTCAGGAGACAATTTATATTGGGGCGTCGTCGGGAACTCTACGTTTGGTTTAATCTGAATTTTCACTGGGTCTACGCCCTTGACTAAGCCAATCTCCTCACCACTAAGGTCCCACACGTCAAGAGACACTGAGTCCCTTAAATCGAGTGGAAGCTCTTCCACCGTCAATGCTGGGTACATTTCCACACACACGCGCTGATTCGCAACCTTAAAGGTCGCATCATCATCTCTTGTCTGTACCTCCACTCCTTTTGGGGTACAGTAGATTGTGCAGTTGAGCTTGCACAATAGGTCTCTCCCTAATAGGCAAACCGGACTAGAATCGCACACCACGAACTGGTGTCGATCACTGAAGTTCCATTTCCTGATTGGAATAGGCTCCGTCAGTGGACTGATCAATTTCTTATTCGCCACACCAACGACCTGGATACTTTGTCCAGAAAGAGCTAAGCCTGGAACCACTGCGGATCTTATGGTCGATCTGGTAGCCCCCGTATCAACCAAAAAGGTTGTAGGGTGACCATCAAGATCTGCCTCGACGAAGGGTCCTCTCTGATCTACCTCTAAGATGGCTCTAAGCATGCATTCCTTATCTCTCCTCGAACATGGTCGTTCCAACGAGTCTATGTCGTTTTCCTCGCTCACTTCAAACATAGGCATCTGCAAATAAGTTCGAGCTCCCTGCTGTACATTCTGTATTCTGGGTGGCTGGGGAACCTGGACCTGCGGAACACCGGTCCCCCTTTTATCATTCTAGGTCTAGTCACCGTCGGTACCGCTTCCACCACAGGGACCTGAGCTATTTCTCCTTCCTGCTGCATCTGGTTCCATGGGTTCAGGGGACACTCGCGTCTCCAGTGTCCAACCTGGTGACACTGATGACACGCTGTGGTCTTTTTCAGTATCGCTACATCCATACCTGTCCTAGGATCTATTGGTCTTGGCCTTCCCTGCCCCTGAACATTCTGATTTCCCGCTTGATAATTTCCCTGTCTCCTTCCCAATGGTCCCCCATTAGGCTGCCCCTGAGCGGTTTGCATCTGAACGAGCATCAAGTTGTCTTTCAGCTTCTTATGTTTAGATTCAATCTCATCTGTGCAATATCTGGCGTAGCGTAAAATCTCATCGACAGGCTTATTCTGCCAACAAATCAAATGCTGCTGTATCATGAGACTAACCTCTGGCTTCAATCCCAACACAAACTTAGAAACAAACTGTCCCATATCTTTCGTATCTAATGCATCTAGGCTACTGTACTGCTTAAAAGCCTGCAAGAGTCTCTCATAAAATTCATGTACCGTCTCCTTAGGTTCCTGCACTGTCCTATCTATCTTCACCCAATCAATGTCTTGTGGTGAGACTTTCGACTTCAACCAGGTAATCACTTTCTCGTACTTCCTCATCACCACCGGTGATGGACCATTCGTGACCATGTTCCTATCAGGCTCATAATCCGGCCAATCAATGGCAATCTTGCATGCCGACCACAAATCTCCCGGAACCACAATATCAAATAAGGTATTCAGATCGATCCACAATACTTTTGAGATCTTAACAAAGCGATCAACCTGCTTATACCACTCTGCGGGCTTCTCCCTAAGCCGGGGAAAATCATTCGTAAATGCTGCCAAATCACCCCTGCTCCAGGGTACATGCACGTATCCTCCATTCTGTACTTCCCTTAGAGGGAAATTCTTTATCTGCAACACCCCTCCACCCGGAGGTGGGGTTCCTCCTAACGTTCTTCTAGAGCTTTTCTTCTTGGACCACTTCTCTTCCCATTTATCGAGCATCATCCATATACGCATGGCTACGATCAGATCTCTGGTATGGGATCTTAGGCCGACAACCCTTTTCTCCTCCAATTCTTGCTCGCTGTAATGCATCCTATGACTACCTTGCAATGTTTTGGTCTTGGACAAATTCACCTCATATCGCCTAGCCAATTCTGACAATTTCTCATGTACAACTCGTGCTTTCCGAGTCACATCCTTCGCTACAAAAAGTAATTCATCTGGTCCATATGTTATCACTCTCTCAAGGGGTAACGTTCCACTTATTATCTCATTCACCTCCGCTTTTAACCTTAATACGTCTATCATTCTCCCTTTCAGGGCTCCTCTCAACACTTCTCGGCAACTCGCTCCTTGCCTATCGCCGTCCTCACATTCTTGTTCCTGCGACCTACTCTCTTCTGGTATGTGCGTAGGGGCGGAACGACTCATAAAACTGACCCGTTCTCTCTCTGATGCCATCACACTTGGGGTTTGATGTCTCGCTGATGGTACCCATGATCGTAAATCTGACAGAGTCCTCGACCTCACTGATCTCTGTTCTCCTTCTCCCCTAGATGAATCTGACATGGCTGGCAACGGTGTACTCCATTCTATGGGGTTCGGAGTCCGAGCCGTTGCACCCACTAGTCCACTTTCTTCAATCTCTCTTCTTACTCGCTCGGCTGTCTGCTCTGACCTCTCAATCTCCTCTGGATCCGAGCTGTAAATCAAAACAATAGGTCCGATAGTGACCGGTACCTTTAAAGCATCCGGTAACCTCATTTCTCTCTTGACCTTTACACTGGCCACAGACTGGCTCCTAGTACTCTCTGTTCCTATCGAAATCGTTTCTTCTACTCTCGTCTCTGGTTGGATTGTTACTCTTCTAGTGTCTTCTATCTCAACCAGCCTCTCTGATAACAACCTCAATACGCTATCATCGAGATCACTATCATCCTCATCGTCTGACTTCATATTTTTTTGTCCCCTGTGAAGTAATCAGCAAGGGGTACAGTCTGTCTCCCTCTATTGCCTGCACTCTCCATCTTTTCTCTTCTGCTTCCCATCTGGCATTCTGAAATGCCCTAATCGATCTTTTCACTCTTTCCTGACTTTTGTCTTTTTTCCTATCATGCGCTGCTCTAATCCACGCATGTAGCGCTTCAAATTGTGTGGGTCTAGGCAAAGGTCGTAAGGACGCCATCACAGACTTCAGCTGGTACAACACTCCTATTCTAAATGAACCATATCTCGGGAAAGCTAATTCTCCTTCATTTTGGGTCATCTTATGCCAATTCTCAAGCCACACTATCGTATGCAATCCCACATTCTTTGCCATGTAATGTGCTGGTGTATCCTCGGGAGGGGCTTCTTCTCCTCCTCGAGAAACTACATGTTTGTCACCTCTACACAATTCTCGAAGAACCTTAAAACACTTCATGATGTAAAATATTCGATCTCACACACTGTCTACTTCTTGATATTAAACCCTCCAATAACAGCGCGACTAACACCAACCGGCCTATCACTGCGTGACACTCTCTGACGTCACCTTCCTTCGTTCGCCGCAATTCCCTTTCTTTACACTTACGTCTGATGCCTGCATTCGTCCCATTCATACACTGAAATAACCGTTTGTCCCAAACAAGTTACTTCTCTGGCTGTCCGTCTACAGCCTCTGACTGTTCGTCCACAGTCTCTCGAAATTGTTGACCTCGGTTGGCAACTGTCTGTCCCCGTCCGGCCAGACAGATCGCCTCTAATAGATTACAAATGCTCAAATTCACATACAACAACCCACGACCAGCTTCAAGTTGTCATGCACTCACACATTCACTCCCCCTATCTCGGTCCAGGTGATCGATGGTACCTCACGATCTCCTTTGGGTGGTCAACAAAATCTACCACGGGTGTCTTCTACACCTCAATTCCTGGGCTGCGCGCGCTCACAGCCTGATCTCACAATCACTCAACATACACACCAACTCCACAAGACATCACTCAACAAATCAACACCGCAATCTACAACATCTCATCCTATTCATACTCACTCCTGGGACTGCTGCTTCCTGCCGCACTGCTACTCGCCGTCAATGTTCATCATCCGCCGTCGTCTGCTGCTCACCGTCTGATGACTCACCATTACTTATCGTCTATGGGTCTCAAGGATCACTTATCCTAATCCAATCTTCCCTCGCTATCGGAAGTAACCATCCGACTCTGCTACCAACTGCTGGGGCCCAGTTTCTTGTTTACCATTTATCTCCAAGAACCCACTCTGGCCGGATGGACCTTTTTACTTGCCCAATAACGTGGAGAGAGGAAACACAATTATCAGAAAATAATGTCCGCAATTTGACATAATCAAGGACTCAAGACTTAATCTCTGTTAGAGGTCGTGCTTCATGTACTCTGATTCTTAGCAAAACGCAGGGAAACTCCAAGTCCCAGAATGCCTAGCCAGAGGGAGTACCTTGTATGCCTTCTCATGATGCATCACCAGATCATGTGACTGCTGCATCACCAGATCATGTGACCGCTGCCGGCATATAGGCTGTCTGAATACTCCCACAAGTGCTTGGCCTCACTTCCTGTATTTGGACCACGCCCCTGTTTTCTCGTTTGGATTCCTCCTGAACCTAGTCCTCGTCTGCCTCCGTTTACCTCGACATTTCAGCTCCAGTCTGCTCGATGCTTGGGATTCCTGCGTGAGCTGGCAGCACGCCGAATTGTCATTCTCCCTCTAGCGCGAGGAAGCGCTGTTTCGAAGATTCTTTTTCGTTAGCGCGAGGTCGCGCTATTCCATACGTTTCCGTCTTCCTGATTTATGACATTAGCGCCTTGCCCTTTGACGCGCTGCCGTGCACTTTGGACTCTGATGCGCGAACGCGCTGATTCTCAAGCAGCCTTGCCTTTTGCTCTTGATTGTTGGAGACAGTAGCGCTGGCTACGCGCTGCCTTGTCCTTTGCCCTCCAGAACTAGAGAAACGCTGAGGAACTGCCGGTGACGAAATAACCGGTAAGCTGTATTTTTGGACGACACACTTGAGCGTTTCAGTGGAATAGACAGTCCATGAACATTCAACACAGCGCAGGTTAAGTCGCTGTATGTATCCATTATCCTATGAGTTTAGAACCTGCACTCATTCCCCAGTAGCCACCGAGAGGGGCAGGATCGTCTGGTTTTAAATCCTCCTTCGTTTCATCTTTTCAAGAAGAGACCTTCAGTCCCTATTCCCAGGTCTATTGGTGTGAGTATGAGAAGGCATATAACGTAATGTTTACAGTGAAGAGGGAGGGGAACGCAATAGATTAAGTCTTACATAGTGTATGTTGTCTCTTTTGTCTCCCTGCAGGAACCCAGACTCCCATACCTGCCATCCCAGTCAAAGACCTGGTGGTCCTTTCTGGTCTCTTCGCCCTCTGGGGGTCAGATCTTCCTATAGTGTATTTATACCTAGGGGAGACTGGACTCTAGGAGGGAGTAGAGACTTACTCTTCGCTCCCGTGGATCTCGGACTCTCTGTCGTTGGACCTAGCACCGGACAGAAAGGCCAAGCCCACGTAATTTTACATCCCCTGAGTGAAGATGGATCAGGGTGCGTCTTATGACGCGTCCAGGGTTACCCCGGTGTGTCTTGACAACCCAGATATTACCATGTCTGAACTAGCAAGTACCGTAGTTGCATTACAGTCAGAAATTAGAGCATTACGGGGAGAGAATCAGCGTTTGGTAACAGAAGTGGGAATATTAAGAACACACACATCGTTAGAGACAGTAGGAACATTTCCCAAACAGAAACGCAATTATATCCAGCCTGGTCATTTTCAACCTCCACCCTCAGATGCATCGGCTTCTCCGGCTTCCGCGTCTGCCCCTGTTAATGTAACTGTTATAGCCCCACCCCATACGCCATTGGCCATGCCTGAACGATTTAACGGGGATAGCACTAAATATGCAGTCTTCATGAACCAGTGCCATCTTCAGTTCCTGTGTCGAGCGGCGGCGTTCCCTGATGATGCTGCCAAAGTAGCCTTCATCATATCATATCTGAGTGGGAATGCAGCTCTCTGGGCAGTGCCATTAGTGGACAATGACGATCCTGTTCTCTATAATTTAGCACAGTTCAAAGACAGGATGCGGAGTTTGTTCGCACGCCATTCATATATGCAGGCCAGCGACAATGAGTTACTGAATTTGAAACAAGGTGCGAAGGACCTTCTTTCATACATAACCACGTTTAATCGCTTAGTTACGGAGACACAGTGGCCCGAAGAGAAACGAACATCCCTATTTTATAGGGGTTTAAGAGATGAGTTAAAAGACATTCTGTCTCAGATTGTTGATCCTCCAGAGGACTGTGCATCCTTCATAGACTTAGTGGTCAAATTGGATCACAGACTGACAGAAAGGAGAGGAGAGAAGTCCAAAGGCGACTACCCCCGTCTTTTCCTTTCCAGGCCTGACAAAAAGGAGTCCAAAGAGTCAGGTGAACCAATGCAAATTGGGGGAATCAGAGGCCCCTTAACTGCGGAAGAACGAGACAAACGAAGACGTTTGAATCTATGTCTGTACTGTGGTAAGGGAGGGCATTTTGCCCGAGAATGTCCCGGGAAGCCTAAAAAACTAGGTAGTATCCCCGTAAACAAACCCGGGGCAGTTCCAGTGTCGGAAAACTAAAAGACTTGGTAAGTGTCGAGGTCGATTTCCCAAGTCCTTCCGTGTCTCAGATCTCGCAGTCTGTCTCTACCCATGCGCCCCCGGTGCCCAAACACTTTCTTATTTCGGTGGTCTTTATTTTGCCCTCTCAACATAGAAAGTCTATGGCTATTTTGCTGGATTCTGGGGCTACTGGGAATTTTTTAGATATAACGGTAGCTAAAGCGTTGGGATTGCAATTTATCCCAAAACCTCACCCCGAAAGGGTTAGAGCTGTAGACGGGTCCGAATTGTCATCAGGTTTGATTAAACATCAAACACCTACACTTATCATGGTGTGTGATAATGGGCATTCCGAGTCAATTACCTTTGATCTCATAGACACTCCCACGTTTGGAGCCATATTAGGAGTACCCTGGCTACAACAACACAATCCCCACATTGACTGGGTGACTAGAACAGTAACATTAAGGTCTTCTTTTTGCACACTGCACTGTTACCGAGAATCTGCACTTTGGCAAACGCCTTTATGTTGCGCTGCTGTGTCCTCCAACGCCACGAGTCTGCCTACGGAATACCAAGAGTTTGCTAGTGTGTTTGACGAAGTGAAAGCGACAGCTCTACCACCACATAGAGCATATGACTGCAGGATTGATTTAATCCCTGGAGCTGAACTACCCATCAGTCGAGTATACGCCTTGACTGAACCAGAGACTAAATATCTTTATGATTACTTGCAAGAGATGTTGAAGAAGGGTTTTATTAGGCATTCGACCTCCCCTGTATCCTCGCCTCTTTTCTTCATCCCCAAACGAGAGGGAGGATTGAGAGCCTGCCTGGACTACCGCGCCTTAAATAAAGCCACGGTAAAAAACAAATATCCTCTTCCCCTCATTTCCACTCTCCTGGATCAAGTACGTAAAGCAAAAATATTCACCAAACTAGACCTCAGAGGTGCGTACCATTTGATTAGAGTAAGAGAGGGAGACGAGTGGAAAACGGCCTTCCGTACCAAATTCGGTTTATTCGAATACTGCGTGATGCCGTTTGGCCTCTGTAATGCTCCAGCAGCATTCCAATTTTTTGTGAATGAAATTCTACGTGATTACTTAGACATCTTTGTCATCGTCTATATTGACGATATTCTAATCTATTCACAAAATGAGCAAGACCATGTGGAACATGTGCGGCTTATACTGCAACGCTTGCAAGAACACCATCTCTTTGCCAAATTGGATAAGTGTTTGTTTCACACACGGAAGGTAGACTTCTTGGGTTTCGTTATCTCACCCGAAGGAATCCATATGGATCCAGCTAAAATCGTTGCTATCACCAACTGGAACAGTCCCAAGACAGTGAAAGAAATACAATCCTTCTTAGGTTTCGCTAATTTTTATAGAAGATTTATTCACCACTTCTCTGAATTAGTGTCTCCTATTACTAGACTGCTTAAGAAAGGGGTGCAGTTTGATTGGGATAAAACTGCTGAAAAAGCCTTCCAGACCCTAAAGGACAGGTTCACTTCTGCCCCCATAATCAGACACGCCAATGAGACCCTGCCTTATTTTGTGGAGGCAGACGCCTCACAATATGCAGTGGGGGGAGTATTGTCGCAGCGCGACAAAAGCACGGGCACTCTCCATCCTGTGGCCTATTTCTCAAAGACCCTCTCTCAAGCAGAACAGAATTATACGATTGGGGAAAGGGAATTGTTAGCCATAAAGATGGCTTTTCAGGAGTGGAGGCACTATTTATTAGGGTCACCCCATACTATCACGATTTATTCTGACCATAGGAATCTGCAATTCTTTCGATCTGCTAGAGCTCTCACCCCTAGGCAGATGAGATGGGTGTCTTTCTTCTGTGAATATGACTTTATTATCAATTTTCGGCCGGGTGCAAGGCATGGAAAAGCAGATGCTTTATCCCGGTTAGGAAAAGAGCTCAGTATCACAGAGGAAGAACCTGTGCCCATCATTCCTGAAAACAAGATTGTGGCGTTGAATACACAAGAGGAGGTTACTTCTGATTCCTTTCTTGCCCAGTTAGAACAGGAGTATAGACAGTTAGGCCAGGAGACATGGTTAGCAGATCCATTGAACACGGTGGTGAATGGCTTATTCTATCATGATGGAAAGTTGTTCATTCCCTCACCTGAAACTCGGTCTCTAATACTGAAATGGTGTCACACGTCACCCCTGGCGGCACATCCGGGAAATGACAAGACCCGTCAAATGTGTCAGCGATGGTTCTGGTGGAAGGATATGTATCATGACATCTCTGAATTTTGCAAGGCCTGTTCCACCTGTGCACGACAGAAATCCATGCATTGTGCTCCTGCGGGTCTATTACGACCTTTACCCGTACCTGAGTGTCCTTGGTCCACTCTCAGCATGGATTTCATCACTGATTTGCCCCCAAGTAAAGGTTACACCACGATCTTGGTGGTAGTGGATCTGCAGTCCAAAATGGCCCATTTTATTCCTCTTAAAAGACTGCCTCGAGCCACTGAACTCATTGACATCTTCATAAATCACGTAGTGAAATTACATGGGTTGCCCTCGGTCATAGTGTCAGACAGAGGCCCCCAATTCATCTCTAAATTTTGGCAAGGCCTCTGTAAAACACTACACATAGATCATCGACTCTCGTCCGCATATCATGCTCAGACGGATGGACAAACAGAGAGAACAAATCAATCCCTGGAACAATTTTTAAGATGTTTATTGAGTACTATAACCAGTGAATGGAGTCAAGCTCTTCCCTTAGCGGAATTCGCCTACAATAATTCCACACATTCCGCTTCCAAGATTTCTCCTTTTTTCTTTGTAACAGGACAACACCCAAGATACCTCCCTTTACATCTACCCCCTGAAATGTTAAACATTCCTGCAGTACACGAACACCACAAAATACTTAGATCTATCTGGGAACAAGCCACTAGAGAATTACGAGAAGCCAAACAACACATGAAAGAACAGGCAGACAAACATAGGCGCCCGGCG
Source organism: Triturus cristatus (assembly GCF_964204655.1). Taxonomy (NCBI): domain Eukaryota; kingdom Metazoa; phylum Chordata; class Amphibia; order Caudata; family Salamandridae; genus Triturus; species Triturus cristatus. Next base: position 887,832,431 of record NC_140593.1, read on the forward strand.
CCAGACTACTCTGAAGGGGATAAAGTTTGGTTATCCACGAAGAACCTCAGACTAGCAGGTCCACGTAAATTCTGGCCCAGGTACATAGGACCTTTTCCTATATCTAGTATAATCAATCCGGTAGCCATGAAACTAGAACTCCCTACAGATATGCACATACACCCCGTTTTTCACACTTCCCTTCTCAAACCCTTCCTCCCTCCCTCTAGCCCAGAGCCTCCACCTCCTCCCATCACCGTGAACGGTGAACAAGAATTTGAAGTCAGACGCATTGTGGATTCTCGTAGACTTCGAGGAAGGTTACAATACCTAGTAGACTGGGTGGGGTATTCTCCCGAAGATAGAACATGGGAGCCCGCAGAGAATGTACACGCCCCAGTTTTAGTCAGGAGATTTCACGCCTTACATCCCAACAAACCCAGACCTGTTATTAGACCGTTAGGGGGGAGAACTGTTAGAGGTCGTGCTTCATGTACTCTGATTCTTAGCAAAACGCAGGGAAACTCCAAGTCCCAGAATGCCTAGCCAGAGGGAGTACCTTGTATGCCTTCTCATGATGCATCACCAGATCATGTGACTGCTGCATCACCAGATCATGTGACCGCTGCCGGCATATAGGCTGTCTGAATACTCCCACAAGTGCTTGGCCTCACTTCCTGTATTTGGACCACGCCCCTGTTTTCTCGTTTGGATTCCTCCTGAACCTAGTCCTCGTCTGCCTCCGTTTACCTCGACATTTCAGCTCCAGTCTGCTCGATGCTTGGGATTCCTGCGTGAGCTGGCAGCACGCCGAATTGTCATTCTCCCTCTAGCGCGAGGAAGCGCTGTTTCGAAGATTCTTTTTCGTTGGCGCGAGGTCGCGCTATTCCATACGTTTCCGTCTTCCTGATTTATGACATTAGCGCCTTGCCCTTTGACCTTTGACGCGCTGCCGTGCACTTTGGACTCTGATGCGCGAACGCGCTGATTCTCAAGCAGCCTTGCCTTTTGCTCTTGATTGTTGGAGACAGTAGCGCTGGCTACGCGCTGCCTTGTCCTTTGCCCTCCAGAACTAGAGAAACGCTGAGGAACTGCCGGTGACGAAATAACCGGTAAGCTGTATTTTTGGACGACACACTTGAGCGTTTCAGTGGAATAGACAGTCCATGAACATTCAACACAGCGCAGGTTAAGTCGCTGTATGTATCCATTATCCTATGAGTTTAGAACCTGCACTCATTCCCCAGTAGCCACCGAGAGGGGCAGGATCGTCTGGTTTTGAATCCTCCTTCGTTTCATCTTTTCAAGAAGAGACCTTCAGTCCCTATTCCCAGGTCTATTGGTGTGAGTATGAGAAGGCATATAACGTAATGTTTACAGTGAAGAGGGAGGGGAACGCAATAGATTAAGTCTTACATAGTGTATGTTGTCTCTTTTGTCTCCCTGCAGGAACCCAGACTCCCATACCTGCCATCCCAGTCAAAGACCTGGTGGTCCTTTCTGGTCTCTTCGCCCTCTGGGGGTCAGATCTTCCTATAGTGTATTTATACCTAGGGGAGACTGGACTCTAGGAGGGAGTAGAGACTTACTCTTCGCTCCCGTGGATCTCGGACTCTCTGTCGTTGGACCTAGCACCGGACAATCTCTTTGCTCTCTGGCTTTTATTATCAACATAAACATCTGCAGATAAAGGCACCTCAATACAAGGCACAACAAGTACATAGGCACTAACACAAATGTCACAGTAAAAGTAAACAAAAGCACTACTTCTAAAAGCATGAGGTAGACAACTACCAAGCCAATGTCGATATTAGGAATCATTAATCCAACTCATCTCTGTCCCTACTCTATGCTAGATGTCATCCCTACTTAGCATTCCCTTGAGACCCCAGGAATCATGAAAAAGGTGTCAGAAGTGAAACTTCCTAAGAAGTCTTCACTTAGAGAGCTTGATCTAAACGCTCCTTCTAGCTCCTCGCCTACCTCTCCTCTGCTCAACCCTCGGGGTGCTTTCCCTAATACAGAACCCCAAAATCCTAGAACACGCCCCCCGGCACACCTCCTCGATCAGGTCTTCTTCCAGTACTTTTCCATCGAGAGCTGTCCAGCTTCCATCGTCCATCAGCTTGGCCTTGAGTCCCAGACACCGTCCGCACTAGGAGTTACGATTGGCACATTCCAATATACTCCCATGTCTGGCTTCCTCCATAATTCAACTCTTAAACAAAGACCTTTTCTACTAACGAAGCAACTGTCCTTGCACGTGCGGTGAGATCATGGAATGTAGAAATACTTCGCATCTTTTAACTTTACAATTTACTGCAACCTAAAACTTCTACTAGAATAAATCACTGCGGACTACCGCATTCAGCTAACATAAGAAAATACTAGGCCTTTCTCTTCAACGATATATGTATATCCTGGCCTCTACTTGGTTAAACACACTATTAAATCACATTCTTAGCATTAGTACTTTTACTTTCATATAGGTGAACTAAGCAACCTACATAAGTATTTTACCAAGTTACACGTTTAACCTAATACATTGCATTGCACGAAAAACTAATCACTATCTCATATGTAGGTAGCCAAATACCGGTCGGTAACGGCCGAAATTCGGTAAATATCCCGTTACCGACCGGTATTTAGTCAATTGAGATGTAGGAGGCCAAAAAGAAGTTTTCGGTAAATATGAATCGGTAAATACCGATTCATAATTACCGAATTCTAAATTACCGATTCATATTTACCGAATACATATTTTCCGAATCGGTAAACATGAAGTGGTAAAAAGAGAAAAGAGATGTAGGTAAATTCGGTATTTAAGAAATCCATGAAATTCGGTAATTAAGAGTCGGTATTTAACACAGATTGAAAGCAGGTGGTAAGCATTAACAGTGCATATAAGCAATCCCAAAATGCAACAGCGTGGACACCATGGCCGCTCTGTATGTGATTGCAAGGAGCCTACGGCTACAGGCAGCAGGTCTGAGGTTTTGGAGACGTGAGGAACGCATTTACAGACAGCGCATCACACTCTTTCAACAGACTGAGGCTGAGATACATGAAAGGTACAGGCTACACCCACAAACCATCTTGGACCTGATAAGGGACCTGCACCCACTCCTGGACCATCCAACACCAAGGGCGCATGCCATACCACCACATGTGCAGGTCCTCTGCAGCCTACATCTACTTGCATCTGGCAGTTACCAGGGGGTGATAGCTGCGGTGGGCGGTGTATCCCAGAGTTGTCTGTCCCGTTTCTTCAGGAAGTTCCTGGATGCCATGATGCAGAGAATGCACCACTACATCAGCTTCCCTAACACACAGGCTGAACTGCAGAAAACAAAGACAGACTTTTACCAGATGGCACAGTTCCTGCATGTCATAGGCTGTATTGATGGCACACACATTCCAATCTGCCCACCAGCAGCCACTGAGCACATGTACAGGAACAGAAAGTCCACCCACTCCATCAATGTGCAGGTAATCTGCGATGCAGGGAACATTATCACTGATATCGTAGCGAAGTTTCCTGGGAGCACCCATGACTCCTTCATCTTCCAGAACAGTGGGATCTACACACGACTGCTTGCCGGAGAATTTGGAGAAGGATACCTGCTAGGTAAATCACTGTGAGGCTCCCTAATACTTAGTGCAAATTATTGTGTATTGAGGCATGTGACTGATGGTTCTCTCTTACTCACCTAGGCGACAGTGCATATGCCGTGCGGTCATTCATCCTCACTCCCTACCTACACCCATCAACCCTGAGTGAGAGACGATACAATGTGGCACACAAAAACCAGGTTCCGCTGCCTCCACAAAAGCGGAGGCGCACGCCAGTGCACACCCATCATCTGCTGCAAGATCATTGCCACTTGTGCAATGCTGCACAACCTTGCCACGAAGAGAGGTGCAGAGGTGGAACTGACTGATTTTGAGGACAATGATGATGAGTCTGCACAGCCAGAGGCCTACACAGCTGGAGTGGCAACAGCAACAGATGGTAGAGTGAGACAGACAGAGATCACATGCAATTATTTCTGAGTAAGTAAGGGGGCACAGCCAGTAGTTGGATGTAATGACGTAGTTTAATTATGCGGCACTACGCCACACCAAACAGAAAAACCTGTCCTCTCAATATTGTGCAATCACTACTTGCAAGTCAAGGGTTACTTCACCCAATAGTCTTATGCTGTACTGTGCAGCATTATTGTCTGCGCCCACGCACTACAGTGCGGGATGCCATGGATTGTGCATCCTCGCTAGTGGCAGCCCCATGCCGCCTGCTGCTCCTCCGTGTATCTGGGACAGGGGGGTAATGCTGCTCCTGCTGCTGGTTTCTACGCTTTCCACAGCATCCCCAGCACCAGTTGTGGCCGCCTGGCTTGTCAGTAGCACTTCCAGTGCACTGGTGACCCTCACCATCCCCCTTGAGACGTCATTGCTGCAGTGCGTCAGGCCCTCCTGCATTGCCACAGAGCGCCTGCAGAGCAGCGAAGTGGCAGTTGCCAGCAGGTTGACTGCCCTGGTATGATTGTCTCTTCTCTGCCGTTCCCTGCACCGTGCAGCTCTGTCCGCATCATACTTTCTGCACAGCAGCATGACGGACTGGGACATGTCCCGCATGCCCGCAGCCATCTCAGTCATTCCCTCAGCCATAGCGCTGATGCCCCTGTCCATATTAGCAAATGTAGCTTGAAGTCCCCGCATTTGGCGCTGCACTGACATCATTGCCTTTGATTGTAGGCGCTGTATCTTCACCATGGTGGCCTCCAGCCCCGAGAACACTCCATGGCTCTCACCCTGTGGTGGTGGACTTTCCACCCGAGCCCTGCGGCGACGTCTGGCACCTGTGTGTGCTCCCTTTGAGGTGGAGGGCACAGTGGCATGGCTACCATCCAGGGGCACAGTGGTTGGTTCCGGCCCCCTGCAGTCGTCAGATGAGGACTCCGACACTTGCAACCTGGAAGCAGCACGCCTCCTCGACCTCACCAATGCAGGCGGTGATGATTCAGGTGACTCCAGCATGAGTGGTGATGCTGGCTGTAGTGGTGATGCTGGCTGTGGTGGTGATGCTGACTGTGGTGGTGATGCTGGCTGTGGTGGTGAGGCTGCATGTGGTGCTGATCTCTGGGCAGAACTTGTGCTGGCCTTCCCTGAGCTGTCTGTCCGGTGTGCCCTCTCTCCCGTTGCATGTGCAGTCCTGCGCAATGTATCATCTGTGGACAGAAATGCAACATCAGCTCAGTGTACCTGAAGCCCTGTATTGCTAGCATCACAATACATTTCTGAAACACTCTCTCATTGTCCTCTGCCTGCTTTTCTCTAATATGTGTGACATGCCTTGTTGTTCTGTGCTATTCAGTTCATGGTTGGGGTTTCCCAGACTACATCTCCCATAATGCATTGCTAGTATGCACTAACACATGGACTGGAGTGGGATACTCATTGCCCAATTGGGGAGTTGGGATAGGGGTAGGGGGGGACACATTGCTGTGCATGCGTCTTACCTTGTTTGGTGGCGCTCTGGCAGAGCTGTCGGCATCCCCAATCCCCACGACACTCTCGGGCTCTATTGTGGACTCCACCAGCTCCTCCAGTTCTGTAAGGGCAGGTGCCCTGTTCCTTCCCCCTCCTGTCCGGCTGGCCTCTTTCTGAAGTTCCCCCATCTTCCTCTTCGTGACGATACGTAGGTCGTACCACCGCTTTTTCAGCACGTCTATGTCCCTGGGGGTCACTCCGATTGCATTGACCTGCGCCTGGATTCCCAGCCAGATTTTACGTTTCTCCGATTCAGGCACTTGCAGTGACTGTTTGCCAAAAAGCTTCTGGTGCTGCTTTACCACCTCCTCCACCAGTACCTGCAGTTCCTTTTGGCTGAATTTCAGCTTTCTCTTCCTCTCCCCTCCATCCCTCTCTGTGTCCTGGCTGGCCATTGCTGCAGTTTCCTGTGCTGAATCAGGCAGTTGCTCTGTTCCTCTCCTCTGCACTCCCAGCCTCTCCAAAGTCTATTGATTGTGTGCACCTGCCTGGGTGTGGCCACTTCCTGGTTGGGTGGGGTTTGGTTTGCACAGGATTGGCTGATTCCTCAAGTCATGTGTATTTATTTATTTATTTTATTTTTATTTATTTGATATTTATAAAGCGCAACATATACCCTAGGGTGTCTTGGCGCTAAGAAACCAGTTAATTATGATGAGAAACATGGGAATGGGGAATCATTGATCGAACAACCAGGTTTTTAAGATCTTACGAAAGTGAAAGAGGGAAGGGCTCTGTCTGATGTTTAGGGGTAGAGTGTTCCAGAGCTTTGGGGCTGCCACCAAGAAGCGTCGATCACCCCAGGATACCGTCTTTGTACGAGGAATGACCAATTGGCCGAGAGTGGCTGAACGTAGCGTTCTGCTCGGTTTGTACAATTGCAGCTGCTCTTTCAAAAAGTGAGGTCCTTGATTATTGAGCGCCTTAAAAACGATACAAAGGGACTTGAAATGAATTCTATTTCGAACAGTGAGCCAGTGGTAATCCTTTATGCTTCTTGATATTGATTCATATTTTGTTTTTCCTGAGAGCAGGCGTGCTGCTGCGTTCTGGATAGTTTGTAGTTTGACTATTACTCTGGATTGAGCGTTAAGAAAGAGGCCGTTGCAGTAATCCAGAGCAGAAAATACTAAGGAAGTGACCAGAGTTTTGATGGCAGACTCCGGGAGAAAAGGTCGAATTTTTCTAATCATCTTTAATTTTAGTTGTGCTGTGGAGACTGTTTTATTAGCGTGATCCATGAAGTGTAAACCTTCATCGAAGATGATACCGAGGTTCCTAACTTTAGCGGTTGGAGTAGGAGGGGTACCGAAGGCATCTGGCCACCAACTTGATGGCCAGGCTGGGAGGAGAGGTCCAAATATGACCACCTCAGTTTTATCTGAGTTTAATTTAAGACAATTGGTGGCCATCCATTCTCCTATATCAATGAGTTCCTTCTTAAATTTTTCAGCCATTTGATCTCCGTCACCTTTGATAGCCAGTACCAACTGGGTATCGTCGGCATAGGAGGTTAGGCTCATCCCGTGTGCTTTGATGGTTTTAGCAAGGTCCAACACATAAATATTAAAAAGTGTCGGACTAAGGGATGAGCCTTGAGGAACTCCGCAGGGAGATGAGAGTTGTGCCGATTGAAAAGGGCCTAAGATGACAGCCTGCGTTCTTTTGGCTAGGAAGGAGGCAATTAGATTTTTAGCGGAGTGGCAGATACCAAATCCCTCGACACGATTGACCAGAGTTGTGTGGTCAACCGTGTCGAAGGCCGCTGATAAATCCAACATTACCAGGATGGCTGTTCCCCCCTGATCCCGGATTACCCTGATATCATCGGCAGCCTTAATCAAGGCTGTCTCTGTCCCATGGTATTTCCGGAATCCAAATTGCGTGTCATCCAGGAGATGGTGTGTCTCAATGAATTCAGAGATCTGAATATTCATGGCTTTTTCAATCACCTTAGCCACAAACGGGAGACTCGCAATAGGCCTGTAGTTTTTTAGCTCATTTTTATCCAGGGAAGGTTTTTTTAACAAGGGTTTTAGTAGGGTATTTTTTAAGGGGTCTGGATAAGTGCCAGCAAGTAGAATTGAGTTACATACTTGGGTGAGTGTTGGAATGATGGATTCCATTACTGGCAGAAGCACTGAGAGTGGACAAGGGTCCAGGGCCGATCCTGATTTAATGGTGGACACTATGATTTTGATTTGGTTCATTGCAACTGGTTGAAAACTGAGGAACGTGTTGGCTGAAGGTAAAAGGAAGGAATTGATTGTCCTGGTGAGTGAGTTTGCCGAGAATGCCTGATAGATATCGTCAACTTTGGTAAAGAAAAAAGAGGCTAAAGAGTCACATAGTGACTGTGACGGGGGGGAGTGAGATCAGGGGAATTGCCTGACAGAGATTTTGTAATTTGATACAATCGTCTACTGGAATTTTGGGATTTTTGAATTTGGTCAGTAAAGTAGTCTTTTTTTGCCTTTGTGATCATGGCTTTATAGAGTGCCAGTGATTCCTTATAGGTTGCTTTGCTTGCTATATCATAAGTTTTCCTCCATAGTCTCTCCTTATTCCGGTTAATTTGCTTTTGTGCCCTTAATTCTTCATTGTACCAAGGAGCGGTGGGTTTGGATCTATTTTTAGATAATTCTTTAGTCGGGGCTGATTGATTCGTGGCCAGACCCAGCCAAGAGTAGAATTGAAGTAATGCTGAGTTGGGGTCAGCAGAAAGTACTGGGCAGGTATGATCTAGTTTTGATCTTAGTTCATCCCAATTGATGTTTTTCCAATCTTTAAAAGGCTTTTGGGGGATAGGAGTGGATTTGTTATCACAAGAAGTTTTAATGGTGATAATGGCCAAAATAACATGATGGTCGGTCCATGGCAAAGGTAATATATTAGTTATCTGTAGGCCTTCTAAATTGGAAAATATGGGATCCAAAATGTGGCCAGCTAGATGAGTGGGGGAAGTGACCCTTTGTTTTAACCCGAATGTTTCCAAACCAGAGGTTAGGGTGACCGTGTCAGTTAGATGGAATTGGTCCAAATGAAAATTCAGGTCACCTAGTACCGTAAATGCACTTTCAGTGACATTATTTGAATTCCCGATTCGGTAATTAACGATTCTGTATTTACCGATTCGGTAAATACCACCTCGGTATTTACCGAATCGGTAAATACCACTTCGGTATTTACCGATTCAGTAAATTCCGATTCTTGAATACCGATTGTTACCGAATCGGTAATTATTACCGATTGTTTACCTACATATAACTTACCGATTCATAAATACCGATTCGGTAAAATTCGGTATTTATGAATCGGTAAATAAATATTACCTACATATGGCCCTATGTATTTTACTGAATACATTCACAATACGTATGCACATTTCTAACACGGCTATATTAAATCAATATAGCTTATACATTTCTTAATATATTTCACACAACACCTGAGTGTACATTGATTATATGCGGGTGCCAACTAACAGTGAATATGATGCACCCCTACAAATTTCAAACTCTTTTGGCGCTACATCACTGACCAGGGGTATTCAATGCCTGCTTATCTGTACCCGTCTCTTGTTTGCTGTTTGTTGGAACATGAAAGAGTGTGAGTATGTCATACGTGTACCACTTTATTATCAAAAAAGAGAGTGGATCACTTGAACCTGTTATCCAGGGTTTGGTGGTTATTCGGCCGTTCCTTAAAAAACCCTCATTCACGTTTTAGGTGGATTGTATGGCGGTATATCTTGGTTCTCCGCCTCGATAACGTGACTGCATCATCATCGGGTTTAGTATTGTGCTACCTCCACCTGGAGGAAAACCACTGGATATTTCAGTAGTGATCAGAGATGCTTGATGCAGGAAGACAGCGTCAGCACAAGTCGTGCAGAGCGGAAATCCCGCCCGACTACACTGCCATTCTTCCTAGGAAGCCCTAAATCGGAGCTTTTAAGGTATTAACCTTTCACTAGGAGATCAGTGAAGAATATTCCGAACTCCTCACTTTTAAAGTGGACAATATCCCTCTTTAAGACAACACCCCCTGGTCCTGATGAAAGCTCACCTGACCCTGTTGGGCACATAAAGAGCTGAAACATGTCGACCCACCCATTGGACTGACTGTACAGCGGACACATTAACTGCCCTTTCTGTACAATTTCCCCCATTTTTATTCTTTTTCCATGCACCAGACAACAATAAAGATTAAAGTCTAGGTAGCATGAGAAAACATCCTTTGTAACTTTCACTAATTCACGACACATGAGCACTCTGTCCAATTTTGATCTCTGATCACTACTGAAATATCCAGTGGTTTTCCTCCAGGTGGAGGTAGCACAATACTAAACCCGATGATGATGCAGTCACGTTATCGAGGCGGAGAACCAAGATATACAGCCATACAATCCACCTAAAAACGTGAATGAGGGTTTTTTAAGGAACGGCCGAATAACCACCAAACCCTGGATAACAGGTTCAAGTGATCCACTCTCTTTTTTGCTAATAAACTATTAATTGGAAGGTGACTGGATCACGTATCCTTCTTACTCCCTACCAACTGATTAGCTATATACGTGTACCACGACAGTTACAGGTGTGAAACATTTAAGTGCTTCATGAGAGCAATACACAAAGTTCTGTCAGGCGCAAAGGGGGTACAAACCATACCTTTGATTCGGCAGTTCTCATTGTTTCAGGTGCTCGGAAGCAAAGTAAGCCCTCCGTTCAACTTTGAACAAAAGGCAGCAAAGTTTACTGAGAGAAAATGTTCAAAACACTGCGGAAGCTGAAGAGCAACCGAGCCTTAGTCACACTGCAAGGGGTTGAGCGCACAGCTCGCTGTCATCTAGAGTTGTAGCCTCCTCGTTGGCACTGCAACCAACTCTCGGCCAGCAAGGGGAAATGCATCAGGGAGCACGGAAAGGGAGCAGCTGTAACTGGAGCTGCCGTTCTTCGATCTGTTTGAGTGTACGAGGAGCCAACAAGGCAGCTTTACAGAAGGAGCCCGTAGTCAGTCTCGGGAGCTGGAGACCAGAGTTCAAGCCTCGGCATTGGCTCAACGTTCTGTGATTCTTAGCACATCACATAATCTACTAATCTAAATACACAAATCACGAGATCTACTAATTTAAATAAAAAAAATAAAAAAAGCAATCCCGGCGGGATGGGGGAAGGGAAAGACAAATAAAAAACAAGCAATGAAGGAAAAATCAATCAATATGTTTTTTTTTCTCTCCAAACAGGAAATGAAAAAGGCATGCCTATGTACACTGTACTTTACCGGTGCTCCTCAGCTGAAAGGAAGGCTTCATAGAAGGGAGGTATCATCTGGCAGAACGAAACAGGAGGCTACAAAGAAGAATGACGCCGGAATGAGCCAACGGTAAGCAGGGGGTGGGAATGGAGTGGTTTTATTCATGACAACAGGTCTTGCAGACAGCACATGCACGCTGATGCTCGACCTAAAAATACTTGACCACACGGCATGCACATCAGCAGGTTGGGAAAGCGTATTTGTTTTTATTATAAAGTGTGGTAGAAAATGTATCTATCCTGAAGAAGGGGGCCTAAAAATCAGGTATCTACCGAAATGCGTCAATGTTGAATTTGATACCAATCTGGAGGGTATTGTAAGAACACTGTAGACATTAATGATTTGGAGATATTTTGTTATGCAAACAATGACCCAAAAAGATTGGTGACAGTAAAAACATGTGTTGTTGTCTATTTTATTCTCCCAGTCTATGTGTTTTGTAATGTACTGTTTTTTTTTTTTTTATAAAGGCCCCACCTCCCTTTCTAGAAGGTGCTTACAAGTATGGAGTTTTAACCTGTATTTTTATACATTTTATGAATGTCTACTGACATACAAATTGTTTATTGGTTTTAGAATGAGATCTGATATATGAATAAAAGGTCAAGAGAATATTATCTATTTTTTTACATGACAATATAGCTGTGGTGTTTGTACCTTAATGTTAACAGGGATCCACATGAAATATGGAATGAAATTGGAGTGAGAGTGTTGTATGTGTCTGAAACTGTATTATATATATATATATTACCTACTGGCGGTCGCCAGTAGGTAGTTATAGTTAGGACCCTCTTACCATAGGAAATCCGCAACATTCTATTTGGAATAACTTTGGCGCCGGTCGACGAATCCTCGCGAAATTTTCAAAACTAATGGGGCGCTATGCTCCGCTCCTACCCTGAAAGTCACGGGGGGATTCGTCAAGCGGGGGCTGAGAAAAAAGGGGGGTCCCAAAACATGTTTTTCCCATGCATTTTTCCATAGGACCTTTAGACACAGCTACAGCCCGAACGGCTGAACAGAGTTACTTGAAATTTGGCAGAGAGGTAGTCTACAGGTCAAGGAAGTGCCTTTTGTAGGTCTGGTGTAAATCTGTTCAGTAGATCCTGAGAAAATAGCATTTAAATCAATATATATATCTGTGGCAGCTTACGGTGCGCTTACGGTGCGCTTACGGTAAGCTTACCGTACGTGTACGGTGCCGTGCGCGAGCGCGATTCTGATTGGCTGTTAGATCTTAGTAAACATTCGAATCGGTCTAAACCAGGAAGCGGCGGCCGCCATTTTCTCTCTCGCACTCTGAGGGGGGGAGGAAAAACAAAGGCAAAAAACATGTAAAGGGGCTGTTTATACAGCTCCTAACCACCTAGCCTTGATTAAGGTGTCCCAAAAGAACCCCGAATGACAAAAATTCAATGTTATTTTTTTTCGAAAAAACGCCGATTACGCTTACCGTACGCGTACGGTAAAAATTATTTAAAAAAAAAAAAGTATCCACACTTTCCCCACCCCGTGTGCAAAAGGTTTCAAAAGGGCACCTTTTGTGCATGGCATAATCGTCCACGGAACATTTAAAATATTACCTCTCACAATGAAGCGCATAATATGTCCTCTATGTGCGGACGGTGCGCGAAGCGCATCGTGCGTACATGGCCCATCCAGCGTAACGTGGGCACGCGGTGCGCATAGCGCACCACGTGCCCACCGTGCGTGCACGGCAGTGACTGCGTAAAGTGGGCGCGCGGTGCGTGAAGCGCACCGCATGCTCACTGTGCGCGCACGGTGCGCGAAGCGCACCGTGCACGCACGGAACGAACTGCGTTAAGTGGGTGCGCACGCCACGAACGGCGTAAAGGTACTTAGCATTTAAAAAACCGTACAAATTCACTGAAAAAACCATAGGTTTCACACACGTTATAGTTAGGAATTAGCATTTAAAAAACCTTGCAAATTCAGTGAAAAAACCATAGGTTTCACACATGCTATAGTTAGCTGGAGATTTTACTCATAAAAAACCAATGAAATTCCCCCGTTATAGTTAGTGCAGGCAACTATAACTCACGCGACCGCAATCCTCTGCTGATGACATATGTGTCTTTATGAAAAAAAAATATTTGTAATATATGTATAGCTAAAATTTAATGGAAGAAGACATGGGCAAATAAGTGTCTAAATACAGTATTAGCATCAGCAGAGGATTGCGGTCGCGTGAGTTATAGTTGCCTGCACTAACTATAACGGGGGAATTTCATTGGTTTTTTATGAGTAAAATCTCCAGCTAACTATAGCATGTGTGAAACCTATGGTTTTTTCACTGAATTTGCAAGGTTTTTTAAATGCTAATTCCTAACTATAACGTTTGTGAAACCTATGGTTTTTTCAGTGAATATATATATATAGTTATTTGAGGGATACTAAAGACTTTCTTGGCAAAATTGAGGAATTGACCTGGGAGCCCACCTACCTCTTTGTCGTGCTGGATGTCCAGTCCCTGTACACAATAATCAATCACCAACAGGGGATGGAAGCCTGCGAGTACTTTTTGAGGCAGAGACCGATCAGATACAGGGAACACAGCCATATGATTATGGAAATGATCGATTTTTGTCTCAAAAATAACATTTTCTCTTTCAATGGCGCCCTCTACAGGCAGGTTAACGGTACTGCCATGGGTTCCTGCTTTGCTCCCAGTTTCGCCAATCTATTCATGGGCTTCTGGGAGCAAGAAATAACAGCCAGCAGGACCCTGGAAACCGATTTCAGTAAAGTTGTCATGTGGCGTCGCTACATTGATGACTTGTTCATCGTCTGGAATGGTACCAGAGGTGAAGCTGAGGAATTTATCTCGAAACTGAATACCAATAGTTACAACATTGTTCTGTCTGGGAGCATCAATGACACCAAAACAGACTTTCTTGACGTAGGACTGGAGGTAGTGGAGAACAAAATATGCACTACTCTTTTTCGGAAAGCTACAGCGGGAAATAGCATCTTGCATGCCCTCAGCAGCCACCCCGATACTCTCAAATGGAGTATACCCTACGGGGAGCTGCTGAGGGCAAAGAGAAATTGCAACAATCCCGATTCATACAATACAGAGAGGGATAACATTGTCAGCCGGTTCCAAGCTAGAGGCTATCCCAATTGGGTTTTGAGAAAAGCGAAAGAACGCGCGGAAGGGATTGATAGGGTAGACACCCTGAAAGACAGAGTAGAAAGTACCACCGATGATACCTCAGATGTGGTCCGGGTGATCCTCACATACAATTCTGATGCACATAAAATCCAACGTATTTTCGCTAAACATTGGGACATTCTTAAACCAGATGGGGTGGTTGGCAATCTGGTTCCTGACAGGCCCAGTATCACCTACAGAAGGAATAAGAACATCAGGGACATAGTAGTCAGAAATGATATCACTGACCACACCACCAATACTGGCCATGGCCTCATGGGATTTTTTCCATGTGGCCATTGTAAAGCTTGCAGGAACAGTACCTTTAAAGACAATTTGACATATGGAGGGGTGTCCAAGAAAATCACGCAATTTCTCACATGTAGTACCTGTTTCGTGATTTATGCCATTGAGTGCACGTGCGGACTTTGGTACATAGGGAGTACCACATGTCCTGCTAAAAAGAGAGTGATGGAACATCTAAGGGCCATTACCAATAATGACCCCAAATACCCGGTTGCCCGTCACTTTTTCTCCAAACATGGTTCCAACATTAATGACATGAGTTACTGCATTTTGGAACATATACCTAGGAATCCCAGAGGTGGTGACAGAACTCTTCACCTCAGACAACGTGAATCTAGATATATTATTGACTTTCAAACAAAGAGCCCAGGGGGATTGAACATGGATGAGGAAATGTCAATCCACCTTAAATAATGAGGAATCACATAAGTATATTTTATGTCTTAATTGCTCCCTTACCCGTCCAGCATACCATGTGTTTTTATGCTCACCCTTGTATAACCTTATCAGGCAGTTTTGTCTTTTTATAGTCTCCTTTTCGATGTGTATGCTATACTACTTAATATTTTGTTTACTGTTAACCCTATGAGCTATGTTATTCGTTGCACTGACATGTTCATTTTTGTATTATTTACAGGAGAGAAGGAAGGAGCCCTTCACTTTGATTCACCGGCACGGGCATCCTACCCTTTCACTCCACGAGTTCACTCTTCACTTGCTCATCACTTCAAACCTTTCCACTATGGGCACGCTCATTGGCCAAGATAAGTCCTATGATTATAGTCATCACGTACACATTTTATGTCTGTAGAGCTACTACTATTGCAGTATATTGTGTCTGTCCCCGTTATTTAGCGTTATTCAGCGCTAATCTTAACATTAGTGGGTAGTTGCCTGGGCACTTGCCCGTTGATTGCTATTCACCTGACCCCTGTCTTTAGCTCACGCATTTCTCGTGTCTTTTGTTGGGGGCACCATTGCCATGGCAACCACCGTTTCCATTAACATTAGTATTACCCTACTTTTCCTTCGGTCCAGCAGTGCAGCCATAGGGTTGTTCCGCACTTGTGGAGACAACTCACATTGCATCACTACATCGTGTATCAATTGTTTCAATCTTGTACTTCAATTCCGAGTATGCAATGTTTTAATATGTACCATTAGTGTTTTTTACCACTCTAAAATGGCCGCTGCCCTGGCTCCAACTCATTTCGTTGTATTGACAGCGTAACTTCAATGCGTTATCCGCATTTGTGCAGACACGTCACATTGCAACATTGATTTATCAATTTATTTTCTATTTTTCATTTGAATTTGCAATGTTTTCCTATGTACCCATAGTGTTTGTACCACTCTAAGATGGCCGCTGCTCTAGCTCTGTCTTACGTGATGACAGCGTAACTTTAATGCTTTATTAGGACTGTGGGGTTACACACGTTCACACGTGATCAAGGCTTGTCGCCGAAACGCGTAGTGTGAATTAAACTCTTGGATATTGATAACGTTGTCTCACCTGTTTATTACTGAGAGCGCACGGAGAACTTTCTCTTTGGGTGTGGATATATATATATATATATATATATTCAATGAAAAAACCATAGGTTTCACACATGTTATAGTTAGCTGGACATTTTACTCATAAAAAACCAATGAAATTCCCCCGTTATAGTTAGTGCAGGCAACTATAATTCACGCGACCGCAATCCTCTGCTGATGCTAATACTGTATTTAGACACTTATTTGCCCATGTCTTCTTCCATTAAATTTTAGCTATACATATATTACAAATATTTTTTTTTCATAAAGACACATATGTCATCAGCAGAGGATTGCGGTCGCATGAGTTATAGTTGCCTGCACTAACTATAACGGGGGAATTTCATTGGTTTTTTATGAGTAAAATGTCCAGCTAACTATAACATGTGTGAAACCTATGGTTTTTTCATTGAATTTGCAAGGTTTTTTAAATGCTAATTCCTAACTATAACGTGTGTGAAACCTATGGTTTTTTCAGTGAATTTGTACGTTTTTTTAAATGCTAAGTTACTTTACGCCGTTCGTGGCGTGCACGCCCACTTAACGCAGTTCGTTCCGTGCGCGCACGGTGCGCTTCGCGCACCGTGCGCGCACAGTGAGCACGCGGTGCGCTTCGCGCACCCACTTTACGCAGTTAGTGCCGTGCACGCACGGTGGGCACGCGGTGCGCTACGCGCACTGCATGCCCACGTTACGCTGGATGGGCCATGTACGCACGATGCGCTTCGTGCACCGTCCGCACACGGAGGACATATTATGCGCTTCGTTGTGAAATGTTAAAGATTAAATGTTCATTATTACAGATATGCACTGCACAAAAGGTGCCCTACGGGCACCATTTGCACACGGGGTGGGGGAAAATGTGGATACTTTTTTTTTTATAATTAATTTTTACCGTACGCGTACGGTAAGCGTAATCGCCGTTTTTTCAAAAAAATTTTAAATTTCATTTTTTGCCTTGGGGGTTCTTTTGGGACACCTTAATCAAGAATAGGTAGTTAGGAGCTGTCTAACCAGCCCCTTTAAATGTTTTCCACCTTTGTTTTTCCTCCCCCCCTCAGAGTGCGAGAGAGAAAATGGCGGCCGCCGCTTCCTGGTTTCGACCGATTCGAATGTTTACTAAGATCTAACAGCCAATCAGAATCGCGCGCGCATGAGTGATGTCATTTGAGATGTCATCAGTGATGTCATGAGTGATGTCACTGACCATGTCATGAGTGATGTAATATGTGACGTAATCAGCAGTGCATTGCGGGCGCGCGAGTTATAGTTAGCTAAACTAACTATAACGGGGGAATTTCAATGGTTTTGTATGAGAGAAATGTCCAGCTAAGTATAACATGTGTGAAACCTATGGTTTTTTCAGTGAATTTGCAAGGTTTTTTAAATGCTAATTCCTAACTATAACGTGTGTGAAACCTTTGGTTTTTTCAGTGAATTTGTACGGTTTTTTAAATGCTAATTTTTGATTTTTTTAATTAAATATTTTTTTTTTATAATAATAATAAAATTCCTATGTATTCATTTATATATTATCTGTATCCTTTTATTTGTTTTTGCTCTTTTTTTAAAATTTCAATTAGGATAAAGTTGAAAAGTTTATTTAATTTTTGCAATTAATTTTTCACCATTTTTTTTTTTAATATAAATTCTTCGGGTGCGCGCTCTGAGCGCGCTCCTAGTACGTTTTCGTAAGTTTTTATGAATACTGACGTACGTTATTTACGTACGCATGTATACGTAATAGTGCGCGCTGGGAGCGCGCACCCAGTACGTATGCGTACGTACGTACGCATGCGTGCGTGCGTCGTACGCGCTCCACGCGGTTCACTTCCGCATACGCTTAAATTATGCGCAATAACGTTCGCATATACGCGTGTTCAACGTTTGCGCGTTACGTACGCGCATATGACGTATGCACATGCGCTCCTACGCTTTCGCGCATGCGTAATCATAAGGTGCGCGCTCGGAGCTTGCGCAGTGCGCGCACCTCGGGTTATATGCTTAATAAAACAACACTTCTAATTGGTTTTCATTACTTTCAGTTTCTGATTGTTTCAACACCACACCCAATCCCCTGATGGCAAGTCATGTGATCAAGAATCATCACTTTTGATTGGTTTGAAGTACTTTCAGTTCTAGATTCTTCCCAAACCACACCTACTCCCCTCATCATTAGTTCTGATTCCTTTGGAGAAGGAGCTATTCTGTTGTTGAGAGACAATGGCTGAACAGCAACCATCTTCAGAGAGTGAAGAGGACACTCTTGAGAGGCAGAGGAGCAGGAAGCAGAAAGACAGCTTTATATGGCAGTTCTGCTTCCTACGTGCATATAAGTCTTTCACAAGCATGAAACGAACTGAACAACGACAAATGTCTTTAACTTCTTCTATCTGATCAAATTTTATTTTTAAACATTCAATTCCTTCTTTTTTCTGATAATTAACAAAACCCACAACTCTTCCCATAGCTCCACTCACTAAACCTTTTTCTACATCCAAATTTCTCCTTAAAATTGCTCGACAGTTCATGCAAACATATAGTTTTTTTTCTAATCCAGCTGTTTTTGAAATGTTCTTCTCTAGAGAATCCAATTTATTTTTCAGTTTGCCTGTTAATGTAATAGTAATTCCTTCATGCTGAATTTTGTCCACTACTTCAATTTTCTTAATCTCTTCCTTTTCCAATTTCAAAAGTTCCTCATTGAATATCGAGCATTCACGTAGTGTTGGCATTAAGCAGATTACAGTATTTTTTTCAGCAATGTTCTTGTATATTTTCTCTGCAACTATTTCTTCATTTGGAAATAAATTATGTAGCATCCTACTCTGTAATGCTTTTTTGCCAACTTCTGTGAGTAGTCCAATTCTGATATCTTTCAGAATACTTGCATAATCTTC
This sequence comes from Triturus cristatus, assembly GCF_964204655.1. NCBI lineage: Eukaryota > Metazoa > Chordata > Amphibia > Caudata > Salamandridae > Triturus > Triturus cristatus. Next base: position 887,851,193 of record NC_140593.1, read on the forward strand.
GTCGTTTGCTTGTCTCATATTGGTAGTGAGTTCTTTGTACTCAAAGAACGACCAAATATTCGCATTACCAATGCTTCCTAATGACTTCTTTGTGTCTTCATGTGTCACAGTATTAAACACTGGTTGTCCTTTAACTGGAGTGAGCTGTAAAAGATCTCCAAAAACGATGACGTCCAAATAACACGTCATAGTCTCTCTTAAGAATTTGTTGCATTCTTAAATGCACAAAGGCAAGCATTAAGTTTGAAACCATGCTCACCTCATCAATAATGAGAACTTGCATCTTCTTCAACACTCTTGAAACTTCGAAGCATGCTTCTCCAGTTAGCTTGTGGTATTCTATTTTGTTCTCATGCTCCACTGGTAACATTAGCAAGCGATGGAGAGTAATTCCTTTAATGTTATAGGCTGCTAACCCAGTTGGAGCAGTTACCACACAAGACAAAGTAGAAGCTGTTTTTTGCTGTAGGTAGCTTCTAATGACTTTTATTAAGAAACGTTTACCAGTTCCAGCTTGTCCACTCACATACATCCTGATTGGTTCAAAAGATGTGCATGAGCACTCTTTATTTTCATGTAGTAATCCATGATCAATTTTTTTTCTGACTTCTTCATAAATTTGTTTTTGTTCTTCATTCAGTTGTTGTTCCAGATTTAGTAAGTCGATTGAATCTTCCTGTGCTTGATTCATAGCCGTTTCTACTTCAGTCATGGCTATTGCAGCTTCATTTTCTACAACAGGTTGTCCTAGGGGATCTTGACTGAGTGTTCCAGAACTTTGACTGTCTTGAGAACTGTCTCTAGCTACTTCAGCTGCAATTGTTGCTTCCTGTTCAATTTCTTCATTTAACATTTGGACATAAGTTGTTAAAGTACTGCATTCTATGCTGTCTTTGCTAGCATTAAATGAATCTTCATAGCTTTGAAATTCTCCCAGTAGTTCGTCCTCTGTACGCCATGGTTTAAACAGCTGTAAAAGTGCCAAGTAGTAAAATTCCTTTTTGTCAGTAGTGTCACAACTCAGCTTCCTGTGATTTATCAAACTTCCTTTTGTTTGCTTCACCAAACATCCTTCCTCACCAATGACTTTATATTTTCCATTGTTGATGTCTTCTGTGGCTTTCCGTGAAAACATTTAGTTCTGCAGCACTTCATAGAGACACATGTTCTCAAGATGACGACTTCTTTTTGGGTAATATGTGTCCAACATATTTGTTTTCAAAATATCTGTACTTTCTGGGTCGTTCTCGGCCAAATATTCAATTTTTCCAACAGATTTCAGTACCCGATTTCTCATTCCTGCAAGGCCTAAGCTTACCCAAATTATTCTTCTGGATTTCGAGTAAAGACTTGCAGATGATAACCTATCTGAGCATTCGTAGGATCCAATTTCTCGATGCGATAACATCTTTAAACTGAAACTGTACAGCTTCTTACTGACAGTCTTCTCGTGAGAAATCTCTTCCCACATTTCCTTCAATTCTGTTTTCTCAGATTTAGTGATGTAAGATGTGACATACCGAGCAACAGCAATAGAATTGTCTGCCACATACTGAATATCCATGTTAGCATTCCACATGGATAAAATGACTAGGTTGTAGTCATTTATAAATTTTGACTCTTCTTTTCTTTTTAGGTTGTATGTATTTTTGGGAGATTTTCTGGTTATAGTATGTCGCACAGCTGACATAAAACTGTTGACTCTTCCTTTTGAAAGAACAGGTCTAGGAAATCCAAATCGACACTTTGTGTAGAATTTATCTTTGGTCTTGTACTTCCGTCGACAGTATTTTCCACACCGATGACTTTGGAAACGTAAAACTTGCTCTTTTAACTTTTTCTCTTCTGTGCTTTTAGGTATAGCACATGTTGCATATTCTTCAATGAAAGATAACACTGCTTCATCAGCATCTGTTCCAAATTTTGGAGCATCCTTGATCCACAACAGCATATGAATATGAGGAGCACCTCTTGCTTGGTACTCTTTTCTCCAAAAGAAATCCACAACTTCTCCAAGAGGTGGATTTTTTTTATTGCAGATGAAGGACATCATAGCCTCAAATCTATGATTGAAATATCTGCAAACATTAACCGGATCCAATGAGCACAGTTCTCCTGCTGTCTTGTATTCAATGTTTTTAATGTTTGAATTTGCCTCTCGTAGAAAATCCAATAAATCATCCCAAGCGTACTCGGCACAGCTTAGAGTTAGGAACCATGTAGGAGTTCCTAAATTCCGTAACATGCATTTTAATTCACCATGGCGTCGGTACCAATATTCATTTGTCCCACGCTGACAAGCCATCAGATTGATCAGTTGTGTTTCCAAATGATCATCTCGGTGCTGCACTTTCTCCATAAAATCCTTAGCAGACACATTATGTAGATGTACTCCACTTTTTAAAATGTGATTTACTGCATAAGATAATGCAGACAAGTCGCTTTCAAATAAAAGATGAAACAAATCAGGAATACTTTGACGAAACCTTGAATCTTCAGCATATAGTCTTGTAGTCCGATACTCAGAAGCTGGAATCTGTTCTGGGCGTTCATCGTATCGTCCACCTTTTCCTGTAGGAAACAGCTGAGGAAAACATCGAGCTTCCAAGCTCTTCTCCCATACACTCACGGGAGTTCCTTTTGCTTTCTTCATCTGAAACAGATCAATAGTGTCTCCCATAACTTCTTTTGAATGAAGAGGATGTATGCTAAAATGTTCATAAATTTCTTCTTCCTTTGACTTGTCCACTTTTTCAATTTGTCAAGTTGGTGTTTCTGTGTCTTCTTGTAAATCTTCTTCTTCTTCATCTATATAAATTGATTCATACCATTTATTATTCCTTTTCAAATATAAATTTGCTCTTTGTACTTTCCGTACATCTACCAGCTCCTGCCAAATCTTCTTATTCTTTGTAGGTACACCATTAACCAGAATAACTAATGGTTCAGTTTCCAAAGTATCTGCATCAATAGTTTCCATATTTTTTTTCAAATCCAAGGGCAAATACACCACTCTTCCTTTTAAACCTCTCAGTAAATCTGAAGGAGGTAATTTACCAGTTTTGGGCTCCATACGTACTATGGTCTGGAACGGATGAACACATTGAATGAGTATAGACTCATATGTATTTAAATCAGAAAGTTCGGCAGGAATAGCATCCAATTCTAAATTATTATGTACAGCTCTGGTCGGCATTCTATTTTCTTCTAACTTGTTATAACTGTATTTACAAATACGCTGATCTTCACCCAATTCAAAACAATTTTCAAGAAATATATATGTTGCAAAATCTTTCCACTTATAGTTATCTTCATTTTCACTTTTTTTATACAGATCAACATTCCTTGTTTGAATTTTATAATGGCTTCTGCGGCAACAAATACAAGTAATATTTGGTCTTTCATTAGAGATGATAGTAAATTTTGTCATTTCATCCTCAAAATTTTTAGTAATAATGAGTTCTACATTCTGTTCCTCATTTTCCTCATTAACTGTGTCCTTTTCTGCACTTTCTTGTTCTGGACCAAAGTAACAAAACTGAATCTCATCAGTAACCTTCACTACATATGATACAGATCCACGGAACAGAGCATTATTCAACTCATTCAACTTTACTGCTGGACTTTTAGCAAAATACAATATTCTCACAAACTTTCTCATTTCAGTATGATGAACAGCCATCATCCTAAAATGATGAAAAACACTTTTACACACTTTTCTAGATAGACAAGCCAGAGAGTGTCCTTGCAAACCTGTAATCTCTCTTACTCTGCATGGATCTAGTGTTTGAAGCACCTTAATTTTCTGTTTAACACTCTTTTTACTATATTCTCTTAGAAAGTCACGTAATTTATCAATAGATTCCTGACGCACAGTACAAATACTACTACAGTTCCAAGTGTACACTGGGGCTTTTGGACGTCTCCCCATAGCCTCAGCAGCCATTACTTCTTCCTCATTTCTCGGAACCATTTTCTCCTTTTCCATCACACATCCATCTCTAACTTCATATGCTCTTCCATTGGTGTCAACTGCATGCAACAAACTATTACTTTGAAGATAACTCTCTTCATTAAAAAATGGTTCAGTACTTGAACTGTGCTTCCATTCTCCCAAGAACACTTTACAAAAGTTAATTTTTTTCACTTCTCTTTTCCTTTTGCTTTGTGACTTCATTGCATTGACTAATTTATCTAATCTACGCATCCCATTCAAAATTAAAATAAAAAGTTTTCTTTTTATTTCCAAAGCCTTACTTACAATATTTTCTATAAATCTTTTTTTCTTTATAAATTTAGCTTCTTTCTTATATTTTTTCACATCCTTTAGCAAATTTAACATCACTCTTCTCTGAAACATTTTTCGACGAATGTTTTTAAAATCTAATTTTCGTGAAAAATCATTTTTACTTACTTCTGATTGTACATTAGCTTTTGTTTTTTGTTGTTGACTCTGTTGTTGCTTTGTAAATAAAACACTGTTTGTTTTTAATTTATTCTTTCCATTTTTTGTTTTTTTGAAGATTTTTTTAAAGAAAACTTTAGTTTGCTTACCAGTAGTTTTTCTTTTTTCCATCACAAGCTTTTCCTCCTATTTTTTTTCCCAGTTTTGTCCAAATATAATTGTTGTTGCTTTTCTTTCCTCTTTCTTGTCCTTAAAGGCATTTTTTTTTTCACTGTTGCTCAGTAATACCTGCAAGAAACAGAAAAAAAATACCTTTTTGTAATTTTAATTCATTTAAAAAATGTTTAAGCTTTTCAATAATTTCAAATGTTTTAGCATTTGCCTCTCATTTGTGATTTACTGATTTGTGCAGAGTGCTAACCACCACAGTTGAATAAAACAAGCTGCCCCTTTCCTGCAAGTGCAAGTCTAACAGAACAACTGCAACACAAATTAAATCTCTGCCCACAATTCCTGTGCGCACACAGCCTCATGGTGTGATTCTAGGCAGAAAAAGATATTTGATTTACAATTTCAAAGCACATTTACTACTGTGGTAGAGCAAGTGATAATTACTGTTACAGCCTGACACATTTTCCTTGTAGATTACAGAGGCAGAAAAGAGTACATTTCCTAACAGCTACTTTGTGGAAATATGGATTTTTATGATCAGTTATGTCCCCTATCTTGGACCCCAACGGTTTCATGTATGAATCATAAATACATGTATGTTCCCTCCAGTTCCAGTTATGAAGACGCAAATACATGTGCGTCCACCGTTAACATGTTCTCTTTCAGATCCGCCATGAAGGGGCCGGATATTCCATTCCTAAGTACGAAAGGCCACCGGCTTTATATGGTTCACTTATGCCATTTTACAGTCCAGGCAAGGAGGCCCTGATTCTGCCATCAAGCTTTTCCTGCCTTCTGCCTCTGAGAGCTCCAGTCTGAGCCTGCATCTGTGACCGTGAACTTTGTCTCATTCCCTGCGCGGCTCACGGTGCCTGACATCAGCTTGTTGCCTGCCAAAAGCTGTATTTCACCTTCGAAATTATCTGCTCCGCTCCCTGCCCAATGCATTCCTGTCTAGTAGTTTAAGTAAACATTCTTCCAGCTACCGAGCAAAGGCCCGGCTTCTCTGTCTTTATGCAAGTAATTCATAGCCCTATTATCATGGAAGACTTCTGCCCTCGCATCTAGTGTAGACACTTAGACGCTTGTACACGCACTAACAGTCAGTATAGTCAGTATAGAATAAGATTCTACTCTAAGAGACCTCTCTTTTGGATAACATAGTTCTTTAAACATAGGATGTTAGATATGATTTGGGATTAGGTTGACTTGACCCTCCAGACATCTGTCGCCACATGTAGAGTTAAATGTCAAATCCCCTTCACCCCCTAGTCGCACGTCAATCATACGTCATGCTGCTACGCGCGCATTTATGCCAAGTATTTCTACTGACATTGCGAAATTCTTTCATGGAACCACCCTATTATGACATCATACCTGATGACGTTCTTTAGTTACACCCAGTTACGCCCACTTTTGCTACGCATGTATGTTTTATCTCTATTATCAATTGTTAAGCCTCCTGCATTTGCTTCACTGTAATGCCTATTGTATAAAAGTAATTACTTATCAATAAAGTATGTACTTCACTTCCTGAACCTCCGTGGTGATGGAACCTGGAGTCCACGATTTCGAAATCGTCCATTGGAATAAAGCCCATTCCGAACCTCTAATATCACGGATTTTGCCTCTTATTTTACTGAGCTATATTTATTATTTTTCTGTATCAAATTAAGTCCCGGTAATTAAATTATTTACCACATGAATGGCGCCCGAATAGGGACACTTTCTCATCTCACGCGCCGGCGGTGCGTTGCAGGCCCGGTCTCCTGCCACAGCTGGACGGACAACAACGCGTACCAGCAGGATTTCCTGTATCTCCCTCCGGTCAAGCGGGGGCGACTGAGGCTGCGATCAACACCCAGACGAGGCGGTGAGAAGTGCGAAGTATCCCGACCAGAGCCTAGCTGAGAGAGCAAGATCCGAGGTATACAGAGGCCCACCAAGTTCCGAAGTTCCGAAGTTCCGAGGTTTCCGATGTTCCGAAGTGTCCGAAGTTTTCAAGTCGAGTCCAGTTCAGTTCAGTTCCGTTCCGAGGCCTTCCGTTCCGAGCTACCCGGTGAGTACCATTACTGGGGAGGCGTTCTGGCGTGCACATAAGTTGTGCCGGTCCAAACGGGTTTGGGTACACAAATCCGGTCTGCACTGTTTTAGCAGTGTATCTGTACTGTTTAGCAGTATATCTAGTATATCAAGTATATAAATTCAGAATAATTCAGTTAATGCCGAGGATTATGTTTTGTGATTAAGTTTTCTTAGATCGTCATCATCATTGTTGCTCATTTAAAACGTTAAATGTTAAATGTGTTAAAACGTTCTGCATATTGTGGTGTGAATGACTGTTCATTATTGTGTTTATTGTATTAAGTTTGTTCAAGACCAAGTATCAGATCAGTTCTCAATATGCCGCTCTTTTCGAAACTAAGACAGATCACAACTAGAAAAGGGGTACTCGAAGAAGCTGTTCCCATTCCTCCTAGGGACACTCCAGGGTACTTCATGTATCATAAACATGGCCTAGACGCCATATTATTTCTTGATCTATGGGTAGACTACACTAAGGAATTACCAGAAAGTCAGAGGTGGCCCGTAGCTGGGACCTGGGACGCAGATTGCATCGTGAAAGTAGAGGAAGAATTATGGAAAAGGAAAGCTAGACAATCACAGAAAGACGCCATTGAATTATGGCGTAAAGAATCGTATAGACGTACAGAAAAAGCACGTAGACAGGAAGAGAAGAGTAAGGAAAATTCAAATAAAGTCCGAGAAAATCTATTAATTGAAGAAGGTACACGAGTGAAATCAGAACAAGTAGACAGACAAAGAAATGCCCTTATGAATGGTATGTATCCCCTTCTGGCCGAGGGATTACCTAAGGCTACCCCGGAGATACCAAAAGACTTGCCACCCCCATTGTTCCCAATAAAAATGCATCCTAAGGGGCATCCTAGAACAGCAGAAGATGTTTTTCTTTCCTCATATTTAGATGAAGCAGCTCCCGAGTATGCTAACCCCGCCCCACATAGACCGTCTGCCGGGGAGGTTCAACGCCAAGATCCTGTATCTGTATCCCTACGGCATCAAATCCTGACACAAGTTCCGGCAAGCACATCTGTTTCCACATCTGTTCCTACAGCCGCTTCTACAGCTGTGTCCACACCTATAGTTGCTGTATCGCGTTCAACGAATCCTTTCACGCCCGATACCCCAGACGGGGCTACCGGAGGTGCTACCAACATTTTTTCTACGCCACCCAGAATAAATAAACTTACTTTTCAAGAATCAGCACATCCACGTACCCCCAAACTCATAAATTCCCGTACACTTAAGGAACTTCTTGTAGATTGTAGATATGACCCTGTGCCCGGAAAAGAGGACGAAATGATCCTGGCATCATTACGTATCAGACGAGCTGCGGTGTATTTAGGAAAGCTACCAGGAATGTCTATGCATCTAGATAATATATATCATTTTGTCCAAACAGGGCGAGATTCTGAATGTATTAACAGAGCTATGGAATACCAGAAAGTGGAGATACAGGGGGAACTGTTACGTTTCCTCATAAATTGTGTAATCAGAAATCAAGACCGACCGGGGGTAGATCCGGAAATAATGCAAACCCTTACCAGATGGAGCCAGAATATATCAGAAGGGAGACATGATAGGCAAAAATGTATAATAGCCATGTGCCGAAAGATCCGTAAAGAAATAGAACGCCTACACGAAGAGAGATTAGCGGTAGACCAGTTTGAACAAAATGAGGAGGAGGAAGAATCAGGACTGCCCACAGGACAGTCAGAAACCATAGCCTATGTAGGTAGAGGAAGATCTTGTAATAGTACTAGATGTTTCACTGACCCGATACGTCCGATATGTCCAGATAATAACAGGAATTTCCATACACCTATAATAAATCTAAGGTCCCCCGAGCATTCGTTCCAAGCCGTTGACAAATTACTCCAAGAACGAAGGGGTTACCATTTACTCGATTCTATGAATGAACAAGAATTAGCCAGGTCAGCCGTTCATTGGGTTGACAGTCCCGGAAAATATGGTGATGATACAGTAGCACACACATTTTTGAACCTCACCCCAGATGAACAGTGTTTAGCTGGGATTTATATGATTCAACAACTTCTTATACTTTATAAAAGTCAACATTCCGATCCTGGTCCGTTACCTGATATATTGACTGAATTACTCACGAATAGATGGAGGGGTTCAGGTACTAAGTTAATTAGAGAAATACTAGAATCAAGAAAGCAGTACATTCTTTTTGTATGCCCAGAACATGTCTCACTGCCCATCAAGGAAAGAACGACGTATTACATGGACAGACAGAATCCCTTACGAGAAGTACACCCAATAAAGGGCGAGGACAATCAGTTTAAACGTGTATATGTATATACGCCCATATCGAAAATAGAATTGTTAGAAATGAAGAAAGTGGTACCCAGTCATGACAAAGACCCAGCGGGTTTTCACCGAGAAATTAAAGACATGTTACTCATGGGAGAGTATACCTATCCCGACATTATGACAATATTAAAGGTATTAATGCCTGCTGGCATTTATGAAAAACTCAAGGAAAAAGAGTGGGAGGTGGGAGACCAAAAGATAGACTGGACAGCATTAGAAAATGAAGAAAGGGCCCGAGGTCCAGGTTCGGGGCTTGGGGATAAAACTAAAGCACTACCAGGTTTACAAGTACAGGTACTGCCACGTTTATTAACCACGAAAAAGGAAGACTGGGGTGCAATCTCAGCCTGTAAACAAAAGCAAGATGAAGACACTAGTGATTTCTATGCCCGATTCGAAAAATGTTTTGGTATAAATAGTGGTATAAAAGCAAGTAGCGAGTCATACCCACATCTGTTTGTGACAAAATTAGTTGAAAATTCCTTGCCCCAGGTGAAGAAAAGAGTATTAAAATTCGAGAGTACTTGGCAAGGTAATACCCCATCACAAATGTTACAAATGTTACAGTACCATTACAATAGAATTAGAGAGGAACAAGAACATGAACAGAAACGCATGAAAGACACAAAAATGAAAATGCTAGTCTCCCAGACAGTTCCAGCTGAAGGTCATAAAAAGGGTACGACACAGTCCGGTGATTCAGCAGGACCTGTAAAAGGGACATGCAACTACTGTAAACAACCAGGTCATTACATACACGATTGCCCAGTCTTGAAGCGTAATATCGCCACAGGTAAAACACAAGAAAGACCACGGCCACCTAGACAGGATCAGAATGAACAAGGAGCACCGCAGCATGCCCAGTCCATGCCAGCTCCACAACAGTCTATACAGTTTGTGCCAGCTGCACCAGCGCTGCCTGTTGCTGCCACACAAACCACGACACGACAGCTGTACCAGACCGCACAGTATGACTATCCTGATTATCAACGATACGCATGAACCAGCCTAGAGAGGGAAGTTGACTTACCCCTTATCGAGGTCCCGGTAGACCAAGAAGGACCTTATGTACATAGTGAACTATTAGGCCAAGATAGAAAATTTTTACTTGATACAGGGGCAAGTCGAACAACTATAAAACGTAGTGAAGTTCCAGGGGCACCCCTCTCAGGCTCACAGAATATTTCCCTTGGTTTTTCAGGAAAACCTATTGTTAATGAAGTATCACAGCCTCTTCCACTTACGATAGGACACTTGACCCGAACTACAGATTTATTGCTTACTGAATCATGTCCAGAAAACTTGTTAGGTATAAAAACACTGAAAGCTCTAGGAGCTATAATATGTTGTTCTCCGGAAGGAGTAAGATTGTTTTTACGTGATTTCAAAGGTCACTATGTGTCTCGAGACATGGATCCCCGACTGCAGACTTTACCTACACATTTATGGGCACAAGGCCCTACTGATGTGGGTTGCATGAATATTACACCATATCGAGTTACACTAAAGGCAGGAGTGGTACTACCACGAATGCGACAATACAAGTTACCACCAGATGCTGTAGTGGCTTTACTACAAATCATTGACGAGCTCATTGCCCAAGGAGTGGTTGTGGAAACAGACTCCAATGTATGTAATTCCCCGATAATTCCGATTCTTAAACGAACAGATCCAAAGGCCCCGCCAGTATATCGATTGGTTATTGATCTGCGCGAATTGAACAAATGCATTGTGCCACAATTCCCTGTGGTCCCAGATATCTCGTCATTACTGACAGCTATTGATTCCGGAGCAACATTCTTTACTGTAATTGATCTCAAGAATGCCTTTTTCAGCGTCCCAATAGAGCCGGAAAGCCAATACTTGTTCGGATTTAGTTTAAATGGACGTAGCTTTAAATTCACACGCGCACCTCAAGGATTTACAGAAAGCCCCAGCATCTATAGCCAAGCACTGAAACGAGAACTCGACAGTATCCACATGCCAGTCCACACTGCCCTGCTTCAATATGTCGATGATCTGCTGATCACCGCTAGAAACGAACCTGAATGTGAGAAAGCATCACTGACGGTATTACAATTTTTGGCCGAAAAGGGGCACAAGGTGTCCCCTTCTAAGCTGCAATTCTGTGTCCAGCGAGTTGTTTACCTTGGTCACTCGCTGTCCAAGGAGGGAAGGCAGCTTACACCAGATCGCATCCAGCTAATTGCAAATATGCCAATACCCAAGACACAAAAGGAGGTGCGGGCTTTCATAGGCCTCACTTCATATTGTAGGCAGTGGATCCCTCAGTATGCATTTCTAGCAAAACCACTCATTCAATTGACAACACAGGAGGCAGCCACATCGACTGTCCTCCCTTGGACTCAGGAACATACACACGTTTTTGAAAGTTTAAAGAAAGCTCTATGTCAAGCACCTGTCCTAGCAACACCATGTTACAATAAACAGTTTACACTCTTTGTTACAGAACGCGAAGGTACTGCCTTGTCAGTACTCACACAGGAACAGGCAGGATCACACAAACCATGTGCTTATTTTTCTAGTACATTAGATCCCGTAGCTCAGGCTTTGCCTGCATGCCTAAAATCAGTGGCAGCAACAGCCTTAGCAATCAGACAAAGCGATGCCATAGTATTAGGACATCCATTGACAGTACAAGTACCACATGCAGTAGAGGTTCTTTTGAACCGCACACAAACACAACACTTGACTATAGCACGACTCACCGGTTACGAATTAACATTGTTTCAGCCACATATAGAAATCAGACGTTGTAGTACATTGAATCCTGCCACACTGTTACCAGTAAACGGAACAGACCCACTTGCACATGATTGTATTGAAGTTATCACTATCACGACGAAACCCAGACAGGATTTGACAGACGTTCCATTATCAGACCCAGACCTGACGTTGTATGTAGATGGTTCATGTATGAGAACAGGTACAGGAGAGTTAGTGGCCGCTTATGCAGTCACAACAGACGCTGAAATCATTGAAACAAATTGTATAAATACCTTGTCCGCTCAAGCAGCAGAGCTCATCGCTCTGACACAAGCCTGTATTCTAGCCACAAATAAAAAAGTCAACATATACACTGATTCACGTTATGCATTTGGAGTTGTACATGACTTCGGCGTGCTGTGGCGAGAGAGAGGTTATTTAACTTCTCACGGTGCCCACATTCAGCACGGACCCCTCATTCATGCCTTATTAGATGCAATACATCTACCCACTGCAATATCAATTATGAAATGTAAAGCTCATACGAAAGTTACTGATATCATTTCTCAAGGCAATGATCTAGCTGACAGAACAGCTAAACAGACTGCTCAAACTCAAACATCCGATATGACAAAGACAATAGTCCCGACACCAACACATGGCATGATGGTTAAGGATCCCGCTCTTGACATAATTGACATACAGACACATGCTACTCCAGACGAAATAAAGAAATGGACTGAATTAGGAGGGATCCAAACGGATCAAGGATGGATGACAAAGGAAAAATCTGTGTGGTTCCTTCCTGATTCAATGGTCCAAGTCGTTATTAACACTGTACATAGTCCAGCACATCTAGGAGAAAAAGCTATGCTAGACAGCATCCAACACATTTGGTTCAACAAACATTTACGAGCAGCGGCTAAACAAAAAGTCCGTACCTGTATGATCTGTTGTCAGTTTAACCCAGGAAAAAGCATTCCCGTAGAACAGGGTGGATTTCAGCCTCCTGATCACCCTTTTGAAGTCCTCCAGATGGATTATATCCAGATGGAACGATGTCGAGGATTCAAATATGTTCTCGTAGTTGTCTGTGCTCTTTCCCGTTGGACAGAGGCATACCCGGTTTCAGATTACACTGCCCCGACTACTGCCAAACAGTTAGTTCGAGAATTCTTCCCACGGTACGGTTTACCACGTGTTGTCTACTCAGATAACGGCCAGCCGTTCTCATCCGAACTAATGAAACACGTTTCACTTTTGTTAGGTTATCAGTGGAAGTTTCACTGTGTCCGACACCCCGAGGCAGCAGGTCTCGTGGAAAGACATAATCAGACCCTGAAAATTAGGTTGTCCAAAATTTGTAGAGAGAAAGGTGTCGACTGGGTAGTAGCTTTACCCGTTGCACTCTTTTACATGAGAATGGTAGCACACTCTCGAACAGGGCTATCCCCTTATGAAGTGATCTTCGGTAGACCACCAAATATGTGGGGGACGCCTATACCACGCAAAATAACTGATATTGACTGTAATATGCTGACAGATTACTTGGCTTCCTTGATGTCTGCACTACAATCTTGTCGTTCACAGGTAGCTGCAGCTTTTCCCGACAACACTGAGGTGAAACCCCATGACGTAATTCCAGGAGATTTAGTCTTAGTGAGGAACTTTGATCGGAAGTCTCAGCTGGATCCTAGGTGGAGGTCGCCTCAGCTTGTATTATTAACGACGAGGACAGCCGTGAAGATCGAGGGTCGAAAAGGCTGGATACATTCAAGTCATATCAAGAAATTTCATGGACTACCATCAGATGCAAACGACACACCTTGCGTGTCTTCCCCGAGTGACTCTAAACTTCCTTTGGTTGAATTGAATAGTCGTGAACTATATAAACTAAAACTCAGGTCTAACCAGTCAGGCAATTTGATTGTTTAAGTCCTCTCCAAGGTGAAGCGGTCGAATTTGTCTCTGACATGTATCCCTTAGACCTGTACAGAGAAAGAAACAAAAGGATAAAGCTGAAACGACATGCGTACTGTAAATCACTGCGTAGTCATTGCACAGTGACGTTATTAATTCTGTTTTTCCTAAGTCTTTTAATAATTACTGCAAGTATATTGTTGCACATATATTATCCTATTTCTAGACATGTTTATAATGTTACTGCTGAACATTCTTTTAGTGAATTACCTCCGCATGAATTGTCATATAGATTTGCGCTGCGCAATAACACTTTTATTAGTATGTTACATCATTCCCATCAGGTTAGCAATGCTACAAATTGTTGGATATGTGGCCGACTCCCTCCCTATCAGAATTATAAAGGAATTCTACCTCTCTTTCCATACCCGTTCACACACAACGGCTCCTGTGGAGCATGGTTTAGTTTAATCAATTCCCTAGATTCGAACTCTGCAGTTTATCAAGACAACGGGGTATGGGGAAATCTGAACTTAGTTTTACTTAAAGTCTGCCACCCCAACAAGGAGGGACTTCCCAAAAGAACAGGAACTGATCTAGAAAATGAAGTATATGGATTAGGTAATTTTAGGCTTTATCTCTTGATCTTGAATGTCGAATACGAAGCTACTCCAATTTTGCCCGCCATGTCAGTATTTCCAGTAAAAGGTGAATTATGTGTAAGAAAGAATGGTTCCATACATATGGGCCATAGTAGATGCACCACTGTAATAGAATTTAGTGATCAAGGCAAGTCGATATTTAGAGCTTCCCGCCATTCCTATTTTATATGTGGTCAGACCGCATATATACGCCTACCTCCAGATTGGGATGGTACCTGTTACATAGCATTCCTTTTGCCACCTGTTTTTCTAGCTCCTCCTGATTATCACAGAAATACTCATTTAGTACACAATAGAAAAAGGAGAGATCTCCCAATAGTCGATTACACTGAAACAGCATGGGAAAAATACACAGATTTCAATAAAGGTCTCTTTCCCTATATAGGTACAGTCACTAATAGTAAGCTGATACGTAGATTAACTAGAACCCTTGAAGCAGTAGTGAACAAAACTATTTCCGCCTTAGGCAATTTAACAGAAGAGCAGTCTGCTATGCGGATTGTTGTGCTTCAAAATCGTCTTGTCCTTGACGTCATCCTGGCCGATAGGGGCGGAGCTTGTAGGGTCATCGGATCAAGTTGTTGCATTTTCATACCAGAAAATTCGCCATCTGTATATAAAGCCATAACTCGCCTTCATAAGATTGTAAGCCAGATACACCAGAATCCAGGCACCTGGACTTGGTCCGGTTGGTTTTGGAGTGTATTATCTACCTTTGGATGGAAGGTCCTATCCTTCCTAGGTATTGGCTTTCTCATACTATTCAGTTGCTGTCTATGTCTACAATGTGGACCAGCGATCTGTGGTCTGTGTGCCACATCGTGTATTCCACCACCAAGATTTCGTTCGTCCCAGAAGAAAAAAGAAGAACAAATGATGCTATATGAACAGATCAATGGATTGATGAAGATTGATATCTCTTGACGGGCAAGTAGGGGACAAGGAGGGAATGTGGAAATATGGATTTTTATGATCAGTTATGTCCCCTATCTTGGACCCCAACGGTTTCATGTATGAATCATAAATACATGTATGTTCCCTCCAGTTCCAGTTATGAAGACGCAAATACATGTGCGTCCACCGTTAACATGTTCTCTTTCAGATCCGCCATGAAGGGGCCGGATATTCCATTCCTAAGTACGAAAGGCCACCGGCTTTATATGGTTCACTTATGCCATTTTACAGTCCAGGCAAGGAGGCCCTGATTCTGCCATCAAGCTTTTCCTGCCTTCTGCCTCTGAGAGCTCCAGTCTGAGCCTGCATCTGTGACCGTGAACTTTGTCTCATTCCCTGCGCGGCTCACGGTGCCTGACATCAGCTTGTTGCCTGCCAAAAGCTGTATTTCACCTTCGAAATTATCTGCTCCGCTCCCTGCCCAATGCATTCCTGTCTAGTAGTTTAAGTAAACATTCTTCCAGCTACCGAGCAAAGGCCCGGCTTCTCTGTCTTTATGCAAGTAATTCATAGCCCTATTATCATGGAAGACTTCTGCCCTCGCATCTAGTGTAGACACTTAGACGCTTGTACACGCACTAACAGTCAGTATAGTCAGTATAGAATAAGATTCTACTCTAAGAGACCTCTCTTTTGGATAACATAGTTCTTTAAACATAGGATGTTAGATATGATTTGGGATTAGGTTGACTTGACCCTCCAGACATCTGTCGCCACATGTAGAGTTAAATGTCAAATCCCCTTCACCCCCTAGTCGCACGTCAATCATACGTCATGCTGCTACGCGCGCATTTATGCCAAGTATTTCTACTGACATTGCGAAATTCTTTCATGGAACCACCCTATTATGACATCATACCTGATGACGTTCTTTAGTTACACCCAGTTACGCCCACTTTTGCTACGCATGTATGTTTTATCTCTATTATCAATTGTTAAGCCTCCTGCATTTGCTTCACTGTAATGCCTATTGTATAAAAGTAATTACTTATCAATAAAGTATGTACTTCACTTCCTGAACCTCCGTGGTGATGGAACCTGGAGTCCACGATTTCGAAATCGTCCATTGGAATAAAGCCCATTCCGAACCTCTAATATCACGGATTTTGCCTCTTATTTTACTGAGCTATATTTATTATTTTTCTGTATCAAATTAAGTCCCGGTAATTAAATTATTTACCACAACTTCATACCATGAGCATGTGCAACCTGGGTGAGTGACTACACTAGAGCAAAGGAAATGAGCCTTGGTGACGTTGAATGTGTTTGCATTACACAATGCTATCTGAAACATCACACAGAGCTGAGTACTACACATGAGAGTGTTGGAGAACCTGCTGCGTGTGTGCCAAGAGTGTGTTTCTGGAGACTGTGTATTGTCTGGTGCAAGACAGATGAGCAAAGAGACTTCCAAAACTGCATGAAGACTGCTGGGATGTATGTAACAGTGCATGTGTGCTAAGGGTTATTTTTAGTTTTGAACATATGGCAACTACCTGTGCCTTTGCAATTTTGAAAGGGAAATCTACCCTGTTGGTTTCAAATGTTTTAGCTTTTGCCTCTCATTTGCGATTAAGTGATTTCTGCTGAGTGCTAACCACCACATTTGAAGAAAACAAGCTGTCCCTTTCCTGCAAGTGCATGTTTTACAGAACAACTGCAACACAAATTACATCTCTGGCCACAATTCCTATATGGACACAGCCTCATAGTTAACCCTGGGCGTAGTTCGCGTAGTCGCGCTTCGCGAAGCTTCGCGAAGATGTCATTGCACTACGCGACCTTCGCGAAGCTTCGCGAGCTTGCGTAGTTGCTTGTGGCAACCTGTTCGCGATGGCTTTTTCTTGTTCGCGAGCGCGGTAAGCATGTTCGGGGAACTGTTTGCATGCTCGGGGGATATATCTCGCGATCTTACCCATGCGGTCGCCAATGGGCGCGGCCATCTTGTTTTTCTATAGTCCCGCCCGCTCGCGATGCCTTATTTCCTGTTCCGGGTCGCGGATAGCGTGTTCGCGATGTGCATTGACGTGTTCGGGAGCGCATTTTACTTGTTCGCGATAAATTGTACATGTTCGCGAGAAATATCGCGCAAACTTACCCACGCGGTCGCGAATGGGCGCGGCCATCTTGTTTTTCACTCTATGCCATGTTTCTGGGCCTACTTTTGTATCCTCCCTTTATCACAGCAATCCTTTGTCTTTAAAGCCTTTTTCCTGACTTTTTTTAGTTATTATCTATCTCTCTGTTTGCCTCAGTTTATATTTTGCATTTTATTTCTACTTTTACTGTGTTTTTGTTACTTTTATAAAGTTCTTTCTATCTTCTTCCCCCTAACTTTTTTTCCCCTTCGGACTTTTCTTTTCCGCCTCCCACCCACCCCAGAACCATGGCCAAGGGCACACCAAGTCCCAAGGGCAAGGGACCTGCAGGCGCAGAGAAGCGCCGCCTGCCTTGCGGCAGAATGCGTCCTGCAGGGGTGCAGGCCCGGCAACTGTTTGGGGAGGAGGAGGTGGCGGCTCTTGTTTTTTTCATCCAGCGCCTCCTCCCCTTGACCTTGGCAGCAGGCGGCAGGCCCGGCTCCGGGTACGCTACCCAGGAGCGGCACCGTCGGTGGGCGAAGGTGCGCCGGGCCGTGTTCCGGTGCACTGGGATCCGGCATACCCACAACCAGCTAGCTCACCGGTGGTCCGACATCCTGGACCGGGAGCAGGACCTGTTGGACCTGCTAGGTGTCGAGGTCATCGGGCTTGGTGAGTAACTGATTGTGTATATTAAATTAGATGAACAACAAGATTACTGCTGCGTGCCAAGCGTTGCTGGTATTACGTTCCAAAAAGCAAAATGTTCTTTGATTTAAGGACCCAGGTGCACGGTGGTACTCTTACTTGTTTGCAACGTAGTTTGCGCTAGCTTGTGCTGATGCTGATTATGTAAGAGTTTACTTTACAGAACTGAAGTTAGGTAATGCGATTTGCTAGAGAGACTCTAGTCCTTCCATTGTCCTACCGTGAAATAGTGGTGGATGGATATTGGATACTAGGTTTAGTTTGTTAGTAGTAGTTACTAATTGTTTTATGCGGTCTGCGTGACGCATCCTCTGTCACTGAGTGCTGCTTACCCCAGTCCTCCGTCGAACCTTTTGTACTTTGTTTAGTGAGTGGTAGGCTTAGCATGGTCAGTCAGTAGCAGAACTAGATCAGCATTATGCAACCAACCCACAATTTGTTGTATGTATGCACTAATGTATGCAACTATGCATGTGTCCTCCATCTCATCATCTATGCATTTGATGGCTGAAAAAAATTGAAGTGCAGACTTAGTGAACAATTGGCCCGTCTGGAATAGGTGGTGTAGGTCAGGTGGTACTTACTAGGCTTTGTTAGTATTTGGAATCAGAATGATCAAGGAACACTGGAGTGTTCATAAATAAGTAGACGATCCGTAAATGCACTAGGAAGCAGCCAGTAGTCGATCCATCTGATTAGATAGGTCAATTTTATTGCACTTGTTGTTTCCTAAAATGTTCTTTGACTTATTGTTTTTCCAAATGATTTATTATTTTTCTCACAGCACTCCTTAATGTTGGTCTCTTTCTTTATTATATTTTACATGATCATCAGCACCACCCAGGGGCAAGAAGACGGGGTCTGAGTCGGCGGGGGAACCCCAGGACCTCTCCTCTACTGAGGCTCCTGCAGCTGGCCCCAGTAAGTCCTCCATTGGTTAGATTGACATTTATATTTCCCTAAATGTTATGTTACTGCATCTTTTTTTTCCCAAACTCTAAATTATGGTTCCACTTTCTGAATCTCTTTTTTACAAAAGCTTACTTCTTTGACCTTGACTATCTGTTTACTAATTCTGTTTATCCCTGCCTCGAAGTTGCTTCTAACTCCCTCTGCTATGACTCTCTGTGCTACTAATACTACTACTACTATTATTACTATTATTACTCTGTGTGTAGCGAAGCTTGCACAGTTGCCCACTCTTTAATAGAATGTTTTCTTTGCAACAAAAAAACTCTGATTGACCAATAGCTCTAGCCACTGGGTCCTGTCCTTTGGGTTGTCCTCTTCAAGTCTTCTCAATGTTGAGGCTTTGACAATTACCACAAACAAAATGCCCAACCAGATATTTGACTAGTATTTTTGATCGGATAGTACATGATACTACTATTGTCTAGGATTCTGCAGAGCCACATACAGAACTATGCACAACAAAATAGGATGGTGCTGATGGGAGGTTGGATCTTACTGATCACACCTCAGTCCGAAGAACCCAGGATCCCCTAACAGACTAGCTATAGTGTCTCACATTAGGGTCCCACTCCCGACCCCCCCACGAAGATGATACACAATGTTGATGATGACGGAGACAGAGACAATCCAGAACATAATAACAAACACCATTTTGCTCACACACTTGTGTAAGTCCACTCCACCACACCAAATACCACAGAGTCTATGTGTAAGTTCAAAAGGTTTATTTGAAACAAGTATCAAACTCTGTACATCGTTAATATGAAATTTAATTTACGACAGCCATAGTCAATAAGCCAGCAAAAAGCCTAACATTAAAACAGTAAACATTTACAAGTGCATGATTGACAACAAGAACAAGAGCCAAGATCTTTATAATTCTGCAAGATCCCTCACCGTAGAACGTAGAAATACTGGTTACATCATCTTGCATCCACTATGCTCTGTAAATCTCTGGTTTGTAGAAGGGAATCTTCCGCCTATGATATATGAGAAAAACGCTGCGAGTTAGCCGTTAGATAGTATACTGGTGAATGATGCTAGCATTTTGCAGTCATGCCAAAAAGTGTAACATGTATGTGTGATGGCTAAGCAATATAAACTAAACAAAGTCAACATGTTGTTTTTTTTTCGACCTCTTCACTTGTACGCAACAGTCAAGCGGCCTTAAAGGCATCTACTGCACATGTCAATACGCTGGCAGGTATAATATGCACCAAAAGAGTAGTAGTCGACATGATGAATCTAAAAGGGTTACTCATGGCTCAGGCTAACTTTCAAAAGAGTAGAGTAGGACTAGATGACCCTAGGAAGTGGAACCATATCCTACTAGTGTCTGTCTACTGACTGTACTTACTGTCTAGTGCTGATGTATGTTGCATCGCATTAACTTTTTGTTCAATGTTCCAAGTGAACACTTAAAATAGGGGGAGGTTTACAGGCATCTAAAAAATTTTTGATGCTTTTTTCTAGGCACACTACCATCCACCAGTGCCGTCGGGGCCAGCGATGCGGCCATTCCGGAGGGGGCAGGCGAACTGGCGGCACCTGCAGGAGACACAGGGCCCAGGGGGGATCCAGCAGCAGTGGCCGGCGGCGGTAAGTTATATTCATTACTTCTTGACATTACAGCTAGAAGGAACTGTGTTCACTATTTCACTGTACTGTGCGACATTATACAACGGTTGAAGAAGACACCCTTTACGTAGCATTACCAGCGTGAGTAGAGTAACCAATGGCCTCTTCTATTTGACTCCAAAATCAGCTGTGAATGTTTTATGGAGAAGACAAACTCAGATCAGATGACCTTCATGGATGTGTTGAACATAGAGGGAAAGCACTAAGGGTGGAAGGACGGGCGAGATAAACAATATGACTGACCGGCAGAGAAGGATATGTTGTTGGAAGCATGTATAGGAGTCTGATAGTAATAAGATCAGATGCATGGGTTGTTGAAGGATGGGTGGAAGGTGAAAGAATGCCTGCCTGGGTGGGCGACACAGTATGGGTGGATAGTACTAGATAGCAAGAGTCAGCGGTGTTTTTGGTTCAAACTCAAAGCCAAGGCAAGGAAGGAAGGAGCAGAAGCATGGGTGTTTGTTGGTGAAACCAACTAAGGTTTGTTAAGAGATATATACAAAAGGATAGACGTTTACTTTAATGGATGTATGCCTGGATGTACTATCACCAAGAGACAGTATAGGTGGAAAGTGTCACTGGAGATTCTTACTTTGAAGAAAATGTAACAGAAACTGCGCGACAGTAGCAAAGCCTAGAGGAATCAAGGTAGTATTATGAGCATACAGTACACTTGCAGTAGTTTGCAAGCACGTCATATATTATCAAGCGGAAACCCCTTCCTCCCACTCTGGGGACCACTCCCTACCTATTATTATTAATGTATTTTCGATTGGGGCAGCCAGCCTGCAAAGGGTGGCCTATCTGTTGTTTAATGTTTATGTATATTGGTTACACAAGCAATGAAAGCAAAGTACCCTCTGCAGTAGCGGTTGGTGGTGGGATTGTTGGCGGGCGGCGACATGGGGAGGGGACGGGTGGGTGGCACTGGCGAGTAAACTGTGTATTACTGTTACGGCCAAATACAGGTAATCAACATAAAAATAAATAAAACTATTTTCAAGGTGCGCACTGCACCGCCGAATGCGATGCAGTGTGTGCTACTGTGTGCAGCAATGTTTTTTTTAATGTATTCTTTAATTACCTGTGAATGTCCTTAATCCATCGTTTACTATCCCCACCCTGCACCTTCCCACGTCACCGACCGGCAGCACTCTCACCACCGACCGCTACCGACCTGATGTCGTATATCGTATTAGCACTAGCAGCATCTATAATATGAATATAAGCAATGATCGTTGGATCCGATAAATAAATAATCAGCCTTTTTGTAGTACCCATGGCAGGGTGTAAGTGAAATTGTGCATGCCATTTGCCCTCATGTAACAGAGTATGACCAGTGCCAACGGCCGTAAGGCGTCAGACAAAAAGATGAGCTTCCCCACCTGCAGACAGTAGTAGTAAATAAAAGTAACGTGAGTCTGCATCATCATGTGGCTCATATCTGTTTCTCTTGGGTGCAAGCTTAGCTGATGGACCTGGCATGCCGCCTACAACAAGGTTATGTAATTGGGCTAAACTACAGATAAGAACAGCACGACTGGTGTACCGCAGTACATACATAGTACGATTATATTTATAAATAATGTCTGAAACGGTCACAAATGTTAGAGTCCAAGGAAGTAGGATTAGAGATACTTACCCCAGCACCAAATCCCAAATGTTATGAACTGTGCTTGCTAGTGATACTGTGACACTATGTGTTGAATGATTTTAGTGTTCCTGTTTTGCTAAGAGTATTGGCTCCAACATGTTCTTTTACTTTTTTGATATAGATGATACTCCTTCCAATAAACCATCAAGGAAGGAGTTGGCCGCTAGGGCCCGGCGCCGGAAACTGGAGGCCATCTGCGAGCATTATCGCCGGCTGGTGGCTCAGGAGGAGGAGGAGGAGGAGGCGGCTGAAGCTGCAGCCTCCTCCAATGCCCCGGGCCCCAGTCAGGCCCGGCCTCCACTTTCACGGCGCCGTGGTCCGGCATTCGCCCGCCGCCGCGCCTCGATTTCCAGCACTGCTGCCCCCCACCCTGGAAGCAACTTTAGGGCATTTCGCCGCCAGCTGCTCCGCCGGATGGCCCGCTGGGAGGAGAACATGGAGGAGCGGGTCAAGATCCTGGTGGACAAACACCTTAAGGCCCACCGACAATAGAGGACCTCGTCGTTTGCCCCTTTTTTAATTCCTTTTGTTGGTGGGTGGGTTTGTGGGCGTTGGGGATTTCAACGGACATTGGGACTTTGGACTTTCGTTTCGTTGGGGTTAGGGAGGGGGGTAGGTTAGGTCAGAGCGGGATAGTTTATTTTTGTTAGGGGATATTAAAAATATACTTACTATTTATTTATATGATGTTAATGTTTTTTGTGGTGGGTTACAGTTTTCCGAATTCAATGTAAGTTACATGGTTGTTTACTTTGTTTCCGTGCTGCTGCATGCCCACAGCCAGTGTTTGATTTAAAAGATCTGCCGATTTTGTAACACACAAACCGATAGATGCAGTACCCCTCACTAAGTTATTTTTAATTGTCATAGTACTGTCAGTCTCTCCTCCTAGTCCATACCTCCCACCAAACTTATCTTACCTGTGATTGATGATGAAGTTCGGCACACTGATGGGTGCATGGTTGGTTTCCCAAATTGACGGAGTAGATGCCATTATAGTGGTGGTAGTAGTAGACACTGGCAATAGCGTTTGAAAAAAGAAAGAGAAAGTCACTTGACTGAGACTCAGGGAGGAGGAGTGGAACAGAACACAAAGTAAACTACAGCATGGGTGGTCAAGCAGAAGAAGATCCTTGCCCTGCCTTAGTTGAAATTCAATTAGTGTTGCTTTCACCACATCTGCCCCAGCAAGCGTGTGATCAATTGGTGTACATAGTCATCACATCACACCTCAATATAAATCACACAGCCCGGGGGAAGAGGGTTAGGGATTGATGATTGGATGGGAAGTGGGGTTTTGGGAAAGGTTTGAGAAAGAAAAACAGACAATATGCATGGACACAACAAAAGTAAAACACAATCTTGTAAGACGACCATGATCCATTATCAAAGAAATCAAAGTATGAAGTGAGAGAAAGCAAATGCATGCATGCTGAGGAGGATAACTTGATGGTTAATGAGATAATGAGTTGTACTATAACTACTATGACCCAATGAGACAGTACAGTCAGGGACGAAATTGAAATTTGCCTTGCCTGTCTGACGCCCTCAGAGCTCATACCGAACCCAATTACATGCTCTACCGGGCTTACTTTCATTTTTCAAGCTAGCTAAGGAAACTAAAAAAAAGTTGGATCAATTAACAAACAAACCACAACACACAGTCGTAATGATTAAAGAGAAAAAAGCAAGCAAATAAATGTAAAGACGAATGATGATACTAAAGTTACTGTATTATCCTGGTCCAAATGAGGAGTTGCATCATTCTCGTCATTCTTCTTGGTCCTCCCTTCCATGGACACTCCGCACATCAATCTTGGGTATCACTGCCTGCCTGATGCGTATTGGTAAGGTATGTGTGAGTCGTTTCTCCCACTGTAGCACAGGGTAAAGGGCCGGCTGGCCTGTAAGTGTAGATGGAAAAACAAACGGGGTATTGAAAAATTACAGCCTTTACAACAATAAACTCAATTACAGTGGAGTGCAAGACAACACTCTGGAGAGAACACTTTCAGACTGAGGCAGCTTGGATAGGCTACATAGTGTGTCTACTCTACAGCAAGCATTAAGGTACAACAACAACGGGACAGGATTCAGGAGCCAGCACAGCCACAGAACAGGAGAACCGCGGCACAGGCCAGGCACCCTACCCCTTACTTACATTTTGACCGAGCCAGAGAAATGTCAAATGCACTGCAGCAACCTAGAATTTTCCCAATGAAGTGACTAAATCAATGCGCCACTGTCCGTCATACCACTACACTCTACTCCAGTCCACACCACTACACGGACATCTAGCCTAGGTCTGCTGTGGTTCTTGTTCAAACTTTTTACCTTTTATGTCAGCCCATGAAAAGCCTGATGCGTATTGGTAAGGTACGTGTGAGTCGTTTCTCCCACTGTAGCACAGGGTAAAGGCCGGCCTGTAAGTGTAGATGGAAAAACAAACGGGGTATTGAAAAATTACAGCCTTTACAACAATAAACTCAATTACAGTGGAGTGAAAGACAACACTCTGGAGAGAACACTTTCAGACTGAGGCAGCTTGGATAGGCTACATAGTGTGTCTACTCTACAGCAAGCATTAAGGTACAACAACAACGGGACAGGATTCAGGAGCCAGCACAGCCACAGAACAGGAGAACCGCGGCACAGGCCAGGCACCCTACCTCTTACTTACATTTTGACCGAGCCAGAGAAATGTCAAATGCACTGCAGCAACCTAGAATTTTCCCAATGAAGTGACTAAATCAATGCGCCACTGTCCGTCATACCACTACAATCTACTCCAGTCCACACCACTACACGGACATCTAGCCTAGGTCTGCTGTGGTTCTTGTTCAAACTTTTTACCTTTTATGTCAGCCCATGAAACGCCGTTATTCCATAAATTTTCTCCAATCCAACTGACTGTGTGCAAAGATAGTATGCTCAGCATCCTCAATGATGGTGACCGTGTGGTACGTATTCTCCAACACCAACTCAGTCTGTAGTGACTGATTAAGTTTATAATATATTCCATGTTACCAAATTGCAACGGATATTGGCCGGCACCTGCAGTGGTAGGAGTACAATGTGGTCATTATTAAACAACAAGGAAACATTAACTGTCACCACACCTGAGTCACTTGTACTTTGTCGATAAACTAGTATAGTTCTACTTCATGGCATGCACAATTCTTCGTAGTCAGCCAGCATCCAATGCAATGCATGCCACCATCATTCACAATAATCACTCATTACCTGTCTTGGTGTTCTCTTTGGCTGTCTGATCTGATGCCTGCCTAGCCTTCTGCCAGTCAGTGATGAGTTTCTTTCGGATTGGAAACAAAATGGAATATAGGTGGAGTCACGTTTCACTTCTTATGGAGGGACTGTTAGAGGCAACATGTATTGTACTATTCTCCATCTCCATCCAATGTCTGACTTGCTTGAAATGTACTTAGGGAGAGTAAGGAACATGGAGCAGGGCCCTGAGGAGTGGAGTGGACAGTTATGCACAGACGTGCAACTCCAATAGGGAAATAAAAAAAGGAGACTGTTGATGGCTTTGTTGTGAATGTAGATTTTGAACCAGAAAAACAGATACACACAGTCACACACAAATAAAGGAAGGGAGAACAATTTGAAAGCCTAGTTGTCAGGGAAGAGGAGCTCGTCCTCAAACTCTGGTGGTTCGGACAGCAGTACGTCTAACAATCCACTACTTATGTCATCAAAGTCACTCTCCTCTTCCTCCTGTGATTCACGTATTTTGTACTCCGGTGGTATAAAGTGTTGATTCATTTTGATCATGGTTAACCTCTCAACACTTTTGGGCGAGAGACTGGTCCTTTTGACAGTAACAATGGCACCAGCAGCACTGAAAACACGCTCTGAAGAGACACTTGCAACAGGGCAAGCCACATACTTTATCGCCAGCCTGCTGAGCACTGGCCATTGGCTTCTTTTCCCATACCAATACACCAATGGGCTTTGCTCCATGTAGACCTCTGTTGTGTCATCTAGATAGGCCTGAACCATCCGCTCAATGTTCAGGGGTGCTCCGATTTCCTGGGCCTCTTTTGCCTTTGCATCAGTCATTGATGTGCAATACCCTTTCCGTAGAAACCAATCACCTGCCGTTTTTGTAAATGTGCCTGATGATCCTGTTGGTGCTGTTGATGTTATTGCTGCTGGCAGTGTTGACTGCTGGGAGGCAAACGCACTGCTCTTGGCTTCTGAAGTAGAACTTCGTTCTGGGTGCCCTGCAGTACTTTTTCTGCCCTGGAGGGGCGGGCCTTTAATGAAGATCCTTTCGTTTTCAAACTCAGTGGCTTCCTCAGCTATCAAAGTTTTGTACTGGGCAACATTCACTTCTGAAAAAGGAATGACTTCATTACTGCGCAGCAATAATTTGTAACGTGGATCCAAAATTGAGGCAGTAATGTAATGTGGATCTGACAGAATGTTATTTTGAATCCTTGTATTGTGAGATAAGCGATCGGATAAGGTGTCTGCCAAAGAATGTGCTTCTACTTTGTCATCCACATCTGCGTACATTTCTGCCACCTCCTTCAGCTGTTGCTCTAGCATGTACAACAATGGGATAGCTTGGCCCATAGTACAGTCCTCCCGGCTCACTTCACGGGTGAAGACCTCAAAAGGAAGTAGCATCTCTGTCAGGCTTTTGACAAGGTCCCATTGGGTCATCTCAACTCTCATGCCTTTCACTGTAGGATCCCCTGACCTTTTCATGACATAAGCATTAAGTGGTATGTACTGCTCAAACAGACGCTCAAGCATGTAATACGTTGAGTTCCAACGTGTTGGCACCTCTTGGATGAGTGCTTTGACTGGCATTTTATGCTCACGTTGAATCACCCTCAGCTCCTTCCGGGCTTTAAAAGAATGGTTGAAATGTGTGCATATTCTTCTGCAGGTGGTCAGTAAGCTGCTGACTTTGCTTTCATTTTTCAGAAAGTCTTGCACAACAATGTTAATGCAGTGTGCCAAACATGGCACCCTGAAATACCCACCATCTTTCATGGCCCGAACTACATTACTGCCATTGTCCGTGGCAACAAAACCAATGGTAAGACCTCTTGGTCGCAGCCACTCAAACACCTTGCTGTTAAACTCATCCAAAATGTTAGCAGCAGTATGAGATTTCTCCATTGCAAACATGGCTACAGTTGCATGTTTGCGAGTGTCTTTAAAAATCTCAGCGGTGTCAACAACGCCGTCAGATATCTTATCTTTAACACCCGAAAAAGAGACCCAGTGTGCAGTGATGCACATGTAATCAGGGGCTTGGCAACTGGTCCACATGTCTGTTGTCAGGTGTATACTCTGAACAGCACTCTGTTTTAAGGCTTTTCCAAGCAATTCCAGCACGTCGTGATGTAGTGCTGGAACAGCAACTCTTGCAAAATAGTAGCGGCTGGGAACTTTCCATTTTGGGCAGATGGTGGTCACAAACTCAAGAAAACCCACCCCTTCAACAAAAGAAAAAGGGAGAAGGTCCAGTGCTAACATTTTTGCCAGCTTAGCATTGTACAAACGTGCTATTGGGTGATTGCGTTCGTACTGCCCCTCCGGCCTACTAAACATGCTAAGAATGGTAGGCTGCATGGTATTCCTTCCTGTGGTCGACGTCACACTTTTTGGCACAGCAGTACTCCTTGGTGTCTCAGGCTGGCTCTTACTCTTGTGCCAATGAGATGTGGCTGAGGATGTGGGCGTTACCACTGCAGTGCTGGGGACAGGGCTACTTTGTGTACCACTAGCACAGAGAATGTCTCCCTCTTCTTCCTGTTCCACCGTGAGCGGACTTTCTACTCGTTTATGCCCAACAGCAATGGTTCCAGTTTTGATGAGCCTAAGGTGCTCCTCCCACTGGATTGCGTGGTGTTTTTTCAGATGGGTCATTTGGCCTCCGGTACCATAGTTTGTACCAAGCTTTCCACGGCTAACAGAGGAATGACAAACGGAGCATACAGCAATGTTCTCCTCCTTTGGGCTAACCGTAAAGTAGTCCCACACTGGGGAGCTTAACTTTTGTCTCCTGCTGGAGGTGCCACTCCCACTTCCAATGCCGGATGAACTGGAGGGTGTGTGTTGAATTTGACTCTGTGCAGGACCACTACCTACTTCTGCTGAGGTGGTGCTTGTTGTGCTGGATGTAGGACGCTGCCGGCCCTTTGCTAATGTAAATATGGAAGCTGGAGGTCGTGTTGGTGTTACCTGTGTTGGAGGTATGCGTGCTACATCCCTCGCATCCATTTTGGATAATGTAAAAATGTTGCTCTCCATCTCCTCAGGCCCGGGAGTGATGTTTGTGATGACTGGCTCATCATCATCATCATCATCAACCTGCTCTTCTACATCAACATCCATAAGTGTAAGGCTTTCTGGAACCTTCCTTTTGCCATGCCTGCTCTTGTGATGTGTTTCCCTCTCAGACTCTGTTTGTGGCTTCCAAGTGACATCTAGATCATCAGAAGGGGGGCTTGGTGAAGAACTTGATGTACTAACCCTCCTTTTCCTTGCTGGGGATTTAAAAGCCAATGCAACTTCTAAAGGAGTGGCTTCCTCTTCTTCCTCTGCATGAGGCTCAATTTCCTGAACTGCCCCTACTTCAGGAGGAACAGCTACTATTGCGGGCGGTAGCTGCGGCTGTTGACCACTTATCTGCTGTGTTGATGATGTTCCCTCCTGCGTTGATTGTGTACTACTTTGAGATAGCGATAAGTTTAGTTCAGGCTCAGCATCACTGCTTTCTACCATAAGGCTGGCTACCTCTTCCACACTCATCTGCTTGGGCATGGGTTGGTGGGTTGGGCCCACTGATGTGGAGGTGCTGCCCCCAGCTTGCCCCCCCGACACCGCTGCTGCAGGCCTCATTTTTGTTGAACCAAAAAAGGTTTTGGGAGGCACACCAGACTTAAGTGACACTTCCTTCTTCTTCTGTTCCTTCTTCTCCATGGCAACTTTCTTGGTACCGGAGGACCTGCTACCTGCTTTCTTTGGGGGCATCTTCAACAGATGTCAAAACAGCACTCAGTTGCACAAGTTGCAGAGATGCCTGGTCAGGTCACTGACACGTCACGTTGTGTACACTACAGCAGCAGGACGTCGGTCTGGCACCACAACAGTGGATGATGATGACACACCTCTGTCTTTTGTGCACCTAAAAGCAAAAAAGCCAGAAGAACATCAGTCAAAAGATCCATAATATAATATATAATTTATTAGTTTCTCGTGGGTGGTCATCACAATTATTAAATTTCATGCAGTCAGTGAACAACATCAACAGTATAGCCAGCCATTAAGAGACTGACAAGGCCAGGGATCCTGTTGTATTTGTACTGTGTAGTGTACACTTAGGAAGAAGAATAGCAAGGAAAAAAAACCCGCCGTGATGATTGCTGAGTTGTACCCCTGGGCCTACTGTACGACTAGGCCACAAGTTTGGACGCCTATGGCAAAGGCACAATGCATGCCTTCCTAAAATGGCCGCCACACACATGCTCAGCCCCCCCACCACAATAACACACAAAAAGTGATTGGAAAGGACAGGAAGAGGAAGTTGTAGTGTCTGTGGAACTTAATCCCTCTCATAAAAATGTTTTCCAGACAAATAACAGCTTCTCCCTGCTCCAAAGTACAGCTCAATGACAGCCTGAGGAGTTTTTTGTGCAGAAATGCACAAAAAAGCGTTTTCGAGAAGGGTCTATGTTGCTCGCGAGATATTGTTTGCCAGATTGCAAAAGCTGCGTGTTCGGGATCGCGAACTGTACAAAAAGGCTTTCTCGCGTGCGCGAACACGCATATTGCGAGCGCAAAAATGACGAAAACTGTAAGTCCGCGTTGTCGCGCTGTGCAGAGTTACCGAAAGTTCGCAAGCTGAATCCCTTGCCTTAAATGCAGGCCAAAATAGCCCAATTTGTTTAGCACACACCCAAAAAATGCTATTGCACCCCAAACACACCTTTTGCAACAAAATCCAAAGCCATCCATGGAGTAAAGGAAAATCACCAGACAACACCAACTGTACATTTAAAATCACGCACCACAGCTTGGAGGCTGACTACCTCTGGGCCTAGTGGAAGACTACTAGGCCACAAGCTTGGAACCGGATGGCAAAAGCAAGCACACTGCTTGGATGGCTTCACAAAATGGCCGCCACACACCCACAACAACCACAAGAAATGGGAGACAGTCAATGGACGCCTATGGCAAAGGCACAATGCATGCCTTCCTAAAATGGCCGCCACACACATGCTCAGGCCCCCCACCACAATAACACACAAAAAGTGATTGGAAAGGACAGGAAGAGGAAGTTGTAGTGTCTGTGGAACTTAATCCCTCTCATAAAAATGTTTTCCAGACAAATAACAGCTTCTCCCTGCTCCAAACCTACAGCTCAATGACAGCCTGAGGAGTTTTTTGTGCAGAAATGCACAAAAAAGCGTTTTCGAGAAGGGTCTATGTTGCTCGCGAGATATTGTTTGCCGGAGTGCAAAAGCTGCGTGTTCGGGATCGCGAACTG
This sequence comes from Triturus cristatus, assembly GCF_964204655.1. Lineage (NCBI taxonomy): Eukaryota > Metazoa > Chordata > Amphibia > Caudata > Salamandridae > Triturus > Triturus cristatus. The sequence goes on from NC_140593.1 coordinate 887,882,034, forward strand.
TACAAAAAGGCTTTCTCGCGTGCGCGAACACGCATATTGCGAGCGCAAAAATGACGAAAACTGTAAGTCCGCGTTGTCGCGCTGTGCAGAGTTACCGAAAGTTCGCGAGCTGAATCCCTTGCCTTAAATGCAGGCCAAAATAGCCCAATTTGTTTAGCACACACCCAAAAAATGCTATTGCACCCCAAACACACCTTTTGCAACAAAATACAAAGCCATCCATGGAGTAAAGGAAAATCACCAGACAACACCAACTGTACATTTAAAATCACGCACCACAGCTTGGAGGCTGACTACCTCTGGGCCTAGTGGAAGACTACTAGGCCACAAGCTTGGAACCGGATGGCAAAAGGAAGCACACTGCTTGGATGGCTTCACAAAATGGCCGCCACACACACCCACAACAACCACAAGAAATGGGAGACAGTCAATGGACGCCTATGGCAAAGGCACAATGCATGCCTTCCTAAAATGGCCGCCACACACATGCTCAGCCCCCCCACCACAATAACACACAAAAAGTGATTGGAAAGGACAGGAAGAGGAAGTTGTAGTGTCTGTGGAACTTAATCCCTCTCATAAAAATGTTTTCCAGACAAATAACAGCTTCTCCCTGCTCCAAACCTACAGCTCAATGACAGCCTGAGGAGTTTTTTGTGCAGAAATGCACAAAAAAGCGTTTTCGAGAAGGGTCTATGTTGCTCGCGAGATATTGTTTGCCAGATTGCAAAAGCTGCGTGTTCGGGATCGCGAACTGTACAAAAAGGCTTTCTCGCGTGCGCGAACACGCATATTGCGAGCGCAAAAATGACGAAAACTGTAAGTCCGCGTTGTCGCGCTGTGCAGAGTTACCGAAAGTTCGCGAGCTGAATCCCTTGCCTTAAATGCAGGCCAAAATAGCCCAATTTGTTTAGCACACACCCAAAAAATGCTATTGCACCCCAAACACACCTTTTGCAACAAAATACAAAGCCATCCATGGAGTAAAGGAAAATCACCAGACAACACCAACTGTACATTTAAAATCACGCACCACAGCTTGGAGGCTGACTACCTCTGGGCCTAGTGGAAGACTACTAGGCCACAAGCTTGGAACCGGATGGCAAAAGGAAGCACATTGCTTCGATGGCTTCACAAAATGGCCGCCACACACCCACAACAATCACAAGAAATGGGAGACAGTCAATGGACGCCTATGGCAAAGGCACAATGCATGCCTTCCTAAAATGGCCGTTCGCGAGCTGAATCCCTTGCCTTACATGCAGGCCAAAATAGCCCAATTTGTTTAGCACACACCCAAAAAATGCTATTGCACCCCAAACACACCTTTTACAACAAAATCCAAAGCCATCCATGGAGTAAAGGAAAATCACCAGACAACACCAACTGTACATTTAAAATCACGCACCACAGCTTGGAGGCTGACTACCTCTGGGCCTAGTGGAAGACTACTAGGCCACAAGCTTGGAACCGGATGGCAAAAGCAAGCACACTGCTTGGATGGCTTCACAAAATGGCCGCCACACACCCACAACAACCACAAGAAATGGGAGACAGTCAATGGACGCCTATGGCAAAGGCACAATGCATGCCTTCCTAAAATGGCCGCCACACACATGCTCAGCCCCCCCACCACAATAACACACAAAAAGTGATTGGAAAGGACAGGAAGAGGAAGTTGTAGTGTCTGTGGAACTTAATCCCTCTCATAAAAATGTTTTCCAGACAAATAACAGCTTCTCCCTGCTCCAAACCTACAGCTCAATGACAGCCTGAGGAGTTTTTTGTGCAGAAATGCACAAAAAAGCGTTTTCGAGAAGGGTCTATGTTGCTCGCGAGATATTGTTTGCCAGATTGCAAAAGCTGCGTGTTCGGGATCGCGAACTGTACAAAAAGGCTTTCTCGCGTGCGCGAACACGCATATTGCGAGCGCAAAAATGACGAAAACTGTAAGTCCGCGTTGTCGCGCTGTGCAGAGTTACCGAAAATTCGCGAGCTGAATCCCTTGCCTTAAATGCAGGCCAAAATAGCCCAATTTGTTTAGCACACACCCAAAAAATGCTATTGCACCCCAAACACACCTTTTGCAACAAAATACAAAGCCATCCATGGAGTAAAGGAAAATCACCAGACAACACCAACTGTACATTTAAAATCACGCACCACAGCTTGGAGGCTGACTACCTCTGGGCCTAGTGGAAGACTACTAGGCCACAAGCACACACATCCAACAAAGGTAAATCACACACACACACCAACAGTGAAATACACCACAGCCACGTTTAGCATTTCAATCCTATGCCATCCATGCCCTACATGATGTAGAAATTCTACAGACACCACAAAACATGGACCCATGGGTACCCTACTGGCTGAAATTGCAGAGAAAAACAACTAGACCCATATTGAAAGTAGTACAGGCCACCCACCACAACAATAATTTTTAAAAACAATAAAAATCCCAGAAAAATGTAGGTACAAACAAGCCCCAATGAAACAAAAACACCAATTCTCCAACTTACTTGTCGTAAATTAAATCTCAAATCAAAAATTCCTCAAATAAATCCAAAAAAATGGTGTGATGCAGCAGACAGACACAAAAAGTGATCCTTCCAGCTCCAAATCCAAATGAAAGTGAACAACACATGCACAAAGCACGTGGGAGGAGCCTGCTGGACAGGAACAGGAAGTTGTAGTGTCAGGGGCACTTCCTTCCTCTTGAAAAAAAAGTGTTAAAAAAATTAAAGGACTCTTTCTTACACAAAGACTACAGCAAGATCACAATCTGAGGAGTTTTCTGAGCAAAATGATCATTTTAGAGAAGGTTTTATGAAGCTCGCGAGATATTCTTTGCCAGATTGCAGTTTTTCCATGTTCGGGATCGCGATCTTACCAAAACAGCCGCCGGAAGTCAGTTCGCGCGCACCAATGACGTGTTCGGGGGCGCACACTCTCGCGGGCTTGGGCAGCCATAGTACAAATCTCGTGGCGCTCGCAAACAGACAGAAAAGCAAGTTGGCGATCGCAGAATCAAGGTAAGACATTACCGCGCGCGCGAGAATGAATATTGAGCGCGCGAGGAAGCAAATTTACTACGCTACGCGCTAGATTGCGTAGCAATCTGCAACTTCGCGCTCTACGCGAAGCGCGAAGTTACCAAAACTTCGCAAGCTCCGCGAACGGAGCGTAGTTCAACGCCCAGGCTTACTCATAGTGTGCTTCTAAGCAGAAAACAGAATTTGATTTGCAATTTCAAAGCTCATTTACTACTATGGTAGAGCAAGTGATAATTAGTGTTACAGCCTGACACATTTTCCTTATCATTTACAGAGGCAGAAAACAGCACATGTCCTAACAGCTCCTTGAGACCATGACCATGTGTTACAGGGTGAGTGATTAGACTAGATCAAACAAAATGAGGCCTTGGTGACGTTGAATGTGTTTGCATTACACAATGCTATCTGAAACATCACACAGAGCTGAGTACTACACATGAGAGTGTTGGAGAACCTGCTGCGTGTGTGCCAAGAGTGTGTTTCTGGACACTGTGTATTGTCTGGTTCAAGACAGATGAGCAAAGAGACTTCCAAAACTGCATGAAGACTGCTGGGATGTATGTAACAGTGCATGTGTGCTAAGGGTTATTTTCAGTTTTGAACATATGGCAACTACCTGTGCCTTTGCTATTTTGAAAGGGAAATCTACCCTGTTGGTTTCAAATGTTTTAGCTTTTGCCTCTCATTTGCGATTAAGTGATTTCTGCTGAGTGCAAACCACCACATTTGAAGAAAACAAGCTGTCCCTTTCCTGCAAGTGCATGTTTTACAGAACAACTGCAACACAAATTACATCTCTGGCCACAATTCCTATATAGACACAGCCTCATAGTGTGCTTCTAAGCAGAAAACAGAATTTGATTTGCAATTTCAAAGCTCATTTACTACTATGGTAGAGCAAGTGATAATTAGTGTTACAGCCTGACACATTTTCCTTATCATTTACAGAGGCAGAAAACAGCACATGTCCTAACTGCTCCTTGAGACCATGACCATGTGTTACAGGGTGAGTGATTAGACTAGATCAAACAAAATGAGGCCTTGGTGACGTTGAATGTGTTTGCATTACACAATGCTATCTGAAACATCACACAGAGCTGAGTACTACACATGAGAGTGTTGGAGAAGCTGCTGCGTGTGTGCCAAGAGTGTGTTTCTGGAGACTGTGTACGTGCCAAGAGTGTGTTTCTGGACACTGTGTATTGTCTGGTTCAAGACAGATGAGCAAAGAGACTTCCAAAACTGCATGAAGACTGCTGGGATGTATGTAACAGTGCATGTGTGCTAAGGGTTATTTTCAGTTTTGAACATATGGCAACTACCTGTGCCTTTGCTATTTTGAAAGGGAAATCTACCCTGTTGGTTTCAAATGTTTTAGCTTTTGCCTCTCATTTGCGATTAAGTGATTTCTGCTGAGTGCAAACCACCACATTTGAAGAAAACAAGCTGTCCCTTTCCTGCAAGTGCATGTTTTACAAAACAACTGCAACACAAATTACATCTCTGGCCACAATTCCTATATAGACACAGCCTCATAGTGTGTTTCTAAGCAGAAAACAGAATTTGATTTGCAATTTCAAAGCTCATTTACTACTATGGTAGAGCAAGTGATAATTAGTGTTACAGCCTGACACATTTTCCTTATCATTTACAGAGGCAGAAAAGAGCACATGTCCTAACTGCTCCTTGAGACCATGACCATGTGTTACAGGGTGAGTGATTAGACTAGATCAAACAAAATGAGGCCTTGGTGACGTTGAATGTGTTTGCATTACACAATGCTATCTGAAACATCACACAGAGCTGAGTACTACACATGAGAGTGTTGGAGAAGCTGCTGTGTGTGTGCCAAGAGTGTGTTTCTGGAGACTGTGTATTGTCTGGTGCAAGACAGATGAGTAAAGAGACTTCCAAAACTGCATGAAGACTGCTGGGATGTATGTAACAGTGCATGTGTGCTAAGGGTTATTTTCAGTTTTGAACATATGGCAACTACCTGTGCCTTTGCTATTTTGAAAGGGAAATCTACCCTATTGGTTTCAAATGTTTTAGCTTTTGCCTCTCATTTCAGATTAACTGATTTCTGTTGACTGCTAACCACCACATTTGAAGAAAACAAGCTGTCCCTTTCCTGCAAGTGCATGTTTTACAGAACAACTGCAACACAAAATACATCTCTGGCCACAATTCCTATATGCACACAGACTCATGCTGTGTTGGTAGGCACAAAACACAGGCTGCCCCTTTCCTGGGTATGCAATCCTTACAGAACTACAACTTCACAAATTAAATCTCAGACAACAATTCCTATATGCACACAGACTCATGCTGTGTTGGTAGGCACAAAACACAGGCTGCCCCTTTCCTGGGTCTACAATTCTTACAGAACTAATGCTAATTTCAAATGTGCTGACATTTTCATCTCTTTTCTTTCAAAGTGATTTCTGCTAAATCCTAACCATCACAATTTAAAACAGGCTGTCCTTTCCTATCAACTGCAAGTCTTACTTTTCAACAGCAACACAAATTTAATCTCTGTCAACAATTCTTCTCTGCACACAGACTCATGGTTTGTTGGTAGGCACAAAACAGTATTCCTCATTCTTACCAGTACACATTAACTTATGGTGAAAACATGCTCCATAATATTTTACATATTCAAGACAGTTAAATATCTCCCAAAACACAAAATGTAAATCACAACTTTAAACAAATAATTACAATTATTTTATTTATTTCTAAATTGACCACATACACCCCCTCTCAAACTCATAACTCACCTTTAAATGTAGTTAGTTGTGAAAGAAATGTGGCAGTCACACAGCAGTTTATCACACCAGAATCTCTGAGCTGAACACCTCTCTCCTCTCAGCAGAACCAGTTAATGGCACAGTTTCCCTCTCTTTTTTCACACATATACATGTTAACTCCAAATCACAGTCCTTCCCACATTTTTTCAAATAGAATCACACATTTTTATTGGTTGTCATTTTCAACCCTTTTCCAACTGAACCCTTCCCCCAACATGACTTCTACCTGCTGCCATAGCAACAGCTCATGGAACACTGGTGTGTGCAGAGAGGTCAGAAGTTCAGCACACTATGTTTCAAATCCAAAGAGCAAGAGTGCTTGACCTGTCAAACCTCACAGCAAATCCAAAGTAATGTTCAGTGGCAACACATTTTTCATAACCAATACAAAACATGCTTCTAAAAATGTATACAGACAGCCTAGTTTTAACTTTAAAATAGTTTGAATCAGCCAATCAGTTCTTTTTGTTAAAAAAAAATATGTATGCCTCCATTTTTCAACTGTCTTTCTTTTCATATTGCCATTCTGCTGAAAGACACCTCCTGAGTGCATCCAGATCTCCTTTGAATATGTTCACAGTGTGTTGCCAAATGTAGACATTAAATGGATTGGTCAGAGAGGGTTAAAGTGGCACCAATTAATGCCTTTGGTGAAAACCTTTCTACATCTCCAGCAGCCTAACCTTATTATTGTGCACTGTGGTGGAAATGACCTAGGCACTTTAACTGGGGTAGGTCTGGAAATGCTTATGAAGGACACCTTTGTGCAATTGATGGCGCTTTTTCCACAAACTGCCTTTGTATATTCTAATATATGCCAAAGGCAAAAGTGGAACTGGTCCAACCAATTTTGTCCGCAGATTGACAAAGCAAGGAAGCACGTCAACAAATCTATTTCTGCTTTCCTCAGAGACTATGGTATGGGTTCTATATACCACAACAACTTGCTTTACAACATGCAAGGCATTTATAGAGGAGATGGTGTACACTTCACTGATGAAGGCAACAGAGTCTTCCTCTTCAACTTTAGACTCTGCATCGGTACTTACTTGTAGGTACTACAAAAAAAACACTCAATTAACACAAGGGTTTTTTTTAGAGCCACCTAATATCTAAACATTTTTCTTTATTTTTTTTAAAAAAGGTTTTTTTCGGGTGCGCGCCGGGTGCGCGCACTCGACGATATTTTTTTTAAAAATATAAATCTTTTTTTTTGCCCTACAAGGTCCTACTGTGACCCCCTGACAATGCCTAGTGGGTCAATATCTCCCCACTCTGCCCCCTTTACACATTCTCCCCCTTTGTTTTTTTCTGCCTCAGACTGCGAGAGACAAAATGGCGGCCGCCGCTTCCTGATTTCCACCGATTCGAATGTTTACTTACATCTAACAACCAATCAGAAGTGCGCTCGCGCACGGCAAGGTGCGCGCACAGGGCTTGCTCAGTGCGTGCACGCTGCGCGCGTATAGACATATATATTGATTTAAATGCTATTTTCTCTGGAAATACTGAACAGATTTACACCAAACCTGCAAAAGGCACTTCATGGACCTTATGGCTACCTCTCTGCCAAATTTCACATAATTCTGTTCAGCCGTTCGGGCTGTAGCTGCGACTAAAGTCCCTATGGAAAAATCCATGGGGAAAACGCGTTTTGGGACCCCCCCTTTTTCTCAGCCCCCAGCTTGACGAATCACCCCGAGACTTTCAGGGTAAGAGCTGAACGGAGCGCCCCATTAGTTTTGAAAATTTCACGAGAATTCGCCAACCGGCGCCAAAGTTATTCAAAATAGAATTTTGAGATTTCCTATGGAAACTCGGTCCTAACTATAACTACCTACTGGCGACCGCCAGTAGGTAATATATATATATATATATATATATATATATATATACAAATATATATATATATATATATATTCACAGAAAAAACCATAGGTTTCAGGCACGTTATAGTTAGGAATTAGCATTTAAAAAACCTCAGAAATTCACTGAAAAAACCATAGGTTTCAGGGGTGTTATAGTTAGCTGGACTTTTCACTTGTACAAAACCATTGAAATTCCCCCGTTATAGTTAGTTCAGCTGACTATAACTCGCGCGCCCGCAATGCACTGCTGATGACGTCACATATTACATCACTCATGACATGGTCAGTGACATCACTCATGACATCACTGATGACATCTCAAATGGTTTTGTACTATAGAACATTATACGTTGGGGTCCCCCTGTGATTAGCATGACCTCCTCTGTAAGCCCCTAGTATATAATAGGGCAGGGGGATTAAAACTACCTCTTAAAACAGGCCACAGGGCGTTTTTGCACATGTTAACTCGGGCCCGTCCCCTCCCTTCACCACTGTGTAAACACGCCCTGTGTCCGTTTTTAGTTGGGAGATTAAGTTCATTTGAATCCTGAGGGTCCCTAGGGTCCAACTAGCCCACTAGGTACCTCCAGTAAGTGCCACAGAGCTGCGTTGCAGAGAGGTGTAAAAAGTGGCACGGCCTGGACCACCTCTCTGCAATGCAGCTCAGTGGCGCTTACTGGAAGCACTTGGTGGGCTAGTTAGCCCCCAGGGGCCCTCAGTATTGAAGGGAAATTATATCCCCAATTTAAAACGTGCCATAGTGCGTGTTTGCACACGTCACCTCAGGCCCCGTCCCCTCCCTTCACTACTGTGTAAACGGGCCATGTGGCTGTTCTAAGTTGAGAGATTAAGTCCCCTTGAATCCTAAGGGTCCCTAGGGTCAAACTAGACCACTAGGTACCTCCAGTAAGCGCCACAGAGCTGCGTTGCAGAGACGTGCAAAAAGGGGCTTGGCCTCAGAACACCTGTCTGCAGCGCAGCTCCCTGGCGCATACTGGAGATGCCTGTTGGGCTAGTTGGCCCTCAGGGACCCTCAGTATTGAAGAGGAATTAATTCCCCAACTTACATCTCGCCAGGGGGCGCGTTTGCAGAGTGCTGCAAGGAGGGGGCGTGGCCGCCGGCACGATGCCAGTCTTTTATTTATTTTAATTTTTTAAGAAGAGGGGCTGTGTGGTTCCCCTTCTTATTCTAATTTATTGGCCCTGATGACCCCATCCCCCAGGGCCTGTCTCCTAATTATATTTTTTTGACCCCAATCCCCAGGGCCGGCCACTGTTTTTTATTATTTGAAAAAAATATATATTTATAGACACACCTAGGACATGCTGGACAAACCGTACGTACCTATCACCATGACGATTTGCGTGATATTCATTAAAAGGCGACTATGCATACAATGAATCCACGTGGAATGTATTTACACCACTAGTGAAGCTCTGACATGTCTGATGCCCTACCGTGCCTAATCCCGGTAGACACCCTTGTCGTTTATTTATACAAACATGGGTAGCTATTGACGGGCACATTTAATACACATGCACACCAAGCCATTCAAAGGGGATTCGACAAAAATTCGACCAAAACTATGCAAGAAACCCCCCTCACGGTTAATAAAACACACATCCACTGCCGGATGTGTAATACTTTTTATTTTACTCTCTGGAAAGGGGACGAACATCACTTGAGAGTCACAGCGCGCTCCTGGCAGAGCCCAATGCTGTGTTACACCCACCATTGCCTGCTGAGTGCCACACACCTCTGTGTTGTATTCCACTAGCTAGTGCATATGCTATGACACTCTCTAGCCCATGTGCACTGTAACACCACCCCGTGAATATGTCATGCCACACTTGTCTTCGCACGGGTTATATTGCCCCATCTAACGTGCCTTCCTCGATGCCTATGTTATAACGCACAGTGCTATGCCATACATATTACAATCTGGGATCCATATCTTTGTCACAGTGCATATGCAACATTACACTCCCAAGCACATATTTTATATTACAACTTTAGAGACTAGCTAGGTTACACAACACTGCCCTGTGCATATTACACTCCAAGGCGCATATCGCCTAGCACGTGCTAGTGCCTGTGCTATCTCGCGCTCTCCAATGAATCTGTCATTGCGCACAATGTATTGCATATTATATTTCACGCCCGGTTCATCTTATATCACACTTTTTGGTGCATAGTTTATACCATACACTATATCTAGTTTTCATTTTCAATCGTGCTCTCAGGACTATGTTCTATATAACACTGTGTTCACCTACCCTTTTCACGGGCATTACATTTTGCGATAGGGGGTGGAGGGTCAGGGGGTGTTTCTGCCAAGTGAGCCCGGAGTCACAGTCACAAACGTCCTCTTCTTCCTGAATAAAAGTGAGATTATGCTGCATACTTGTTCATATTTTAAGTAGTTCGCACAGACACACGTTTTAAAAACAATAAAGTTCCTAATACCCGCCTTCTCTGAACAGTTAGCTTGCTTCCCCATCCCCCTCCTCCCTATCCTCTGCTGTGTGAATCCATGGACTAGCCTCCTCCCTCCTGCCATGCATGGTCTGATGTGCTGCCACTGCCCTCAATTTAGTATGATGTACCAGTCCACTCCTCCTGCCCTCCATTGCCCAATTATATGCCCCATCATTGACCTCCTGCTTAAACTCTGTGTTTAGCTTGCTGCCCCTATTCTCCTTCCCCCTGCCCTCCGATGTCTTTGTGCATGCCCCTGCTCCATCCTTTTTGCCCACCATGTTCCATGGACCTGCCATTCCTATCTACTCTGAGCGTTCTGTTGAGCTGCCACTCCCCTCCCACCTGCCTAGCATTGTCAGATGACTGTAACCTGTCCCTGCCACCTCCACCCTGCCTGTCCACATGCCATGCCCCTATCCTCTTCCTCCTGTCCTACATGGTCCATTGTACTGACACACTCTTCTGCCCTCCCTGGTCTGTTGTGCTGCAACTGTTCCTCCTGCCTGCCCCGTGCGGTCTGTTGTGAGGCCCCTTTCCATGAAATTTCTTGTCTGTGCACAGGTCCTGACCCTCCCTTCTATCCTCCATCGTCCTTTGTGCATGCCCCTGCACCCTCCTTCTTGCCCATCATAGCCATTGTGCTGACACTAACCCTCCCACTTACCATGCATGGTCTTCTGTGCTGCCATGGCCCCTCCCACCTTCCCTGTGTGGTCAGTTAGCTGCCCCTGACCCCCTCCCACCTTCCCTCCATGGTCTGTGTGTATGCCATCACAGTCTTACTGTTGCTCTTCATGGTGTGTCTTGCTTCTAGTGCCCATCCTGACTGACCTCCATGGCTATCTTGCTGCTCCTGCCCTGCCCCCTTGCCCCCAGCCCTCTGTTTACATGTGCAGACGCCTACTCCCTCCCTCCTGGCTTGTCTGTTCCATTGTAATGCCCCTGATCCGTCCCTCCTGCCCTTTATGGTCTGTTATGCTGCAGCTTTCTCTCCTGTCTGTCCATTATGGTCAGCTAGCTACCATTGCCTCTTGCCCCTCTGTTCTCTGTTGTCCATGTGCATGGTCCTGCCCCTCCCTCTTGCTTTCTATGGATTGTTGTGCTGCACTCCAGTCCCGCATGCCCTGTGTGGTGTATTGTGCTGCTGCAAACCCTGATGCCTGCCCTGCAGGGTCAGTTTGGTGCACCTCTCCATGTCCCTCCTGTCCTCTGTTATCCAAGTCCATGTCCCTACCCCATTTCCTTCCATGATCCAATGTACCATACTTGCGAACATTTTGAACTTGGTAAGAGGGAGATTTTGAAAAAAAACTGGGGTATTGATTTTCCCCTTTGAGTTACATTGAAAAAGAGGAGATTGTAGACAGGAGACAGATCAAATAAAGCCCATTTGAGCTTAAAAACATTGGACGTTTCCTGGCTGAATCGGGTCTGTTGGCATGTATGGTTGTACTACCATTGCCTCTTCCTTCTGCCCAAAATGGTCTATTACATTGCCACAGCCTCTCTTGCAAGTCCTGTATTGTTGGTTTGTTGCCCCTGCCCCCCTTTCCACTGCCCTCCATAGTCTGTTGTGCTACCACGGCCCTTCCTGCCTGCTCAGTGTGGTTAAATTGTTGCCTTTACACCCTCCTACCTGCCTTCAATTTTCAGAGTCCGTGCCCCTGGCCTCTGCCTCTCAACAGTATCCTAATGAACAACTAGATTGCTAACATTCTATATTTATTACAAAAGTGTGGAACGCCTGACGTCAACTTTATGTAATCAAAACTGTAATACCTAGAGCATTTCCTTTAGAAATTACATATATGAGAGGGTCTTATTGGCATCAAAATTATGGTTAGTGCTCTAAAAGACTAAAATAAGGACATATTTTCTGAGTTTTCAAATAGCGACAAAGCACTTTTGAATTATTTGTTATCTTTATGTTTTTTTATCCAGTTGACCACTTGATTAAATGTTGCACTTAGGGGAGAGGATGTGGTGTTACTTCCAGAACTGCAGACTTTGCAACTGGGGAACCAGGTTGGAGTTTCTGCTTCAGCTCGACATTCTGTGATTCTGGTCAAATCACTTAGTCTCCCCATGTCTACAACCAAAATGAATTTGTTCTTGTGTGATGTAACCAATGCTCATGTAAAGCACTCCAATACCTGACAAGTCTGCACTATATAACACTGCAAAAACACAAAATAATAAGTGTTTTGCACACTTCTGTCATTGGGCTATATTTGGGCTACATCTGGGTGATTTTGGGCTACATTTGGGCTCTTTTGTCTCCGGTGGCCATCTTGGGAGATTTATTTGTTATGAAGTTTCCCAATTTCCTCATGTACTGCAGTCTCCTCAGTAGGAAATGCTTTCAGTTTTTTACTTTGATTCCATCATGAAGGTATTCAGATATGTCACACATTTGCCATAAATTCTGAATGTTAGCACTCTTGTTGCTCATTACATCACTGTAGTAAAACTACTGTTCACCATGGAAGTCTGCTCCTGATATGAAAAGTGCATGTTTCAGTCTGCATGTCAGAATTTTTTAATGAAATAGAAGAGGATTTGAGAAGTCACTCAAAATGTGCCCTAATTTTTCTTTCTGCAGCACTAATCATACTTTTTATGGAAAAATGAACCCCCTCATTTTGTTCCTTTTTAAATTAAATGTTTTAAGAGTTACCACTTTAATCCAAGCAAGATGGCTTCAGGTGTGCCATACGTTTATCATAAGTAGGACTGTTAGCGCTCTAGTTGTTCTTTGCAACACTCTGGGAAGCTGCAGTAGAACACAAAGGAATCAACTGACAGTCTCTGCCCTTGTTGGATGTACATGTTTTACTGAGAATGTCAGACTTCATTCTCACATGACTGAGAAAGATAATGTGAATTTACAGAAAATAAGCTCTCAGTTTAGCTTATAGATCACCTTCCAAACCTCTATGGGAAAAGCATGAGAAAATATTTTTCTCTCAATCATGATATCCCAGCAGAATGCTTTTTCACATGGTGAAATCACCTTAGAACATACCACAGTTCCTAAAATGAGTATGGTACCATCAACAAATGATTTATAATGTAACTAAAGTCTTAAAACCTTCTATTAACTGCAATGCTTTTTAATGAGGTGCTATCATGTATATTGGTCCCAAGATGGCTGCCAACACTTCTTGGATGAAGTGCTGACAGCCAATCAGATCTCAGGATGAGATGTGTGGTTAGGCTCCGCCCAAATATATATATGATTTTACTTTTGATTTTCTCAGGAACTACTGAACAGATTGACACCAGACCTGCAAAAGGCACTTCCCTGACCTGAGGACTACCTCTTTGCCAAATTTCAAGTAATTCTGTTCAGCCGTTCGGGCTGTACCTTGGACTAAAGGTCCCTATGGAAAATTGCATGGGGAAAACGTGTTTTGGGACCCCCCTTTTTTCTCAGCCCCCGCTTGACGAATCCCCCCAAGACTTTCAGGATAGGAGCAGAGCGGAGCGCCCCACCTATTTTGAAAATTTTGCGAGGATTCGTCAACCGGCGCCAAGGTTATTCCAAATAGAATGTTGCGGATTTCCTATGGAAACACGGTCCTAACTATAACTATCTACTGGCGACCGCCAGTAGATAATATATATATATATATATATATATATATATATATATATATATCAACCCAATGAGAGTTTGCCCTTGACGGAATAGTTATACACAATTTTATAAAACATGCAAACATTTGTAGTGCGACCTGGACTCCCCCCACCCCCAACCTTGTTGGTGTGATGTTCGTGCCCGTGAGGTCTTGATTACGATTAGTGTATTTTTTTCTGGACATTGTGCATGGGTGGTTAGACTCTCGGCATGCTTGTTCTTGGAAAGTTCTGCTCGTTCCAAGGTCTTGTTATCCTTTGGTCTGGTTTTCATTACTCTGTCTTCTGCCATCTTCCTGTGGTGGACCACCCTCTCCGTCTTTTTTCGAATGTTTTGGGGCATCCACTGCCCTTGTATATTAGTTTGCCCTAGTGTAGCATATGTTCATTTCTTGTTCCCAATCTCGCAGTTGTTGGCCTATCCTGCTACCCCGTTTTGGTGCAATTTCCCATTTGCCAGTAGGAATACAAAGTTAACTAAAGTTTTCTTGTTGGATGTGTTATCTGAGTTTCTCCCTATACCTAATAGCATCAGTGTGGTCTGGATTTCGAGGTGTGTTCCTATGGCTTCTTCAAGTCTCTTTTTCACCCTTCCTCTAAATGGTTGTATCTTGGGGCAGTTCCAAAGTGTGTGTAAGAAGGAGCTATGTTGTCTGCAGGTGAGTAGGCATGTATTGTCTACGGCTTTGCCTACTTTATGTAGGAGTACCTTAGTGTAGTGTACTCTATGTAATATTTTAAGTTGCATCAAAAGAAAGCATGCCTTTATTGCGGCTACTTTTGGGAATTGCAGTGCCTCCCTTCAATCCTATTTCTCCAGCTCCCTTTTATATGTTTGCGATTGTCTCCTTAATTGGAATAGTTCTCCCTGCATGTTGTTCATTAAAGGTTTTTATGTAAGAGAGATTGCCTTGGCTGCCATATGGCCGTTTGGAAGCTGTCTCTCTAAGGGGGGGGGAGTCTTCTCTGGTTTCCTCCTCCGTGGTGACGCTTGCCTGCAGTGCATGTTGTAATGGCAAATTTCTAAACGTGTGTGGGTGCCATTTCGTATTCATTCCTTAGGTACTCAAACTGTACTATGCCGTTGACGTCCCATACATCATCTAGGGTAGAAAGGCCATTATTGTCTAAAACCCTATAGGGTTGTCACGGGGCCCAGTTTCATGCACAGCCATAGGAGAGTTTTTGGTGTCAGTCTTTTTTCCCACCCCATTTCCCTCTGCAGCTTGAGCCATGTGGAAAGCACCATTGTTATCCCTTCAGGTGCACCCAGGCTTATCCTTGCACCATACAGTAAGTGAATATATCCTTTTTCACCTAGTGCTTCTCTGTCGTGTCGATATGCTGGGTCGTCTGATGGTGCATAGGCCCATTCATTCACTATACTAACTCGGGCTACTTCGTAGTATTTACAGATATTCGTTGGGGAGGAGCCGCCCCTGTATAAACACTATTGTTGCTCTGGGGAGCTCTCCTTTTTGGTATGCCTCCATGTATCATTTGTGTTGTGGGAGTATTATCTTGATTGCCATTTTTTTAAAGAATTCTGTCGAAAAAACGTTTAGGCCTAGTGTCTTCCCTGATTGTATTTGTGTTAGTGCCAGCTGCACCTCTTTCATATTTAGGTCTTCCACAAGCTCTAGTGCCCTATGCTTCTCCAACTTTCTACAGGGGCAGTCCCATATGAAGCCCTGCAGGTCCATTGCAGATGGTCATGTGCATGCCCTGTAGAAGTCGTGTTTGTAGTCACCCATTGTCGCTGTTGTGGCTTCAGTACCTACTACTTTTGCCTCCTCAGTGCGTGTTATATCTCGTGTATAGTACCTGCTCTTTTCTCTGTTGCTGAGCCAGGCTAGTATTTTCTCTGCCTTGTTCCCTCCTTCGTATATTTGCTATTGTTTGGCTTTGTATTCCATTTTGATGGCATCTGTTGCCAGTGAGCGATATCCTTCCACTTTAAGTAGTGTGCGTGCTCCTGTTACCTTTGTGGGCTATCAAGTGTATTCCTTCTCTACGTTTAGTATTTCCCTTTAAGCATCTTTTCATTGCTGCTCTTTCATCTCCTACTTGCCCATATATATCCCCCCGCATATCATGGCGTTATATGCCTTCCATTAGGTGGACACCCCCCTTACTGTGTCCGTTTTGTCTTTGAAGTAGTGCTCTGTGGCGATTTGCAGGCAAACCACTTCTTTTTTTGTTCGTTAGACACCGTGTGGCTATTCCCCATTCACTCTTTTCCCAGATTTGGGGTGAATCTAGTGTGATGCAGAGTGGTGAGTAGTTGGAGATCCCTCTGACCTAATTTCTACCTCTGTGGATCTATGAAGGGTCGATATTGGGGTGAAGAAATATTCTATGTGGGAGTGTGTGTTGTGGACCCCTCAGTAGTAGGAGTAGGATATCTGTGGACCCCTCTCCAGATATCTCTTGTACCTACAACCTGTATTATTGAGTTTCTCCTCTCGGGCATGGTGTGTTTGCCTGGTGCATTTTCATAACCAGAAAATGGATGTTTTATGTAGAATGTTAAACCTGACAGTATTTATTAATTCCATTTTTGCTTTAGTTTTCACGAATCCACGTGTGAACTCTGGCATGGGCATTGCTGCCATGAAGCCTTGTCATGTCTGATATCTTATTAGCCATGACAGCTTAGCGTCTGAAACTTATCATTTCGGATTTATCACTGGTGCGTAAAACTCTCAACATGTTCTCGGACAAAAACTCGAGACTGGTTGAAAATGTCACACTTGACAAGGTCCACTGATCAGGTGTCCATGTGTGTTTGTATTTAAGCTGTGAGTGCCTGCTTACGTGTCATTGTGTGTTGTCTTTGTACAAGTGTGGCCAGGGCAGTTTCTAGGTGTTTTGCCGCCCTAGGCGAGAATTGGAAAATGCCGCCCCCTCCCTTTTACCCGTTTCAATGTCCATTGCTTAAATCCTTACAAAACATAAGTAGTATAGTTTGAAAAGACAACACCCCGGAACAAAGAGCAGCAGTCCACAATTTGTAAACTGAAATACGGAAAAAAGCTGATAAGGATCACATTAGAAGTTTTCCACTCCAGTCATCAAACAGGTAAAACCAATGCTGTTCAAAGAATGACGAGAAAAAGAAAGTAGCGCTTCAATGGCAAACTCTGTAAAGTGGCACTAATATATTTGGGTGAGAATAAAACCAATCTGGCCACTTTGCAACCACTCTGTAATGCTTTATTTTGTTATTTATTTTTCGTATTTTGCACCTGTTTTTCTCTTGGCCCCGAAGCTGCACTTTGGAACAGAAAAATGTTAGAAAAAGAGGATATTTCTAACAAAAGTGTTTCTTCCATCTCTGGATCCATTTCACAGGGGAACAAATTAAGAAAAGTAGAGGAAACAGAGGGTAAGAGACGTTTATTGAAGCTGGAATCGGGTGTTTTATGCATTTAAGAGGCGGGTCTGTGAAAGAATTGGAGAGAGAAATGTAATAAACTGCATCTGAAGTGTGGTGAACACACCTGTTAGATACATTACCCGCACGACCAGAGATGTCCCTGGGGCCTGTGGAGGAAAGGGCGGCAATGTGGAGGGAACTTTCGATGTCCTGGCAGTGCAGTTACAGTAACCTAGACTCTGTTCAACTGAGGGTATTTCTTTGTCAAGGGCACCCATAGTATTTAATGGATAGTTCGATATTGAAGAACTGGGCTTACCTTGTGCCTTAAGTGTCGGTAACTAGCGCTTCCCTATTGTGAGTGTTGAGGGAGAAGCAAGGGGCCAAGAGGGGAGCCCAGCCCAGCCTTGTCCGGCCGCAGAAAGCCCGCTTTTGGCCGGGTTTTAACACAGGCACTTGCCTGGGCGCGTTGTGCGCCTGCGGAGCCTGGCGCACTAAATTGTGCTTGCCGGTCATTGGCGCCTTCCTCCTGGGCTCATGCTGACAGCTAGAGGCTGTAGTCCCTGAAGCGGCCCCTTTTGAGCAGCAAGTACGTTGGGAACAGGTTGAAGCATGGTTTTCAGCAAGTGAGGAGCTGCAAGAGAGATACAGAAAGGAAGAGAATAAGAGGAAGAAATAGAGGGGGGGCAGCTGACAGCGGCAGAGCAGGAAAAGGGGACACTTCAACCACTGATCTTACTTTAATACACCTACTGGGAACCTAGGGACTCCCACATGCAACAGAAGCAGGCTGCAGGGTTGGCCAACCACTCCTTGCCTTGACGTTCCTGACTCCGCCTCTCTCTCTCCAGCACTCTGGGTCTACTGCACGGGAGTGCGTGCCCACACCAAGACAAATGCAGGTATTCAAAAGTGAAAAAAAAAACGATGACAGGCTTGCCCCTCGTGAGATCATTGGTCCATTCTCTCTGGCCAGAAACAAGAAACAGGGCTGTCATAAGTAGCGCGTTCGCGCTATGAATGATTGACAGCCCTGATTGTTACAGACATCTGTGGACGCCGTGGAAACCGCAAATTTTGCACACACAAGGGCAAACGTCCCAAATTCCTTTTGTCGCCCAGTCTTGCCTAATGGTAGAAACGGCCCTGAGAGTGGTCCTGTGTGTTGCCTGCCTGCGTGTTTTCTTTATGCATTGCGCATGTGCATGTGTGTAGGTGTGTTGGTATGGTTGTTCATGGAAGCCTGTAACTTTCTTGTTTTTCCCTTCATGTACGTTTGGCTGAGTCCCTGTATGTTGTTTGTTCCCGATTCTATGCACTACTATAATGCCAAGACTGGTGGGTTTTAACTGCGTATAAAACAATGACAACACTAGTCTATTCCAAAGTAGTCATTATTCTAGATCATACAGACAATGGAATATATGACGATAATTATATTTGACAAACATAACACAATTTGGTAAACTGTGGAAGCAATTTTACATTTTAAGATTTTCCGATTGCGCAGTGGACAATTTAGCTACTGGACTGCATGCAACACCAAGACATGGATATTTCTCTGGATAAAGCTTTTACACATTTCAAGACTGACTAAATTGGCGTTTGTCTCAGATATCCAAATTTTTAGTCAATTGAAGTGAGTCTGAGAGACCTCACATCTCACTCATTAAGTGCAACTTTCACGCTTGGAACTTAGGGGCTGATTACGATGGCGGGCGGAAGCACATCCGTGGTGCTGGCGGTGGCGGAAAATGACCTTTTCCACACTCCAGCAGTGGTCCTTCCACCCGTCATGTTACGATGGCAGTGGGTACCGTGGCGGAGGGAAAGTCCGTCCGCCACTTTTCCGCTGGTAGCAATCGTCACGATTGCCTTGCGGAGCGGTCAGCATGCTCACAATGGCGGCGGAGCCTAGCATGCTCTGCCGGCACAATTATGATGCCGGCGGAAGCCAGCCTTTCCGTGGCGGTTGAACTGCCATTGAAAGGCTGGCAGAGAATGCCTTCCGGGGCCCGTAGCCGGCCCCCCTGTGTTGGGGGAGGTGTGGGTGCACTGGGGGGGGATACCATTTCACTGCACCAAGTAGCAGGCATAGTGTAGTGCTTGCCACGTAGTGCAGTGAAATGCACACCATGCTACTTTCCACGTTGCGTGGGTGCTGCTGTCAGCAGCCACCGCCGCAATGTGAAAGGTGCAGAATCCGACCGCAGTGGTGGCGGTCCCATCATAATCGGGTATACGGGACTGCCGCACGCATGTCGGTCGGACCCAATCACCACTACGGTGGCAGGTGGATTCAGTCCGACTGCCATCGTAATCAGGCCCATAGTTTCTCACGTGTTTACCATGACTCAAATACCACTCATTTGACTCATTAGCTCTTGGTTTCATCTCCTGGAGACAGTGATTCATTTAAAAACTAATGAGCGACGAGACCAACATTTGGTTCAGAAGCCCATTGGCAGTGGTGCTGAATGTCAGGGTGCTGAATACCAAGGCTGCGTAGTCTTGATTCTACCTCATGCCTTTTTAATCCACCACCAGACAGTCCATGCTCCGTTATCTTACTCTTGTTGGTTCCCATTTTCTTCTCTTGTCACTTTTTTCAAATTTACTCTTCCTCCTTCTTCTTTTGTATTTTTCTCTCTCTCTTGTTGTGGGTCAAAGTGTGATGAGGTCAAATAAATGTGGTTCCCTGGGAATGGGTGCTGGTGGGCCCCACCAGCAACAAGCGGCTCAAATTAAACACTGCTTCGAGAACAGTGTCACACTTATTCATTCTTAATTTAGGTCTGAGACCCATTTTTGTGGTGGAGTTTCTCACACCTGACGTCCTAGTCACTAGGTGTGAGTCTCACCTAGTTGAACAAGGTCTCACTCTTTGTCACTCTGAATAACCTTGTTGGATTTGATGTGGCCGCAATACATGGGATCACCTTCTCGAACTAAAATATCATATTTTGAAAAAAACATTTCATATCTAATATCCATATGTCTGTAAATCTTGAGATCTATATCTCACTACATGCACACACATACACTACACACATCACGCCTCACATATTAGACAACACACACACACATCACTCAAAACAATTTTGGGCTCCATTCTGTTCCACCACACACCTCTGCCCCAACAAGCACACATATGACACGTTTGCATGACATACTGCAAAGTTCACCATTGATAAGCATTGCTGGCCTCTCAAGATCATGCACCAGGCAATCCGCCCACAAGGTTGGTGATTGGAGAAGCTTTCCCCTTCTCAAACGAGTGCACGGTGCTTCAGTTAAACCCGAATTTGGAGATCTTTAAGAGCAGGACGAATGGAAAAAGCAACAAAAACAAAGAACTTGGATTCTATGATTTCATGGATGCCTTGTAGTTAAAGCATGACTTTCATTTTTTGGACCACTGAAACATTCCTAAACTGGGCCACATTTAGTTTCTCTTCCTCAAATTCCTGCCTGAGTCCTGACAACCACTTCCTTTACCGAGCTTGAACCTCCAATACATTCCACTGAAATGGGTGCTTTTGGAATAAAGACATTAAATCAGGAGAATTCTTATTAACCTGATTTAACTTTTGACTTCCTTCTTCATGGGAGTCATTTACTCTCAAATCTTTAGGAATGGTGTTAGACTTGGCAAAACGTGGTTTGAGTTTCAAAATGCTGGCCATGGAATGTTATGATTTTCTCTCAAGAAAGTAAACTGTAGTTCTCTCTGTCACCTTCCTCCTTAACCCTTTCTTCTGGATAAGTAAAAGATTTAGGGCTATCAGCTCTTCAGTGTGGGGATAGTGTCCAACCCACCTACATCTCATCTCCCTCTTCGCCCATCCCGACCTGCACCCATTAGTTACAGCTTGAACTCTGACCTCCCCTTGCGCACGCCAGCCCAATCTAAAGTTCAATACTTTGAAGGACACACCCTTAATACGATGTCATTGGACTACACAAAAATCGGAACCCAAGGAGACGATATAGTTAATCGAGTTGTATATAATTCACTACGTACTCTAAAACCATACAAGAGTGCACAAATAAGCAGTGCTAATGCCAACGACTAAATTATGCTATCGGCATCTGATCTGCCAGGGGGCAGGCTGGCTGGATATCCACTGGTGGCCATACGGTTTAGTTTTCTTATTTCCACATATTCCCGAATAGAAGGGGGATCGACTATGATGTCGTCAAACAAAGAAAGTGCGCCATGATGCCATTGAGCTTCCGGTATCACACAGTAGGGGTGATTTGGCGGGTTCTGAAATAGAAGAGATGTGGCATTAATAGGCTGTTCGATTGTGATTATTGAAAATTAGATGTTCTCTCAGTGATTACATTTGAGAAACTAACAACATGATAGAAACTAGCATTTGTAATGCATTCGGTCTCTCCTTTGGGACCTTATGTGTATTTATCTATGTAGCACATTAGCCTGGGCGCTGAAACATCTACTGTTCTTTAACATGTAGGGAAAGTAAGCACCAAACTGCATAACACGCCAGGTATGGGAACACATGGAGAGAAATATTGCATTTCAGCGGGAAATGGTATAGTCTAACGCTCTGCTTTTAATATAGAAGCAGGGCCTTCAGTGGTCATATCACTGAAAATACAAGATTTGAAAAAAATATTATTGTCTATGGGTGCTTGTGGAAGACAATTTCATTGGACTGGAATCTAAAGAATGCTAAAGTGATTCTGGTATTTTACTAACCTCTGCTGGTCATTTTCTATCAAGACAGTTAAATAGAGGCAGCTGAACGGAAAAAAAAGTCCCTAAGCGGAAGCAGACAAGTCCTAGGGCTAATCTCCAGAGACCACAAAGTACATACACATATAAGCATATTCTAAATATATACTAAAGTATATATACTAAAGTATATACAAGAGGTATGGAATGCTCGACCTAAAAGAAGGGTCAAATGCATACATCTGGCCAGTGCTGAGTGAGAATGCTTTTACTCTTCCCAGTCTCAGGATCCAGGCAGTGACACAACATCAGATTAGGCTGACAAAACTTAGAGCACTGAGGAAGGCACACGTCACTTTAATATGAGAATGCAGGCATGCACAGGACCAGGTTATTGTGGAGAGGACGCTTACAGTTTAGTGCAGAATGGTTCATGTAATTGGGAACTATTTTAAAGAACCCAAAGACACAGCTTTAAGTAGATAAAAGATTGCTTCATTTATGGAGCGTGGGCGTCCGCAGAAATTCTTTCGGTTGGGGGTGGGGGGGCATAACGTCCTCCATCCTCCTGCCCTTTTTGACAATGTCACAGGGCAGGGGCAAAGTCATTATCACATAAAGTGCAGGCATGCAGAGGGTTGAGGAACCTGATGCAAAAGCTTACTAGAAGGATCAAGCTGCCAATGTCTGATTAGCAATTTTCCCAATCTTTTTTTTACCAATGCACCACATTATTTATACACACATGAGCAGGGCACTATAACTGAATTATAAAACAAACACTTTTAGAATCTGCATTTGATGTTAACATGCACAAAGGATTGACAATTAAAATATATGACAATTGTATATATTTTGAAAATATATTCACTTAAATATATTAATAACATTAAATATATTAACTTAAATATATATATATATATATATATATATATAAATAACACCTGTTCTCATCCAAATAGGAAAATAAAGCATATGAACTTTAACTGGATAACAGTTGCAGATTAGGAACTGCAAACATCTACACTCTTGCTCAAATTTAGCAATTACATTTTTCAATGAGTAGTTGTATACAGTTTTTGTTCACTGGCAGGTAATCTTGAAAAAGGAACTGTAAACCCCTGGGGTCTTGTGCAAATTTATCAATTACTTTTTCAATCAGCTGTTGTTAGAAATTGGTTTTTTGGTGGCTAGGGTATGCACCTAAGCCAGGCAGAGTCCACCACTCTAGTCAGGATAAGGGGATTACATGTCTGAAATAACCCCTGCTGACCCCTTTGGTAGCTTGGCACGAGCAGTCAGGTTTATCCGACAGGCAGTGTGTAAAGCGTGTGCACATAACCAGCAGTCATATGGTGAAAACACTACAAAAGGACACCACATCAGTTTTAGATAAATATCCAATATTTATCTGTGTAAAACAAGACCAAAATTGATAAAAATCTAACATACAGTGATCAAACTACAAATAAACCAAAACAAAACGTTATATACAGTTCCTTGAAGTTGGTAGCTCCGTCCGGGGATATCACAGCATTGTGAACAAGCACATCCAACAGTTCGGGTGGGCGTGGCAACGCAGGCCAGCTACAGTGTCGAGGAGACCTGTAAAATAGTACCTTTGGAGATGCAGGGCGTCAGACCTTGCGGTGAGCTCAGGAGGAGCAGTGTCAGCAGGGGTTGATTCCGGACGTCGGTGCAAGAGTTTTTGGGCCTTTGAAGCCACACGTATTGCAGGTTGAACTCTATGAGATTGAAGTCAGGAGCACCGGCAGGTGCCAGACCTGTAGTGTGAAGCAGAGTATTGCGATGTGTGGTGCCCTCAGGTCACGGTATAGGCAGCAGCTCGGTAACGGTCGTCCAGCGGCATCAGTGAGACCAGGGCTGCAGTGCGAAGTGGGGCGGTGCTTGTTGCGGTGCTGCCAGGTGATGGTGCAAGCAGCGTTCTCGTCTTTGCTGAAGCACTGTCATCGGTGGACCCAAGGCTGTGGTGTGAGATAGAGTAGTGCATTGTGGTTGGCCCACAGGTCGAAGTGCAAGCAGCGGCATCGGTTGACGATCTGGAGTCGATGGAGCCAAGACTCCCGTATGGGACAGGTGGTGCATAGAGTAACTTACCAGGTGTGCCCCCAAACCTCGGTGCAGGCAGCGGTGTCGATGCCAACTTGAAGCGTCGTCGTCGGTGAGACCAGAGTTGCGGTGCGACGTGGGATAGTGCTCCGTGTTCTACACAAGCAGTGTCCACAGGTCACAGTGCCGGCAGCAGCATCGGTGCCAGTGTTGCATCGTTGTTGGGGATACCATGGCTGTGGTGTGAAGCGAGGCAGTGCCGAGTGTGGTGCCCACAGGTCGCGGTGCAAGCAGCGCCTGACGGCGGTGTTGGACGTCGTTGTTGGTGAGACAAGGGTTGCGGGGCGAAGCGGTGCCCTCTGTGGTGCCTTAAGGGCACGGAGCCGGCAGCGGCGTAGCTGACAGAGTCGGGTTACCTCTTTCCTCTGTGGCAGCTGAAACATCCTGTTCCAGAAGCCAGTACACAGAAGATGTAGAAGTCTTTGATTTCCATGAGACGTCCAACAGGAGGCAAGCTCTATATCAAGCCCTTGGAGATATTTGGGATTCAGAAATCACATTCCAGTCCTTTCACTGCCCAAGACAGAAGCAGCCACTGCAGGCCAACCCAGGAAACCACACAGCAAAGTGGTAGTCTCTCTTCACAGCTCTTCCAGCTGTTCTCCCTGGCAGATTCCTCAGTCCAGCAGTCATCTAAAGTTCTGGGGTCAGGGCCCTAACATTTATACCACATTTTCCTTTGAAGTTGGTACAAACAAAGTTCCTTTGGCACACAGAAACCAATGCAGCCTGGCTCAGGCCATGTTCACCACAGGAGGTGGAGACACCGTTGTGGAAGGCAGCCACAGTCCATTTAGGTGCAAGTGTCAATTCCTCCCACTACTCTATATGCAGCCAGATCTATTCAGCCTGGCTATGAGTATCGTAGGAAAGGCAGAACACACCTCCCCCCCCTTGTGTCTGTCTAGTGTTAATGAACATCCATGCTTCTGTCACTCCAAAGCCCAGACAGCTAATACACAAAACAGGCAGAGGCACATGGATGGTTAGACAAGGAAATACCCACTTTCTAAAAGTGGTATTTTCAAACACACAATATAAAAATCATCCTTACTAAAAGATGTTTTTTTTAATTCTTAGTTCAAGCCTAGTAAACTCCACTTTTCTATCAGCTCCCTATGGCCAGCCACATTTGTTTAAGTGTTTACAAAGCAGCTTCCATGTTAACCTATAGGTGAGATAGCAGTTCAACGGTGAAAACCAAATGTACAGTAATTCACTTTCAGGAAATGCACAACACACCGGTACAGGTCCCACCTTTCACATACACTGCACCCTGCCCATAGGGGTACCTTGGGCCTACCTGAGAGGTGTCTTACGTGTCAGAAAAGGGAAGGTTAGGTTCTGGCAAGTGTGTGCACTTGCATGGTCGACATGGCAGTAGAAACTGCTCACAGACACTGCTGTGGCAGGTCTGAGACACATTTGAAAGGCTGGCGGTGTGGGTGGCACAGTCAGCGCTGCAGGCCCACTAACATCATTTGAATTACAGGCCCTGGGCACACACAGTGCAATGTACTAGGGACTTAGTAGTAAATAAAATAAGCCAATCATGGAAACACCAACCCATAAACACAATTTACATTGAGAGCATATGCACTTTAGCACTGAATAGCAGTGGTAAAGTGCCCAGAGTCCTAAAGCCAACAAAAACAAGGGCAAAAGCCAAGTCTAACAGCTGTTGTTTATTTTCATCAATTTTTGCTTGATGTATGCTCATCATGCACAAACCTGGTAAGCACTCATCAGCTGCCATTGTCGACCTCTAATTACAATCCCCAGCACACGTTGTTGTGATTACAAATAAATGACAGCAGTAGCATATGTAAGTTCACTTGAATACACAACAGACATCTCAATGAGGTTCCTTGTTTCCTTATTATTTTTCTTCTGGTTCCTTTTAATTCAAACAAGATCTTAGCCAGCCAACACGTGTTTCGTCGCCACCGTTGGAATACAGTCCTGCGACTTTTTCAAGACTCTAATGTCTCTTCTTCTCATCCATTTCATATGTGGTGATAATTCCAACCCACACAATCCTTCGGCGTGGACAAACGTACTTAGGTAACTTCCAATATGTTAAAATCTCTGACAACCGAATATTTGGGTATGTTGTCCGAAAACATAATCAGCAGTAGCTGCTGCTCCTCCCAGGCAGCTATCCTTCCAGTCCGGGACTAAGGGCATTCCCAAAGAATGAACATATTGGAAGTTACCCAAGTACGTTTGTCAACACCGGAGGATCGTGTGGGTTGGAATTATTACCACATATGAAATGGATGAGAACAAGAGACATTAGAGCCTTGAAAAAGTTGAGGGACTGTATTCCTACTCTGGCGAAGAAACACATGTTAGCTGGCTAAGATCTTGTTTGAATAAAAAGGAACCAGAAATAAAGAAACAAGGCACCTCATTCTGATGTCTGTTGTGTTTTCGAGTGAACTTACATATGCTACTGCTGTCACTTATTTGTAATCACAACAACGTGTGCTGGGGATTGTAATTACGTGTATTTGTAGCTTAGGCCACAAGATTTGGAGAGGCTGGTGGTTCTCTCCACCCTTCAGCACCGTGATAGCAATATACTGACCAAGATATTTAGTGACTCCACCCTTGGGACGCCAGGATCCCTATATATTATACCACCGACCATTTTCTTACATTGTCAACCTCAACCAGGTTTTCACCCTTCTCATTGTGCTAAAAGACCTTCCCACTATTCAAGTAGCCACTGGTAATGTGACAGTGATGGAGCGGGTAGTGCAACATTTTGTATACCTCCTCTATTTTGCATGGAAATACTAATTATATAATCTATTAACTGTAATATTATTAAACGAGTTTTGCATGTATACTAATCAACATTATTAAAACTTGAACTACACGTGGGATTTGCATTTTGCATGGCTAAATAATCTTTATAACTAAAATCTGTACGCATATTAACAATAATATATGTGGTAATAGAATACTGCATGATATATGTTGCTTTTGTGATGTTTGCATTCCTGATTGGATCGAAAAGGTGAATATAACGGCTTTAAATGTTGCTAAATGCTAGATAAATACAAGCACATAGAGGGATTAGTAAGGGGTTAACATTAGATTCACTATTTGTATGTATTAATTACTCTTTTGTGTTTGTTTTGCTTAAGTTGGCATTTGGGCCTAAATCAAACACGGCCGCTGTCACCACACATCGAAGTGGCCACTGTCTCATGAGGTGCGGAGTGAGCTGCGCATGTGCAAGAAATCTCCAAAACCTCGTTGCGACCTTTGTTCACCATGTCCCCGGACAAGGCTATAAAACGGGACGCTAGCCAAGACAGGAGAATAATCGACCTTACAATAAACCGGAACAAGCCGACTCCTCGCTGACCAATGACCTCACCCCTCGAACTGTACTGAAAGTCTAGAATTATAAATCGGACGATCTCAACCGGCCAATCACGACTGTTCTTAAACTTTAAATTGTATCTTATTTTACTTCATTGTATTATAAAAGAGGGGAGTAGAATAGGGAGCGAGATTCATCTTTTCCATTCATCATTTTTCATGTTCGTTGTGACGCCTTTTCTGAAGACCCAGATGCTGTTCGACCGCTTGATGACTGCGAACTTTTTCTAAATCCACGGGCCATGATAGATGCTTGCACGATTTCTGGTCCTTTGAGAAATTGGGACTGTAACATGCTGAGCAAAGAACTTTGAGCTTTGGCCTGCTTTCGGACGATTTACGACAAAACTTGATTATGCAGAGCCAATGAATTAGAGGACTCCAAATAGCCAGATTAGGTAAATATGATGTTCTGCGCTTACTTGAATTAATCTAGAAATTCTAAGCTTTGATGAAATAAATGCAAATATAAGTCATTATGAAAATTTAGAAAAACAAATATTGATTAACAAGAAATTCGAGTTTGTGTTCATTAAGGGCCTTATGTAGGTGGGCTGGCATTTACCACTTCATAAATACCGAATCATACCGATTCGGTATTTATGAAGTGGTAAATGCAATGTAGGTAATGAGTCAGTAAATATTACCGAATCGGAAAAATTCGGTAATTACCGAATCGGTATTTACCGATTCAGTAATGAGGCATACCTTGCCATTGATGGGAAGGTATGCCTCATTACCGAATCGGTAAATACCGATTCGGTAATGGGGGAGCACATGCAAGGGTGGCAGGGTGTCACATTGACACCCTGTTGCACCCCTGATTCGGCCATGTGTGCACATGTGGCGCACATACATGCCCTAAGGGCATGTATGTCTGCCACATTGCACACTTAAACGTGCACAAAAATGCTTTTTGTCACCTATTCGTCATTTACCACCAACCTTTAGTTGGTGGTAAATAACGAATCCCCACACCCACCACACACTCCCCCTACATCTCATTTCATGATTCGGTATTTACCGAATCGGTAAATTTACCGAATCGGTAATATTACCGATTCGGTAATTTTACCGATTCGGTAAATACCGAATCATGAAATTCTCCCCCTACATCTCAAAAGCCAAAATACCGGTCGGTAACGGTATAATTACCGAAAATCGGCCGTTACCGACCGGTATTTGGCTTCCTACATGAGGCCCTTAGAGAGATAAGAATTCCGAGTCTTAAAATGTGTTTTAGCTGGTTCTAAATCACCATCAACCAATCCAACTAAATTGGTCCATCGACCAAGTGGGAGGAGTGCCTTGATGTTTAGGCTTGAGGATTTGTAGACGAAGGGCGTTAATGTATATTTTTGTAAAATAACTTTTCTCTCCCTATAGGTTATAAGGTGTTCCCCCCACATGTCCAGCGCTTGAATTGCTCATCCCTCCTGTGTGTGTAGACTCGTGAAAGTGATGTGTGAGTGTTGGTGTTATGGGCCCCACCAATGACTGCGTGTGTGAATGAGCTAGTGTGACGTCGGGTCTGCGACGCAGGGAGGATATTAATATGTGTTGTTCCCCATTGTCTCGGACTTTTTGCGCTGGATCAGTTTTTCTGGTAGCAGAGTTATGGTTTTATGGGGGCGCGTGGCTTAGGCGCCTTCAAAGATGGCCGCCGTTTCCGACAGCTCCGCGGTGGCGTGAGGTGACAGAGTCTTTCCAGGCTGTCTCCGTTCACTTTCGGAGCGTAGAAACTGCTTCCAGTATCGTCGGAAGTGCTGCTCCAATTAACGCGCTACAGCTACCAGCGTAGGGTGAGCTTCAAGATGTATTTCGGCTTCATAACGGCTGCAATGTACTCGTGGCCGCCATTTTGTTTTCATTTTTAATGCGCTCCTCGCGTTTGCTGCCACTGTGCCTCAGAGGATATCTGTTTTTAATGAAATGACTGCCTGAACAGGATTTTACTGCGCTTCCTTTGAGTTTTTTGCTTGGTACACCATATTTGAACACCATATTTGAGCTAACTTATTTGACACAATTTTGCTCCTTGGCTCCCCTCACGCTTGATATTTCTGCATTTGGAGAACGTTTCATTCCTCATAAAACCAGTTTGCCATGGCAGGGATGTTATTCTTTCGCTCTACACTGCTACCAGCACATTTTAGGTGACAATACTTTCTGAACCAGAATTTTTGGAACTGTCACCAGCGTTTCTTCTCCTCATATATGCTCCATAAAGTGGCGTTGTGTATTGTCCTACATTTAGTAGCTTTATACTGCTATACTTTACTATCCAGAATTCTGCTGAAGATCACCTTTTTTCAGTTTAAACCATGGCAACATCTCAGGCTAACCGTAAAGAAGCTCTGCAGTATAATGGTGCATCTTTAGAGGATTTCAATCCTTTTAACATTCTACAAGAGAACGCAGACGACATCCCCAGTGACTCTGTGGCTATAAAGGGCTCCTCTCCCTCTACGACTCGACTAAGCTCTAAACAGGTGTCCAAAATACCATCTTCAGCTTCCTTTGCGCCTAGAAAACGAGGAAAAACGAACCCACCTTCTCCTACTAATTCTTCTTCACCTCTTTCCCTGGGACTTCTTCTTGAGGAGATTCGCGCCCTCAAACCTTATATTGAAGAAACCAACATTCGTTTGCAGAGCTTGGAAGATAATTGGTCTCACACTGAGCAAAGGGTTGATTTTCTGGAGAGGCAAGTTGATTCTGTTCAGGAAGTCGCTGCTCAAGTTCCTCCTATTCATAAAGAAGTTGAACATCTTAAACAGCAAGTTGAACATTTAGAAAATCGTAATAGGCGTAATAATCTACGCATTTATGGTCTGGCTGAAGGTCTTGAAGGTTCTAACGCAATATCCTATTTTCAGTCCTTTCTTCCAACTCTTCTTGGTCTTCCAGTATCTCCGCCATTAAATATCCAACGTGCACACCGTCTGGGCCAAAATCCCCGTTCTCCATCTTCCTCAACGAAACCCAGAGGAGTAATTTTGCATTTCCTAGAATATACGGATCTACTTAAGGTCTTGCAGGCAGCCAAACAGAGAGGAAAGATTTCTTGGAATGGTTCCAATCTCTTTTTTGCTCAGGATTATGCCAAAATAACTGCTGACCGTCGGAAGAAGTTTTTAGATATGAGACCAGCTCTTCGCTGCATGAATGCTCGTTATGGCTTATTTCACCCCTGTCTTTTCAAAGTGACTTACAACAACAGAACAACCAACTATGAAGACCCTGCTGTGCTTCAATGATTTTTGGACTCTTGTAAAGGAGTCTCTATGGACACTTCTAAAGCATAATATGACATGAATATCTTTGTCTCAAATGTTCAATGTTTGTTACTTATTTGTCCTCAATTGTGAATCTCTTTTGTCTTAGTCATATCTGTAAGTTTTGGTGTTATTATAATTTTCCATATTAATTATTATTTTATTTTTCCCTTTTACTAGGTTGCGGTTTCTGTGCTCCCTTATTCTCAGTGTTCTTCATTCAGCCTGGATGATGGTCTCTGTGTGCTTCTCGTCCTGCAATCTCTCGCCCGGTATTTGGCCTTCCCCATGTGGCTCCACCTACCCCAACTTTATTGTTCTTTTGTGGTATGTTTTTCAATTATTGTATTGTTTCATCAATTGTTAATTGTTTTGTCTTTTTGTTTCTTGTTATCTTCACTTCTTCCCTCTTTTTCTCCCCACTGTTCTGTTTTATCTAAATTTCCAGTTTTTCTTTTATGCCTCTCATCTCTATCATCTTCTTTCTCATCCTCATTTTTTCTTCTATTTCATGAACTTACATATTTCTCACTGCTATCTCTTTACAATAATGCTCTTTTTTCATATTTTGCTGAATAATTTGCGTTGTTTTTGCCTTTATACATGGCAGACTTGTTCAAGAAATGTTTTGATTAATTTTAAATAAGATTTAAATGTCGTTAAATATTATATCTTGTAATGTTAAAGGTTTGGGTTCTCCTATCAAGCGTCAACGAGTTTTGTCACATATTGCAAATTTAAAGGGAGATATTGCTCTTTTGCAGGAAATTCATATACCAGTTACTGAAATAACTAAATTACGACGGAATTGGGTAGGCCATGTTTTTGCATCACCAGGGTTAGGAAAACGCAATGGCGTTGCTATTCTCTGTCATAAACGCTTGGATGTCCAGCTCATACGACAGGATAATGATTCTGATGGTAGATGGGTTGTAATTTCCTTACTCATTAACAAGATTCCTCTCACAATTTTTAATATTTATGCTCCCACTACTCAGGATAAAATGTTTTGGCCCCAAATTCTTACCCTTTTAATGCAATGCACTGATGAGTATTTGAATTTCGGTGGGGACTGTAATATGATTGTGGATCCTTTTATTGACAGGAACTCCAACTCCAGATTCGTCCCTTCTTTTATACACTCTCAATTCACCTCCATCATCTCTCAAAGGTCTCTTGTGGACTCTTGGAGACTTTGTCATCCCACACTACAAGAATACACTTATTATTCACCTGCTCATTCTTCACAATCCCGAATAGATTACCTTTTTATTTCCAAAGCTCTACTTCAGCACATTTCTCACTCAGACATAGGATCTATTCTAATTTCCAATCATGCCCCAGTTTCCTTAAGTTTAGATCTACTTCCCCCCACTAAAGGTACTAACCGCTGGATATTTAATAATTCTCTTTTATTAGACCCTAAGTTCACACCAGCCTTTCTTGATTTTGCCTCCTTATTTTTCGAAGAAAATGAATCCCCTCAAATGTCTCCTCAACTTGTATGGGATTCCTTTAAAGCTGCCTCTAGGGATTTTATCATATCCTTTGTTGCTCAAAGGCAACGTGCAGCTTCTCTTTCATCTCAGGCACTGAATTTACAAATAAAAAAACTGGAACACCTCTATGACCTAACAAAAAGCCAGTCTACCTTAGAGGAACTTATTAATGCCAAACTTTCTTTTAATAAACTCTCTACTGATTCTGCAAATCTATATTTACTTAAATCTAGCGCTAAGTTTTATAGTGCACAAAACAAATCTGGCAACCTTCTTGCTAAATATCTCAAAATCAAAAAGGAACGTACTAAAATTGAATCAATCATATCCTCATCTAATACCATATTCCATAAAGACGAAGACATTCTTTTAGAATTCTCCAATTTTTACAAATCACTATATACTCCGGAATCTCCACCCCTTTTATCTGATATTGATCGATATTTAGCCCCTATTCCTCCACCTCCCTCTTTGGATGTGGATTTCTCCTCTCTAGAAACTGATATACACACTAAAGACATCCTCAAAGCTATTCAATCACTTAAAAAGGGGAAAGCTCCGGGAACTGATGGTTTTACTACAGAATTTTATTCCCACTTTTCCAATTTGCTCATTTCCAAACTACTTAAATTATTCTTGTTTTTTATAACTTCTCAGAGATCTGAGGGTTCAGTTCAAGAGGCTTTGATTTGTCTCCTTCCTAAAGAAAATAAAGATCATACACTATGCAAAAATTACAGACCTATTTCTTTAATCAATTTGCATTATAAGATCTTTGCGAAAATTCTTGCGCTTCGTCTAGATAATATTCTACCACAATTAATAGGTAAAGAACAATGTGGATTCATTAAGGGTCGCCACCTCTCTGATAACACCCGTCTCTTTTTCAATGTACTCAGTAAATCTCATTCCCATAGATCTTCCCTAGCAGCTGTTGCTTTAGATGCTGAGAAAGCTTTTGACAGGGTTAATTGGCAGTTTATCTTTTCAACACTTACTTGGTTTGGTTTTGGCCCTAAATTTCTTTCCTATATTTCATTGCTTTACTCTTTTCCAAGATCGTTTATTTTAGCTAATGGCCTTGTTTCCTCTTCCTTCCCTCTTCTCAGAGGTGTCAGTCAAGGTTGTCCCCTTTCTCCTCTTTTATTTATTGTGGCTTTAGAACCTTTATTATCTAAAATCCAGATGAACAAAAATATTACTGGTTTTCCTTATGGCGATAAACATCTAAAACTCTCGGCATATGCTGATGATATTCTTTTATTCATATCTAATCCTCAGACCTCTTTACCTGCTTTTCTTTCAGAAGTCTCTACTTTTTCTTCAGTTTCAGGATACAAACTCAACGTAGACAAATGTGAAATTCTTCCATTAAATAAATATTGTTTCCATGCTGATTTTGTATCTTCTTCTTTTCACTGGAGCCCTACTAAGATTAAATACTTAGGCCTATGGTTTACTCCTTCTATTAAAGATACTGTATCACTCAATCTTAAGAACCTCCAGTCAACTTTAACCAATTCCACATCGCGATGGCACCCCTTATTTTTATCTTGGTGGGGTAGACTAGATTCTGTAAAATGATGTTGGTTCCTGTAATTTTATTTTTCTTATCTAATCTCCAGGCAACATTCCTAAATCCTGTTACAAGAAAATATATACTATTTTATCAAAATTTCTGTGGCAGAACAAAAAACCTAGGATGTCTTTCTCCAAGCTTAAACAGCCTAAACATTTAGGTGGAGTTAATTTCCCTGATTTTGCATCATATCATACTTCCTTCTTTCTTAAGAACTCTTCTTCATTACTATCACAGAATTCGACTGATTTGTTATCTTTACCTTTGTGGGTAGAAATGGAATCTTATTTCATCTACCCTCTTTCATTTGAAGAATTTTTATCCATATCTAACACTCCTCAAAAATTTTCTCTCACCATTCTTAAACATATTCGTAAAATTCTTCACCCACTTATGCTAGATGGTTTAGATGACCGAAATCGTTTTTGCAATCTCCGATTTGGTACAACAGTCACATTTAGATTAAAAATAGGACTCTTTTTTGGAAAGACTGGTTCAATCTTGGTCTTAAATGGACTCATCAGCTTTTTCTAGGTGATACCTGTATACCCTTCTGTATAATACAAATACGTTATTCCCTTCCTTCTTCTTATCATTCTAAATACATATAATTGACCCTAGCCGCTCAAAGTTCTTATGATAATCTCATGGTTTCTTCCACACAAATTAATCCTTCTCCTGTACAAATTTCATTCTTGAAGTTAAACACTTCAGCTTCTCAAATTTACAATAAATTGAGAAATAGTGGTCATACTCGGGATAAGTCTACTGTGGAATCTAGTTGGGAATCTGATTTAGGCATTTCCTTTTCCACTTCAGTGTGGGAAAAGATTTGGACTAAAATAAGGAAATCTTCTAGGGCAGCAAATATTGCACAAATGTTATTTTTCATATATAATAGACTTTTAATTACTCCGGCCAAATTGCATCAGATTAACCCTCTCATTTCCTCTACCTGTTGGTCCTGTCCAGCCCCTGTTGCAGATCTTAAACATATGTTATTTGTATGTCAAGTTATTCATCAATTTTGGACTAGGGTATGGCAACAAGTTAACAAAATATTTCACACACATATCCCTTTTTCTTTTTCTCATATTTTTCTAGGTAGTGTTGCAGAAGTTTGGTCCTCTTCCACCTCTCTTAATACCCTCATCATTGACTTACTTATAGCTGTTGCTTTTTAACAAATTACAAAATCGTGGAAAAATGCTTCAAATGTTTCTTTTCAGGCCTGGTGGTATGGTGTTTGTTATAACCGTAGATTAGATAGGGCTTATGTTCACCCGATTGCACTTGCCATTAAACGTGACTTATCATGGCTACCCGTTACCAATTTTTTAAATATGTCTGCCCAATCATTACCGTCACATATTCCAACCATAGAAGAAGTTTCCAAAACTCCTTAGATTAATGTTAATTAAGTATTACTATATTCTGTTCTTATTCTCAATATATAATTACGTTTGTAGTAGTGAGATAAGTATGATATGTATGCTATATTTTTGAATGAGGTTTCAGTTGTATCAATATAGGATATATTTATTTATTTTTTTCCCTCCCCTCCCACCTATTCTACTTTCTTTGTTGTATACAGCATATTTTCCAATTTATTATTACTATATACTGTATTGTATTACTGTTCTATCTTATACTTATACCCAATAAACTTTCTTTAAACTAGAAAAAAAGAGTTATGGTTTTATTGTTTTGGTGATTATTGCTTGTAAATTGCTTATTGATTATTAATTGTGGAAAGTATTGGGTTATCTATTAACACTCTATGTTGAGTTGCGTC
Organism: Triturus cristatus; assembly: GCF_964204655.1. Classification (NCBI taxonomy): domain Eukaryota; kingdom Metazoa; phylum Chordata; class Amphibia; order Caudata; family Salamandridae; genus Triturus; species Triturus cristatus. Next base: position 887,917,647 of record NC_140593.1, read on the forward strand.
GAGTTCTATGTTGTTTGACGGCTTCTGGGATGTAGGAAGTCGGAAGTTTGTAAAGGTTCCGTAGTAGGGCAGAGGTAAGCGCCGCTCTCGGGAAAGACGGAATTGTTGTTGCTCTGTAGGTACATGGGGAAAACGTGTGACGATTGGAGTTGCACAACGCATTGTCTGAGTTCGATTCGGTAACATCGTCGTGTGTTACCAGCTAGGAATATTTTCTGTATGAGAGAAATGTATGGTAGCGAAGGTTACCTGTGAAATTTTGGTCTTATGTACCAGGAGTCCAAAAGGCACTCTGATTACGCTTATCACTGGAAAGGTAATAGGTGTTCCCTAAGCTTGCTAGAAGGATAAAGTAGAGGGAAGTGCTACTTTATTAACGAGTGTCATAATTCTGTAGTAGGGCAGACTGTTCTCTGTTCTCGGGAAAGAAAGAATTCTGTGTGAATGAACTACATTTTCCATATGAAAGTGCGAGAATGAAAAGGCATTCAGGTTAATTGCGAGATTCTGGTTTTATTTCTCAGGAGCATTAGGTCTCAACTAGGTGTCTTATTTCTGGAGAAACAGTTAGCTAATGCTTGTTAGAAGGGGAAGGTAGAGGGAAGTGCTACTTTATCAACGGAAGTAACGATTCCGTAGTAGGGCAGATTGTTCGCTGCTCTCGGGAAAGACGGAATTCTTGTAAGAAAGGTCATTAACTGTTCTTTGTTAGCGGAACAGACAATGGTGGCGTTTTTTATGTCGTTACTAACAAATTTGTAAATCAAAAGAATGTAAGAAAGTTTGCCGATAAATTTTGTAAAGGAGGGGTCAGCAGAAGCAGGAGTAGCGAGAAAAGCTGACGTCAGAAAGACCGCGCTGGGATTGGCCAGTCAGTAAAGAACGTAGACGCTCCTGATTTTGTGCGTTAGTGTATGCCGCGCTGAAAGTGGAGAATTATAGGGTGACGTAGACGCTCCGGATTGGTGCATTAGTGTTAGTCGCGCTACGATTGGATAAGACAACAGAATAGTCATAGGAGAAATCTAGCGAGACACGGAAAAGACAAAATGATGTATTACGGTCCACCAGAAAAAGAGAAAACGTCCTGGTTTGGAAAAATCAAGAGTATATTTAAGAAGGACAAATCGATTGTGACTAGGGAAGGACAATTACTTCCCCCACCTAAATCGCCCGCATCCTTCATGGTTGCGAAATATGGATACCATACTTGTATTTGGTTGGATAATTGGGCAACGTATACAAAAGATGATGGAGTTTTGGCATTTCCAGAACATGGTTCATTTAATTTAGCAGTTTTGAGAAATTTGAGGGAGAAAATGATGAATCTAGAACCGAGACCTAGACCAACACAGGTCGAAGCATTGACAGAATGGGAAGACGAGATGCATGAGTGAGAAAGGCAGAGGAGTGGCGGAAGGTATAAGTACATGTTTGGTAGATCATATGGACAGGAGAATCATGATGACAGAATGAGGAGATGGCGAAGTGCAAATATGACTGATGGTTTGTTTCCTGTGAGACATGCTGAAAAAGTTAGTGGTAGAAAATGTATGGAAACGAGAAATAATATAGAGTCAGGAGGGTATGGAGTGCATGAATCGGAAGATGATGTTCTTGACGACATGTTATATAAAAATCCAGCCCCCTATCAATCAGATTCTGACATACTGACACCAAGTGCCCCAATAAAAGAGACTCTGCGAAACAAAAAAGTTGAATCAGTACCACAAGAGATAGGAAGAAATAATTCTTTCAGAGAGACAGAGAAAAAACAGGATGGTAAAACGAGTACTGGAAATTCGGCAGAATTAGCGAAAGCCACTTTAGAGTTAACTGAGAAGATTAAGGAATTGACTAAAAACTTAGAAGCCGTAACTGTTCCTGTAACTATAGGGCCTGTAATGCCTAACAAAAGGATGGTGAACATTGTCTGACGGTCCCTTATAACAGTAATAAACAGGTTGAGAGGCCAGGAAAGAGTGCAGATGAGAACACATGGAAACAAACAGCAAGTACTTCAGAACAAAGTATGCCTAAAAACTTGACAGTGAATCAAACTTTTGTGGACAGACTAATAATGACTACAGAATTTGTGTCAGAAGCACCAAAAGATTCAGGGCAAGGTAATGAGGAAAAACCAGTAGGGCCTACTTCAGAAGAATTAAGTGAATGGTTGAGGAGTTTACAGAGAAAAGATAGAGAATCCCAATCTATAGATGTGGCCAAGCTAAAAATGTTTTTAGAAGAATTAATAGTAGGAACTATCCCCACAGAGAAGTTAAAAGCCTATCAGGATGAAGAATTATTATTTCTATGTAAAAGTATAACTTGGAGAGCAAAGATTCTACACGAAAGACTGGAAGAAGTGGCAAATGAAAGGGGTATAGACCTTGAAAGAGTAAAAGCCTTACAAAAACCATATCGAGTAGACTTCTCTGAAAAAGATATTGAAAATCTGAATACTGCAGGACGAACAACTCAGATTAAAGACATAATCATTTTGTTAAGAAAATGGGGAGATGTGGATAAATGGGAAAGTAGGTGGTGTCAAAAACGAGATGATGCCTCAGCCAAAACGTTTGCAGCCTTTCCAATGAGAGAGAAGGAAAAGGTAATAACAGAATGCCCTATGAGAGAAATTCCTGGTAGAGGATATGTACATGTTCCTTGGACTAGACAAAATATTTTGTCATTTACTAATGATTTCCCTCGACTACGTGAAAAGCCAGTCGAGTGGTAAAGGCAAGTAGATAGGTTTGTAAAATTATCAAAAGTTTTGTGGATTGTTTTAAATAGTCTATTTGACATAATAGTACCAGCAGACTTATGGACAGAGTGCAAAATTATGATAAATTGGCCTACACAAGAATACACTAGAGACCCAAAGACAGGTGCCCCTGATCCACTTTTCTGAAAAACAAAGTACCTCCCAAAGAGACTGATTGGGTAAAAATTGACCAAACTCATCAGGAGACTAAGGAATCGGTACATGCTTACTATGAGAGGTTAATCCTTGCCTTTAAGCAGTTTAGTGGTGACGAAAATTTAAGTGAGAAAGATTTAAGTAATTTTGTATACAGATTTGTATTTGGCCTATGTCCTGAAATAAGTGAAATGATTAAACAGCATACAGTAGATTGGCAAAATAAGAAAATAGATGAAGTACTAAGACATGCAAAATATTTTAGTGATGAAATTGAAGCCAAGCAGCGTAAATCTAAAGAGAAGGCTATGTGGGCACAGGTAAAAGTAGCAGAAAGACAAGAAGCTCAGCTGATTGAATGAGCAAATAATGCAGGACCAAAACCTAAATTTAATGTTGGAAAAGGAAAGGGACAATTCAATATAGAAGAAGCCAAAAAGAAATGGCCATGTCATAATTGCGGAAGAATAGGGCACTGGAAAACCGAGTGTAAATTTCCCCCGAATACTAATGGTGATAATGCATCATTGAATCCACAGGTGCAGAAAGAGGTGAGTTGTCAACCACAGCGACAGCAGCAGGTTGTTGCCCAACAGAATCAGGTGCCAAAACCGCCTTTTCTACAGAGCGTACACTCACAGAAATACAGTAATGAGACAGGATTCTACAACGAAGAACAGTTAACTAAGCTGCCGCGCGCTAGTGCTGTTTCGCAGTATTGGTTACAACGCGATGAGAGTGAGTCAGAAGAAAATTATTGACGGTGCCGAGGGGAGGAAGAAGAGTGCGTACTTGGCGCAACTCTAGAAGTAGACCAGACAGGCCCTTTTGGGGATGGAAAGGTAAATGATGAAAATATTACTTTCCTAGTAGATACTGGTGCTACTCGATCAACTGTTAGGTCAGCTGATGTTAAGAATCTTCCTCTCTCGGATGAAACAATCCAAGTAGTTGGAGTATCCAACAGACAGATTAAAACATATCTCACAGAACCAGTAAAAGTCAATATAGGGAAATTTTCTGAAATGCACCGCTCTGTTGTGTGCGATTTGAGCCCTGTAAATTTGTTAGGAAGAGACTTACTGTGCAAAATGAATGGCACTATATTTTGCACCCCTGATGGTATAGCATTTGAGACCCCGATGAAGACGTACTGTATAAAATGACTATGGCTAATATGGAATCTGAAGTTACTGAAGCATTTGCTGTATTCAACCCTGAAGAACTACCAAAAGAACTAAAAAGGACAGTAAAAGCAGAGGTCTGGGATTTCACAGGAGAAGATTCAGGATTAATGAAAAATGTAGATCCTGTAAAAGAAACAGTGAAAGAAGGAATAAGCTACCCAAATATTCCTCAATACAAATTGACACCCAAGATAATTGAAGGAGTTACTCCTATAATCGAGAAAATGATTAAACAAGGTATTTTGAGAAAAATGAGTAGTCCATGTAATTCACCGATTATGGGCCTGAAAAAGCCTAATTGAACATTTAGAATAGTGCAAGATCTGAGAAAAATAAACAAACTTGTTGTGTCGTGTTGTCCCATTGTACCAAACCCATCTGTGATTTTTGTATCAGATTCCTTATGATGCAGAATGGTATACAGTAATTGACCTATGTCATGCTTTCTTTTCCATCCCATTGCATCATGACAGTCAGCAGATTTTTGTGTTCCGGTTTGGCGAACGTATTTTGGCATGGTGCCGAATCCCACAGGGGTATACAGAGAGCCCCTCAATATTTAATCAGATATTGAAAAAGTCCTTAGAAGATCTAGAGATGCCCGAGAACTCAGTGCTAGTGCAGTATATCGACGACCTACTTGTGGCTTCAAAAACTCGAGAAGCTTGTGTAATGGATACCATAGCATTGCTAAATCATTTGGCAGATGGAGGACTTAAAGTATCCCCATCGAAATTGCGATTTTGTCAGAAAGAAGTACACTATTTAGGCCACAAAATTGAAAAGGGACTAAGGAAAATAACCGCAGACAGAATCAGGATAATAAAAGGAATGAGAGCCCCAATGACGCAAAGAGAAGTGAGAATGTTTCTTGGAATGGTTGGATATTGTCGTCAGTGAATAAGTAACTTTTCCCTGATCGCAAAACCTTTGGTACGCCTGACGAGAAGTGATGTAAAAGACCCCATTGAATTAAATAAAGAAGAGTTGACAGCCTTTAAACAATTGAGAGACAGTTTGTGTGAGGCACCAGCATTAGGTATGCCTAATTATGAAAAAGTGTTTGAACTATACTGCAGCGAAAGGAATGGATGTGCACTCTCTGTATTAATACAGAAACATGGAAAATTGAGAAGACCAATTGCATATTTTTCAGTTATACTAGCTGTAGCTGTAGCATTACCTGGTTGTTTGAAAGCTGTGGCTCCTACCCGTAAGAGCCTGGAACAAAGTGAAGGAATTGTGATGGGATATCCTGTGCGAGTGTTTGTACCTCATGATGTGGCAATCCTTTTAACAAGGAGCCGCACTCAGTTCATGACACATAGTCGACTGACTAAATATGAGGTCATATTGGGTGCAACGAATGTGAGCCTTGTGAGATGCCTGAATGTGAATCCTTCAACGTTACTGCCTGATGCTGAGAATGTAGAAGTCAGGGATGAAGTGGATCATGACAGTTTAGATGTACTCGATTTCTTTACCAAACCACGTCCTAATATAAAAGATGTACCTTTGTCAGAAAGTGACTTTGTAATGTTTGTTGGCGGGGTCATGCTTGAGAACAGACGAAGGAATTCTGAGTGCAGCGTATGCAGTATGCACAGTTGCAGCGGTAATGGAAGCATCTTACCTAAAAGGAGTAAAATCAGTTCAGGTTGCTGAAGTCATTGCCTTAACAAGAGCATGTAAGTTGGGAAAGAATGTGAGAGTGACTGTGATAACCGATAGTCAATATGGCTTCGGTGTCATGCATGATTTTGGCCAAATCTGGTCACAGAGAGGGTTCTTGACTTCGAGTGGAACTCCTATAAAGAATGCTGAAGTGGTTGGGAAATTGCTTGAGGCGATACAGCTGCATAAGCAATTGGCTGTTGTAAAGTGTGCTGCTCATTCGCAAACAGGAGACTACATCGCAGTAAGGAACAGGTACGCGAACGATATGGCTCAATATTGTGCAGGCAATCAGAATTCTGTAAACAGGGCGAAAGAAAGAGAAATGAATTCTTGTCCCTTGTTGTTTACTAACATTGTGAATACATGGGAGGAAGTGAGGCAATTGCAGGAAGAAGCAGGAGATGAGGAAATGAGACAATGGGTAAAGGCAGGATGTGCACCAAGGGAAACAGATCATGTGTGGGTTTATCGGGATGGAAGACCAGTTATGCCTGATAGCATGGTGTCTGCCATGGCACGGATGTATCATGGACAAGCACACATACGGAGAGACGCAATGATTATATCATTTAAACAGACATGGTACAATGTCAAATTTAGACTTGTAGCTGAGAGCCTTTGTAAAAGGTGCCTGATATGTCAGCAGTTCAATCCTGGAAGGAAAGCAGTGGTAAGTCTAGGAACAATAGGTCAAGCAGGAGGGCCTTTCACGAGAATGCAGATTGATTTCATTGAAATGCCCCCCTGTAATAGGTTGAGGTATGTTCTAGTGATGGTGTGCTTGTTTTCTAGATGGGTAGAAGCATACCCCACAAGAAGAAGTGATGGAATTACAGTAGCTAAACTACTATTGAGAGAGTTCATCCCCAGATTCGGGTTCCCAGTCACAACTGAGTCAGACAGAGGAAAGCATTTCCGTAATGAAATGATGAAGCTAATTTGTGAAGCATTGAACATGCAGCAGAAACTACATTGTGCCTATCGCCCAGAGGCTGCTGGTCTGGTGGAACAAGTAAATGGCACCATTAAAAACAGATAGGGAAAAATGTGTTTAGCCACAGGTTTGAAATGGCCTGATGTCTTGCCTCTGGTACTCATGACTATTAGATCTATTCCAGATAGGAACACAGGTCTGAGTTCCCATGAAATTGTCATGGGAAGAGCAATGCGACATGTTTTCGTACCAGTTAACAAGCTGTTGCCTATAACTGATGACTTGGTGTTAGATTACTGTAAGGGGTTGGCTGACGCCGTACATTCTGTATTTCGTCAGGTTGGATCGGATGCCACCACCCTTGAAAAGAAGCAAGCTCATGATTTGATCCCAGGAGACTGGGTGAGAATTAACGTACACAGAAGGAGGAACTGTTTGGTCCCACGTTGGGGAAAACCACGACAGGTGATTATAACTACAACAACAGCTGTGAAGTGTGCTGGAGTGAAGAACTGGATTCATGCTAGTTACACTTTGAGAATTCCAAATCCAGTGGATAACAAGGAAGGAGAATATTTTGAGGAATCAGGAACTAGTTCTGAATCGGATGCAGAAGAAACGATAACAAGAGAAAATCCTGAAAGGGGGGAGTCAGATTCGAATTTGACCTTTGCTTCAGAGAACATTCCCTTGAGGAAGAAGTTGCAGATTTCTGATACCAGCTCAGACTCAGAGACTGAACAAGCACAGGTACATACTGGAAAAGAGAAAAACAGTAAAGAGACAATTAAATATATTTTCGATAAAGAAATATCTAATGGGGAGTTGAGCGAAATTCCACCTGAAGTAACAGAAGTAGATGGTCAGGTGCCAGATACAGAAAGTGAGGGAAAGATTTTTGCGGAAGACCCCCGAGGAGTGGTAGGGAATTCGAGCATCGAGTTAGAAGAAGGGACAGTTAGTCAGCAGGAAGATTGTGTGGAAGAAACACGAGGAGGGACAGAAGTAGGGAAAACAAAAGAAGTGGTGGAAAGAAGAACAGCTGAAAGCAAAAAGCAAGTTGAAACAGAATCAGAGGATAGTGATGAAGAGGTACCAGAAGGTGGAGTCCTGAGAAAAAGAGCATGGAGAGCTGAGAAGAATGATAAAGGAAATAAATTGAAAAGATCAGTAAGAGATGAAATCTGGCCAAATAAAATAAAAGATTGAGATACAGACTGACAAGCGTAAATTCACCCAGAGCAGAACAAGTGAATGAAGTATCTAGTCAAGAAAAATTGAAAGACGGGAAAATAACTACAGTAGAGGAAAACAAGAGAATGAGAAAACCTAACCAGAAGTATAAGTCGCCGGAATGGTCATATGTGGCCCTGCCTGAAATAAAAGAAGAGGTGGATAGCCAAGAAAACCCAGAGGTGACTGTACCAGAAGTGGTTGAGGAAGACGAAGAATCGGAAATCCTGAGAGTTATCTTGTCAGATATTGGAGAAGAAACAGATGTTCAGGAAGTTCTGTATCAAGACTACAAAAGAAAAGTGAAAGACGATCAAATGCCAAACTGAAAAGGCTAAAAGTGATTCTAAATGGCAAGATGATAATGTACTGGAAAAGACATAACTGATAGAACCAAGTAGGTGCTTAGAGCCTTGGGTTAGACAAAACTAGTTGTGAAGTAGAAGAGGCTAAGTCAAAAGACACTGATCATTTTTCGAAATGGCAAACACAGAAAATAGAAAAGCTAGATGTGTATTTCTTAGAAGATGGCTTAAAATGTGTTGTTGTTGTACAGGAGTACTAATGCTTCTATGGAGTGTATTGGCTTTGATGATCTCATTTAAGATTACACTAGAAACAATAGAAGGACATAGTGAGAATAAAACTAATATAGAAAAGATTCAGAAAGTATATCCGACTAAAATAGACAGAAATTAATTACATAAAGACAGGTCTATAAATGATTTTTCTAACAATGTATTTTCGAAAGTACTGTACGAATATGTGAAGACAATGGACGTGAGAGACTGTACCGTCTGCATGCAGTTACCTGCATCTGTATCTGAGGGAGTGACCTATCATCACCTCCCAGTAACCTATGGAATAACAAGTAGTGTAATAGCTAGTTTGTTTTACAAAATAGGGAAATTAGAATATTATTTTTCAGATGTAGATAATATATTTTCACAAGTACCTGTAGTTAACAAACTAAATAAAGTAAATCCTGCAAAGGTGTTAGGTGAATTTTTCTTAGAAACTAAAGAACTAACATTAGAATCTATATTTAGAAATAATCTAACTTGCAGTTTAAAGAAAGAAGAAATGATTTTCTTAGATATGGTTGAAGAAAGGAGATTAAAGATGCAAAGAAAAATACCTGAAGAAAAACAAGAAAAGACTGTTTGGGATGTTGAAAAGGAAAAACATTTGAAGGGAGAAGTTAGTCCAACCATGGCTTTGGATTGGCATCAGAAAGGAAAGTTGTGTATTAAAAGGAATCAAACTGCATATGATAATTATTTTGTAGGTAACAGTGAATGCCATGATACATATCGAATCATGGGTGGTTGGGGATTTAAAGGACGAAATGATCCAGTTTTTCCTGGATTATATTTTATCTGTGGGAACAAAGCATATTATCGGTTACCAGACCATTGGTATGGCACATGTTATGTAGGCCTGGTTTTCCCAAAGATATTCCAAATGGGAAGAGTAAAAGATGGTGTACATGAGTTAGGTAGTCAACTAACACGTAGAAAGAGAGAATCTTGGTCAGAAATTGTAGGAGACATTTTTGGAGCATTGATACCAGCAGTGGGAATATCTCTGAATGCACACAAAATGCAGAAAACTATCAACATTAGTGGATCGCTTGTCAACAAGCACCGCTGGAGGGTTTTTATTGGTAAATACTGAAATGCGTGCCATGGTAATGCAAAATCGACTTGCCCTTGATATAATATTGGCAAAAGAGGCTGAATGCTGAAAGTTCAACATTGTTGTACTTACATTGCTGATGAAAGTCAAGATCTAAAGATCTACATTAAAAATATAACTGAATTGCATGAGGAAATTGCACCACTGGAGGTTGAAAGTGTTTGGGAAAAGATTGAAAAGAAATTTTCTTCTATTAAAGATTTCTTATTAAATTTAGGTAGCACATTCGTAGGTAAGATCCTATTTCCATTAACATGTGTGATTTTTCTAGTATTAATTTTAAGACTAGGATGTCTATGTTATAAAAGGAAGAAAATACAGAAAAAGTTAAAAAGAGAAAATTTGAAAAGAAGACAGAATAAGAGACAAGAAAGAGAATTTGAAGAAGTAGAATTAGAAGAGATGAAAGATAGTATGTATAGAACAGCAAGAAGAGAAGAAATTGGGGAAACAGAAATGTCAACTAATTCAAAGAATTAATTTTTCTCTATTCATGACAAATTGATACAAAATTTTAATAGTGTGGTGATAAAATCACCAAAGGGGAGATTGATGGAGTGGGTAGTGCAACATTTTGTATACCTCCTCTATTTTGCATGGAAATACTAATTATATAATCTATTAACTGTAATATTATTAAACGAGTTTTGCATGTATACTAATCAACATTATTACAACTTGAACTACATGTGGGATTTGCATTTTGCATCTCTAAATAATCTTTATAACTAAAATCTGTACGCATATTAACAATAGTATATGTGGTAATAGAATACTGCATGATATATGTTGCTTTTGTGATGTTTGCATTCCTGATTGGATCGAAAAGGTGAATATAACGGCTTTAAATGTTGCTATATGCTAGATAAATACAAGCACATAGAGGGATTAGTAAGGGGATAACATTAGATTCACTATCTCTATGTATTATTTACTCTTTTGTGTTTGTTTTGCTTAAGTTGGCATTTGGGCCTAAATCAAACATGGCCGCGGTCACCACACGTCGAAGTGGCCACTGTCTCATGAGGTGCGGAGTGAGCTGCGCATGTGCGAGAAATCTCCAAAACCTCGTTGCGACCTTTGTTCACCATGTACCCGGACAAGGCTATAAAACGGGATGCTAGCCAAGACAGGAGAACAATCGACCTTACAATAAACCGGAACAAGCCGACTCCTCACTGACCAATGACCTCACCCCTCGAACTGTACTGAAAGTCTAGAATTATAAATCGGACGATCTCAACCGGCCAATCACGACTGTTCTTAAACTTTAAATTGTATCTTCTTTTACTTCATTGTATTATAAAAGAGGGTAGTAGAATAGGAAGCGAGATTCAACTTTTCCATTCATCATTTTTCACGTTCGTTGTGTCGCCTTTTCTGAAGACCCAGATGCTGTTCGACCGCTTGATGACTGCAAACCTTTTCTAAATCCATAGGCCATGATAGATGCTTGCACGATTTCTGGTCCTTTGAGAAATTGGGACTGTAACGTGCTGAGCAAAGAACTTTGAGCTTTGGCCTGCTTTCGGACGATTTACGACAAAACTTGATTATGCAGAGCCAATGAATTAGAGGACTCCAAATAGCCAGATTAGGTAAATATGATGTTCTGCGCTTACTTGAATTAATCTAGAAATTCTGAGCTTTGATTAAATAAATGCAAATATAAGTCATTACGAAAATTTAGATAAACAAATATTGATTAACAAGAAATTCGAGTTTGTGTTCATTAAGAGAGATAAGGATTCCGAGTCTTAAAATGTGTTTTAGCTGGTTATAAATCACCATCAAACAATCTAACTAAATTGGTCCATCGACCAAGTGGGAGGAGTGCCTTGATGTTTAGGCTTGAGGATTTGTAGACGAAGGACGTTAATGTATATTTTTGTAAAATAACTTTCTCTCCCTATAGGTTATAAGGTGTTCCCCCCACATGTCCAGCGCTTGAATTGCTCATCCCTCCTGTGTGTGTAGACTCGTGAAAGCGATGTGTGAGTGTTGGTGTTATGGGTCCCACCAATGACTGCGTGTGTGAATGAGCTAGTGTGACGTCGGGTCTGCGACGCAGGGAGGATATTAATATGTGTTGTTCCCCATTTTCCCGGACTTTTTGCGCTGGATCAAGAGCAATGAAAACCACTTGCTGGACTGATGGAAATACTTATGTGTGGGTTAGCACACATGAAAACCATTGTCAAACTGCTCATCCTTCGTTGACCAGTTCTCAAACTGTGTGACTGCTTAGGCTTCGAGGTTTTCAGTGTTATAAATTTCTTGGTAAAGTGAGAACAGACTGAAATGTTTCTTGTTTTCATTGCCAAACTGGCTTTCTAATGATTCAGTGATAGAATCCATGTATGGCGCATAGATAGACTGGTGATAGTATTCTTCCACTAAAGAAGAACCAAAATTGGAATGAAATAGTTGCCGGCCACACTATCTGGAAACACAAAGTTTGATGTTCATTTTTCCGGCCATTGTGTGAACATTTCAAAATATTTCCTTATATTGCTCTTCTGCTTTTTGTCTGTGGTCACAGAACACAGTCAGATGGTCTTGCATGTGATTAAACACCCTAGCCATGGAGTTTTTCTAAGATTCATTCAAATTTAGAACATGTATCCATAATCATATTTGCAATTGAGATAGCATCCATTTCTTTTAACGTTGCAAATCCAAGGAATTATTTTCTGATGAGAGCTACAGGGCTACTTGTGTCTACAAAACATACTCCAAGTGACATCTGTTGTTTACCAGATATGTCAGCACTTTCATCAGCAATGATTGAAAATCCATTTGACATATTGACTAAAGATACTAGATCTTCTCTTGATTCGAACTGATGTATATCGTGCATTAACTGGTGCATTTTCCAGATGGTTCTTTAGGATCACATCTCCTGCTTTAATGCGAAAATGGTACAGACTTTGCACATTTCCAGTTGTACTTTTTTTTCTGACGTAAGCAATGCCATGTGTGCCACAAAATAAGATAGTGGACAAAATTGGAAATAACTTTCTGATTTTCTTCAACATGCCTTTTCACAGTGCTGTCTGTTTGGCAAACAATACTTGTTTACGGTTTTGTTCTGATTGCCAAAAAGTGAGTTGCATCCACTTGTGAGTTTTTATGCCATGACAATGAATCATGGTTGCGTGCACTTTCATGAAAGTCTTTAGATGAAAGGCATAGTTATGAATGCTCCTTGCGGCCCACGATGAACTGGCTATGGAAAAACTGTGCAATATTTGCAAATCAAACCTTTCAGTTGTGGAGAGTAGCTAAGCCACAGTGAATAGTGAATAATCCACACATGATGAAAACAGCATGCTCCACCTGAATCTATCTTTAAGTCATACTTTTCTGGTGGGGTATATGTATTTATTAGTAGATTGTATCTGAAATCATCTGTTAGTTTTTTGATGAATTAAAATACAATCCACTATCATTTACAGGAGCATAAACATCGCTACATTCTGTTGGAGCTGAAACTGGTCCTGCAGAGCTTCTTGTGCTTGGTTCTTCTGCCTCCTGTTAACCATGTCTATATTCTTTTCTTGCTTCCTTATCAGATTCTTAATCATCCAATTATCATTCTGGAAAAAAATTGCGGCTGTCCATTTCTAAAAAGAAATGGGGATCATTAAATACTCTGCTCATCACCAGGCTGTATTCAATAAACTGTTAGTTGTAGATGAGCTGCAGGGAGTTGAAAAATACCTTTCATTTTCTCCTGCAATGAGAACTAAGCTTTCCTTGCATAATGCTGAGTATATTGATAAGATGAGATTTGTGAACTTCAACTTAACTACAATGCATTATTTATTGAATACAGCCCTGAGTGTATGCAGTAATAGAAACTTGAAAAGGGAAAAGTGTATGTGTACACACAAACGCACTTGCCGCAGCACCAAATTACATGCACAGCAATTGCCAAAGGACTAGATTGCACCCAGAGCATCAGATTGCCCAAAACACTTGTCACAGCACCAGCTATAAACCCCCAACACTTGCCTTGGCATTGGATGAAATCCACATAACCAGATATAATCCCACATCAGTAGGTATAAACCCACAATGCCAGCTATAAACCCCCATGGCACAAGATATAAACCTACTACTTTCTTCTGCTTTTGCTTCATTTTGTTTTTTACTGAGTGCTTTTGGCTCCTTTTTTTACTGCTTTCTCCTCCCTCTCCCCCATTTTTCTGAGTGCTTTGTCATGCTTTTGCCTCATTTGTTTACTGCTCTCAACTTCCGCTCTCCAAGTTTTTCCGAAGTGCTTTTTCCTGCTTTTGCCTCGTTTTAAACTGCTTTCTTCTTCTTCTTCCCCCATTCTTCTGAGTTTTTTCTCCTGCTTTTGTCTCATTTTCTTTACAGCTTTCTCCTTCATTCCAAATTTTCTGAGCGTTTTCTCCTGCTTTTACCTTGTTTTTTACTGCTTACGTTTTTCCTCTCTCCCATGTTTCTGAGTGTTTTCTCCTGCTTTTGCCTAGTTTTTTTTACTGTTTCCTCCTTCCTTTTCCCCATTTTTCTGAGTGCTTTCTCCTGCTTTTGCGCAGTTTTTTTACTGCTTTCTCATTCCTCTCCCCTTATTTTTCTGAGTGCCTTCTCCTGCTTTGTTTTTTACTGCTTTCTCATTCCTTTCCCCCTTTTTCTGAGTGCTTTCTGCTGCTTTTGCCTCAGTTTTTACTGCTTTCCTTTCCCCCATTTTTTTGAGTGCATTTGTTCGTTTTTCACTGCTTTGCCTTGTCTTTTTATTCAAATGGCAGGGTGTAATTTCTAAATTGCCCAACCTATTACAAAAAGGTTTAAGTAAAAGAAGAAAAAAACCATAAGAACCACTATAACGAAGCAAATGCTGGCGGCATAAATATCATATCAATTCATTTTTTTTTAAATTACTCTTGGGAGATAGGGCAGGATGGGAGGCAAAATGGAAAAAAGGGGACGCAATACCGAGGGCCAAGGCTACATGCGGCAGGGCTGGGCGGGGTCAAAAAGCGCTCTGAGCCACAGTGAACCTGAGGCCTGTGCAGAGTGCTACTGGAATGCACGACACACACTTCTACTTCTTCTCCTGTCTCTGACTGACTGAAGCGCAAGACTGTGCACTATACAGGGGTAGGCAAACTTATGGAGGTCGAATGCTGAAAAGCAGCCTTTACGCAGTGGTAAGGAGCTTCCAGTTTATTGATCCATCGGCTCCCAACGTCCTGCAGCAACAGACAACTGAGCCCACCCCAGAGTTCCACACAGGGAACACCAAGAGCCCCAAATTCGAGTCCCAAACCCCCCCTTCCTTCACAAAATGATAACAAAATAATGAAACACAATATAAGAGAAAAGAAAACAGAACTGAGAGGCATTAACAGAAACTAAATCTAAAGCATACTATATACAATAAATTGAGAAATACCAACAGCCAGAACAGAACATAAATAGTGGCTAATATCTGGTATAATCTTGAAACCTTTCAGGAGTTGTTCGTACCCTGAATGAAACTCTACTTTTGTGAATATAACTATGGATTGGGATGTACCCTATCTTGTCATTCACATAACCAGCTTTGGATTCAGGCACACTTTTCCATATTCCAACATTACCACGCAATCCCTCACCTCCTTAACCCGAATAGGTGCAGAAAACCGTGATGACCCTTTACGAGCAAAACCAGGCTTCTTGACCCTCACCCAATCACCAATTCAAACCAAAGAAATCCGGTAACTATTGTCCCTGGTACCATACCTCTTTTGTACTGCAGTTCTCACATCTATCACCCTTCCCATCTTTTCCAGGTCGATAGTTTTCCTGGACATCCAATCCTTGTTGAGTTTGGATCCTGCAATCCTGCCCCTAAGTAGCGTAAAAGGAAACACCCCAGTCCTGATGTGTGGTGTGGTTCTCACAGCCCACAACATATCCGCAAATGCCTTCTTCCAAAGCAAACCCATTGACAATGGCCAATTTAAACTGGTCCTTGATAACATGGTTCATCCGTTCCACTAAACCATTATTGCTAGGGTGGTAAAATGAGGGGGGAATGTGTTTGATGCCATTCTCCTTCAGAAAACACTCCATCTCCCTGGACACCAATTGCGTACCATTATCAGTCACCAATTCTTCAGGTAATCCCTCTCTGAGAAACACCTCCCTGAAAAATCTAATGACTAAATCAGAACTCACACTATCCACAAACTTCACCTCCGGCCATTATGTCATACAGTCCACCAAGACTAAGGCGAACTTGGGTGAGATACCTGTAACTTCGAAAGGTTCCACAACATCAAAGGCAAGTTTACACCAAGGCATGTTTTTACAATAATCAGGTGAACAGGGGAAGGGCACGTTACTTGTGATTTTTCACTAAGGACACACATGCAACAATCCCGAACATAATTTTCAATGGTCCTGTCCACACCAAGCCACCCAAAATCCTGCCTTACCCTCTGCTTCATGGCCTGAATGCCAAGATGACCCTCATGGGCTAATTCCAGAACCTTCTTTTGCATACAATCTGGGACCACTAACTGACCACACCTGCGCATAATTACCCCTACAATAGACAACTCCTCCTCAGCTCTCCTGTAGAGAATCAATTCAGTGGGAGTATCCTTATTGTTAGGCCAACCTTCTGAAACCAAATTGGCTGCCACCTTAAGCTCCTTGTCATCTGACACTGCCTCCAACCATTCTTGCTCTGACAATGCCCCGTTAACTGCGTTATCCACAGAACAGAACACATAACATACACCATCACTAATTCCTCAGTCCTTTCCCTACCCTCCGCATTCTCTTCCAGAGGTAACCTCGACAAACAATCAGCCACATAATTCTTTGTGCTAGCCACATACTCCAACCTGTAATGAAACTCTTGCAATCTGTACTGCCACTTTGCAATACGCGGAGTAGATCTTCCACCCCGCTTTGTGGTGAAAAGATCCACCAACGGGTTGTGATCCTTTCTGAGAACCAATTTGTTTCCCCACAGGAAGTTCCTAAAATGCCGCACACCCCACCGCAATGCCAAAGCCTCTTTCGCTATGGTTGAATATGTGCTTTCAGCACCTTATAATGTTCAAGATGCAAAATGTATTGTTTCTTCACGGCCATCATATCTTTTTTACATGAGGACGGTGCCAAGACTCGCATTGCTCGCATCGGTGGAGATGATGCATACATCATTAATGTTAAACAATTTGAGGGGGTGGGCTTACACAATTTCCTTCTTAACAAATCGAAGTTGTTCTCACATTCCTCGTTCCACACAAATCTAGTATTTTTCTTTAGGACCTTCCACAAACACACTGTCTTATCAGAGTAATTGTTCACAAATTTAGCATAATACTCCACCAACCCAAGAAAAGGGCGGAGATGGTCCTTATCCTTGGGCTTAGGTGCTCTTTTGATGGCTTCCAAAATCTTCACTTTGGGTTCCACACCTTTAGCAGAAATTTGGTTACCAAATTATCCACCCCTTCTTGGAAACATTTGCATTTGTCCTTTCTCAGGGTCAACCCACTTGATTTTACAATCTCTAAAATCTGTCTCACCCTGATACCAAATATCAAAATGTAATCCACTGTGTTTTTAAATAAATTGTCCACAAATTGCTGAAACACCACCTATGCTAAACCAAAAGGCATGCAGATATAGCAGTAGGCACTCTCGGTGTAACAAAAAATGTGAAGTGCCTGAAGTCTCTACTTAATTCAACCTGGTGGTACGCCGAAGAACCATCTAAAGAAGTGAAGAAATGGGCACCATCCAAAGTCGCCAGCATTTCACTGATATTTGGTAAAGGCTGGTGATCAACCCAAATACTGGAGTGCAGATCACGCAGGTCCACACGAAGCATCAAGGACTTGTCAGCTTTGCATGCCAAAACTATGGGGGCCAACCACTCTGACCCTTTAATGGGCTCAATCATGCCCATGGAACACATTCTTTCTAATTCCAGATTTAATTCATTGCGCAGGATTAGAGATACTTTGCGCACTTTGTGAGCTACTTCTTACGCACCATCCTTGAGAATAATCTTATGTTGGAAACCCTTTAGTTTCCCCAAGTTCTCATTAAACACCTCGTCATAATTCCGGACCCACTCATCAGCTATCAAATGCCTAACCACATTCATCTTTGGTGGAGTAGCCGACTGAGGGACACAGCAAAGCCCTTTCACCTTCTGTCTAGATAACACCATTTTGGGGTGATTAGGGTCTGAGATAATCCAGAGCTCTCCTTGCTCCTCCCAGCCCAACATATTTGCACATTCCTTGACAATGTAAACAGATCCTGTGACAGAATTCCCACCAAAGTCCAAATCATCCTCAATTTTTCCTAAGATCTCCACCCTCTAGCCCCAATAAGCAAAAATCCTTATGCTAGATTGGTGTAGCATAATGTCTCCCAACTCCCCCAAATCCTTCGCATTCATGAGCATGAAAGAGGAACCAGAATCAGCCAAGAAGTTAACCTTCTTGCTATTCACATTGATCACACAAGCTGGAGACGTCCTTTTCTGTGACCCAACTATGGACGCTATTTCCACTACCCCACATTAATAGCATGTTGTTCTCCTTAACCGAGTTATCAAGGTCTTCCTCAATGGTTTTAATGGATTGCGAGGATATTTTCTGTGTTGAAGTAGCCTTACACATGCGCACAAGGTGCCCTTCTTTCCCACACCTGAAACATGTCTGATTTAAGGTTAAACAAAATTTTGCGTTCCCAAGATGGGACCTGTTAACACACCGGAAACATATGAGTTCAGTTTTTTTATTTTTAGCTTTCCCAGATACAGTTTCTGGATTCCGCACCAAGCTAGTATTGGTTGCCTTTGCGGATTTGGCACTGTGTTTTGCACAAAGTTGCTTAATATCCACAAACTTCGCAGTCTCCTTCATCTCCTTCATGCAAAACTGGGACTGTTCAATACTTCTAGCAAGAGTAAGAGCCGTTTCTAGCTCGGGGTCCTCAGTGAATAACAGTTTCTCTTCTCTTGAACTTTTCTGTTGCTCGTCGCTTTGATTAACTGATCATGGATGATTTAATCCCTAAACTCCGTGTTATTGCATGTAGCAACTGGGGTTCTGAAGGCAGCGACAAAATTGTCAATAGATTCATCAGGAATTTGGGCACGTTGCAGAAATTTATGGTGTTCTAACACGAAATTCTTCTTTAGATTGAACCTTTTGTCCATCTTTTTGATGATAATCATAACGGAATCGCCATCGTCACCACCACTCACATGGGTACTGACAACTTCCAAAGGTAGTGTCTTCAAGATATTACTTTAGAATCTAAATTATGCATTAACAGTGCCTTTTTCTTTTTTGAGGTGAGCATGTTTCCATCAATAGCTTCCAAATATGCATTGAACGTATCCTTTCACTGTTGCCAATTCACTGGTGGAGTACCTGCCACTTGGAGAAAAGATGGTGGTGCTAAAATTCGATCCATTATGTGACCTACAAGGGTGAGTTTCTGCCACACTGTAGAACACTTGGCAGAACACAGAATTACAACTTCAATTATAAAGTCATATACCTTGAACTATGTCATATATTGTACAAAACAACATTGAGAAAGAGAAAAAAGCCCAAAAACAATGTGAACTGTGCATGTAATGGAAAGGTGTGCCTGTCAGATGCAGACGAAGACTGAAACCGATGGTGCAGGCATTACAAGACTCACACAGAATGATGTGCCTGTCGCCGGGATACAATGCGCGCAGAATACAGAGATTTCCCTGAAGCTGGGCCCAAAATAAGATGGCTACTACGTTGCACACGAAATGTGTGTATTTCTACAGGAATTCAGGCAAGAAGAAGAAGCCGATTCATAGGCCGCCCGGTAGCACACGTAACATGTGTTTCTAGACTTGATCGGGCACAGTGCCTCTACAAATGGCTGCCGCGAAGTGATGTGCGTGCAAGCATGTTGCAACTGCACTTTCCCTAAAATCACAGTAAAAGGCCGGGGGGGGGCCAGGTCACCGCTGCACTCACCCACCTTAAAAATCAGCAGTTAAAATAGTGCCCCAATGATGGCTGCAAATGCAGCATGGCGTGCAGCAGCCGAGTTAGTGTGGACACTCCCAGGGCAGCCTTGACAGCAGAGATGAGGCACAACTGATGCAATGGAGTGTAGTGTAGTTCCTATAGTACCCCTGCAGGACCTGCGCTTTTGGATAACATACACTGTGGTCCTGGTGCCAGAGTGATTCTGGGCACCCCCAACGCGTATGTTACCCTGTTTGCATTAGCTAGCTCGCAGTGCCACTACAATCTCCTTTTTATCAGAGAGATTAGTTTTTGGCAACCTCAGAACATGACAACCCTGATTCTTCAGACTCATGGAAACAATGTGCTACTTTTCGCTCAGTTACTCGTGCTTGCTCATTTGGTCTCAGATAGTTACACAGAAGAAACAGTTGAGCGTGTTTGCAATAAGAATTTATTGCACAATTGTTCTTCTAGTGTACAATATATGTGCTGCAACAACTATTAAACAGTAGCAGAGATATATGATCAGCAATACAGTGAATAAAAAGGGATAGTATAGTTCTACCATTTTGCAATAGCCATGAACATATACATGAATATAAAATGCATGTATAAAATAAAGTGCATACTCCTACGATGCCCGTCTAGATGTACCTAAGTGTACCTAGCATGTGATTAAGTGCGAAAGAAGCCAAGAATCCCTCTAGGATTTAGTCAAACCCCATTGCCTGAATAAGGAGAGTGTGGGACCTCGTCCTGGTCTCGTGTTGGATGCCCCGCAAGGGATGATTAGACCACTGTCAGCTGGAGCGACTGCATGCAGGAGCCTCAGTGTCTCTGGTCAGTGTGTTGGCCTGCAAGTCTTGGTTCCTTCTAACTACTGATAGCAAGAGCTGCTGTATTTATACAGAAAAGTATATAGAGTCCCTTTGTCCCTTGTGCTTGTGTTAGCCATTGTTTGGTATGAGGATGACGTATGAGATGAGCCTTGTGCATAGATGCAGGAAGGTGGTGTATAGCCCCTGCCTGGTTTCCATGAATTATTCATTCGTGCAGTGTCAGTCTAAGGATGAAATCATAGAACACTATTGTTCGGGAAAACCCCTCCTTCTGCACCCAGGCCTAGAACTAAGTAAAAGGTTCAGTCCATAAAAGGTGTTTAATCCTTATAAGGCGTTTTAGTCCTTAAAAGTCTCGTTAGTGTGTAATGTAGGGGAGGTGATGTAGGTGAAAGGGTATGATGTTCCCTGGCCTATATTAGGGTACCTATATGAAACATAACACCCACTCCTCCTAACACTCAACAATAATAATACGCAAGTGAGAATCTCATTTTACTAGGTGTCGGCGCATAAAATTATCAATGAGCCATTTAAAATGTTTCTTAAAAACATTAAAAATAGTTTAAAAACAGTTTAAAAACGGAGAGAAAGGAAAAAAAAGATTCTCAGAAATATTACTTCTGTTTTAGAATTGTTCCGCAAATCACTGTCCTAAATGAGTTTGACCATACACGTTGAACTACTACAAGCGTTTTTAGAAGGCCATGCTTTTTTAGTGAAAGTGTCAATTTTAGGAAGTGTTCCAAATTTAGCAGAGTTAAATAAACGAAAAATAAAACCTGAATTCTTTCCCAGCACATGAAAAGCCAAATTTAGAATAAATGTCCTGGCTGGGAGACCCAACATCATCGCTGCTTGCTGCCGCAGGGGACGGACCTTGTAACACCTCGCAGAATACGTCAATGGAGCATAGATGAAATTCAGTACTGCCAACAGCTGGTGGAGAGGCAGCCGGTGCTGTAGTAGATACCTCGGTGCCAATGGTGGAGCTGAAGCTCAACCCAGTTGTAAAAGGCACCTGCGGGTTCTCGAGGACTGCATTTGTCAAGATAGGAAAACGCTGGGGACATTGCCAAGTATGGGACCTCAAGGGCTCCAGCCTCGCGTTTAAGTCCGCAGGCATTTCAGTTGCCAGTGTCAGACAGAGGTCCAACACGCATTCGTCACAACAAAACAGGCATCGAAGAACAGGTAAGATGCAGTCCATCCCGACCGGTCTAAACGATAGGAACCAAGCAGCACTTAGTTCTCGAAGGTGAGGTGTGCCTAGATGTTGTACCATGCACTCACTGTATTTCCACTCCAGGAGAGCTTTTGCCATCTCGTTAGTGATTGGGCCGTCCATTGCACAGCAGGTAAACGACAATCAGAATTCCAGCTCTTGAGAGCAAGATCAGAGGTAGACCCCCAAAAATGATTCCAAATACGGAGTGTATAAAGTTTGGAAGAACTCTGAGGATAGTCTGAAAGGTGCTAAGGAATCCTGACCCTATGATCTTAAATAGGTGTACAATACCTCTCGTATCTGACATATTAAAGATACAACCCACCATTTCTGTGAACTGAATGAGGCAGTTTGTATGTATAAGCACCTGTATCTCAGTCAAGGTCCTTACGATTTGAAGTTCAAAGGTTTCTCGAGCGGAGCTCAAGGGTACAGTTTGCTGTAAAAGTATGGCTTTTATTCTGCTCAAAGTGTCAAATTGTATAAAAAAACCTTCAGCAAAGGCCATAGCGGCACTTCCCTGACTGTACATGTTGGGGGAAACAATACTTGCATAAAGCAAGTAGCCCTGGCATTCACGGTGACCAGATAGGCGATGCCCGGAAGCATGCCACAGCAACCTTGATCGTTCAGCATCAAGTAACTCCCATTCGAGAGTAGCTCGAACACCAATGTAATCACGGCAGCTGGAGCTCCTTTCATGTGGAAGGACAAGTTCGCTATTGACCCACTACAAGCCCCGTGCAACGTAATGTCCTGGCACATGAGAGAACCACTCTTGCATTTTTTACCACTTAGAAACACGTCTCGATCCTCACTCCTGCATGGAAATCAATATGGTAATTCCCAGGATTCCTTAATGTATTCTTTACCCAATTTTTCATATCTGCCTGCCTGCCTTTGCTCAAGGCAATAATGAAACTGAAAGGTTGTGACCGGGAGAGTGATATGGCCTTGAATTAGCCATTCTGTTGATGGTGATTCCGCCTCTGTGAATGGTAGCCTGTCCAGTTTTTCAGTACCCAGCATTGTATATTTAGCTTCCCTTTGTGCCATTTCTATCTGTGCAACTGTTAGATTGTATTCAGAAAAGAGAGACGTACTGTTTATAAAATGCCAAGGCACAAAGCCTGCACGCAAAGATTGCAGCGTCCAGCTTAATAACATATTAGTGTTTTAGAGAACAAGGGTACCCCAATATGTGAACCTGGGGTGATACAATGTAGAAGGAAACAATGGTTCTTAATGGCCTATGAAGGTCCAGGACAAAGAGGAGCCCTTAAGAGGGCAGGTGATTTTGCATAGGTACAAAGGCTCATAGGGGAGAGTAATACTTAATACAGAGAAAGGGGACAGGAGAAGTCAATATATGACACTTATTTATTATACATAAGATGGATTCAAGTGCTCACATATTCAGTGACAACAAGCGTGACGTGAAGGTGAGGGTGAACTTTAAAAAAAGAACATCGCATTGGCAACAGTTGTGAACCATATTTTGTTAGATCAGTATACAGGGTTCAAGTTGCGTAAGGTCGACGACGTTTCGAACTCAGTTATTCGAGTTCATCTTCAGGACAATTGTGAGCAATTGAACTCTAAATATGAGAAATGCAAAGAAATAAAAATAAATAACTCATAGTGTAGTCCCTGAACTGTATACAGCATCACAATCAATTAAATGTGTGGTACATAATGCTCTCCAAAAAGTGATGCAAAAGAGTACACGTTTAGAATAAACATATTAACATATTAAAACGTAACTGAGATTGGCCGTGTTGTAATATGGCTAAATCTTGTTCCAGTATGTCAATAGCAGAAGATACAATGTTGCCCAATGAATATATCCTGGAGGTCAAAGTTGTTAACCAATTATCTACCACAGCTAAAGCTTTTTCTAAGTTTATATGGTCTATTTCCTGTATTCTCTCTGCAGCCTCTTGTTGGGATATCTTCCAGATTTCATTATAGGCAGCATAAATGCCTGCATATATGAAACATTTATGACGTGTTTTCCTGGGTCCTAGTAAAAAAAGTCCATAAGATCCATGTCAAGTGAGAGTAAAGATAAGTGTTGTTTCACTTCTGCAAGTGTTGAGGTTTCTCGCCAATCGAGGGACAACTTCCCAACACTATAGGATGTCACCACCCCTGGATGTTCTCTCTGTACATAACGTGGGTCTGGCCTATGGACACTGAGTCCCTCTGTGATGTTCAGGAATCCCTTATGACAGCTATTCGTATCTAAGGACCAAACCAACAACTGTTTCCAATTTGGGTCTGTTCTATTGTACTTTAAGATGTCATCTACTGTTGCCCCTTCTTTTGTAGTTGAATTCTGCCACCCCTGTGTTGGTGTTGGAAACCTAAGAGTGTTCAGGTCCTTGTTCTTGGCTAGTCCAAGACAGGATGTCTGTTGCACAGTATCATTTAAAAAGATAATCTGCTGTGGAATGAGGCATGCTCTAAATAGCGCTTCTGTTCCCTGGACTTGCCAGTCCCTCGAACCCCAAACTGATTTTAAGTCAATTTAGTCTTTCTATAGGTCTAATCCCTGGTCAGACAATTGGGCCAAAAAGGAAGCAGAGTAAATCTGTTTAGTGTTTGTCAACATAATTTTCACTGCTGATGTTGGTGCAACCTTATAGTAATATGGGGCTGGATCTGTGGCGTTAAACCCTGAAAAGTATGAAAATTTCTGTGCAAACATTTGTGAACTACTTTTTGGTGGTGTTGGGCAATGTTCCCACTGATGGTACTCGAAAACATTCCTAGGTGCAATGGATTTGTGCAGGAAATGATGACCATAATGTTGGTAACAGTACAATGTGTCATAATCTGAAGACGCCTCTAACATTTCATTATTAGAAAATGCAGCAGTTTTCTCTAAATCAGACAACATGTTATTAACTGTTTCAGAGTCCCAATCATCAGAAAATGTACTTGAGGTAATGATATCACTTAATGAAATTCTAAATATATGATTCATTTTTAAAAGTTCGGTCGGGCCGAATATATTAAAATCAACCTTGTCCCATACTATACCATCCGGTATAGGAACTGCTGTAATGTTCACTGATGACAAGTCTCTTTGCTCACAATGTGATGATAGATGTGGCTTCAGTAGTATGTTGACCTTTTGTGCTGTGGAGCTTTGTTGAAGATAGTGTCCATTAATAAGCATTCTAAAAGTTAGTACTAAGCCAAGCCAGAAAAGAAAAAACTATTTCCCAGAACTTACCCAGAGTTCAATCCAAGGCGATACCAGGTATGTATTTTTTAGAAAGTGAAGAAAGTTCTTCATTTGCTGCTTGAATGGTGTTTTGGCTGATGTCGTTTCCGGCTCCCTTGGATCCAGAGAAAACGTATCAAAGTTCATGAAATAGCCAGAAGCAGTTCGATCAATTCTAGGAATTGCATCAGGATTAGTTGGAATGTTATTTTGTTCTTTACGAGGCATGTTGATGTAAACTTCTGTATTCAGTCTAATTGCAACTTATGAATTGTTCTGATGTTCATTTTGAATTTGAATGTCTAGTTCAAGTGGAACAAGTTCTATAGCATTGTTGCTTAGTCTTTCATTCCTTACAGGTAGTTCTTCAAACGTGATGAGTCTTTCTGTTTGAACTTCTTGGATTGTTGTTTTTGCATTTGTCACCCCGAGTAGGAAGGGTATGCTCAGACGTGAGTCCCTTGCTCTCCATGCCACTGGAATCAGGCTATCCTGGCTGACGAGGGCTGAAAGCCCGAAACCGGTCCTAGGATGCTTGTTTCCAGTCCAGGGAGGACCTGGCTTGGCAGTTCGGGCTGGACTGTTCCCATGGGGCACAGGGTCAAGACTGATTTGCATATGGCTGGGTTCAAACTGGAATGGCATGGTGAGCAAAAAAACGATGGATTTAGGCCCAGATCTCTGTACTGGGGTGAATGTATGACATTGTTCTGCATTCTGTCCATCAATTGTTGTTTTTGCATTTGTCACCCCGAGTAGGAAGGGTATGCTCAGACGTGAGTCCCTTGCTCTCCATGCCACTGGAATCAGGCTATCCTGGCTGACGAGGGCTGAAAGCCCGAAACCGGTCCTAGGATGCTTGTTTCCAGTCCAGGGAGGACCTGGCTTGGCAGTTCGGGCTGGACTGTTCCCATGGGGCACAGGGTCAAGACTGATTTGCATATGGCTGGGTTCAAACTGGAATGGCATGGTGAGCAAAAAAACGATGGATTTAGGCCCAGATCTCTGTACTGGGGTGAATGTATGACATTGTTCTGCATTCTGTCCATCAATTGTTGTTTTTGCATTTGTCACCCCGAGTAGGAAGGGTATGCTCAGACGTGAGTCCCTTGCTCTCCATGCCACTGGAATCAGGCTATCCTGGCTGACGAGGGCTGAAAGCCCGAAACCGGTCCTAGGATGCTTGTTTCCAGTCCAGGGAGGACCTGGCTTGGCAGTTCGGGCTGGACTGTTCCCATGGGGCACAGGGTCAAGACTGATTTGCATATGGCTGGGTTCAAACTGGAATGGCATGGTGAGCAAAAAAACGATGGATTTAGGCCCAGATCTCTGTACTGGGGTGAATGTATGACATTGTTCTGCATTCTGTCCATCAATTGTTGTTTTTGCATATGACAATGAATCATGGTTGCGTGCACTTTCATGAAAGTCTTTACATTTAATGAAAGGCATAGTTATGAATGCTCCTTGCAGCCCACGATGAACTGGCTATGGAAAAACTGTGCAATATTTGCAAATCAAACCTTTCAGTTGTGGAGAGTAGCTAAGCCACAGTGAATAGTGAATAATCCACACATGATGAAAACAGCATGCTCCACCTGAATCTATCTTTAAGTCATACTTTTCTGGTGGGGTATATGTATTTATTAGTAGATTGTATCTGAAATCATCTGTTAGTTTTTTGATGAATTAAAATACAATCCACTATCATTTACAGGAGCATCAACATCGCTACATTCTGTTGGAGCTGAAACTGGTCCTGCAGAGCTTCTTGTGCTTGGTTCTTCTGCCTCCTGTTAACCATGTCTATATTCTTTTCTTACTTCCTTATCAGATTCTTAATCATCCAATTATCATTCTGGAAAAAAATTGCGGCTGTCCATTTCTAAAAAGAAATGGGGATCATTAAATACTCTGCTCATCACCAGGCTGTATTCAATAAACTGTTAGTTGTAGATGAGCTGCAGGGAGTTGAAAAATACCTTTCATTTTCTCCTGCAATGAGAACTAAGCTTTCCTTGCATAATGCTGAGTATATTGATAAGATGAGATTTGTGAACTTCAACTTAACTACAATGCATTATTTATTGAATACAGCCCTGAGTGTATGCAGTAATAGAAACTTGAAAAGGGAAAAGTGTATGTGTACACACAAACGCACTTGCCGCAGCACCAAATTACATGCACAGCAATTGCCAAAGGACTAGATTGCACCCAGAGCATCAGATTGCCCAAACCACTTGTCACAGCACCAGCTATAAACCCCCAACACTTGCCTTGGCATTGGATGAAATCCACATAACCAGATATAATCCCACATCAGTAGGTATAAACCCACAATGCCAGCTATAAACCCCCATGGCACAAGATATAAACCTACTACTTTCTTCTGCTTTTGCTTCATTTTGTTTTTTACTGAGTGCTTTTGGCTCCTTTTTTTACTGCTTTCTCCTTCCTCTCCCCCATTTTTCTGAGTGCTTTGTCATGCTTTTGCCTCATTTGTTTACTGCTCTCAACTTCCGCTCTCCAAGTTTTTCCGAAGTGCTTTTTCCTGCTTTTGCCTCGTTTTAAACTGCTTTCTTCTTCTTCTTCCCCCATTCTTCTGAGTTTTTTCTCCTGCTTTTGCCTCATTTTCTTTACAGCTTTCTCCTTCATTCCAAATTTTCTGAGCGTTTTCTCCTGCTTTTACCTTCTTTTTTAATGCTTACGTTTTTACTCTCTCCCATGTTTCTGAGTGTTTTCTCCTGCTTTTGCCTAGTTTTTTTTACTGTTTCCTCCTTCCTTTTCCCCATTTTTCTGAGTGCTTTCTTCTGCTCTTGCCTCGTTTTTTACTGCCTTGTCCTTCGATTCCGCCATTTTTCTGAGTGCTTTCTCCTGCTTTTGCGCAGTTTTTTTACTGCTTTTTCATTCCTCTCCCCTTATTTTTCTGAGTGCCTTCTCCTGCTTTGTTTTTTACTGCTTTCTCATTCCTTTCCCCCTTTTTCTGAGTGCTTTCTGCTGCTTTTGCCTCAGTTTTTACTGCTTTCCTTTCCCCCATTTTTTTGAGTGCATTTGTTCGTTTTTCACTGCTTCGCCTTGTTTTTTTATTCAAATGGCAGGGTGTCATTTCTAAATTGCCCAACCTATTACAAAAAGGTTTAAGTAAAAGAAGAAAAAAACCAAAAGAACCACTATAACGAAGCAAATGCTGGCGGCATAAATATCATATCAATTCATTTTTTTTAAAATTACTCTTGGGAGATAGGGCAGGATGGGAGGCAAAATGGAAAAAAGGGGACGCAATACCGAGGGCCAAGGCTACATGCGGCAGGGCTGGGCGGGGTCAAAAAGCGCTCTGAGCCACAGTGAACCTGAGGCCTGTGCAGAGTGCTACTGGAATGCACGACACACACTTCTACTTCTTCTCCTGTCTCTGACTGACTGAAGCGCAAGACTGTGCACTATACAGGGGTAGGCAAACTTATGGAGGTCGAATGCTGAAAAGCAGCCTTTACGCAGTGGTAAGGAGCTTCCAGTTTATTGATCCATCGGCTCCCAACGTCCTGCAGCAACAGACAACTGAGCCCACCCCAGAGTTCCACACAGGGAACACCAAGAGCCCCAAATTCGAGTCCCAAACCCCCCCTTCCTTCACAAAATGATAACAAAATAATGAAACACAATATAAGAGAAAAGAAAACAGAACTGAGAGGCATTAACAGAAACTAAATCTAAAGCATACTATATACAATAAATTGAGAAATACCAACAGCCAGAACAGAACATAAATAGTGGCTAATATCTGGTATAATCTTGAAACCTTTCAGGAGTTGTTCGTACCCTGAATGAAACTCTACTTCTGTGAATATAACTATGGATTGGGATGTACCCTATCTTGTCATTCACATAACCAGCTTTGGATTCAGGCACACTTTTCCATATTCCAACATTACCACGCAATCCCTCACCTCCTTAACCCGAATAGGTGCAGAAAACCGTGATGACCCTTTACGAGCAAAACCAGGCTTCTTGACCCTCACCCAATCACCAATGCAAACCAAAGAAATCCGGTAACTATTGTCCCTGGTACCATACCTCTTTTGTACTGCAGTTCTCACATCTATCACCCTTCCCATCTTTTCCAGGTCGATAGTTTTCCTGGACATCCAATCCTTGTTGAGTTTGGATCCTGCAATCCTGCCCCTAAGTAGCGTAAAAGGAAACACCCCAGTCCTGATGTGTGGTGTGGTTCTCACAGCCCACAACATATCCGAAAATGCCTTCTTCCAAAGCAAACCCATTGACAATGGCCAATTTAAACTGGTCCTTGATAACATGGTTCATCCGTTCCCCTAAACCATTATTGCTAGGGTGGTAAAATGAGGGGGGAATGTGTTTGATGCCATTCTCCTTCAGAAAACACTCCATCTCCCTGGACACCAATTGCGTACCATTATCAGTCACCAATTCTTCAGGGAATCCCTCTCTGAGAAACACCTCCCTGAAAAATCTAATGACTAAATCAGAACTCACACTATCCACAAACTTCACCTCCGGCCATTATGTCATACAGTCCACCAAGACTAAGGCGAACTTGGGTGAGATACCTGTAACTTCGAAAGGTTCCACAACATCAAAGGCAAGTTTACACCAAGGCATGTTTTTACAATAATCAGGTGAACAGGGGAAGGGCACGTTACTTGTGATTTTTCACTAAGGACACACATGCAACAATCCCGAACATAATTTTCAATGGTCCTGTCCACACCAAGCCACCAAAAATCCTGCCTTACCCTCTGCTTCATGGCCCGAATGTCAAGATGACCCTCATGGGCTAATTCCAGAACCTTCTTTTGCATACAATCTGGGACCACTAACTGACCACACCTGCACATAATTACCCCTACAATAGACAACTCCTCCTCAGCTCTCCTGTAGAGAATCAATTCAGTGGGAGTATCCTTATTGTTAGGCCAACCTTCTGAAACCAAATTGGCTGCCACCTTAAGCTCCTTGTCATCTGACACTGCCTCCAACCATTCTTGCTCTGACAATGCCCCGTTAACTGCGTTATCCACATAACAGAACACATAACATACACCATCACTAATTCCTCAGTCCTTTCCCTACCCTCCGCATTCTCTTCCAGAGGTAACCTCGACAAACAATCAGCCACATAATTCTTTGTGCTAGCCACATACTCCAACCTGTAATGAAACTCTTGCAATCTGTACTGCCACTTTGCAATACGCGGAGTAGATCTTCCACCCCCCTTTGTGGTGAAAAGATCCACCAACGGGTTGTGATCCTTTCTGAGAACCAATTTGTTTCCCCACAAGAAGTTCCTAAAATGCCGCACACCCCACCGCAATGCCAAAGCCTCTTTCGCTATGGTTGAATATGTGCTTTCAGCACCTTATAATGTTCAAGATGCAAAATGTATTGTTTCTTCACGGCCATCATATCTTTTTTACATGAGGACGGTGCCAAGACTCGCATTGCTCGCATCGGTGGAGATGATGCATACATCATTAATGTTAAACAATTTGAGGGGGTGGGCTTACACAATTTCCTTCTTAACAAATCGAAGTTGTTCTCACATTCCTCGTTCCACACAAATCTAGTATTTTTCTTTAGGACCTTCCACAATCACACTGTCTTATCAGAGTAATTGTTCACAAATTTAGCATAATACTCCACCAACCCAAGAAAAGGGCGGAGATGGTCCTTATCCTTGGGCTTAGGTGCTCTTTTGATGGCTTCCAAAATCTTCACTTTGGGTTCCACACCTTTAGCAGAAATGTGGTTACCAAATTATCCACCCCTTCTTGGAAACATTTGCATTTGTCCTTTCTCAGGGTCAACCCACTCGATTTTACAATCTCTAAAATCTGTCTCACCCTGATACCAAATATCAAAATGTAATCCACTGTGTTTTTAAATAAATTGTCCACAAATTGCTGAAACACCACCTATGCTAAACCAAAAGGCATGCAGATATAGCAGTAGGCACTCTCGGTGTAACAAAAAATGTGAAGTGCCTGAAGTCTCTACTTAATTCAACCTGGTGGTACGCCGAAGAACCATCTAAAGAAGTGAAGAAATGGGCACCATCCAAAGTCGCCAGCATTTCACTGATATTTGGTAAAGGCTGGTGATCAACCCAAATACTGGAGTGCAGATCACGCAGGTCCACACGAAGCATCAAGGACTTGTCAGCTTTGCATGCCAAAACTATGGGGGCCAACCACTCTGACCCTTTAATGGGCTCAATCATGCCCATGGAACACATTCTTTCTAATTCCAGATTTAATTCATTGCGCAGGATTAGAGATACTTTGCGCACTTTGTGAGCTACTTCTTACGCACCATCCTTGAGAATAATCTTATGTTGGAAACCCTTTAGTTTCCCCAAGTTCTCATTAAACACCTCGTCATAATTCCGGACCCACTCATCAGCTATCAAATGCCCAACCACATTCATCTTTGGTGGAGTAGCCGACTGAGGGACACAGCAAAGCCCTTTCACCTTCTGTCTAGATAACACCATTTTGGGGTGATTAGGGTCTGAGATAATCCAGAGCTCTCCTTGCTCCTCCCAGCCCAACATATTTGCACATTCCTTGACAATGTAAACAGATCCTGTGACAGAATTCCCACCAAAGTCCAAATCATCCTCAATTTTTCCTAAGATCTCCACCCTCTAGCCCCAATAAGCAAAAATCCTTATGCTAGATTGGTGCAGCATAATGTCTCCCAACTCCCCCAAATCCTTCGCATTCATGAGCATGAAAGAGGAACCAGAATCAGCCAAGAAGTTAACCTTCTTGCTATTCACATTGATCACACAAGCTGGAGACGTCCTTTTCTGTGACCCAACTATGGACGCTATTTCCACTACCCCACATTAATAGCATGTTGTTCTCCTTAACCGAGTTATCAAGGTCTTCCTCAATGGTTTTAATGGATTGCGAGGATATTTTCTGTGTTGAAGTAGCCTTACACATGCGCACAAGGTGCCCTTCTTTCCCACACCTGAAACATGTCTGATTTAAGGTTAAACAAAATTTTGCGTTCCCAAGATGGGACCTGTTAACACACCGGAAACATATGAGTTCAGTTTTTTTATTTTTAGCTTTCCCAGATACAGTTTCTGGATTCTGCACCAAGCTAGTATTGGTTGCCTTTGCGGATTTGGCACTGTGTTTTGCACAAAGTTGCTTAATATCCACAAACTTCGCAGTCTCCTTCATCTCCTTCATGCAAAACTGGGACTGTTCAATACTTCTAGCAAGAGTAAGAGCCGTTTCTAGCTCGGGGTCCTCAGTGAATAACAGTTTCTCTTCTCTTGAACTTTTCTGTTGCTCGTCGCTTTGATTAACTGATCATGGATGATTTAATCCCTAAACTCCGTGTTATTGCATGTAGCAACTGGGGTTCTGAAAGCAGCGACAAAATTGTCAATAGATTCATCAGGAATTTGGGCACGTTGCAGAAATTTATGGTGTTCTAACACGAAATTCTTCTTTAGATTGAACCTTTTGTCCATCTTTTTGATGATAGATGCATAATCATCAATCATAACGGAATCGCCATCGTCACCACCACTCACATGGGTACTGACAACTTCCAAAGGTAGTGTCTTCAAGATATTACTTTAGAATCTAAATTATGCATTAACAGTGCCTTTTTCTTTTTTGAGGTGAGCATGTTTCCATCAATAGCTTCCAAATATGCATTGAACGTATCCTTTCACTGTTGCCAATTCACTGGTGGAGTACCTGCCACTTGGAGAAAAGATGGTGGTGCTAAAATTCGATCCATTATGTGACCTACAAGGGTGAGTTTCTGCCACACTGTAGAACACTTGGCAGAACACAGAATTACAACTTCAATTATAAAGTCATATACCTTGAACTATGTCATATATTGTACAAAACAACATTGAGAAAGAGAAAAAAGCCCAAAAACAATGTGAACTGTGCATGTAATGGAAAGGTGTGCCTGTCAGATGCAGACAAAGACTGAAACCGATGGTGCAGGCATTACAAGACTCACACAGAATGATGTGCCTGTCGCCGGGATACAATGCGCGCAGAATACAGAGATTTCCCTGAAGCTGGGCCCAAAATAAGATGGCTACTACGTTGCACACGAAATGTGTGTATTTCTACAGGAATTCAGGCACGAAGAAGAAGAAGCCGATTCATAGGCCGCCCGGTAGCACACGTAACATGTGTTTCTAGAGTTGATCGGGCACAGTGCCTCTACAAATGGCTGCCGCGAAGTGATGTGCTTGCAAGCATGTTGCAACTGCACTTTCCCTAAAATCACAGTAAAAGGCCGGGGGGGGGCCAGGTCACCGCTGCACTCACCCACCTTAAAAATCAGCAGTTAAAATAGTGCCCCAATGATGGCTGCAAATGCAGCATGGCGTGCAGCAGCCGAGTTAGTGTGGACACTCCCAGGGCAGCCTTGACAGCAGAGATGAGGCACAACTGATGCAATGGAGTGTAGTGTAGTTCCTATAGTACCCCTGCAGGACCTGCGCTTTTGGATAACATACACTGTGGACCTGGTGCCAGAGTGATTCTGGGCACCCCCAACGCGTATGTTAGCCTGTTTGCATTAGCTAGCTCGCAGTGCCACTAGAATCTCCTTTTTATCAGAGAGATTAGTTTTTGGCAACCTCAGAACATGACAACCCTGATTCTTCAGACTCATGGAAACAATGTGCTACTTTTCGCTCAGTTACTCGTGCTTGCTCATTTGGTCTCAGATAGTTACACAGAAGAAACAGTTGAGCGTGTTTGCAATAAGAATTTATTGCACAATTGTTCTTCTAGTGTACAATATATGTGCTGCAACAACTATTAAACAGTAGCAGAGATATATGATCAGCAATACAGTGAATAAAAAGGGATAGTATAGTTCTACCATTTTGCAATAGCCATGAACATATACATGAATATAAAATGCATGTATAAAATAAAGTGCATACTCCTACGATGCCTGTCTAGATGTACCTAAGTGTACCTAGCATGTGATTAGGTGCGAAAGAAGCCAAGAATCCCTCTAGGATTTAGTCAAACCCCATTGCCTGAATAAGGAGAGTGTGGGACCTCGTCCTGGTCTCGTGTTGGACACCCCGCAAGGGATGATTAGACCACTGTCAGCTGGAGCGACTGCATGCAGGAGCCTCAGTGTCTCTGGTCAGTGTGTTGGCCTGCAAGTCTTGGTTCCCTCTAACTACTGATAGCAAGAGCTGCTGTATTTATACAGAAAAGTATATAGAGTCCCTTTGTCCCTTTGTCCCTTGTTCTTGTGTTAGCCATTGTTTGGTATGAGGATGACGTATGAGATGAGCCTTGTGCATAGATGCAGGAAGGTGGTGTATAGCCCCTGCCTGGTTTCCATGAATTATTCATTCGTGCAGTGTCAGTCTAAGGATGAAATCATAGAACACTATTGTTCGGGAAAACCCCTCCTTCTGCACCCAGGCCTAGAACTAAGTAAAAGGTTCAGTCCATAAAAGGTGTTTAATCCTTATAAGGCGTTTTAGTCCTTAAAAGTCTCGTTAGTGTGTAATGTAGGGGAGGTGATGTAGGTGAAAGGGTATGATGTTCCCTGGCCTATATTAGGGTACCTATATGAAACATAACACCCACTCCTCCTAACACTCAACAATAATAATACGCAAGTGAGAATCTCATTTTACTAGGTGTCGGCGCATAAAATTATCAATGAGCCATTTAAAATGTTTCTTAAAAACATTAAAAATAGTTTAAAAACAGTTTAAAAACGGAGAGAAAGGAAAAAAAAATTCTCAGAAATATTACTTCTGTTTTAGAATTGTTCCGCAAATCACTGTCCTAAATGAGTTTGACCATACACGTTGAACTACTACAAGCGTTTTTAGAAGGCCATGCTTTTTTAGTGAAAGTGTCAATTTTAGGAAGTGTTCCAAATTTAGCAGAGTTAAATAAACGAAAAATAAAACCTGAATTCTTTCCCAGCACATGAAAAGCCAAATTTAGAATAAATGTCCTGGCTGGGAGACCCAACATCATCGCTGCTTGCTGCCGCAGGGGACGGACCTTGTAACACCTCGCAGAATACGTCAATGGAGCATAGATGAAATTCAGTACTGCCAACAGCTGGTGGAGAGGCAGCCGGTGCTGTAGTAGATACCTCGGTGCCAATGGTGGAGCTGAAGCTCAACCCAGTTGTAAAAGGCACCTGCAGGTTCTCGAGGACTGCATTTGTCAAGATAGGAAAACGCTGGGGACATTGCCAAGTATGGGACCTCAAGGGCTCCAGCCTCGCGTTTAAGTCCGCAGGCATTTCAGTTGCCAGTGTCAGACAGAGGTCCAACACGCATTCGTCACAACAAAACAGGTATCGAAGAACAGGTAAGATGCAGTCCATCCCGACCGGTCTAAACGATAGGAACCAAGCAGCACTTAGTTCTCGAAGGTGAGGTGTGCCTAGATGTTGTACCATGCACTCACTGTATTTCCACTCCAGGAGAGCTTTTGCCATCTCGTTAGTGATTGGGCCGTCCATTGCACAGCAGGTAAACGACAATCAGAATTCCAGCTCTTGAGAGCAAGATCAGAGGTAGACCCCCCAAAATGATTCCAAATACGGAGTGTATAAAGTTTGGAAGAACTCTGAGGATAGTCTGAAAGGTGCTAAGGAATCCTGACCCTATGATCTTAAATAGGTGTACAATACCTCTCGTATCTGACATATTAAAGATACAACCCACCATTTCTGTGAACTGAATGAGGCAGTTTGTATGTATAAGCACCTGTATCTCAGTCAAGGTCCTTACGGTTTGAAGTTCAAAGGTTTCTCGAGCGGAGCTCAAGGGTACAGTTTGCTGTAAAAGTATGGCTTTTATTCTGCTCAAAGTGTCAAATTGTATAAAAAAACCTTCAGCAAAGGCCATAGCGGCCCTTCCCTGACTGTACATGTTGGGGGAAACAATACTTGCATAAAGCAAGTAGCCCTGGCATTCACGGTGACCAGATAGGCGATGCCCGGACGCATGCCACAGCAACCTTGATCGTTCAGCATCAAGTAACTCCCATTCGAGAGTAGCTCGAACACCAATGTAATCACGGCAGCTGGAGCTCCTTTCATGTGGAAGGACAAGTTCGCTATTGACCCACTACAAGCCCCGTGCAACGTAATGTCCTGGCACATGAGAGAACCACTCTTGCATTTTTTACCACTTAGAAACACGTCTCGATCCTCACTCCTGCATGGAAATCAATATGGTAATTCCCAGGATTCCTTAATGTATTCTTTACCCAATTTTTCATATCTGCCTGCCTGCCTTTGCTCAAGGCAATAATGAAACTGAAAGGTTGTGACCGGGAGAGTGATATGGCCTTGAATTAGCCATTCTGTTGATGGTGATTCCGCCACTGTGAATGGTAGCCTGTCCAGTTTTTCAGTACCCAGCATTGTATATTTAGCTTCCCTTTGTGCCATTTCTATCTGTGCAACTGTTAGATTGTATTCAGAAAAGAGAGACGTACTGTTTATAAAATGCCAAGGCACAAAGCCTGCACGCAAAGATTGCAGCGTCCAGCTTAATAACATATTAGTGTTTTAGAGAACAAGGGTACCCCAATATGTGAACCTGGGGTGATACAATGTAGAAGGAAACAATGGTTCTTAATGGCCTATGAAGGTCCAGGACAAAGAGGAGCCCTTAAGAGGGCAGGTGATTTTGCATAGGTACAAAGACTCATAGGGGAGAGTAATACTTAATACAGAGAAAGGGGACAGGAGAAGTCAATATATGACACTTATTTATTATACATAAGATGGATTCAAGTGCTCACATATTCAGTGACAACAAGCGTGACGTGAAGGTGAGGGTGAACTTTAAAAAAAGAACATCGCATTGGCAACAGTTGTGAACCATATTTTGTTAGATCAGTATACAGGGTTCAAGTTGCGTAAGGTCGACGACGTTTCGAACTCAGTTATTCGAGTTCATCTTCAGGACAATTGTGAGCAATTGAACTCTAAATATGAGAAATGCAAAGAAATAAAAATAAATAACTCATAGTGTAGTCCCTGAACTGTATACAGCATCACAATCAATTAAATGTGTGGTACATAATGCTCTCCAAAAAGTGATGCAAAAGAGTACACGTTTAGAATAAACATATTAACATATTAAAACGTAACTGAGATTGGCCGTGTTGTAATATGGCTAAATCTTGTTCCAGTATGTCAATAGCAGAAGATACAATGTTGCCCAATGAATATATCCTGGAGGTCAAAGTTGTTAACCAATTATCTACCACAGCTAAAGCTTTTTCTAAGTTTATATGGTCTATTTCCTGTATTCTCTCTGCAGCCTCTTGTTGGGATATCTTCCAGATTTCAATATAGGCAGCATAAATGCCTGCATATATGAAACATTTATGACGTGTTTTCCTGGGTCCTAGTAAAAAAAGTCCATAAGATCCATGTCAAGTGAGAGTAAAGATAAGTGTTGTTTCACTTCTGCAAGTGTTGAGGTTTCTCGCCAATCGAGGGACAACTTCCCAACACTATAGGATGTCACCACCCCTGGATGTTCTCTCTGTACATAACGTGGGTCTGGCCTATGGACACTGAGTCCCTCTGTGATGTTCAGGAATCCCTTATGACAGCTATTCGTATCTAAGGACCAAACCAACAACTGTTTCCAATTTGGGTCTGTTCTATTGTACTTTAAGATGTCATCTACTGTTGCCCCTTCTTTTGTAGTTGAATTCTGCCACCCCTGTGTTGGTGTTGGAAACCTAAGAGTGTTCAGGTCCTTGTTCTTGGCTAGTCCAAGACAGGATGTCTGTTGCACAGTATCATTTAAAAAGATAATCTGCTGTGGAATGAGGCATGCTCTAAATAGCGCTTCTGTTCCCTGGACTTGCCAGTCCCTCGAACCCCAAACTGATTTTAAGTCAATTTAGTCTTTCTATAGGTCTAATCCCTGGTCAGACAATTGGGCCAAAAAGGAAGCAGAGTAAATCTGTTTAGTGTTTGTCAACATAATTTTCACTGCTGATGTTGGTGCAACCTTATAGTAATATGGGGCTGGATCTGTGGCGTTAAACCCTGAAAAGTATGAAAATTTCTGTGCAAACATTTGTGAACTACTTTTTGGTGGTGTTGGGCAATGTTCCCACTGATGGTACTCGAAAACATTCCTAGGTGCAATGGATTTGTGCAGGAAATGATGACCATAATGTTGGTAACAGTACAATGTGTCATAATCTGAAGACGCCTCTAACATTTCATTATTAGAAAATGCAGCAGTTTTCTCTAAATCAGACAACATGTTATTAACTGTTTCAGAGTCCCAATCATCAGAAAATGTACTTGAGGTAATGATATCACTTAATGAAATTCTAAATATATGATTCATTTTTAAAAGTTCGGTCGGGCCGAATATATTAAAATCAACCTTGTCCCATACTATACCATCCGGTATAGGAACTGCTGTAATGTTCACTGATGACAAGTCTCTTTGCTCACAATGTGATGATAGATGTGGCTTCAGTAGTATGTTGACCTTTTGTGCTGTGGAGCTTTGTTGAAGATAGTGTCCATTAATAAGCATTCTAAAAGTTAGTACTAAGCCAAGCCAGAAAAGAAAAAACTATTTCCCAGAACTTACCCAGAGTTCAATCCAAGGCGATACCAGGTATGTATTTTTTAGAAAGTGAAGAAAGTTCTTCATTTGCTGCTTGAATGGTGTTTTGGCTGATGTCGTTTCCGGCTCCCTTGGATCCAGAGAAAACGTATCAAAGTTCATGAAATAGCCAGAAGCAGTTCGATCAATTCTAGGAATTGCATCAGGATTAGTTGGAATGTTATTTTGTTCTTTACGAGGCATGTTGATGTAAACTTCTGTATTCAGTCTAATTGCAACTTGTGAATTATTCTGATGTTCATTTTGAATTTGAATGTCTAGTTCAAGTGGAACAAGTTCTATAGCATTGTTGCTTAGTCTTTCATTCCTTACAGGTAGTTCTTCAAATGTGATGAGTCTTTCTGTTTGAACTTCTTGGATTGTAGCGAGAGGAGGGCGTCTGCTACTGTGGAGACCACGAGGCCTACTGCTTATTATTGGCCATATAGTGTGGTTTGATTAAGTTGATTGAGACAAATCTTTTCTTATTTTTCCTGGCAAGAGGCGGCAAAAGTACAGTTCTTGTTCCTTGTTCTGCAAGGACTGGTACAAGTGTTCTGTATGAAGGTCCAAATTCCTTTTTCTCCGCAATTTTCTCTCTGACCAGATCCCCGACTTTTGAGATCCAGACAGGGCTTGCCGTGTCGGCCTTGACTTCCCCAGTGGGGGTCTGCTTTAGTCAGACATTGCTTTGTTTTGTCCTGGATTCATTTAGATCCTGTAAAACAGCCAAATGATCATGGATATCAAATGGCTTTTCATCCACCACTGCACCTTCACAATCAAGATTAGGTACCCACATTTGTTTCCCAAAGAGGACTTCATACGGAGTGACACCCCCTAGAGAGTTTTTTTACTGGTTGTTTAATGCCCGCTGTACCCCATAAAGGTGTTTGACCCAATTACCACCCTTGCCTAATACCCTAGCTGTTAAGGATTGCTTTAAATCCCGGTTTTTCCTCTCCACAACTGAATTTCCCTCTGGATGGTACGGAGAGGAGTACCGCAATGCTATGCCCATTCCGTCCATGGCCTCTTTGTAAGCCCGAGAGCTAAACTCAGGGCCGCGGTCAGAATGTAATGTGCTAACTGCGTATGTGCCGATGAAGACTCGCAAATCTTTGATGACAGTTCGAGCGTCAGCTGAGCGCTGAGGCCATACCCATAGGAATCTCGAGCAGGAATCCACTGTAACCATAATATATTTGTAAGCCCCGTCGCAATGATCCAAGTACACACATGCGAGAGGTTTGTCTGATTTTAAAAATGGCGTCTGCGTGGGATTGCTACCGTGGAGCCTTTCATCTGCTGGCAGATGTCGCAATTCAAGACTTAGGGGCCTATTACGATGGCGGGCAGATCGCCCAGCCGGCGGTGGCCATCCGCCTGCCAAAACTCCACACCCGCCTGCCCGCCAAACATTTACCCTGGCGGGGGCACCGCGGCGGACGGAAGTCCATCCGCCGCTTTTCCGCAAGTCGGCAATCAGCACGATTGCCGGCCCTGCGGAAAAGGTCCACAATATGGTGGCAGTGCCTGCACATATTATGATGCTTGCGGTGGGTATGCCTTTCCATGGCGGAGACTCCGCCATGGAGAGGCATACAGTAAATCACTTTGGGGGCCCTTTGCAGGCTCCCGGGCGGTGGGGGGCTGGGTGACTGCACTTGGGGGGTACCTATGGTCATTGCCACGCAGAAGTTGGCAGGCACTGTGTGGTGCCTGTCCCATTGTGCATGGCAATGTACAACATGCCACTTTAACATTGCGGCGGGTGCTGCTCACAGCACCGCCAGCCGCAATGATAAAGATGCTGAATGCGACCGCCAGGGTGGCGGTTGCATCCTTATTGGCCCCGCGGGACCGCCCCACCTCTGGCGGTCGGTCCCGTTTTCTGTTATGGTGGCAGGCGGACAAAGTCTACCCACCATCATAATGGGCCCCATAGTCTTTAGTATGCTTAGTTAACTAGGTAAGAGGTTCAGTCCATAAAAGGCGATCAATCCTTATAAAACACACAAGATGATGGATGGAATGTTACACATTGGCAAAACATTCACCCCCAGTCACAGATCTGGGTTTAATCCATCGTTATTTTGCTCACCACACCACCCCAGTTCAGACATAGCCATATGCAAATCAGTCTTGACACTGTGCCTCATGGGAACAGTCCAGCCCGAACTGCCAAGCCATGTCTTCCCTGGACCGAAATCAAGCATCCTAGGACCGGTATCAGGGTTTCACCCCTTTTCAGCCAGGATAGCTTGACTCCAGTGGCATAGTGAGCACGGGACCCACGTCTTGGCATACTCTTCCCACATAGGGCGAACAGCAAAACACACAAGATGATGGACGGAATGTTGCACATTGACTAAACATTCACCCCCAGTCACAGATCTGGGTTTTAATCCATCGTTATTTTGCTCACCACCCCACCCCAGTTCAGACATGGACATATGCAAATCAGTCTTGACCCTGTGCCTCATGGGAACAGTCCAGCCCGAACTGCCAAGCCATGTCTTCCCTGGACCGGAATCAAGCATCCTAGGACCGGTATCAGGGTTTCACCCCTCTTCAGCCAGGATAGCTTGACTCCAGTGGCGTAGTGAGCACGGGACCCACGTCTGGACATACCCTTCCCACATAGGACGAACAGCAAAATGCACAAGATGATGGACCGAATGTTGCACATTGGCAAATCATTCACCCCCAGTCACAGATCTGGGTTTAATCCATCGGTATTTTGCTCACCACACCACCCCAGTTCAGACATGGCCATATGCAAATCAGTCATGACCCTGTGCCTCATGGGAACATTCAAGCCCGAACTGCCAAGCCATGTCTTCCCTGGACTGGAATCAAGCATCCTAGGACCGGTTTCGGGGTTTCACCCCTCTTACGCCAGGATAGCTTGACTCCAGTGGCGTAGTGAGCACGGGACCCACATCTGGGCATACCCTTCCCACATACGGCGAACAGCAAAACACACAAGATGATGGATGGAATGTTTCACATTGGCAAGACATTCACCCCCAGTCACAGATCTGGGTTTAATCCATCGTTATTTTGCTCACCACACCACCCCAGTTCAGACAAGGCCATATGCAAATCAGTCTTGACTCTGTGCCTCATGGGAACAGTCCATCTCGAACTGCCAAGTCATGTATTCCCTGGACCGGAATCAAGCATCCTAGGACCGGTTTCGGGGTTTCACCCCTCTTCAGCCAGGATAGCTTGACTCCAGTGGCGTAGTGAGCACGGGACCCACGTCTGGGCATACCCTTCCCACATAGGGCGAACAGCAAAACACACAAGATGATGGACGGAATGTTGCATATTGGCAAAACATTAACCCCCAGTCACAGATCTGGGATTAATCCATCGTTATTTTGCTCACCACACCACCCCAGTTCAGACATGGCCATATGCAAATCAGTCTTGACCCTGTGCCTCATGGGAACAGTCCAGCCCGAACTTCCAAGCCGTGTCTTCACTGGACCGGAATCAAGCATCCTAGGACTGGTTACGGGGTTTCACCGCTCTTGAGCCAGGATAGCTTGACTCCAGTGGCGTAGTGAGCACGGGACCCACGTCTGGGCATACCCTTCCCACAAAGGGCGAACAGCAAAACACACAAGATGATGGACAGAATGTTGCACATTGGCAAAACATTCACCCCCAGTCACAGATCTGGGTTTAATCCATCGTTATTTTGCTCACCACACCACCCCAGTTCAGACATGGCCATATGCAAATCAGCCTTGACCCTGTGCCTCATGGGAACAGTCCAGCCCAAACTGCCAAGCCATGTCTTCATTGGACCGGAATCAAGCATCCTAGGACTGGTTTCGGGGTTTCAACCCTCTTCAGCGAGGATAGCTTGACTCCAGTGAACGAGTGAGGGCTGCTATGGAAAACGTGTGAACGTCCCCCTTTACGGCTTCAACAGCCAATGAATTTCCTTCAATGTGAACGCCATCAGGTTGATGACTCAGTGTATGGATCACGTGAGTCCTTGGTAGCTTGTTTTTCAACTCTAATACCTGTTTCCATAGCATTTTATGCTTAATTGTGCCACCTTTCGCATCTTTAAACCCGTTCTGCTCCCAATTTTATAGGTATTCATTATATGACTGAACACAGTAAAATGAATCACACACGAATAGTGTGAGGAATTCGTGATCCGTATTTACAAGTGCCAGTATCAGTGCTTTTAACTCTGCTCTGCAGTCTCCTAGCGATTGCGTTTTTGTGCAACTCTGAAAGAACTTTCCATACTGGATGTAAGGCTTTCGCATTTGGGATGCTAGCCTTTGTAACAGCTTCTAAAGTGGGTTCCGGGGTTACGACAACACTGCGTTTCCCCTGTGCCATTGCTCTTTCTCTTGCTACAGCGGTCTGAAGAGCTGTCAGGATTTTTTCTGTCGAGGTGAAACGCATTTCTGCGTTTGTGTACAGGTGAGATTTGTATGCGATTGGTACTGTTTCTCCTTCATTGAAGGTTAAGTAAGTGTACCCGCATTGGCCCGCAATTATGCGGATGACCAAGTGGCGTACATTTACACCAGTTTGCAAGTGTTTGGAAGCTATCATGCCTTCCTGGATTGAACAAAGAATATTAGTATGTTCTGGTGTCCAATTTCTGTCTGAAATTCAGGTTTTATTAAGTCGTAAAAAGGTTTACCCTTTGTACGTAATCTAAAATGTATGTTCTGCCAAAATTTAGGAATCCTAGTATTGATTG
Organism: Triturus cristatus; assembly: GCF_964204655.1. NCBI lineage: Eukaryota > Metazoa > Chordata > Amphibia > Caudata > Salamandridae > Triturus > Triturus cristatus. The sequence goes on from NC_140593.1 coordinate 887,961,036, forward strand.
TACATCTTTTAATGATTTTGGAGGCTGGAGCAGCGTACACTTTTCTAATAAGTTTGCCGCTAGACTTTTCACTTGACAGCTCATATCCCAAAAATAGGACATTGAGGTATGCTATTTTGATTTTTTAAAAGTTACATCTGTTTCCCTTTCTGGAAATACCCCAGGGCTATTCCTATACCCTTGGGGGAGTCGACAAAATTGTCGTTGTGACCCTAACGCTGAGAATGCGGTCAGATACCTGCTTTTAGGGGCTATATTTTGGCAAAACAATCCATTTGAGATATCAAATGTTTTGTATTTTTTCCGCACGATGTTATTCATTAATGCGGCACTATGTGCATTTTGGACAGCAAATGTCTTTGTGCATGAGTTTAGATGTCTGTAAACTAAAACTAGATGATATGTAGTGTCAGGTTTAGAGATGGGAAACAAAATATTGTTCATTGGCGAGGTACATTTTTCAATGACCCCCTGATATTCAATTTGATCTAAGATCTCCCTGACCTGTGTTTAAGCTTCTTGCTTTATTGGGTATTGCCTCTGAGCATTAGGTGAACCTTTTAACAGGATCATGTGGTAGGTTGAGTCCTCATCCCACCCAGCGTGATGATTTGTGTGCAATGCTGGAGCTTGGGCTACTGCCCACTCCCGTTCATATGTATGTTTAAGGTGAACGGGAACATGGTCGGAAAATGCAGGAAAAATTATACTTTCTCCCCTGGGGCACTCCATTACGAATGCTGGCGGCCAATCTTGTTCGGCTAACAGGGTGTAATAATCAGATAAGTTCATCCAAAAGAGACCTTTTACTTTCCTGGGATTGTCCCCCTCCATCCGCAGTGTTATTTCATGTAACTCATGTAGCACGCTCACCCTTTTATCTGGTGTTTCCACCGTGATGTAATCATTCAAGTCTGCTGTCACCAGAAATTCCTTCTGGCGAGCTATTGCTACGTCTGCCGCACTGTCTAGCATCGTCAGAGCCCATTCAGAAGTTGTGTCCGCAGAATTCTGAGCATGTCTTATTTTCAGACCAGCAACTTTCGTTTTCTTAAGTTGAGGTTTTGATTTTGGCTTATCTTCTTTTTTGGAAGTAAAGTCTTGAGCTTGCTGCTTGTCTCTGGACTGTGTGCGCGCCTCTCTGTATTCTGACCGTTCTTCTCACTCTGAGTTTTTCTTCGAGCCTTGAAATGAACGAGAGGAGAGTGTATCAGTATCCTGATACCTGTCGGGTTTCCTAATATTATCTCTATTCCTAAGGTTGTACCTCTTTTCAGAGGGCTCCTGTGGAGGAGACCTACCTCGGACTGAGATCTGTTGTCTTTAAACTTTTGTTGGTTTTTATTATCCCATTTCTTTTTAGAAGAAGTCGGTGTCTGCTTAGAAGTGTCCTTTTTGGGACTGACCATTAGTTGAGGTTTTACAGCTTTTCCCCCCAAACTATCCCTGTCTAACTCTGCATACGAAGTTTCACTTATTTTGGGTGGTTCATTCTCCTGAATTAAAGAAGAGAGCTCCCGTAGGCGTTGGCGGATTGCCAGTGATGCTGCTTCCCCTTTAATGTTAGCTAGTATTACGGCTGATACCTGGTCAAAGTTATTTAATAACTTCATCCCCAAGTTCAGAGCAGGCTCTGCTCCATACTCATTTTGTATTTGTCTTAATACATCTGGTAACACTGATAATGAAGGAATACCATGAGTTCTGGTATATATGGAAGCAAAGACTGTACCCCTAGAGGTACAATCCTCTAACTGTGGTGTAATCCCCATGGGCAAGCAGATTGTTAACATTCTGTATTTTTCAAATAGTGAGGTATTTGGGAATACTGCTTCTAACTGGGTTATTTTCTGAGCTACTCAGAAAGGAATTTGTTCACGTTTTGTGGGCAATGTACCCATTACCGCTTGTAATGTTTGTGGGGTAATTTTAGTAGCTGTGCTCTGTGTAGGAGCTGCATTTGGTGTAATTACTGTTGGTTGGACCGCAAGTGTCCTCATGACAAATTGGGTCATATTTCTGTGAAGTTTTATCAACTCTTTGTGTTGAAAAAGCAATTCATTATTTGGCATTGTGTCAATGTCAGGATGTGGTGCATAGGTCGCTAATATCGGCCATGTTGCTCCTGGTCTTCCTAATGGACCGAGTCTTGCTCTTCTTCTTGAGTGGGGTAGGGCGCCATTAAACCAGAAAATATGTTCCTTGTAGGTAAGCAGAATTTCACTCTCCTCAAACGGAGTGTAGACAGCTGGGACTTCTTCATGTATATAATAATGAAATGTTTTTGTTATAGCATTTGCTGTTGGGAATGTAACCCATGAATAGAACACCTCTGTTTGGAAATCTTTGTGTGTCTCTATCATGAATATTACTATCCCTCCTCTGGCTAGTAAACTATGTTTGAGGAGTTTAAGTGTGAGTGTGTGTCTTACATTGGGTGCAATATGTATTGCATTGTCATTTTCCTCCTCATCTGACTGATGTGCTTGTGCCAGCGGGTCTAATTCTCCTTTTTCGGTAGTCATTGTGTTTAAGACTCAGAATAACTGTCCAAGGAAATCAAGATAAGGTGTTTGCACAATTTCGGGAACTAAATGTCCTTCAAGCTTGATTAATCAACAGCCAATAAATATGATATCTCGCCTACTCGGCTGTGGCGGAGTTTGTGCCCAACCACTCCAGACGTCTCTGGTTTTTGTGAGTAGGGGTCTCTGAGAATAGACACGACTGAACTACTCAGATTCTACTGTTAAAAAAGTACCAAACTAACGTTGGGCTTCATGTAGTGTAGTTCCTATAGTACCCCTGCAGGACCTGTGCTTTTGGATAACATATACTGTGGGTCTGGTGGCAGACTGATTCTGAGCACCCCCACCACGTATGTTAGCCTGTTTGTATTAGCTAGCTCACAGTGCCACTAGAATCTCCTTTTTATTAGAGAGATTCGTTTTTGGCAACCTCAGAACACAACAACCCTGATTCCTCAGACTCGTGGAAACAATGTACTACTTTTTGCTCCGTCACTAGGTCTTGCTCATTTGGTCTCAGATAGTTACACAGAAAAAAAAGTCGAGCGTGTTTACAATAGGAATTTATTGCACAGTTGTTCATCTAGTGTACAATATATGTGCTGTGACAACTATTAAACAGTAGCAGAGATATATGATCAGCAGTACAGTGAATAAAAAGGGTTAGTACAGTTCTACCATTTTGCAATAGCCATGAACATATACATGAATATAAAATGCAGTTAGAAATTAAAGCGCATACTCCTACGATGCCTGTCTAGATGTACCTAAGTGTACCTAGCATGTGAGTATGTACAAAAGAAGCCAAGAATCACGCTAGGATTTAGTGAAACCCATTACCTGAATAAGGAGAGTGAGGGACCTTGTCCTGGTCTCGAGTTGGACACCCCGCAAGGGATGATTAGACAACTGTCAGCTGGATCGACTGCATGCAGGAGCCTCAGCGTCTCTGGTCAGTGTTTCGGCTTGGAAGTCTTGGTTCCCTCCAACTACTGATAGCAAGAGGCGCTGTATTTATACAGAAAAGTATTTAAAGTCCCTTTGTACCTTGTTCTTGTGTTAGACATTTTGGATATGAGGATGATGTATGAGATGAACCTTGTGCGTAGATAGTAGGAAGGTGGTGTATAGCCCCTGCCTGATTTCCAAGTAGGCTCATGAATTAATCATTCGTGCAGTGTCAGTCTAAGGATAAAATCATAGAAAACTATTGTTCGGGGAAAAACCCTCCTTCTGCATCCAGGCCTAGAACTAGGTAAAAGGTTCAGTCCATAAAAGGCCTTCAATCCTTATAAGGCGTTTTGTCCTTAAAAGACTCGTTAGTGTGTAAGGTAGGGGAGGTGATGTAGGTGAAAGGGTATGATGTTCCCTGGGCCTATTTTAGGGTTTTATAAACAAAGGAGGGACACGGAGCCGAGTTTTTTGAGGTCCTGCTCACAGGCACCAAAGGGAGATATGTGTAAAGAGGTTGAGCAGTTCCTAATTAGCTAAGACTATGGGGGAAGGGGAGAAAGGGAAAGGGGAAGACAGGTCTTTCTTCGTAATGCCCTCACACACACCAAGGGATGTCATGCTTCATCATGCATTTGCCCCTCGTCAAGCCGGCGCTGCAATGCCTGACGGGCTCCCGGAACCCGGGCTCTTTGTCGGGGATCTTTTGAAGAAGCCGTAGGGTGCGTGTGGGTGTGAGGGCTGGGTAGTGCACAAGGCGTCAGGTGAATAAAATAGGTATAGAGCAGTCCTACTTAGGTCAAGGGTTTATTATTGAGGTAGCTCTAGCCTAGTTTAAGACTGTGTAGAAGCCTTTGTTTTGGAGTAATGTTCCTAAAGGGCTAATGTAGTGAAAGTGGCCAACATGTTTCGTGCCCAGACTGCCCCCAAGGGGTCAATGGCACTTCGTCAGGACCGATGAGATAATTGTGTATTGAGTGCACTACCGTCTAGCTCAATGAAGTCAAATGTGCTAGCGGCGGTAGGGAGTATACTAAGGGACTGGTACTGGGGTATACTATAGACCTGTGGGAGAAGGGAGAGGTAAAAAACAAGGGACAAACAACCAAGAGTTAAATCAACAAAAAGACGTATGAATCATGCACTGAGCTTTTTAAGTGCAGATCATGTGAACACACGTGTTGTGTTTAGTGCCTTCACTGGGGGTGAACTAACCCTCAATTTTGGAGCATGAACAATCAACGAAACAAAAACAAAGTTATTGCAGGCTAATTGCGTTGATGGTAATACATAATGCAACGTAAACAATAGTTGTTACATGAACGTAGTGAATAAATAAATGTGAGGGTGCCTTAAGAGTTGTGTAACACCAACAACCCGTAAACAAAGTGCTAGTAGTCGCGCTAGATCTCATGACTCAGGAGTCGAGTCGTGGTGAACTCCAGTGAAACTTTAACGGATGGGAGCAAGTAGATCTATTCAAGAAATTACATGCGGGAAACACCGTTACTAGGAGTGGCGCGGCCAGGGTAACACGCTTGCTATTAAGGCTCCGTCCGAGCGGTAGCTACGGAAGGGGTTCCGAAATTATGACTAAGTTGGAATACTGCAAGATGCGTGCGTCAGGTGAAAAGGAAGAAGGCGTGCGAAGGTAGTGTGTACAACCGGCACCCTAATTGAATCAATAAAGGTAGCGGGAAACGCCCGGTATCACCGGGGGTAGGCGCAGGACATACATGCGCGATTAAAACACTAGTGACAGATACGAAAGTAGTACAAAGGCGCGGAGACTCACCCCTCGTAACCCAGTTCAAGCTGACGGGGTTGGACCAGAGCACTTTAGTTACTCCGATCGCTGGGGAAACAAGGACAGAACGCCCACGATATAAACAAGGATGATTCTAGTGAATGGCACCAAAGGCTTACCGTGGAGGCAGGAGTAGCAGGTGTATACTCACAAGTGTAGGCGGGCAACTAGCGATCGTCCTACCCTCGCTCTGGGCCCCGTGAAGAGTACTTCCGGCGGGCCACTATAAATAGCGATGTCAGTAACGTAGGTAGGAGTGGCGGCCATATGGGGTGAGGATGTATTGAAACTTTATTGACTAAGGATGTCAAGGTATTGAGAATAGTAACCTAGACAATTGACATCCATATAGGGGTAAGTAGGCGTGGACTGATCATGTAACAGACCTACCTGTAAAGTCTTCAGTTAAAAAACGCAAGTAGAGGACTCTAAGTGGGAGGTTAGGACAACAGGTCGGAGGTCAATGTTATTCTAGGACAGTATAGGCAGGGCGAGTTAACGGTGCAGTTCAGCCCAAGGTATGTCATCGTTCAACCCCCTTGTGTGTCCCCCCAATTTGAACACCCAACATTGTTCCTTCCTGAATAAGGCTTCTCTGGTGATGGTAGGGAAGGCTTCTAGAATTGTCCACTCTAAATCGTTTGGGGTGTGATTGTGTTCCACGTAGTGTGAGCACATTTTGGTGTTGTTTTTTTTGTAACGTACATTACTCCTATGTTCAGTTATTCTTGTTTTTACTGTACGTGTGGTCATCCCTATGTATTGGAGGTGGCAGGGACACGTAATGAGATAGATGCAATTACGTGTGTTACAGTTTGTGTGGTTTTTTTGGGTCCAGGTCCAATTAGGGGTGAGTTGAACAGTTTTTGTTGCTCGAGTTAGCGGACAGGCGACACATTGGCCGCAGGGATAATGTCCGGTAACCGGGGGTAGATTCAATAAGGTGGTGGGAGCTGTTGGGGCTGATTTTTTTGGTCTGGTGTTGATGAGTAGGTCCTTGATATTGGCTGTGCGTCTGAAAGCAAACCTTGGCTTGTCAAGGTTTAGGTCGCCAGATTCAAGTATTCTCCAATGTTTGTTGATGACCCTTTTTTAACATATTGGACTCAGAGGTGAAGGTGGTCACACATGTTATGAGGTTTGTTTCTGGTTTGGTCTGTGATTCAAGGAGACTAGATCTGTTTGTGTTACGTGCTCGTTTTTGTGCATTAGTGATAATGCGGACAGGATATTGTCTCTGAGCCAAGTTGACACTAAGCTCGGATGCTTGTCTTTTGTAGTCTTCTATGTTACTACAGTTTCTACGAATGCGTAAGAATTGGCCGTATGGAAGGTTCTCCCTAAGGGCCTTTGGATGGAAACTATGATACTGCAAGGGACAATGGCTGTCGGTTGGTTTTTTGTAGGTTATGGTTTCCAATTTTCCCATTTTTTTGATGATTGTCAGGTCGAGAAATGGCAGTTCCTGTTCTGAACAATTTGCAGTGAATTTTAGGTAGGGGTTAAGGTTATTGATCCATGATAGGAAGTTTGGGATCATATCTTTATTGCCCTTCCAGAAGATTAAAATATCGTCGATATAACGTCTCCAAAGGAGAATGTTATATCGAGAAAGGGTTGGTATTCGTGAGCACATACCTCGCCTCAAAGTCTGACATATAGAGGCATGCCAGACTCGGGGCGAAGGTACTGCCCATCGAAGTACCCTGTGTCTGATGAAACAACTGATCCTCAAACTGAAAGAAGTTTTCTGTGAGAGCGATGTTAGCACACTCCATGATAATGCTCACGGGAGTTGGTGAGTACCAGTTGGTGTTGAGCAATATTGTCTCCACTACCTCAAGAGTGTTAAGCTGAGGAATGTTAGTATAGAGGGCCTTCACGTCCAGTGTAAGAAGTACATCTGGTAGCGGACCCTCTGTGTTGGTTGTTTCGATGAGTCTCAAGACATCTCTGGTGTCTTGGAGGAATGTTGGAGTCGCCCGGACTAGTGGGCGTAGAAAGTGATCACAGAATTTGGATAATGGTTCCAAGAGGGACCCTATGCCAGAGACGATGGGTCTCCCAGGTGGAGGGGAGACCCCTTTGTGAATTTTTGGCAGCGTGTAGAAATAGGGTAGTCTGGGGTTTGGATTAATGAGGAACTCTGCTTCATTTTTGGAGATCCACCCTTGGTTGAATGCCGCTGTGACCATTGAGCCTATTTTGGTTGAAAGGCGTGGGGTTGGGTCTATGGTAAGGGGTGTGTAATAGTTGGTATTCTGTACCTGGCGTAGGCATTCCGTCCGGTAGTCAGTGCTAGCCATAATGACAAAGGCTCCGACTTTGTCTGCTTCCATGATGGTTATGGAAGCGTCGTTAGATAATGTTTTTATGGCTGTGATTTCAGCATTGGTAGTGTTGGAGAAATTAGGTATAAGGCGCTTCTCAGTTATTTCTTTGAGCACAGCTTTTTCGAAGGTTAGTACTTCTGGTGGTACCATGCTGGTTGTTGGTGTGAAAGTGGAGGGTTTTCGTAAGCCGGTGTCTGTTGAAGGTAAATCCGGTCGATTGCCAAAATAAGCCTTCAGGCGGATCTTCCTGAAAAGATTTTGGATTTCACAGTTGGTCCGAAAAAGGTCCACTTTTGGGGTAAGGACAAACCCTAGGCCTTTTTTTAGGATATTGGTTTCTGTGACTGTGAGGGGTCGTTCCGATAAATTTACGATCAGTTTTTCTTCTCCTGGTGACTCCGCAGTTCCATGTGCAGTGGTTGTTATTGCAACTGATCCTGCCATTGTACTTGTTTCGGTTGGTTCTGTACGCCTCTTCTTCTTCTGCCTCGCCCTTTGCCCCAGCCTCTGCCTAAAAAAGGTTGTGGTTGAAAGGGGGCAAAGAGTGGTGGTGGTCCATGTGGGTATTGCCATAGCGGTGGTCCATGGAATGGAACTGGTCCTTGGAATGGGGTGGGTCCCTGGAAGGGCATGGGCCCTTGGTAGGGTTGTTGGCCATAACCATACATGGCGTTCGCTGGTCTTCTGTGTTGTAGGTTGTATTGGTAAGTGCCTTGTGTATCGGAGCTGGAATTACTTCCTGAGGAGTTAGTTCTCCGGCGTGAGTTTGTGCTATCATCTGAGGAGTAATCGTCTCCTGAAGGTATGTAGTCATCTTTGAGATAAGGATATATTTTTTCTTTGCTGAATCGCGTGATGTCCTTCTGGAGCTTCGTTACTTTTTGTCGCATCAAATAATCTTTGTTGTCATTAATTTCTTTGGTAATTTCTGCCAATTTGGCCTTGAAAGAGGCGTTGGCAATATTTGCCTTCATGGTGCCTTCTGCTATGGTGATTTTGAGAATGAGTTCGTCGGCCAGTCTTTTGGCAGTCTTGATAATGAGTACCAGAAGATCCCTGGTACATTTCCATGCCACCAGCGACCATTCTTCCATGAATTGTTTGTCCTCAAGGAAGATCCTGGGGGTGTTGGTGACAATCAATCCATTGGGTGCTATATTAGCACGCAAGTATTCTGTCATGATGGCACCATGCATGATTATTTTCATGAGTTGCCTTTTCATGTTGGTAATGGTTGTCCAACACCGGAAGAGCAGCTGGTCGATGCTCCTCCATCTGGGTCCAATATTGAGGGTCCACTCAGTATTTCTGAGACGCAGTCCTCACCAAAGGAGAGGCCTTGGTTATTTTCCATGGTTGCGGCTAGACAGCAGAACAATGGCTTAGTAAAATAAGAAAGTCCCACGGCTGAGCCGCCGCGCTAAACTTTATAAACAAAGGAGCGACACGGAGCCGAGTTTTTTGAGGTCCTGCTCACAGGCACCAAAGGGAGATCTGTGTAAAGAGGTTGAGCAGTTCCTAATTAGCTAAGACTATGGGGAAAGGGGAGAAAGGGAAAGGGGAAGACAGGTCTTTCTTCGTAATGCCCTCACACACCCCAAGGGATGTCATGCTTCATCATTTGGGCATTTGCCCCTCGTCAAGCCGGCGCTGCAATGCCTGACGGGCTCCCGGAACCTGGGCTCTTTGTCGGGGATCTTTTGAAGAAGCCGTAGGGTGCGTGCGGGTGTGAGGGCTGGGTAGTGCACAAGGCGTCAGGTGAATAAAATAGGTATAGAGCAGTCCTACTTAGGTCAAGTGTTTATTATTGAGGTAGCTCTAGCCTAGTTTAAAACTGTGTAGAAGCCTTTGTTTTGGAGTAATGTTCCTAAAGGTCTAATGTAGTGAAAGTGGTCAACATATTTCGTGCCCAGACTGACCCCAAGGGGTCAATGGCACTTCGTCAGGACCGATGAGATAATTGTGTATTGAGTGCACTACCGTCTAGCTCAATGAAGTCAAATGTGCTAGTGGCGGTAGGGAGTACACTAAGGGACTGGTACTGGGGTATACTATAGACCTGTGGGAGAAGGGAGAGATAAAAAACAAGGGACAAACAACCAAGAGTTAAATCAACGAAAAGACATATGAATCATGCACTGAGCTTTTTAAGTGCAGATCATGTGAACACTCGTGTTGTGTTTAGTGCCTTCACTGGGGGTGAACTAACCCTCAATTTTGGAGCATGAAGAATCAACGAAACAAAAACAAAGTTATTGCAGGCTAATTGCGTTGATGGTAATACATAATGCAACGTAAACAATAGTTGTTACATGAACGTAGTGAATAAATAAATGTGAGGGTGCCTTAAGAGTTGTGTAACACCAACAACCCGTAAACAAAGTGCTAGTAGTCGCGCTAGATCTCATGACTCAGGAGTCGAGTCGTGGTGAACTCCAGTGAAACTTTAACGGATGGGAGCAAGTAGATCTATTCAAGAAATTACATGCGGGAAACACCGTTACTAGGAGTGGCGCGGCCAGGGTAACACGCTTGCTATTAAGGCTCCGTCCGAGCGGTAGCTACGGAAGGGGTTCCGAAATTATGACTAAGTTGGAATACTGCAAGATGCGTGCGTCAGGTGAAAAGGAAGAAGGCGTGCGAAGGTAGTGTGTACAACCGGCACCCTAATTGAATCAATAAAGGTAGCGGGAAACGCCCGGTATCACCGGGGGTAGGCGCAGGACATACATGCGCGATTAAAACACTAGTGACAGATACGAAAGTAGTACAAAGGCGCGGAGACTCACCCCTCGTAACCCAGTTCAAGCTGACGGGGTTGGACCAGAGCACTTTAGTTACTCCGATCGCTGGGGAAACAAAGACAGAACGCCCACGATATAAACAAGGATGATTCTAGTGAATGGCACCAAAGGCTTACCGTGGAGGCAGGAGTAGCAGGTGTATACTCACAAGTGTAGGCGGGCAACTAGCGATCGTCCTACCCTCGCTCTGGGCCCCGTGAAGAGTACTTCCGGCGGGCCACTATAAATAGCGATGTCAGTAACGTAGGTAGGAGTGGCGGCCATATGGGGTGAGGATGTATTGAAACTTTATTGACTAAGGATGTCAAGGTATTGAGAATAGTAACCTAGACAATTGACATCCATATAGGGGTAAGTAGGCGTGGACTGATCATGTAACAGACCTACCTGTAAAGTCTTCAGTTAAAAAACGCAAGTAGAGGACTCTAAGTGGGAGGTTAGGACAACAGGTCGGAGGTCAATGTTATTCTAGGACAGTATAGGCAGGGCGAGTTAACGGTGCAGTTCAGCCCAAGGTATGTCATCGTTCAACCCCCTTGTGTGTCCCCCCAATTTGAACACCCAACATTGTTCCTTCCTGAATAAGGCTTCTCTGGTGATGGTAGGGAAGGCTTCTAGAATTGTCCACTCTAAATCGTTTGGGGTGTGATTGTGTTCCACGTAGTGTGAGCACATTTTGGTGTTGTTTTTTTTGTAACGTACATTACTCCTATGTTCAGTTATTCTTGTTTTTACTGTACGTGTGGTCATCCCTATGTATTGTAGGTGGCAGGGACACGTAATGAGATAGATGCAATTACGTGTGTTACAGTTTGTGTGGTTTTTTTGGGTCCAGGTCCAATTAGGGGTGAGTTGAACAGTTTTTGTTGCTCGAGTTAGCGGACAGGCGACACATTGGCCGCAGGGATAATGTCCGGTAACCGGGGGTAGATTCAATAAGGTGGTGGGAGCTGTTGGGGCTGATTTTTTTGGTCTGGTGTTGATGAGTAGGTCCTTGATATTGGCTGTGCGTCTGAAAGCAAACCTTGGCTTGTCAAGGTTTAGGTCGCCAGATTCAAGTATTCTCCAATGTTTGTTGATGACCCTTTTTTAACATATTGGACTCAGAGGTGAAGGTGGTCACACATGTTATGAGGTTTGTTTCTGGTTTGGTCTGTGATTCAAGGAGACTAGATCTGTTTGTGTTACGTGCTCGTTTTTGTGCATTAGTGATAATGCGGACAGGATATTGTCTCTGAGCCAAGTTGACACTAAGCTCGGATGCTTGTCTTTTGTAGTCTTCTATGTTACTACAGTTTCTACGAATGCGTAAGAATTGGCCGTATGGAAGGTTCTCCTTAAGGGCCTTTGGATGGAAACTATGATACTGCAAGGGACAATGGCTGTCGGTTGGTTTTTTGTAGGTTATGGTTTCCAATTTTCCCATTTTTTTGATGATTGTCAGGTCGAGAAATGGCAGTTCCTGTTCTGAACAATTTGCAGTGAATTTTAGGTAGGGGTTAAGGTTATTGATCCATGATAGGAAGTTTGGGATCATATCTTTATTGCCCTTCCAGAAGATTAAAATATCGTCGATATAACGTCTCCAAAGGAGAATGTTATATCGAGAAAGGGTTGGTATTCGTGAGCACATACCTCGCCTCAAAGTCTGACATATAGAGGCATGCCAGACTCGGGGCGAAGGTACTGCCCATCGAAGTACCCTGTGTCTGATGAAACAACTGATCCTCAAACTGAAAGAAGTTTTCTGTGAGAGCGATGTTAGCACACTCCATGATAATGCTCACGGGAGTTGGTGAGTACCAGTTGGTGTTGAGCAATATTGTCTCCACTACCTCAAGAGTGTTAAGCTGAGGAATGTTAGTATAGAGGGCCTTCACGTCCAGTGTAAGAAGTACATCTGGTAGCGGACCCTCTGTGTTGGTTGTTTCGATGAGTCTCAAGACATCTCTGGTGTCTTGGAGGAATGTTGGAGTCGCCCGGACTAGTGGGCGTAGAAAGTGATCACAGAATTTGGATAATGGTTCCAAGAGGGACCCTATGCCAGAGACGATGGGTCTCCCAGGTGGAGGGGAGACCCCTTTGTGAATTTTTGGCAGCGTGTAGAAATAGGGTAGTCTGGGGTTTGGATTAATGAGGAACTCTGCTTCATTTTTGGAGATCCACCCTTGGTTGAATGCCGCTGTGACCATTGAGCCTATTTTGGTTGAAAGGCGTGGGGTTGGGTCTATGGTAAGGGGTGTGTAATAGTTGGTATTCTGTACCTGGCGTAGGCATTCCGTCCGGTAGTCAGTGCTAGCCATAATGACAAAGGCTCCGACTTTGTCTGCTTCCATGATGGTTATGGAAGCGTCGTTAGATAATGTTTTTATGGCTGTGATTTCAGCATTGGTAGTGTTGGAGAAATTAGGTATAAGGCGCTTCTCAGTTATTTCTTTGAGCACAGCTTTTTCGAAGGTTAGTACTTCTGGTGGTACCATGCTGGTTGTTGGTGTGAAAGTGGAGGGTTTTCGTAAGCCGGTGTCTGTTGAAGGTAAATCCGGTCGATTGCCAAAATAAGCCTTCAGGCGGATCTTCCTGAAAAGATTTTGGATTTCACAGTTGGTCCGAAAAAGGTCCACTTTTGGGGTAAGGACAAACCCTAGGCCTTTTTTTAGGATATTGGTTTCTGTGACTGTGAGGGGTCGTTCCGATAAATTTACGATCAGTTTTTCTTCTCCTGGTGACTCCGCAGTTCCATGTGCAGTGGTTGTTATTGCAACTGATCCTGCCATTGTACTTGTTTCGGTTGGTTCTGTACGCCTCTTCTTCTTCTGCCTCGCCCTTTGCCCCAGCCTCTGCCTAAAAAAGGTTGTGGTTGAAAGGGGGCAAAGAGTGGTGGTGGTCCATGTGGGTATTGCCATAGCGGTGGTCCATGGAATGGAACTGGTCCTTGGAATGGGGTGGGTCCCTGGAAGGGCATGGGCCCTTGGTAGGGTTGTTGGCCATAACCATACATGGCGTTCGCTGGTCTTCTGTGTTGTAGGTTGTATTGGTAAGTGCCTTGTGTATCGGAGCTGGAATTACTTCCTGAGGAGTTAGTTCTCCGGCGTGAGTTTGTGCTATCATCTGAGGAGTAATCGTCTCCTGAAGGTATGTAGTCATCTTTGAGATAAGGATATATTTTTTCTTTGCTGAATCGCGTGATGTCCTTCTGGAGCTTCGTTACTTTTTGTCGCATCAAATAATCTTTGTTGTCATTAATTTCTTTGGTAATTTCTGCCAATTTGGCCTTGAAAGAGGCGTTGGCAATATTTGCCTTCATGGTGCCTTCTGCTATGGTGATTTTGAGAATGAGTTCGTCGGCCAGTCTTTTGGCAGTCTTGATAATGAGTACCAGAAGATCCCTGGTACATTTCCATGCCACCAGCGACCATTCTTCCATGAATTGTTTGTCCTCAAGGAAGATCCTGGGGGTGTTGGTGACAATCAATCCATTGGGTGCTATATTAGCACGCAAGTATTCTGTCATGATGGCACCATGCATGATTATTTTCATGAGTTGCCTTTTCATGTTGGTAATGGTTGTCCAACACCGGAAGAGCAGCTGGTCGATGCTCCTCCATCTGGGTCCAATATTGAGGGTCCACTCAGTATTTCTGAGACGCAGTCCTCACCAAAGGAGAGGCCTTGGTTATTTTCCATGGTTGCGGCTAGACAGCAGAACAATGGCTTAGTAAAATAAGAAAGTCCCACGGCTGAGCCGCCGCGCTAAACTTTATAAACAAAGGAGCGACACGGAGCCAAGTTTTTTGAGGTCCTGCTCACAGGCACCAAAGGGAGATCTGTGTAAAGAGGTTGAGCAGTTCCTAATTAGCTAAGACTATGGGGAAAGGGGAGAAAGGGAAAGGGGAAGACAGGTCTTTCTTCGTAATGCCCTCACACACCCCAAGGGATGTCATGCTTCATCATTTGGGCATTTGCCCCTCGTCAAGCCGGCGCTGCAATGCCTGACGGGCTCCCGGAACCTGGGCTCTTTGTCGGGGATCTTTTGAAGAAGCCGTAGGGTGCGTGCGGGTGTGAGGGCTGGGTAGTGCACAAGGCGTCAGGTGAATAAAATAGGTCTAGAGCAGTCCTACTTAGGTCAAGTGTTTATTATTGAGGTAGCTCTAGCCTAGTTTAAAACTGTGTAGAAGCCTTTGTTTTGGAGTAATGTTCCTAAAGGTCTAATGTAGTGAAAGTGGTCAACATATTTCGTGCCCAGACTGACCCCAAGGGGTCAATGGCACTTCGTCAGGACCGATGAGATAATTGTGTATTGAGTGCACTACCGTCTAGCTCAATGAAGTCAAATGTGCTAGTGGCGGTAGGGAGTACACTAAGGGACTGGTACTGGGGTATACTATAGACCTGTGGGAGAAGGGAGAGATAAAAAACAAGGGACAAACAACCAAGAGTTAAATCAACGAAAAGACATATGAATCATGCACTGAGCTTTTTAAGTGCAGATCATGTGAACACTCGTGTTGTGTTTAGTGCCTTCACTGGGGGTGAACTAACCCTCAATTTTGGAGCATGAAGAATCAACGAAACAAAAACAAAGTTATTGCAGGCTAATTGCGTTGATGGTAATACATATTGCAATGTAAACAATAGTTGTTACATGTACGCAGTGAACAAATAAACGTGAGGGTGCCTTAAGAGTTGTGTAACACCAACAACCCGTAAACAAAGTGCTAGTAGTCGCGCTAGATCTCATGACTCAGGAGTCGAGTCGTGGTGAACTCCAGTGAAACTTTAACGGATGGGAGCAGGTAGATCTATTCGAGAAATTACATGCGGGAAACACCGTTACTAGGAGTGGCGCGGCCAGGGTAACACGCTTGCTATAAAGGCTCCGTCCGAGCAGTAGCTACGGAAGGGGTTCCGAAATTATGACTAAGTTGGAATACTGCAAGATGCGTGCGTCAGGTGAAAAGGGAGAAGGCGTGCGAAGGTAGTGTGTACAACCAGCACCCTAATTGAATCAATAAAGGTAGCGGGAAACGCCCGGTATCACCGGGGGTAGGCGCAGGATATACATGCGCAAATTAAACACTAGTGACAGATACGAAAGTAGTACAAAGGCGGGGAGACTCACCCCTCGTAACCCAGTTCAAGCTGACGGGGATGGACCAGAGCACTTTAGTTACTCCGATTGCTGGGGAAACAAAGACAGAACGCCCACGATATAAACAAGGATGATTCTAGTGAATGGCACCAAAGGCTTACCGTGGAGGCAGGAGTAGCAGGTGTATACTCACAAGTGTAGGCGGGCAACTAGCGATCGTCCTACCCTCGCTCTGGGCCCCGTGAGGAGTACTTCCGGCAGGCCACTATAGCTATTTATAGTGGAATCATCCTTGTTTATATCGTGGGCGTTCTGTCTTTGTTTCCCCAGCGATCGGAGTAACTAAAGTGCCCTGGTCCATCCCGGTCAGCTTGAACTGGGTTACGAGGGGTGAGTCTCCCCGCCTTTGTACTACTTTCGTATCTGTCACTAGTGTTTTAATCGCGCATGTATGTCCTGTGCCTACCCCCGGTGATACCGGGCGTTTCCCGCTATCTTTATTGATTCAATTAGGGTGCCGGTTGTACACACTACCGTCGCACGCCTTCTCCCTTTTCACCTGACGCACGCATCTTGCAGCATTCCAACTTAGTCATAATTTCGGAACCCCTTCCGTAGCTACCGCTCGGACGGAGCCTTTATAGCAAGCGTGTTACCCTGGCCGCGCCACTCCTAGTAACGGTGTTTCCCGCATGTAATTTCTCGAATAGATCTACTTGCTCCTATCCGTTAAAGTTTCACTGGAGTTCACCACGACTCGACTCCTGAGTCATGAGATTTAGCGCGACTACTAGCACTTTGTTTACGGGTTGTTGGTGTTACACAACTCTTAAGGCACCCTCACGTTTATTTATTCACTACGTACATGTAACAACTATTGTTTACATTGCAATATGTATTACCATCAACGCAATTAGCCTGCAATAACTTTGTTTTTGTTTCGTTGATTGTTCATGCTCCAAAATTGAGGGTTAGTTCACCCCCAGTGAAGGTACTAAACACAACACGTGTGTTCACATGATCTGCACTTAAAAAGCTCAGTGCATGATTCATACGTCTTTTCGTTGATTTAACTCTTGGTTGTTTGTCCCTTGTTTTTTACCTCTCCCTTCTCCCACAGGTCTATAGTATACCCCAGTACCAGTCCCTTAGTATACTCCCTACCGCCGCTAGCACATTTGACTTCATTGAGCTAGACGGTAGTGCACTCAATACACAATTATCTCATCGGTCCTGACGAAGTGCCATTGACCCCTTGGGGGCAGTCTGGGCACGAAACATGTTGACCACTTTCACTACATTAGCCCTTTAGGAAGATTACTCCAAAACAAAGGCTTCTACACAGTTTTAAACTAGGCTAGAGGTACCTCAATAATAAACACTTGACCTAAGTAGGACTGCTCTATACCTATTTTATTCACCTGACGCCTTGTGCACTACCCAGCCCTCACACCCGCACGCACCCTACGGCTTCTTCAAAAGATCCCCGACAAAGAGCCCCGGTTCCGGGAGCCCGTCAGGCATTGCAGCGCCGGCTTGACGAGGGGCAAATGCCCAAATGATGAAGCATGACATCCCTTGGGGTGTGTGAGGGCATTACGAAGAAAGACCTGTCTTCCCCTTTCCCTTTCTCCCCTCCCCCCATAGTCTCAGCTAATTAGGAACTGCTCAACCTCTTTACACAGATCTCCCTATTTTAGGGTACCTATATGAAACATAACAGGAGGACGCTGGAACCGACCGAACAGATCATCGCCACTGAAAGGAAGCTTGAACGCGGAGGAAAGGAACTTCCAGTTCATTTATCAATCCACTCACAATGCCTGGCTGCAACTGACAACTTAACCGTCCCCAGAATTCCACGCAGGGAACACCAAGAGCCCCACATTCGAGTCCCAACAGACATAGACTGGTCCAACTTGGGACAAATGTGGCTTCTGCACGGTAGAAGGGACCGAGATCAATTTACTTGCACTGTCACTGGTAGTTCACAGCTACCAATGACAGTGGTATCTGCCTCCCGCCGGCCACCTTCTACACTGATGCAAAAAGAACAATTGATGGACATAATGTTGAACAATGTCAAAAATTCACCCCAGTACAGAGGTCTGGGCCTAAATCCATCGTTGTTTTGCTCCCCATGCCATTCCAGTTTGAAACTAGCCATATACAAATCAGTCTTGACCCTGTTCCCCTATGGGAACAGTCCAGCCCAAACTGCCAGGCCAGGTCCTCCCTGGACTGGAAACAAGCATCCTAGGACCAGTTTCAGGGTTTCACCCCTCATCAGCCAGGCTAGCTTGACTCCAGTGGCATGGAGAGCACAGGACCCACGACTGGACATGCTCGTCCAACAAGTGTTCTTTTTACCTTCTACACTGAGGGAGGGAGGGAAGGAGGTACCCACCCAAACCGTTTTTTGCACCATACTAGTGCAGTGTAACACTACGGTAGTCGTAGTGTTACGCTGCACTTTCTAAAGCCACCAGCCAATGACCCTGTAGCAAGTGGTGGTATTTCCTGCACAAATGATACAAATGTTGCTCATTTGTTTGGGAAATCTCCCAATCTGAATATTCTGTGTGATAAAATCCAGGGCCCCTTTTTATCCCCTCCTGCGGATGCCCATATGTGGCAGAACAACATTTATCCTTGCCTAAATCATTAGCTGAAACTACAATCTCAGATCCCTTTGCAAAACACTGGCTGCCATTTGTAGGCAGGGATCCCTTTGCCCACAACAGAGCCAACATTGAGTTGCCTTCATTGGTGGCACTAAGGTGTTTGCAAGCACCATGTTTGAAACCACCTCACAGCAAAGCTTCCCTGTTGCTCAATAACAAACTCCCAAAGTAGAAGTTTGTTACTGAAACACAAAATAACAAATGGACCAACCGATCTTACCTTCCTGGGCCCCACAGTCATCTGCACAGCCTGTCTGCTCATTGGAACAGTGCTGTATCTCTCACCAGCAGCACCATAGCAAGTGTTCTGTGATCCATAATGCCTGTTCTAGAAGCACAGTCGTTCCTTTAGATTAATTTCTGAAAGTGATTTGTTTTACAGTACTGCTACCTTCCCTTCCCCCTCCAGCCACATCCATTGTGTCTTTTTCATCCTAACTCCTGACACATCCTTAACCTTTGGATTTACGATTATAGAAAACGGTGATTATTAGAAATGGGGTTTCTGGTTGGCTAGGATATGCACCTAAGCCAGGCAGAACCCACCCCTCTACTAAGGGCAAGGGATTTACACACCCAAGATAACCCCTGCTCACCCGCTTGGTAGCTTGGCAGAGCAATCAGGCTTATCCCAGAGGCAATGTGTAAAGCATTTCCGCAACACACTCACACAGCAGCGACACACTAGGCACACTACAAAAGAAACTCCAAACAAGGTTGTATAACAAATAGCCTTTGTATTCTCCATAAAAACACATTAGAACATAATCACATATAACACTGTGCCACTAGGCACTTGTCATGACTTCACACGGATTACATCAATCACTTTGCCAATCAGGCAATTGTCAGAAACATTACAGTTGGGTGCAAGCAAGTAAACCCTTGTAAATTGTGCACATTATAAGAACACCAATACGTCATGAAACACCTCGTCCCCTAGGATGCCCATGAACACATGAACCACGTGATGAGGGGAAAACACAGAACTCATAACATCAGGGCAGGTGGTGTAACTGAGGAAAATAGCAGCTGTCACAAAAACATTAGCGCCCACCTGCAGCAGGTGATGAGTAAACGTACTTTCTCCAACCACCTAGGAGGCAGCACACCTGCACTTCTACTACAGCTTACAAAGGCACCATCACATTAGGGTAAGTTCCGTCTCTTGGGGAGTGAATGCACACTAGTCACCAATACCAGGTATAGGCCGCCAACACACCTGCGCTCCTACAACCCTTTACACCGGATTTCCCAAGTACACATAGAGCCTACCTTCTGGACCCATCCCACCAGCTCAGCCCAGCCAGAAACCACAACAGGTCCCCCACTGATAGTGGGGGTCGGCCGACTACAGCCACGTGGCGCAGCTGCCGAGCCAATCACAGTGGGGGCCCGTCCTGGGCTCGCTCCGCAATGATCATGGGAAAAGCATGACCCCTAAAGAGGGGGTGTAGGGGCAAGGAGTGGCAGTGGCCACAATTGCACTGAGGGCCGGCTGCTGCCAGCAGACACAGCCTCAGCCGACGAGGTCAGGGAAGCACGTAGCAAAGACTTCACTCTCTCGCTGCTCACTTCCTGGTACGCGGTCCCACTTGGCCCCACCCACAACCAGGCTCTGGCATGCAGCCCAACACTCCTGCCTGACTTCTAGCTGCGGCGGGGGATTTGAAGGACTGGGTTATTCTAAGACCCAGCGGTGCCAGGGGACAACACCTGAAACCTTCGTGGGTTACCTGTTCTGGCGTACAAAACACAGAGACACGCGACACTTCCAGCGACGTCAGAGATCAGCGTTTATTTACTGCAGGGATACAGAAATCACAAGAAGTACACAGCGTGTAGGTTCTCGGAGACTGCTTCAAATTGCAAAAGTGGGTCGCTCCTTTTATACACGTTTTTGCCATTGCACAGCATGGCAAACAAAGGTTACAACTCAGTTCCCACAATAAACTTCAAAAGAGTCGTATTCATGTGTCAGGAGGCCGGAACAGAATTACAGCAGCATTGCCGGTTCCCAACTGTAAAAACATATCTTCCCCACAATAAAACACATTCCATTCTGACCGTAAACACATTAAGAGAGGGGACAAAAACAGATGCAAAGAAAGAACAAGGATGCACAACAGATTAGAAAAGAGTGTTGGGAGTAATAACGGAAACTTGATAACAGGATCAAAGACCTCGTGTCCAATGCATGCATGACTGAAACAATAGACTAGTACGGCAAGATGAGCCTCGAGCGGGGCCATCTGCCTTCGCCGTGTCATTTCCCCTATCGTAAAAGTCACCCTCAAAGAAACACGTGTCCCTCGTGTAAGCTTGAGAGTACCAGGGTCACAGAGCGGACAAGGTCCGTTCGCTGGCTACTTGAGGGCAAGAAACAAAATGGATGCCGTATCTAAAATGGAACCCGAGGGTTCGGATGGACAAACCCAAAAATGAGACGAACCATACGTGGTTGCGTAGCGAAACTGCGTACACCCACTATACTCATCATTTGCGGTTCGTAGACACCAAACTCATCCATATTCGACACCACTCAAAAAGTGTCGTTCCGTTTCACACGGAACCTCAGACGCTCCTTTTGCCCTCATGTAGGCAAGCACTAGTCAAGCACTAGTCAAGATCGGAATCGATTTCAATATTCATCAGATCGTTCAGCTGCTGCTGGAACATCATTCTATTCATCAACGTCTCCTTGGTAACAGATGGCCGTCTTATACACGTTGTAGCACAAAGGCCACATAAGGCAGGACCACACTGTACACAAAGACAACACGTGAATAGAAATGTTGCAACAACCCCTACAATCATCAGAATCTTCCAACCCCAAGTTGACATCAAACCCCAAAACCATCCTAGAAGTGTCCAATTACCTTCGTCCACGTGTATGGACTCGGAAATCTTGTGCAACTTTGAGATGGCTTGGTAGACAGTTGGAGCATTGTCAGGAATGAAAATGCAACAACTCGAATGGATAACTTTACACACACCACCTCTATCTGCAAGAACAACATCTAGAACCATCCGGTTCTGCAATGTCATGAGTCTATCCGCCTGTAGTTCAGCTGTTAAATTACCAAGGGCACTCGCAGTAATATTAGCAGTCGACTCAACTACACGGGTCAACTGTCTTAGGTTCCTACTATTAACCATAGGTCCCCAAAACGGCAAGAAACCCTTAAAGAAATCTCCTGCTTCTTGACCGGCAGTATCCTCTTTGCTAATAACGCCTCTCACAACTCTAGTCTTGTGATAGTCTGAGGCAACTGTGAAAGTCGGTGGTAAAAGATTCGCAATATAACAGGTACCCGAAAAATCACGGGGTAACCATGTATATGCGCGTTCATAACATACGAAATAAGTGCCCTTAGCAGTCAGAAAAACAGGGGAAGAGAGCATCGGTAGGACATACGTGTCAGTACAAGCACTGTTCCCAAGTTGTGCTCTCGGATTTCGACCCAAACCTTTCAAGCAAAAATTACCGAGGTGTGGTACAATCCATATTGGGGACGAGCTCTTAAGCTGTCTATCACCCACCGACGTACTATACTCAGCCTCACTCAGATCCTTATAGGCTTGCACCTCTTCATCTGGGATAAGCGATGCATCAAAAACATCTCTATCTAAATCCGCTATCGCTATCGCCAAAGGCTTGTGGTACGGACCAGGACCAAAATTGACAGAGCGTGGCTCTCGACTGGGGTAGGAATCTAGTGCACTACGAAACATAGTTTGGAATGCTCAAGCTGAACCCTGGGAGCTGTAAGGAAGGACCAAATACGGAATACCCCTATCCATGGTATGTGGCATTAACCCACACACCCAACAGTTGGTAGTATTCATCACCAACTGATGCTGGTGTAGGAGTTGAACGAAGGAGTTATTCATAAATTCCGCACGTCTAACCTGTTCGTGTTGAGGCAAGGGATGAAAAGAATGTGGGGAAACAGTGGTGATGGAGCTTAGTTTAGGAGAAAGAGTAGGTGAAACAGAAGGTAATAACAACTGTATTCCAAAATACACTCCGCCCACCAATAGCATAGACACAGTCAGAAACAGTAGGAATACCTGAAACAGAAAACATTTTGTTCGCACAACCTTATGCAATTCTGATATCTGCTCCAACATCCTTTCTACTTCCAACAGCTTAGAGAATGCCATCCTCTACAAACCGTCCGTGACGTACTTGACGCACTTCGTTCTGAGTAGCGATTATCAAGTCCCAGGCGTTCCCAGGAATCAACAAAAGTAACTGACCTAGCGTCAGAAACCTGCTAAACAGAAAGGAGTACCCGCACGGCCCTACGGTAACCCGGATGGTAGGTTTCCTCAAAACGTTCAGTTTTAATACAAATCTCTTAACCGTGAAAAGCACATAAAAACTCAAAAAGAAAGGATGTAATTGTCCATAATGTTCATAGCACCAGAAAAGGGGAAAACAAATACAAAACTAATTTTTATTAGTCCTTGAGCGAAGAAAGTATCGACTTCTTCCAGGTCGAGTCTGCTCTACAAACAATTGTTCAGCTGGCACAACAGTGTTCGATGAAGTGAACGACGATTCAGACCTTGGGTTCTCTGCTACTGATGACTCCACAAGTGGGTTTGGCAACGACAAATCGTCTCCTACAGGTTGAGCATCACTAAACGGCACAAAGTTTAAAGGGGTCTCAGTTTCTGTTGTCGCAATCCCAGTTCTCACCCAACCGTCTGTTGGTGAGGGGATCGGTACCTTTTTCGTGTGGCCGGCGTGAACCCAGTTCTTCCTGCCTTCCAATCGAACCGCAGTCCTCGTTGTTAACAAGACTTGAAAGGGTCCTACGAATCTTGGCTCCAAGTTACGTTTTCGACCAAAATTTCAGGTAACGACCCAATCGCCTGGCCGGAGCTGATGTCCAGGACCCTCTGTCTGCGCCGGTAGAGCTTCAAAGACCTGTTGGTGGATTAACCGTAGTTTAGTGGTCAAATCATGAAGGTAATCAATTAGCATTGGATACTCAAGACTATCAAAGGCCTTAGATCTCGGGACTCCCCAAATGTTCGCAGGGCGGCCGAACACAATCTCATATGGGCTAAGCCCTACTCGAGAGTGTACAGTCGCCCTGGTTGATAGGAGAGCCAGAGGCAAGGCATCAGGCCATGATAGACCAGTCGTAGCTTGTATCTTTGCAAGTTTCAGTTTCAGGGTACCATTGTACCCTTCAACCAAACCCGCTGCCTGAGGATGATTAGCGCTATGGAATTTCTGACGAATTCCAAGGCCCTTACACACACTCTGCATCACACTTCCCACAAACTCACTTCCATTATCCGACCACACAATCCGTGGCATTCCATACCGGGGAAAGTATTCCTTCAGTAGGATTTTCGCTGTGGACAGGGCAGTGTTATCCTTAAGAGGGTAAGCCTCAATCCATCTAGAGAACGCACAAACCACAACCAAAACATACTTCAGGTTATTGCATCTCTCCATATGGATAAAGTCCAGTTGGATAACCTCGAAGGGACAAACAGGGGGAGCAAAATGACCAGGTGGAGTGGGGGTGCCCTTGCCAGGATTGTGCATCAAACACACCATGCAATTCTTAACCACTCTCTCAGCACACTTAGTAATACCCTCATTCTTCCATACAGGGGACAAGAACTTGCATATCCCTTTTGCACTAATATGTGACAACCCATGAGCCATCGTCACGACAGCTAATACATACGCATCTGGTAACATCCACCTCTGACGTTCCGTCAAGTCGACCCAACATCCATGCATATCCAACTTTCCCGTACTTTCTTTCCACTTGGTCTTTTCAGCTTCAGTGGCCTCGTTCTGAATTGCTTTCACACTCTCAACAGTGTCTTCACACATACCAGTTTCCGTCGGCCATCTCACTGAATTTGTCACGTACATTCGGGTTGTAAGATTCTTAGCCGTTTCCTTAGCAATCTCATCTGCAAATGCATTACCACGACCCACATCATCCGTCACTTTCCGATGTGCACTACATTTAACAATCGCCACCTGTTTAGGCAATGTAAGTGCATCCAAAAGATCATTCACGAGCTGCCCGTGTTGGATCTTCGTACCATGCGATGTCATAAATCCTCTCTCTCTCCACAGTCTTCCAAAACTGTGCGCAACACCGAATGCGTACTGACTGTCGGTAAACACATTCACTCGCTTTCCCTTAGACAAAACACATGCCCTTGTCAATGCAATCAACTCTGCCGCTTGTGCTGAATTCTGATTCAATCTCGCAGTTTCCACAACTGTGCTCAACGTCACTACAGCATACGCAGTTGTCACATCGCCATTCGGCAACTTGAAATAAGAACCATCAACATACAACGTACCATCGGGATCTGTCAATGGAGTGTTTTTCAGGTCCACACGACCCTTTGTTTCTTCCTCAGTTCGTAAATAACATTCATGTGGTGATACATCATCTGATTCCATATTAATCGGCAACAATGTCGCCGGATTCAGTACATTACAACGCTTGATCTGTATATGACTTGCCAAAAGGGTCAGCTCATACCCAGACAACCTTGCACTCGTCAGATGTTGAGTTTTTGTCCGATTCAAGAGAGTATCAACTGCATGCGGAACCATCACTATGAGCATATTATCCATGACAAGACCTGCGGATTGCCGAATAGACGCCGCAGCTGCCGCCGTCGCCCTCAAGCAACTCGGCAACGCTCTAGCTACCGGGTCTAAGGTCGAGGAAAAATATGCACACGGGCGCTGCTTGCCACCAAATTGTTGCGTTAAAACACTCAACGCACAACCTTCCCTCTCGTGGACGTATAGTGTAAATGGCTTGCTGTAATCAGGAGTACCTAACACAGGAGCCGAACACAACGCATCACGAAGTTCAGAAAAACTTTTCTGACATTCCTCCATCCATGGCAAAGGAGTCGAAACATCCTTGCACGTGAGAGCTATCAATGGCTTCGCTAACAGTGAAAAATTTGGAATCCACTGTCTGCAGTATGACGTGATACCTAAAAAGGCAAGCACATCTCTCTGAGTCGTCGGCACAGTCATTCAAGCAATTGCTGCGATTCTTTCAGGGGTCAACCTTCTTCCCGCCTTTGACAATAAGTGACCTAGGTAGGTTACTTCTTGACAACAATATTGCAATTTAGAAGGTGACACTTTGTGATGTAAGTCACATAGATGCTGCAACAGTGACACAGTAGCAGTCTTGCAAATTTGTTCAGTATCTGCAGCTACCAACAGATCGTCAACGTACTGAATCAAGGCCGCACCAGTTGGCAGCACAAAAGCATCAAGTTGGCTCTTAAGAGCTTGGCTGTAGATCGATGGGCTCTCACAGTAGCCCTGAGGTGCACGTTTGAACCGGAAGCTACGACCACCTAATGAAAAACCAAACAAATCTCGACTTTCCTCAGCAATCGGAATGCTAAAGAACGCATTCTTCAGATCGATTACCGAGAACCTTGATGCAGAGGCTGGAATCAGAGTCAGTAAAGCTGTAATGTCGGGCACCACAGGAAACTGCGGGACAACAATTTTATTTACCTCCCGTAAGTCAATAACTAGACGGTACACAGGAGGCTTGGAGGGATCAGTTCGCTTCAAAATAGGCAACACATGACTATTACACACGTTACCTCGTGTCTCCTCAATAACATCTTTATCGATCAAATCGTAAATGATCGCTAATAGTGCCCGCTCACCATCAAGGGAGATACGATACTGGGGTATGCGCGGCAATCGCGCATCGAATTTCAATTGAACAACATAAGGTGGTATATCCAGCAGGCCCACATCATTGGGACCTGTCGCCCACAAAGAAGCCGGAAGAGAACTCAATTCCGGTGGGAGCTTATCGATCGACAGATACATAGGGGAAATCACTCTCTGACCCAATGTAAGCTCCACTCCCGTAGGAGAGCAGTACAAAGTCGCATGTAACCGTTTCAACAAGTCCAAGCCCAAAAGATTCTCACCACAACCAATAGTCAGAATCAAAGGAGCTTCTAACTCATGAGACCCAATGGTAAGGGGCAAAGGGCTAGAAACTGGATTGCTAACGGGGGCGCCAGAGAATCCAACTGAAACGTTCGTTAAGCCAGACAAAGGCGCGCCAGGGAGTTTCGAATGCATGATGGAACTTTTCGCTGCACCAGTGTCCAACAGAAAAGGCTCAACGACGCCCAATGTGGCAACTGCGACATAAGGCCCTCTCTGATCAACCGGAACTGATACTTCTCCCTTCCTCTGTCTATGGCTGTCCTAGTAGATACCGTCCGTACCAACATCATGCTCGACATAATAGTCGTCCACATGATACTGTGCAGATCTACCAGACGAGAGATCGCGTCGATCGAAACAATTCTGCGAGTCTGAGGAAGTGGCAAGATGCTCGGCCTGATTCTGAGTAACACCGCGACCTCTACCACGTGAAGCTTGTTGAGGACCACTACGACCTCCTCGAGCCGACACACCATTGTTCCTGTCACGTAGAACTGGACAATTAAACTTCAAAGGACCCTCCCCTCGACAATATGCACATTGATTATACCCCAACACAAAGCGAGGTGCGGGAGAGTCATTGCGCACCTGCGATCTGGAAAACTGCGATTGTGATCTATTTGGCTGTTGCGAGTCATTGGAATTCGAGCGCGGAGGATACGCTTGCTGCAATAAGACCTTAGTTTTAAGATCCTTCGTTTTCTTATCTGCACGTTCGCTTTCTTCCTTCTCTCTGTTTTCGTAGTATTGGGCCGTAGCCAATATTTGAGCAGTGGTAGAAACAGCCCACGAACTCTCAGAATTTTTCAACTTGTTGCTGAGTTCGGGCAACAAGTTCGATACAAATTTATCAACGAACAACCGCTGACCACCCTCCGAACTCATGTCCTGACCACTATGATCAACAAACGCCTCCTCAAATCTCGTAAAGAAATCGGAGACACTCTCATCCCTCTTTTGCTTGCACGCGGACAATTTGTCCCAATTGACGCGCATTGCTGGCAAAGTGTTTTCATAAGAGTAATTATCCTCTGGGGCAAATCCACAATAAGCTGTTCGGGTTTAGCCCCACCAACTTGCTGGGCGTCTGCCGCCGTAAGGGCAGCCCAGTCACCGCCTAACTCAGCCGCGTGATTCTCGTGACGAATTTTCGCCCAAATCGGCTGAGGCACTACATTGCCAAACAACATGTCAATATCAGCAAGATTCATAACAGTAGCATCCACTAGTTGGGACAACTCCTTATAATAACCTGCAGGATTTTTACGGGGATCGGGCAAAGTTTGCTTCACCTGCAAAACTTCCGATCGCTTCCAAGGGAGGTGTATCCACACTCTCTGAAAACGTCCTGGGACAGCAGGATTAGCATTAGGATCACCTGGCATCCACACTGGGGGAACTTCCCGCATAGGATACTGACCAGGTTTTGCCATCCACTCTTCAGTTTCGTCTTTAAACAATGCTCGAGGTTGCACTGTACATCGAAAGGATAACAGGCGTTCTAGAGCAGATCGAACATTATCACCTACAATCACACCGGTCGTAAATTGATTCTGGAGCTCAGAAACCTCAGGCGGTACATTATCGACCACATCATGATCCCACTCTTCCTTCAACGATTTACACATTTCCTCAAACACGAATCGTTGCGTGGGCGCATTAAACTGGGAAAATGTTTGAAACACTATACGCGAAGGGTACTTAACAGGATTACGAATCCATTACGTGCCATTTTTACCAACGACTCACGTTCCCTACCATCAGGAAGCTGACTACGCCTCTCGGCAACATCAGAAAGAGTCGATCCAAGTATTGGCCCAAAAAGCGGAGAATAAAGAGTAGCAACAGCATTCAGGAGACGGCTACGAACAGAAGGAGAAGAAGAAGGAGGTACAGGAGCAGCAACAGTAGGAGTGGAGACAGTAGAAGTGGACGCGGCACCAGGAGTAGCGGGAACGACAGGCTGAGGAGGGACTGGGAAAGGCGCAGTAGGAAGAAAAGCCGGTAAAGGAGGGTGAACAATTTGCGGCACAAGAGGATTCGGGAGAGCGGGAGGAACGACGGGCTGACCAGCAGCCGCCAAAACAGCAGGTTGAGGAATAGGAAGAATCATAGGACCCACAGTATCTGGAGCATAGGGAGGTGGTGATTTCAACAGATAAGACAATAACAAATCTTCTATCACTTCTTCTCCCGTCTTATCGGCATTAGACGGTAACACCGGATAACACTTATCCACCGCCATATGATGAAGTCGAGCACTAACTTCCTGCTCTTTCTCATCTTTGTCTCGCTGATACTGTTCTGCATTTCGCATCACCGTAATGACACCTTCTCTCTTATTTTTCTTACTCTGTTTGATTTCTTTCTGCTTGGCCTCTTTACGCCATAACCGGAAGGAATCAAACATGGCTGGCCTAGCCTTCTTTTTAAACAGTTTAGCTTCCAGATTATCTAAGACTGCAGTTTCGAAACTACCATGTGATGGCCAACTAAGAACACCATCATTTTTAGTGTAACGAAGCCAATATTCGTTATATACGATAGGACCCACGCCATGGCGACTATAGAGCTCGTAAATTGGAGTTCCAACCGGAGGTATCGGACACGAATCCTCCAGCCGGGAATCCGTTCTGCAACATTTAAGAAAACCAAACAAAGTACTACGGCCAGGCATCGTGCACACTAACCGAGTTTACAAACTTCAAGGGCTATCGAATTATGATGTCCTCGCGCAAAAAATGCAAGACCCTCGGTTTTTGGCAATTGCAATCGTCAAATAAAACCCAACAACTAAGAACCACAAATGCAATGGAACCATGCAAACAACAAAGGAACACTGGGAGCGACCCACAAATACTTAACTGAAAGAGCAATGGCGTCACCAGGAAGGCCCGTCTATCGTCTCGCCGTACAAAGGACTACGCCAGGCGCCAAAACAGGTCGACAGTCAGGGCATCAGTCTGTCGCAGCCGTCAGGAGGCGGGGATCTTCGCGGGAAAAGACGTCGGGCCACTTATTTCGACAACTGGATCGATGAAGCGGGGTGCACCTTCCCTCGGAGATTTCACACGAAGTTCCTCACGATCGTCGGGCTTTGGACCGGTACCGCTGATGTCGCCCCACGTTGGGCGCCAACTGAAGGACTGGGTTATTCTAAGACCCAGCGGTGCCAGGGGACAACACCTGAAACCTTCGTGGGTTACCTGTTCTGGCGTACAAAACACAGAGACACGGGACACTTCCAGCGACGTCAGAGATCAGCGTTTATTTACTGCAGGGATACAGAAATCACAAGAAGTACACAGCGTGTAGGTTCTCGGAGACTGCTTCAAATTGCAAAAGTGGGTCGCCCCTTTTATACACGTTTTTGCCATTGCACAGCATGGCAAACAAAGGTTACAACTCAGTTCCCACAATAAACTTCAAAAGAGTCGTATTCATGTGTCAGGAGGCCGGAACATAATTACAGCAGCATTGCCGGTTTCCAACTGTAAAAACATATCTTCCCCACAATAAAACACATTCCATTCTGACCGTAAACACATTAAGAGAGGGGACAAAAACAGATGCAAAGAAAGAACAAGGATGCACAACAGATTAGAAAAGAGTGTTGGGAGTAATAACGGAAACTTGATAACAGGATCAAAGACCTCGTGTCCAATGCATGCATGACTGAAACAATAGACTAGTACGGCAAGATGAGCCTCGAGCGGGGCCATCTGCCTTCGCCGTGTCATTTCCCCTATCGTAAAAGTCACCCTCAAAGAAACACGTGTCCCTCGTGTAAGCTTGAGAGTACCAGGGTCACAGAGCGGACAAGGTCCGTTCGCTGGCTACTTGAGGGCAAGAAACAAAATGGATGCCGTATCTAAAATGGAACCCGAGGGTTCGGATGGACAAACCAAAAATGAGACGAACCATACGTGGTTGCGTAGCGAAACTGCGTACACCCACTATACTCGTCATTTGCGGTTCGTAGACACCAAACTCATCCATATTCGACACCACTCAAAAAGTGTTGTTCCGTTTCACACGGAACCTCAGATTCCTGCTGCGTTGCAGTGAGCCGCGGTTCATGTTCCCTGCTTCAGCCTGGTTGCTGGGCAAAGCCAGATGCTTCTGCGGTGCTTTGCTTACCTGGTGAGCGACCGCGCTTTTAGAATCAACAGCACTCAACACACGCTCTACAATGCATTGCGCAAAACCCCAGTGCCCACACCTTCCCTGTCCACATCAACAATGGGGAGCCGAAGCACTCCACCAGCGCTTCATGACAGACTGAGCCCTTGCCTCGGGCTCCAATAAATAGAGTAAGGCGCTTCCAAGGGTGCGACTTGCCAAGCCCTGAAGCTAAGCAGCGCTTCACCACAGGCTGACTTTGGCTCATGCTCCGGGAGTAGGGTGCAGTCAGCCCAGCACATCAGGGACTCTCAGCAAAGTTGCAGTCCTTCAGGTAGCCCAGCAGGCCCCAAATCAGCACACTACTCAAGCCCAAGTGGTGATTCCTTCTGCCAGCATACCAGTCCTTCAGCTGCATGCAGCATCTTCTCTTCAGCTCCAATTCAAGCCAAAAAAAGCATGGGGTCACAGCTGCCTCTATTATAGTGCACAAAGTCTTTGTTCTATTCTGGTAGAAATACCCACTTCTAAAAGTGGCACTTCTAAAATAGTAATATTAAATCTACTTTCACCAATAAGCAGGATTTATCACTTCTATTCCAAACATACCAAACTTGATCACGCTACCCCTCTCAGATCAGGAATTACCACTAAAGCACATATCAGGAAATTCCCAATGCATTCCTATGAGAGGGCAGCCTCACAGCAGTGAGAAACCAAATAGGTTGTTTGTCACTACCAGGACATGCCACACAGTAAAGGTACATGTCCTACCTTTTACCTACACCACACCCTGCACATAGGGCTCGCTAGGGGCCTGCCTTAGGGGTGACTGACATGTAGTAAAAGGGAAGTTACAGACGTGGCAACCACCTTGTGTGCCACGTAAAAGCAGCAGTAAACTGCGAGCGCAGGCTCTGCAGTGGCAGAGGCCTGAGACAGGTTTGAAAGGCTACATTGGCGGGTGGTGCAAGCAGCACTGCAAGCCCACTTGTAGCGTTTAGTTTACTGGCCCGGGATACCACTGTACAAGGGTTCTGACAGGTAAATGAAATATGCCAAACAGGTGTAGACCAAACTTATCACGTTTACGATAGAGAGCACATGCACTTTAGCACTGATCAGCAGTGATAAGGTGCCCAGAGTCATAAAACCACCAACAACAGGTCAGAAAAAATACAGGAGGAAGGCAAAAAGTTCTGGGATGACCCTGCAAAAAGGGCTAAGTCCAACAGTGATAACCCGCTGTCAAACCTGCCTTTGGCCTTTAAATCCTGAGAGGTTTCAAGACCAGCAGCCAGGTAATTCTCCTCTTTTCTTATGAGCAGATGCACCCAAGTAAAGATAAAGAAAGTACTGCCCGATGTACGGCCAATCATGTATAGCGTACCACAGGACTGCTGCCTGTCACCTCTGCTGTTTACCATTCACATTTAGCCCTTCACCAACAGTAGCTCCAGTTTGGTGTATAGTTCCACAATTAAGAAGATGATAACCAGATCATCTTCCTATCAATGTGAGATTTTAGTCTGATCAGTATAGAAATATTAGAGTGTTCCTAACTATACAGCATTGGATGCTTGATAACTGATTGAGTTTAACCCGTTATAGAACAGAGTTTTAGTAAAGAGCACTGATGATTACTGATTACTCACTGATGATTGACTAAAAAAGGCTCACAAATTCTATAAAGCCCTCACAAAAGGGGAACGCTACATCTCTACCAAGAACACAGTCAATGCATTGATCAGACAAACACTATGGTGGCCTCTTCCAGCTATCACCTGCAGCTACTTGGAACAGTCAGGGCATTTTTTGATAAACCCAGAATGGTTGTTGGCATAAAGTTAGCTATGTAGTAGTGCAGCACAACACAGCTCTGGTTTATTGGGGTGTACCCTGATGGTGGGACCAGGAAGCCAATGTAATGGTCAGTTGTGGATGGGGCAGCTCTTGCTCAGGATGAGGGGAGGCTTGCAGGGCCACGAATTCTACAGGTGTAGAGATGGTTCTTTTTATTTCAGGCTGCCATAAATACAGATGGCTCACGCCCTTTCTGCTGTGCTGCAATTAAAGGCTTGATGGATTGTGTGGCACAGGGTGGCATGCGGGCACAGCATCGGGAATGTCAGGGGGATTGGTGTGCTCTTCTGGTAGAGTTTCATCCCGGGGTTGACCAGAATGTCTATTGCTTGAAGGCAGGCATGCGGACGGCCCTGATCCTGAATGTGTAACTGAAGTGCTTATTCCAATCAGCGTAGCTTCACTGGCCTGAGCTGCTTTCTGGTGTGGGAGGTCCTTTTAGGTGAGGTGTGGTCTCGGTGGGAGGAAGGGGAAATGCTGTAGTTGTTGGTTTTGGAGGTTTGTGATGTTATTACTGTTATATCCTGCCTAAGTATTAATGTTTCTCCTATGTTACCTGGCGCCTAGCTGCTCAGCCAGAGTGAGTGTTTAGAGTGGAATGTTGGTGTGATGGAGATGATTGGAATGTTTGGGTGTCTGTGTGGTGAGGTATGACAGTTGAAGATAGGCCAAGCAGCAGGCAGGCTGTTCCTGGTGGGGCTGCTTTACATGGATGCTAACCTGTAACTAAGACTTAATAAAAAAATCTACTGTTGTGTTTCAAATTAGATACGCGTATATAGGTTTCCCTGAATCATGTCCTTATATAGGCACAACTCGCTTTGCCCTTATTTAGGCATAGAATCCCAGTCCTTATTTAGGCATTAGCCATGCTAACCAAATACAGGCATGGTCACCTACATCAGTCCATCCCACATCACAACGAGTTCTTAGAAACCAGACCCTTAAGCCAAACGGGACTTTCCCTAGCTAGGAATATTGATTTCTCCAAGAACTTATCTATTATGCATGAACTACTATTGCTTAGGGGTTCATCCATGTCGTCTTCCTCTGCCCGACTTTACGTCAATGCTAGCATTCCTAAGCACCTTCCAGGTATAAACATACCTTCCCTTACCATGGCAAACCACGGCACGACTCAGCACGACTTGACTGCACGGTTTGCCACGGCAAGTTCGGAAGAGACCATATCCTGGCCTGAGCACAGACCAGACACTGTCATCCCTGCTCGCATAAAATCCAGCTTCCAGTGTTCTGACTCCCTTCACGGGGTGTTAGAGTTTGAGACTCGGATAGAGATTCCCACCTCTCTCATTCTAAAGGTATGGAGCTGACTAGAACCTAGAGGGACTCTTGGCATACTAAACTTAGTATGTACTTTACTATAGAAAACAGCACCTACTTCTTACCTCGTACTACACTTATGTTAGGTGCACTGGGGTAGAGCTATTTAGAAGCATCAAACGAGTATTCACTTTTTAGCCTGTGTTATTTATGTATGTATATATGAATATATGTCATAGCAAAAAACAATGCTATTGCAGTATTATTTCTTTTTACTGCTTACGCTGTGCATATTATATCTCGCTTACTGTCTAATGATTGTAACAGCTCTTATCTCTTCCATAAGAAACAAGACTGTTCAATAAACCCATTTTTATTGAAACGCCCGTCTATCTATTGCTGTGTAACTCTGGAGAAACTAAGCATGCACGATTGACCGAGTGAAACTGTTATCTATTGTTTCCACGATTCTGGGACGCGTTCCGATTCTAAGGGAAACAAAGTTGTCATGTTTATGCGGTTGTCAGAAACTTATCACTTCTTGTTTATTCGAGAAGTTTCTAGTGACCTCTGAGTTAGCTGGCACACACAAGTAATTAAGTTTAATGTACTCGTTAGGAACTTACTGACCGTAGTCCTATGCAAAAACTATAGTGTATATTATTCCAATGCGCAGAGCCTATAAGGGAAATAGGAACTATACTACACTACAAAGATACTCTTCGGCTACTTGTCATACATCACAAAATAAGTTTGCCGACGATCTGGAGACGGACTCATGCGTACTACCGGTCTTAAGGAAGATCTAGAGATAACGAAAGAAGATATTGTACAGAAGAAATGTACAGAGGCTACTGAAACTAACATTTAGAAGTACACTGAACTGGAACTAAAAGAGTCTGACCCAGTGTGATACAGAAGAAGATACAGGAACTAAAACTTCAAAGGAATTTTAAGGAAACTTACAGCAAGTAAAGCAACTAAAGACAGGTTGCCCGGCAGCCGTACAGCCCCACCAGTGACCTATACATCAGTCAACGGGTATACTCCACCCAGGAGTTTGCATACCTTGGTGTGGTCATTCAGCCATGGGAAACTGGGGCTCATGTAAATAGAAAGCTTCCCAAAGGTTTGCCAGCGTCACTGCTTTATATACAATTTAGCCTCCCGCATCGGTAGAAAGCCCCTGGCCCCCTTGTTGCAGGTTTTTAGGAGTAAGTTTCCCCCTATTCTCATCTACGGGGCAGGCATCTGGGGCTATACTAACATCTTTGCCCCCCGGACTGAAGAGAACACGGTCGTGCATCATCTCCTGGGTGTACGCCCAGCCTGTGCCACTTACAATGTTCACCAGGAGCTCTAACATCTTTGCCCCCCAGACTGAAGAGAACAAGGTACCGGGTCATCTCCTGGGTTTACCCCAAGCCTGTGCCACTTACAATGTACACCAGGAGCTTGCCATTGTGTCTGTTGAAGACCTTATTAAACTGGCCCCGTTTGTGTTGTGGTGCACCATCTAGGCGAACACATGCAGGCCTGAATAGGAAGGGGATCTTGTATTACCTTGCCTGTGATAGCGGCCTAGCCATTCTATGATTGCAGTATATTAAACAGGAAATTTCCGACTTGGGGAGACCTGAGCTTTTTTCCTCTCCTGTTTGTATATCACAGGCTGGTCTTTCCTGGGTTAGGAAAGTGTCTCCAACCAGGAATCTGAATCAGTTACAATCTCTGTCAGGAAGTATGCTAACCTGCAAATCACCCCTAATATGGAACTGTATCTGTCTTGGACTGATACCACATGGGACAGAGTTCTGCTAACTAGATTCATGTTTGGTATTATTAGGTGGCAGTTATGTTTTCTGTTAGGCCAATTTGACTCTACCAATGTGCTCTTCTGCACCTGCGAGAAGTCCTCTTCACAGAGCATGCTCCAATTCAACTTCTTCTTTAAATATTATAGGGCCAATTTGAAGGGGTTTTTAGTTCCATTAATTGAAGCAAGTGGCATTAGAAGATGTGCTGAGGCTTTGTTGCACTTGCAATCATTGAACTCCCTCACACTCCGCAGGAATGTTTGTTCATTCTTAAAATGTGTTCTTGCTAAGAGAAAGCAAATCATTTTTTAACAGATTGAAGCTGCCTATTGATGGTATTTTTCTCTTCTTATATGCTTTTATTTTGAATGTTTTACAATGCACTTATCTATTTAATGATTGTGCCACTTTTTAACCTGATTTATATTTGTATTGTGCTTTCATGGCTGTGTCTGACTGCCGAAATAAAGTATATTTAACTTGATTACTAAGTTATGACATTCATACATGCCAACCCTCCCAATTTCAAGGCTAGTCTCCTGCTCCCCGATTCCTGCATTCAAAAACCTGATTCCTCTGCGGGCTACAGCCAACCGGGACTGGTCTAGTGAGAATTGCAGTATTTGCTGCCAGTAACCTGCTCTCTCAGGCCAGTGCACAGCATTTTTGTCACTCACTCTCTGTCTGCCATAGCACTTTCTCCATGTTCCTCGCAGGTAAGGGGGGGAAACACATGTATCTACATTTCTGATATTTGCCCCAGTTGCAGCTCACTTTCAAGTTCCATATATGACAACAGACCCGATTCAGGCCTCGATATAAATCATAGGGAGGAATATATTCCCCCGATTATGTTACTAAAATCTCCCACTTTTCTCTTCTAAAATGTTGCCATGTATGGACATTATTCTTCTCTCTCCCTAGAGCTGGCGCACAATCAGACTACAGAGTGCCACACGCACACACACCTTTGTTCCATAGTGTAAAGGTGTCTGCCTAAGTTTAGAATAGGTTTTGTACAGAAAGGGTACTTTTCCACTACAAAATAATATGCCAGAATAGGACAAACTTTAAAACGTTCCCTACTTAGGATTTGTGCTGCACACATGCAAAGTGGGAAAAATTAGGAGAAATAAAATTATTTATCCTTTTGAATGCTTGCTTCAAATTGGTGTTATTTTTTTAGTTCAGAACCCTGTCAACTATTGTTAGTAGATTGAGTTTTGCTTCGAAAAACCATGGGAACGCCCACGTAACTACCATGGGATGCGCCCTTGTTGCAGAGTAAAGCAAAGCCACTCTCAAGCGCAAAACAAGTCTAGTGCTGGAAAGAAAAGCCCCAAAACATTTTGCACAGGTTTTCATTACTATTATGACTGAAATCTTGGTACAAAAGGTTTGTAATGCAGCCCTGAATTCTCTTAATACGTATTTAAATAAGACATTGTATTCATTTTTAGCCTTTTTGTGGATGCTTCCATTTTTGTCACTAAAGCCATAAAAAATCAATGGGTATTTTAGCCCTGTGATAAGGTCAGGGTTCCACTACCAAAACGTAACTAGGAACCCTGGGTCGACAGATCTTTTATTACCTGCTGAGAGGTGTAAAGGGGAGTATTGTTCATGGCAACAATTTATCTTAACCAATAACTGTAACTCGGAAAGATCACAAAATCCAGATTGCAGTTTAGGGGATTTATTACAAAGACAAAAAAAACTGAATATACAAGCCCCTCAAGACGAGGTGATAAAAATACATGGGAACTAATACAAATCCATTTCTATGCAGGAGTCTATTCCGATGAATCATGAAGAGGATAAAAAGTTCCAGGAACACTACACAAGCAAGAATCGCTCCAATAGTCAAGTCAGACTTCATCTGTGTCAAAAATAGATGGCATTAAGCTAACTCTACTCTATCTCTATGATGACATTCTTACTTAACATTCCCCAGGCAAAGTCAGTAAAAATTCTGAGCTTGTGAAGACTTCCTAAGAAGTACATTCACAAAGTAAATCAGTAGTCAAACTACAGAGCTCGTTTTAAGATGCTCCTTTCCAAATCAACCTTCTGACCCCCTTCACATACGTCATCCTGTCTCCTTCTGTCTCCTTCTCTTTCTCTTTCTAACTCTCCTCCCTCGGGGCTCTTTCCCGAATACAAAACGCAAAGATGTAACACACACCCACAGATCACCTCATGCTAACGGACACCTCTCCTAGGTAGTTTTCTACCGTTCTCGCCAGATTTTATCCAATGGCCTTGGATCTCAGGCCTCTTCAACGAGAAAGAACAACGGCTCCCAATTATCGACCTGTTTACAATGTTTTACTTCTCCTCCATGCCTAACTCCTAAAACAAAAGGCGTTAGTTCTAACTAACAAAGGCAGCTTCTTACACATAACATAAGAATAAACGAACAGGCCTCTCATGAGCACAATGTGAACATTTCATTTAGGCCTTTAACATCAAGTTAATCACGCATGTTATAATGCTAGGCGTTGCAAACATCTACAATTATTACATTTTAAGCATAACTCATTATTTCTTCATGCAGTCTTCATCATGGTGCACATTCAAACTAAATACGTTACATTTCACATAAGCTTTCAGTTAAGCAATTTGCAATAGACTAAAGATTACAATTCCGAATACAAGCACCATTCCATTTCTCCTTTGCATGGCACAAAATACTTCTCTATTTATACACTTGCACATTTTTGCTATTACAACACATTTCCACTAATCAGAATTAATGCAACAGAAGAATATATGTGGATGCGAACTATCCATGATTATGATGCATCCCTACAATTTCAGAGCACCATCGCGCTCCATCATGTTTAGCCTTTTTGTGGATGCTTCCATTTTTGTCACCAAAGCCATAAAAAATCAATGGGTATTTTAGCCCTGGAAGTAGGAAGAATAAAATAGGTGCAAATATGATTTGCATCCTTTTTAGCACTGGTTCCATTTAGAAGCAGAAACAAATTACAATTGCTCTAGTTAGATTTGGGTTTTGACAGTGTAACTGTAAGACAGACCTGTTGCTAACAATAAGAACATAGTAGGCTTTGTGTTCACCCCTATGAGCCATTTACTTGCTTCTACCTGCCTTTTTTAGCTGCTGTGTTGACATTTTGTTACTCACATCTTGGCTCAGCCTATTGGAGTACTTACCAGTCACCTAATGGTATTAGTCTAAGGGATGGAAGCCAACAATTCCACTTCAGTACCTTCATTAAACTGCATGAGGGACTACTTTACATCTGCAGCCCACTCGTTCTTCTTGAGAGACTACTTAGCATCTGCAGCCCACTCTTTCTTCACGAGAGACTACTTTACATCTGTAGCCCACTCTTTCTTCATGAGGGACTACTTTACATCTGTAGCCCACTCTTTCTTCATGCGGGACTACTTTATATCTGCAGCCCACTCAGGAGGATATTCTCAAGAACGTGTGATAATTACCTCAAAATTAGCTTAACGCAACTCTTCACATCGCAGTCTGTCACGTAAAAATCAAACGCGACGCAGAAAAATGCGAATCACGAACGCGAAAAAAGTTGCGATCCCCCAGGCTTCATGTGGGAAAATGCACTATAAAAGCATCGAAAAAAACACCCCAAAACCTAATCAAACTGCGTAGCACCATGGATGCACCCAGACCGAGTGCAGAGGACAAGCTGAACCCCACAAGCCCCACAGAGGACCAGCCAGGAACCCCGGGGTCGGGGTAGAGCAAAGCCCCACAGAGGACCAGCCAGGAACCCCGGGGTTGAGGTAGAGCAAGGAGAAGAGGAAGAGGAAGATGGGGTGCAGTCCACAGGAAGACCGGATCATCGTCACGGAGGTGATAGAACACTACCAACAACTGTTCGTCACCTCCACTGCGTCATTGGCAACACAAATGGAAATATGGCAGTCCATCGTCCACAACGTGAATACAGTCGGAGAGATGAGGAGGTCAATGGAGGAGGTCAAGGGGCACTGGCATGATGTGCAAAGCCAAACCAAACAGAAAGGCAGCAAAGGCAACAGGCGGTGGGAATCTTGCGCCACAGGAGGAGCTGGATGAGCTGGAGGAAATGGTGGCCAAAGTCATCAGTGTGGAGACGGTGCAAGTAGTCGGGAGCCAAGACACAGCTCGACATGACCTGACCCAACAGGGTGAGTAATGACCAGGGACTGGGAAGACGGAGGGAGATGGGCTCAGTGGCACACATGCACAATCAAGTGTAGTACACTGCACACCCACAATGATTGTGGAACATGTCCCTGACACCCTTGGCACACTGCAACACACATAGAAACACTAAGTAGGCCCCCGTCCACTATGTGTACAAAGGGGCTCCCCTCCCAATCACCAATCCCACAACCTACCAATGCACATGTGCTGAATTCAGCAAAGCCGCGGCTCTGTGAGCCACACTGACAATGCAAGTGACACTGCATGACCGATAGCATGGCTGCAGCCAAAATACAGGACATGTTACACGACACTGAGGTGGCCCAGTGTGGACCACATCCTCAAAGTAGCAGGTCACACTCTGACACATCCACATGCACATACAATCCCTGACGTCAACAACGCATCTACAGACAAAAAATGCACAAGAGTACAAAATCCATCCAAGAGCACAAATGTCCCAACTCGTTCACACCTCAGCACCTGAAAAGCACACAAAGTCAAAGGCACACCGCCTCAAAGGGATAATGGGACGCAAAATCAGAGTTGCAGGGGCGACTCTATCACAATTCAGCACACACACATAGCAATCAAAGCACATCAACACTGCCGACAATGTGGTACAAAGTGCAACACTCACACCACAGGACAGAGGACACAACTGGTGTAGAAACTGGTCAATCACATCTGGCATTGCATAAAACTGTGAGAAGATAATGTACGAGTACAACCGCATATCGGTCATGTAGTCGAAATGTCCACTGTCTCCCATCAAATAGCCAGGTGCTCCAAAACAGTCACAGAGTACATTGGCATGCTGTCTGTCTGTGAACATGTACAATGCGTCAACATACATGAGAAACACTGTTTACCTGCATCTCCCATTTACCTTGCAGAGGGACAATCAACCAACACCACCTGCAGAGCAGACCAGACATACCTTCAGTGATGATGAAGAGGACACCCTGGTCATCTGCACCTACACCCTCCATAGTATCATTGACAGCCTCCGCACCCCAGCTCCAGGAGCAGTGCAGCCCAGCTGCATCGAGGTGACCCCACCCCCTGCACACACCACACAGCAGGAAGCACACACCACTACGGCTGGCTCACATGACCCCCCGACCAACACATGGCATTTCAACGCCGTGTGTTAGGATGCCAGAAGAAGATGGCTGATCAGCTGCGTGTAGGGTTCAACCTCATAGATGCCATAAGTGGGTGTCTAAGTCCCATCAGGGACCACTTACAGTCCCTAATGGACACCCACTGTCCGCTTCATACTCTCCAACAATCCTTGGCCGACCTCGCTGGAGCCATTACTCGGATTCAAGAACTGTCTAGTCAGTCAGGCTCCAGCGATGACAGCACAGAGTTGGCACAGATGCGGAGGACAATGGAGACCATGGAGCCGATGCAGACTGGAAGTATGGCTGCCACGGCTGAACACCAGTGAGATGTAGCTGGGATCTTCCACGTCCTGCAGATCCTCTTCTTGCCATTGCTACCACAGAGCCTGTCCCAGATGACTGCTGTAGGAACTTCGACACACACATCTCCACCCCCTGATGTGTCATTGGCACATAGTGTTGCTGCCCTACCACCTTCGCCCCCTGATGTGTCAGTGGGACACAGTGATGCAGCCATAACACCACCACACACACCTGACACTCCGGACACCGAAGACGTATCAGAGGAGTAAGAAGTGGATGGTAATGACTGTGTGAGGAATAAGGTAGTATCATCCATCCCCGCCATATCGCCTGTACCTGCCTGGTTCAGACCTCTGCATCATGGCCTGGAAAAACATCTCCACTGCCCCTTGAACGACTCTGCGACATTCACCTGGACCCCGACATGGACTGCCATATCTGCTGTGGTTACCAATGACACAGCAATGCGGCTGCAGACTGAATTCTTCCTCATCCAATTAACTGTTCATTCCCCCGAGTACTCTGGTTGGCCCACCACTGGGCAACCATGTAATGTGGGCTTGGCATGGCCATGTACTGCTCCTGCTCCGACATCCCACAGAATGTGAATTAAATATTCGAAATCACACAGATGTGTCATGTCTATGTTCACTCAAGTATGAAAGTATGGATGTATGTAGGGACATTGATTGCACTCAAAGATACACCCTGGTACATTACATCAAGGCGCATGTTTGACCCTGACCCACATGGCCAATTATATGACTGTGAAGGTGTGAACTAACTGTGGCCTCATTGCACATGAACAACAATCTCGCAACCCCCTAACATAGCCCCACATCCATGTGTTAATTGGGGCTGTATGTAGAAATGTCAAATTCGTTAGCAGGCCTGAAGTAGTGTCCCCCATCACAATTGGCAACAGAACATCTCTTCACATTACCTACTCACACACATCTGTGTAGACACAGCCTGTATTGATGGTTAGCATTGATCCACATGGTAAGAAG
The DNA here is from genome assembly GCF_964204655.1 of Triturus cristatus. Classification (NCBI taxonomy): domain Eukaryota; kingdom Metazoa; phylum Chordata; class Amphibia; order Caudata; family Salamandridae; genus Triturus; species Triturus cristatus. The sequence goes on from NC_140593.1 coordinate 888,002,955, forward strand.
TTGGACACCATACTCACATTGCTGAAGACACATAAGAGCACAGGTCTACCAGCAACTATCCCAACCACAATGTCTGGCTCACAGAGGTAGAGCTGCCAATAGGGACTCACCCCCAATGTACATGCGGCAGTCTGTCTCTCCCTGTGTACGGTCAAGGCACATGAGGCCCATGATATGTCATACTAATCTACACTCATCACAGTTGTACACTGGTGAAGTTGTGTAGACTTTATTAGCATGTGCGTGTCAGTACGGGCAAGGCAAGGGCGACAACATGCAGACAAATGCTGAAGTCTCTTTCAGGCAGCATGCAAACATGTCGAGGTGCAAGAAATGGGATGCAAAAATGAACACAAATCATTCCAGATGGCAATGGACTCAGCCAACCTTGCCTTGCTGGATGAGTCATGTGATGTTTGGCGTCTGCTCATTGCCCCGTGTCAGGGGACACGACTCACAGTCCACGAGATCTGTATAGTACTGTACCACCGGACTGCACCGACTGTCTGTTCTGCTGACAGTGAGCAGGTGAAAGGGTCCAACAAGGTCACATGTCGTGCTACATTGCCATGTGTGTAGTCTACCTTCAGCAGTATGCCAGATTTCGGAAAGTTGCCAAACGACGCTGGGCAGCTCCACCCATGGGACTGCATCACCTTGCACAAGTGTGTAACAACACGCGTAGGTGCACGCACATGCATTCTGAGTCAGGGCGAATGCAGACATTTCCACTGTTGTGGTGGGATATGTGACCATTCCTCCAAGATGCAACAAGGTGTTGGGACCTGTGCTCTGGGTGTCAATCAGCTGTGGCTGCAGGAACGTAGTTACTCGTCCATGAATGCGAGCGCAGCTTCATGGGCAATCAGTTCCAGAAGTACGTCGTTCTCGTGTTCAACGAACACGAGGGTGAGCCAATCCATTAACTGATCCGGACAGATGTGCTCCGTCCATGCAGTTTCACCAATCCGCAACACAGCCCAATAGGGGAGCACCTCGATGTGGTCACTGCACACAATGACTTGTGCAATCTCCCATCCACTGCTGCCGGTGCAGATACCACACATCTGGATGGGTATCCCTGTTGCTCTCCTGTTCTTGGGCCAACAGGGGGTGCACACACAAGTCATAATCCAGTTCAGCTACCATTGTGTTGGATAGGCAGACCTCCATGTGCCACTCGAATGTGCATGTTCGACAGTGGAACCAGGGCTGGACGCATTTGATGTATGCAAGCCGGAAACTCAGACGGTAACTGATTCGCAACACTGCCAGTGGCACTGATCCCAACAGATGCAGCATTCGTGCATGGTACAGATCCACGTGACAGGAGTTGTGCATGTGCCCGGAATAGGCTGCCATTACGTTTGTTGTTCTCGTAGCACCGGCACTCCTCAGACCGGCGGCAGTTCTGTGGACGATATGCCACAGCTCGGAGCGATGAGTCGTATGTGTGTGCAACGTTTGGACGTATGTGTTTTTTGTTCCCTATGTGTCAAGGGCATCCAATGCAGGTGTACCTCAAGAAGGGACAAGGGTGTGGCCACATTTGTCTTTCATTCGCGCAGTTCGTGGTGTGGGAGTCATCAGAGGCTGGTATGGTATCTCACTCAGGGGGTGCCGGGTGCATTGAAAACCAAGGTCAGAGATTCGGCTATCCTTCCGCCTTGTGTATTAAGACAAAGGAGCTTTCATACCTAATTTTAGTCTGACTACTGCTTGCATTTCTGAAATGTGATGTGGCCTTCGCGCTGAACTTGATGCCAGGCCTTAGATTTAGGGTGCACCAATTGCGAAGCACACGCAACAGTTGGCATGTATGAGCCAAGGCCCAATTGGCCTTGCGCTGCTTGTTTAGTCTCTCTCTTTATCTCTCTTTCTTTCTTTCCCTTTCTCCCTCTCTCCCTCTCTCCCTCTCTCTCTCTCTCTCTCTCTCTCTCACTCGCTTCTCTCTCTTTCTCTCTCTCTTTCTGTCATTTGATGAGTGACTGACACACCTTCTTATCTTGGATATTGTCTTGCAGGCTGTCACTTACAGTTTATCCAGGGATGACCTGCCATGACTCTTCCAAATAGTTGTTTGGAGACAAATTTGATTGTGATATTTTGTTTCAACTTTCAATGGTGAATGGATGATTCTGCTTTTTCTGTACTCACATGAATGTTTATTGTTGTAATTGTGCGACGGCAGGCGAATGATTTGGTTCATAATTTTGTGACGTTGATGTGCAATCTTTTGGTGCGCGGGAGGTGGGGGTGTCTGGGTTAGGGCCCCGGGAGGGGAAAGGGGTGGGGGGTGGTGGCAGTGGGTGTTGTGGCCCTCTTGGGTGTCTGAGCTGCATGATCGTTGGCTCCATGGATATCTGTTGTTCTTCAGGTGTGGCTCTGAGCTGGGCTCCCTTTTCTGGTGTAGGTTGTAGTCCGACTTTACACCAGGAGAGAGCAGGTGATAAGTTCCTGCTGCTAATGCACCTTATTGCGTGTTTTGTGATCTTATCGCTGATCTGGCTGGTCGTTGAGAATGTTGTGACGTGGTGATGTTGCAGCTTTTCGCACGGGAACGCCTACTCTTCATCTCATTAGTGTTAGTTGCCGGGGTCATCTGTGGCGATGTTTTTTGCGGCTGATATCGCAGGTAAACTGGTGATATGGGCTGTTGGCACCAGCTTGTGAATGGGGCGATAAATTTATCACGACTTTGGCTGTGATAAAGTGCTGATAACTCGGCGATAAGTCCTTGAGAATATGCCCCTCAGTCTTCTATTGGCTCTCTATTGTGTGTCTCACTCTGTTTTCTGCAGCCCCTTCTCCTTCCCCAGTGCGATTCTGGTAATTTAATTCTAACCTGCGACTCTCTTTCGTCCTAACCTCCAACCCTGCCTCTCTTTTTCCATGTATTACTCCTCACTCAGCCCCCTCTACCTCTTATTCATCCCTCTTTCCCTCTGTCCTTCTTCTCGCCCATCATCAGACTCTCACACCCCTCCTTTCCCTTCCTCTTTCCCTGTGTGCTTCCTGTCAACTACCGCAAAACCATCAGCCAGCCACCCTCTTACCTTTCTTTGACCCATTCCCTCTTATTTTTGGGCATTTAGCCTGTTTGTGGTTTAAAGCTGCTAGTCCATAATTCTTAATTCCTGCTTCATAGAAACTAAAAACCGTCTCTACTGAAGTTTACCTTTCCATCAAGACAGTCCTATTTTTGCTTCTTTGGTAAAAGAAGGTTGGGTGAGAAGAAACTTTGATTATAGTCCTTCGTTAATTTGCATATTACAGAAACTCATCATGAAAAACGATGATGAAGGCTTCCTTTGAATCAGCCTTTATTTTAAATAGAAACCAAACTGGACTGTTTTTAAAGACAAGGGAGCATTCAATATAGTTTTGCCTTTTCGCGTTTTTGCTTTGTTTTCAAGGCCAGTTTTTTGTGCTTTTAGTAGGTGGTAATCTTTTGTTAAAAAAACTCGTGAAAGTTGTTGGAATACCGGCAAAGCCAAACCATTAGAAAACATGTCAATCACAAAATACAATACTAAAAATGGATGCATTAATTAGAGAAATTACCTGACTTTCATCCTTCTTTGCAATGCAAGTCATTTTTTGCCTTTTTGGGATATCTTCCAGATTTTCAGAAGAAAAACAGGCTTGGCAGCGGTACATTTTCTGAGGCAGGGAGAAAAACAAAAAGGAAACATTGGCTAACATTGTGAGACAACATTTCAGCGTACAACAGCCACTTCCTGCAGATAGGGTTGGCATCTTTCTCAGAAAAAAATACGGCCATTGTTCACGTTTTGAGTCTCTGCAAAGGCCTAGACATGATTCTTACATTGAACTGTATATGAAATCGTTTGCATTAAGTTTTTTAAAAGTGTATTCTTCTAACCTTTACTCTTTACAGTATGTACTGATAAGCAGAAGAATCCCATCAAATCAGTAAGGTATCTCACATTCACAGACAAACATATAATGCTTACAAACTACTATTTAACAGTTATTTTCAAAATGTATGTACATTAGTAATACCTCTAGATTAAATTGATTAGAATAAATAACAACTGTTATGAGGCTACTCTTGATCTCAATTAACTCATATACCTCACAATCATATTATTCAACCATGTACTCAAAGTAAATATAACCACAACGCCCTCAATGCAATGACACGTCTAAAAAACCTACACACCATTTAAAAAAAATAAAAAAATATTGTAATTTTTCACAAATAATTGCCACAGTATCCATAGAGCGTAACATGTAGAGTAGGTATTCAGCATATGGTACAGCAGTGGCAGGTAAGGCAACAACAACCAAATAACAATGCAGGTATATGCAAGAAAGAATAAAGGCAAAAGAAGAGGATACCTTTGTCATAGTATGCTAGCGAGCAGAGCATCCATCTCAACTATAAGGGCGCTTCAGTTCAGGGTGGAGTAGCAAATAGGCGCGGAGTGGCTGCCAAATATTCTTGGGCCTGGATGCAAGAGGCAAAAGCGTGGCATACACGTCACTAGTAGTGTCGCAGGACAGTAAATGTCTCATCCAGGCTTTCACTGTCGGCGATGTGGAGCCACCCCAATGTAGGGAAATCTGTGTCTTGGACAGCAGTAGGGCAGTAGCAGTAGAGTGTCAGATCCCAGCCCCTAATGGGGGGGGGGACATACCCCAGCACAGCAAGTAATGAAGAGGGAGGGGGTTAATTCAGTCTCTCCATTAATGATAAATGCCTGAAAATTGCCTCCCAGTACGTCAGAACGGGGGGCCAGTTGATATCTGACAACAATTGGGCCTGTGCGGGACCATCCTAGCAAGGAGCATGGGGGTAACATAGGGTCTATGTAAGTATTTGAAATGAAGAAGTTTGTGTTTGTAATTGCTAGATATATAGTGGGTCTGTTCACAGCAATATGCCCACGTCTTGTCCTCGTCAAGGGGTGACCCAGATCCCGTTCCCACGCCGGCCGCACCCCTCCCCCCACTTCAGGATGGAGTGTCTGAGCAAGGCGAGAGATCAGATGTGTGCTGTCAGGTGATGTGATCATTGTGGATAAGGGAGAACATTACGGCTGTTCCACGGTTGAGGGCTGCATTGCGGTGACCATTGAGGTCCGCGTCCTGAGCAAAAGAAATTTGTCTAGTTTGGATACGTCGTATACTTCTACCATATTCGAAACTGAGCATATTTGGCCATCGCCGTAGATAGTACTTGGGAGGCATTTACTTTTATATAGCGTCAATATCTCCTTAATATGTTTTTGGCCTATTTTGCTCGTAAATCAAAAGATCGATTTTATGGCTCTCAAAAATTTATTTTGGAGATATTTATTTGTATTTTCCAGCACCCTGATGCAGTAATTTGTTTTCCTAGGTATAAAAACATTTGGATGTCAGCTAGTGTCTCTCCCCTTATATGGTTTGTCATCTTTTTTGCTCTTTCTTTTCCACTCACCATGATGACTGTTTTCTCTAGGTTGACTTTCATATATTTGTTTTCAATAAAGGTTACTAAGTTATCAATCAGGAGCTGGAGCCCATTTGCTGGTCTAGATAAAAGAACAGCATCGTCTGTATATATTAAAGTTGGAACAGGGCGAGATCTAACCATGGGGGCACCAGCCTTCACTTTTTGTAAACACTCATCCACCCCATTTATATAGAGTGAAAAAAGCAGAGGAGCAAGGACACACCCTGTCCGATTCCCAGAGCAACCTTAAATCTTTTGGTACATTCCCCCTTCGGTCCATAGCATAACTGTGCAGTGAGGTAGGGGTACCATTGGGACAGATAAATAGTAATACCCATGGAGGCACCCATATCCGAGAGAGTTTTCCATCATTTATTATGATTTACCAAATCGAATACACTTCTTAAGTCTGAGAAGCATAAGTAAACATGTCTCTCTTTTACAACTGTGTATTTGTTAATAAGCTGATATAAGTTAACACATTGTTCTATTGTACCAATGTCTCTCCTGACCCTGTACTGTATGTTAGTGATATTATGTTTCTCCACCCATTGTTCCAACCTGTCCAAAAGGATTCTACCCATTAATTTGGCACTGGAGTCCAGGAGGAATATTGGGCGATAGCATCTCGGGTCCCCTCTGTGTCCTTTTTCTAAATATTGGGATAATTGTACTTTCCGTCCAGGAATCAGGAAGAAAACCCTTACCTGTTGCGTTACATGCTTGTATTAACAGAGGGGCCCATAGAGTCGCATGTGCCTTAAAGGTATCTATTGGGACCCCGTTGGGGCCCGAGGCCTTTCCGCTAGCAGCTTTATATAGGGCATTAATGACCTCATCTAAACTTATAGCTGGGATATCTACAGCATCAGTAGAATATACGGTTGAGGTAGGCAGCTCTATAGGGCAGTTGTTGGGATGTAAAATTGTGTAAAAATGTTCTATCCAGTCCCCTTGTTGTACAAATACCTCTACCCATGGATCCTCTCTATCTTTCAGGAATGGCTGGTTTATTATTTTCCAAAAAAGGGAATTATCCTTTAATTCTGTGGAGTGTACTAAATCGTCCCAGATCTTATCTTTCGTCTCCCTTTTCCTTTTATCTAGTGCGATTTTGTACATAACTCTCAATCTACCTCTTTTCTCCCTGTCTCCTGGTGCATCCAGTAAGGCTTTCCTCAGTTTTCTATTGGCCTCGGAACAGTCCTTGTCGAACCATCACCGCCTTTTATTTCCTTTGCTTCTAGTGGGGTATCTTAATTTCTCCAAGATTTCTGCCATTATTTTACAAAATGCTACCATAATACACAGTGGTAAGGACTTCCAATCCATTCATATATTAAGGTCTCTAACATTTTCTGCCATAATTTCCCCTGTAATGGCAATACCATCTATATTCGCAAATTTTAAACTGATGTAATTTCTTCCCAGTACATGTTCCTATACAGCCATGGTTCTCCTCCCTCCACACAACATCTTTTGTTGAACATTGGCGGGCCGGGTAAGACATGGATGGTAATTTTACTTTTCTGGGATAGCAATAGAGGGGTGGGTGCAGGCTTTGGTGTGCAGCACGCACAACCAGTATCCTTTCTACTGCTACCGGTAATTTGTGGGTGCAGTAAAACTTCAGGCCAGTGAGGGGTAGCAACATGCTTGGCCCATATATTCTACAGGAGCGGCTTGCCGAGGCTCACTTGTCCATCTGGCAGTCCTGTGAGAGCTGATGCAAATGCTTTGGGGGGATGGGCAGGGAGGCAAGGAACACCTTTGGAGGCTGCAAACAAGGGAGTAGCCAGAAAAATAAGATGCACCCCACTTTGAACCAAAGATCTAATGGCACAAAGAAAGCGTAGCAAGTTAGCCCGACCCTCCCTGGAAGAGTTCCATTGTCTCTTCAAGCCAAATATCAATCCATGCATCCTCTCAACCTTCCATCTACCCGCTGATATCCACCATTTCACTTTTATAGTCTGTCGTCCATTCAGTCTTTCTTCCATCATTCAGTCTTTAATCATTCCATCCATCTTCCCATCCATTCGTCCATCAATCCATCCATCCATCATTTCACCCATCCCTTCACCTGTCTGCCCTATCACCCATCATTTCACCCATACACCCATTGTCTCACCCATTCACCCTTTCACTTATCCGTGCACCCTTTTACCCATCCTTTCACTCACCCATGCATCCTTTCACCCATCCTTTCATTCACACATGCATCCTTCCAACCATCCACCCTTTCACCCATGCTTTCACTCACACATGCATCAATTCACTCAACCTTCATTTTCACCTTCCATTCTTCTTTCCCTTTTCCTATCAACCCATCTTTCTTTGGTTAATTATGAGCTTTTGTCTGCCGAGTTGTAGACAGGAGAGACCCATAAAAAAAAAACATGCCTGCTGTAGCTGCTAAAGCAGGGGAGGTTCACAATGCCCTGGCTGGAAATCTCTATCCAGGAAGGGCTGAGTACCTCAGTCTCACTGATCTGGCGCAGAAAAGCAGGGACAGAGCCTAGCCAGTGAGATTTGGGGTGTGTGAATCCCAAATGTCTCAATTAAAACATCAGTGGGCTGCAGGGTGGAGTGATGAGATGACCAAGGTTCAGGATGGATGATTTCCATGTAGATCAAGGTCAGTACTGATTTACCTTAGGTAAGCCTCTGTCTACAGTGACACGTGGGTGAAAAATGATGGGTTAGAATGCTAAACCGAGCGATTGTCACTGGTTAGGCTATTTGCAAGAATTCATCCCATCACCTTTTGGGTGTTTGATTGCCAGTAATGATGCCTGTAAAGTTGAGACTGGGGTAGCTTTCCAAGCCTACTATTGCCACTCTTTGTGAATTCCAAATAGTAGCAAATTTTGCACCCATCCAAAGAGTACTTTTATAGGAGCAGATTTACTACTTTTATGAAACCGGTCACTATATATACATATATAAATTTAAGATCCCAATCCAAAAAGTTAAAACCTCTTGGTGAAACGAGAATTACGAGAAAAACTGACAGACACTGCAGATCCAACTCACAGGCCAGAGAATCAACTACCAAACAAAGAATGCATTTGAGGGACATAACACCCCAAGCATCCCTGATAAAGATACATCTCTGCCTGTCCCACCTGGGCCTGGTTGTTCTTCCAGAGAACTCATGACTACGGTCATGTACAACAGAACGTATTGGAGGCACTGCCATGGGATCACTTATTGTAAATGTATTTTCACTGCACACACTTTTATTAATCTCTGCTACAACAAGCCTTGTTGGTGGAGTTGTCAATTTGAGCCATGTGGGAAGGCCAATATTCGAGTGTGCTGAGTGAGATGAGTCATGGATCTAGCTTGGCTCCATGAGTCTGTGCACAAGCCGAGCAAAGAAATCAATTTGAATGTATATCAACAAACATAATGGAATAATATGATACAATCTCTTCAAACTTTAAAAAAAAAGTGTATTTCTTTAACATACTGAAGTATTTCACCGTAGTACATCAGTTTATATCACTGCAGAGACAGACATTTGTTAGAAATCATCAATTTTACAAACATTCTTGGCTCACCACCCCAACAACAATGCCATTAGTGACCTAAAAAGTAAGTCAGTAGTCATGTAAACCCCTGGAGTGTCCTGGATTCTTGTTATACTTGTAGAAACATTACAGTCCATTAAATAAATATAAGAGGTGCTTGTACAGAGCACATCCTGAACTCAAGTATTTAAAAGTGAGTTCATATGTGATAATAAAGAAAGAAAAAATCCGATACACAGAGAGATGACCCGACTCAGGGCCTCCAGACCTAAGTACCAAGCCAAGAATGCATTTATTTTGGGTGGTGTCATCACAAACGCCACCCCTGAAGCTACACCTTTGCAGAGAAGCTTAAGCCATGCTTCCCCTCCTTCTTTATAGCTCTGGTCTGACAATGGACTCAGATCAGTTCATTCCCTTGGGGTAGAGGCAGAGTTGGAGAGCTCTTCTCTCTTGTGTAATCAGACTCTCTCCCCTCACTTCTCCTTTCACCTCGCTGGGGGCAGGTAGCAGCTGCAGTGAAGCATGTGAGTGAGTTTGGGCTGGTGTGTGCCGGGGTGCTGGGATAAGCATCAATGGCTCATCAGCTGAGTAAAGTAGCCCAACTGCCTTGCTCACAACCTCCAGGGCTGACCCGTTGTGAGCCTGCTGCAAAGCACAGAGAACCTTGATTTCACTGGGAAGCATGAAGGGAGTGTTCCAATGCTTTGGTCACCTCCTAGGGCAGGCTTTGCCATGTCACACCTTCTGCTCCCAATTCGCAATCGCCTGGCTGCCACAGTGTTAGGTAGGGGCGTAGCTTCAGGTGGGGGTGGGGGGTTTGGGATTTTACACCCTTCTAAAAAATATTCTGTAGTAAATAGTTGGGTACAAGTGCTTTCAGTCGGGTATGATGAAGTGTCTGTCGGATTTAACCTGTGATTTTTACATGCCCATCTCTGTTTTGAAGTCCTTAAAAATTATGATTAGCGTTAAAAAGGTTGTGTTTTAAGTGCTCCTAACAAACAGCCCTCGGCTCTGTTTCCACTGCCCCTAAAGTCCCCTTTGTTGTGCTTCTCATATAATGTTCTTTAACAAAATATCTCTGTGTGATTGTTAAAAAACCTGAAGCTCACCCCTCCGTAATCTTATTGACCGAGCTACGCCCCTGGCATTCGGTAAGTTGTTATAGTGCCTGTGCAACAGCTAGCGTGGGCCTCCTTACAGATTGTAATAGCAAGTAGGTCCCAGCCATCCTTGTTGCTAAAGTTTTGTTGTGGGTCCTAGGCCACCACACATAGTAAAGGGTGACACAGACAACAGTGGTATGGGTATATAACTGACCACAAGCATGTGTGCCTATCAGGGTCACCTGACTTGGCATGCCTGTGATGGATGGGTGTGAGATAGGCAGGGACATAGCTTCAGGGGGGTGTTTTGGGTGTCACAACCCCTAAAAAATGAATAAATTTATTTTCTAGTAAGTAGTTCGGTACAGGTGCTTTCAGTCAGGTATGGTGAGGTGTCTGTCTGTGAGGTGTCTGTCGGGTTTCACTAGGAATTTTTCCATACCGCAGAAAAAAATGCACACACATTCTCGCCCTTTCTGTTTTGAAAGTGTTCAAAACTGTTTGTGAATGTACAAAATACTGTGTTTTCCATCTCTTCCCGCCCCTACTAATCTGTATTCCTCTCACCTTCCATTATAAGCTCCTGTCATGGACCCTACCTCCTGGTAAATTCGGACTCTGGCATAGGCATAGCGGGGCCTAGGCTGCGGCATGCAGGCACTGCCACAGAAAGATGCCACGGGTCAGTAGGGTACTAGTGGGGTCTAACCTCAAGCAGTCAGCCCTCCTTTATTTAAATCTCTGGCTTCACCCGGCCGTCGGTGTGCGTGCAACACGTAACATGCGAATAGGAGCCGGGTGGCTCACTATATCCCATTGAACCTTTCAACAGAACAAACATAAAAAGAAAATCACAACAGACATAAAACAAAAAAAAACAGGTAAGACATATATTCGAGGCACTCTCTTCTGGGATCTCCATCTTTCAGGGATCAGCACATAAAATCTCGGAGTCTCTTGACTCGGCTGGGGCTCAGCCCATAAGGGTGGCCTCGGGTGCGGTTCTCAGTAGGGGACAGATCCTGACCTCCACTCTCGGGTTCTTTTGTGTTCGGGATGTGCCCCTCACTCGAGCACCGGCCTCCCAGCGTGCTTGCTCCTTTCCACCTTTGTGCGACGTTTGTCCCACTGATATTAGACTTGTAGGTTTTATCATCCTCTTCAGTCCTGTCATAAAGCTCCCATGGAACCTTCCAGAACCCCGACACATTTCTGGACACCTCTGCTGTCCCTTACCTCGCTGTCACCATTATGCTATGAACTCTCACCACCCTCCAAGCTTCTCTCTCGAAGGGGGTCCAAAATTCCCAACCAGGATCTCAGTCCAGGATGATCACTTGGTCGCCCTCCTGTATGGTGGGTTCAGCAGCTCTCCTTACACAACTGTCCCTATCATTACTGCTTCTTCGTTTCTCCTGGGCTGCCTGTGCATCCAGAACTGGGAGTTTCCAGCTCAGGCTATTAGGCAACAGGTTCTGTGTTGGCCGCTTTATCAGTAGATCGCTTGGTGCATACCCTGTAGTACTGTGAGGAGTTGGCCTGTGAGCCCTTAGAATCTAATGCAAACAGCCCTTCAGGCCTTCCCCTTTGTTCAAACCGATATGGAGGGCTTCTCATGAACCTCTCTACTTCCCCATTAGCTTGATACCACTGAGGTGTGTTGCGGCGGTGTCGAACGTTGAGGTGTTGCAAATACTCCTTGAACTTGTAGCTTTGAATCGGGGGCCCATTGTCAGTTTTAATTTCATTAGGTAGCACCAGTACTGCAAATGTCCTTTCCAGCGCTGGTTTTCACACACTCAAATGTGGTAGAGCGCACCAGTTCGAAGACAGGGAATTTGGTGTGGCTGTCCATCAAGACAGGGGTCAGCTGACTGTCTGGGAAACTTCTGAAGTCCATGCTTATGGAGGACCACATCTTGGCACAGGGAGCCTCCATCATGATGGGCGCTACTGGGGGGTCCTCTTTGTGGGCAAAGACTACCCGACTCCTTCTTCACTCTGGCTGAACTCATCTTGGCAACTCCACAGCTGAGTTAGAGTGTCCTGTTCCTCTGGAGTGAGGTTCCCGCTTCATCCAGGAAGTTCCTCCAGTGGTGTCTTTTAGTGCCTCCATGAACCTTTAAAGGCAGGGATCTGTCTGAGTGGCTTATGCAATTTCTTGGAGGGATAAGGCCCACGGGCATGCAGTATCAACAACTATTCTCATGAATTGCTCCACCCCAGAATCATCTTCCTGTGGGGGGGCAGGGATCTGATGCAAGGGGGTGGCGGGACAGGTAGTCAGGTGGTTTGTTTGTTCCTGGCCTGTAAATCACAGTGAATGAGTACTGTTGGAGCAGGACAGCCCACCTTTCTATTTGGGGAGGACCATTTCTGGCAGATACGGCGAACAGCAGTAGAAGTGGTTTGTGGTCCGTTGACACCTGGAAGCTGTGACCACACAAGTACAGATGAAAATGTTTGCACGCCTAACAGATCACTAGCACCTCCCTTTCAATTTGGGAAAAAAAAGGGGTTCCACCACCAAGAGTGATCTGATGGCATGTGTGATGGGTCTCACTGCTCTGCATCTGTAACAATACAGCGCTGAGCCCAACGGCGCTGGCATCAATGATAAGTTTAGTCTGGCATGCAGGATGGAAGTATGCCATTGTGTCATCATGGAAGAGTGCTTTCTTTATGTCCTTGGAAAATCTGTGGTGTCTGACAGGTCCATTCCCATGGGACCTCTTATTTTGTTAGCGACCTCACGGGCTCAGAGAGTTTTGCCAGATTGGGAATGAATAGGCCACAGGAATTGTCCATTCCCAAGAAACTGCAAACCTCGACCGGGTTCCGAGAGATGGCAGCTGTGCAGCCGGCCTCTACTTTTTGTGGATCAACTTGCAGACCTTCCTTTGAAAACTTGTACCCGAAGAACTCAATGTCATTCGAGTAGAATAGGCACTTTTGACGGTGAAGCGTGAGGCCACACTAAGGTAGTTGCCACATGGTCACTCGAAACCTGGCATGCTGTTTCTCCAGGGTGGTAGAATAGATGAGGATGTAGTTGATATTTAACACCCCTATCAGTCCTGGCAGTGCCTTCCTTGTTGCTTCCTGAAAAACCTTCTCTGCCTACAAGACCCCAAAGCTGAGTCGTTTAAAACTTCACAGCCCTACGTGAGTGGGAAAGGTTGTGATGTATCTTCTAGGTTCCTCCAGGGTGAGCTGGTGATGGCCAGAGTTCAGATCCAGCCTGGAGAACCACTTTGCCCCGTTGAGGTTTCATCTATGGTTGGCATAAAGTGTTGTTCCCAGTGAATGGCCTTATTGGGCAACCTCATGTCGACACATAATCGGATTACTCTGGGCTATTTCAGTTTCAGAGCAATCACTAGTAGTGAAACCCATGGCGTGGGCCCAGTCACCTTCTCGATTACTCTATCTTGCTCCAACTGTTCCAGCTTACTTTTGATTTGGGGTTGCAGATGGAACGGCACCCTCCTGTGCCGTAAGGCTATGGGCCTCACAGATTTGTTGATGTGGAGTTTTACTTGTACTCCTTTTCCAGAACCGAGTTCCTTGAAGAGTTCGGGAAACTCTTCCAACACGTCCCCGCGTGCGACTGGTGCACCTGTTTTGCAAAAAACACTAGTCCGCGGTCTTCTGCTGTATGACAGCCAAATAGTGTTCCTTTGCTGTCCTTCTTTATGTTGAACTTGGCATGTGTCTTCATGTCCCCTGCTGTCACCACCACTTCGGTGGTCCAATTTAGAGGAATAGGGTCTATTCCCACATATGTGTAGATCCTTGTGTTGGTGGGACTTATCTTGGCCGGGGGGGGGGGTTCAATTTCAAGAATTGAGCCTCTTCAATGACATTCACGGACATCATTGTATCGGTACGAGCTGTGATGGTGGCACCTACAACTGCAACTTGGCACATAGGGGGGCGGCCTTCGCTTGAAATTGCCCCTTCCAGTGAAAGATATGACAAACACGTCTTCGTCAACCTCGTCCTCGGGGTGCTCTCCTGTGGCCACTGGTGTGGGTGCTTTTTGCTCTTCTCTGTCCTCCAGCGACAGGTGTCAGATGTTTGCTGTTCTTCTTCCTTATGCGCTTGCACCGTAATTGGTAGTGGCAATGCAACATATCTTCACATAAGGGTTCTGACGCCTACACCTCAGGCATACTTTTCCTTGGACGGGACATCCTCTTACTGGGTGTCCAGCCAGGCCACAGATCCCACATACTTTCTCCTGTTGTTTGGCCACTCGAGCCCCTCTTGGTTTTGTCAGGCTCCACTGTACCGCCTCTACTTGTCCCTTCTTTACTTATACTCCACTTGCTGTGTCAGCAGACGTTGAGCCACAGAGGAGGGCGGACGCCATTTTGTTGACTCCACTGTCAGCTAATTCATGAGATCTGGCCAATACCAAAATGTCATCCACCATGATTCCAGGTTACCTCAGGATTAATTTCCGCAAGTTGGAGGAGCGGCATCCCTGAATGAGCTGAGCCTTTATCTCATCTTGTCTGTCGATTCTCCTCGCAGGTCCTCACCAGCCTGTGTAATCTCGCAAAGAAGGTGTTGACTGATTCACCTTCTGTCTGCCTCGCTTGTCTTAGCTTGAATCTCTAATAATCAGGATTTAATTGAGGCTCAAAATGTCTGTTGAGTGCCAGAATTGCTGCTTTGAAATTACCCTCTGCACCACTGTTGGGTAAACTGTTGAATAGATCGCACAATTCATTGCCCCCCAGGTATAACAACATTGAGGGCATTACAGCACCATCCGTTTCCTGTGTGGCGCGGAAATAGTGTCTTACTCCCTCCATCCACTGAAGCCAGCTCGGGGCTGCAGTTGCGGGGTCTGGCAACTGACTGAATGGCAGTACTGTAGCAGTCGGGATTGAGGTACTTCGAGTCAGCGCAGCAGACACAGTGGCGGCTGGTTGTGCAACACCTGCAGCTGGATGGGACATGATATAGTCTATGGTGGGCACCCCTGGCTAGTTTTCCCTCCTGTGCCATGTGGCCCACTATTGGTTGTGGGAGAAAGTGTTGATCTTTGTGCCCTTTAGTATTGCGGCTTACTGGATGGCGCTACTGCGCAGGGTACAAGATACGACTCTCCTGCTGCTTCACTCCCACGTGGTTTCCCAGCGATCTTCCTTGTCTCCTCTAATCTTATATTTCTTTTTCTTTGCGGTCATTGATTTCAGGCCCTTGCCTCGTGGTGGGTAGAACTATTGCTGCCATTCTGAAGACTGCTGCTGCTAATCACCATCAGTGTGTGCACTGAGCGACCAGGATAGTCAGCATCCACAGCGTGCATCCCATTCACTTTCTTTGGTGTAGTGGCACCAGGTCACGGCACCGAAACACTTTGCGGGCTTTTCCGGCTGACCGGCAGTCAGGCTCCACGTTGATGTGCGCTGCCTCCGCTCATGATGAGAGTCGTTTCACTGCTTAGCAATGCTCGTGTGGAAGGTGGGCACCTTCCCACCCTCCAGCACGTGTTGATGGGTGATCCTGCCCTGTTGTCAGTGTTGAATCCCACCTCCGGCATAGGCATAGCTGGGCCTAGGCCGCATGTGGGTGCTGCTACAGAAAGACACCATCCGTCAGGAGCGTGCTAAAGGGCCCTAACCTTGAGTGGCTAGTCCTCCTTTATTTAAGGCCTCTGACCGTGCCCAGCTATTGGTATACGTGTGATGACATGTAACATGCATGTAGGAGCTGAGTGGCTTACTACACCTCCGTATAATGTATTTTCATATTATATTCCAGTGTGATTGTTGGAAAATCTGAAGCACCCCCCCCCCCAAATTACTGACCAAGCTCCGCCCCTGGGGGTGGGTGTACAGTCCTATGCAGAGGCTGATTTGTTAAGTGTCTATTAGGACACTACAGGACCATAAACATATGATCTATTAGGGCAACGCGGGAGCTCATACTGAATACTGCATTGCCTGTTGCCTGCTTTGCTGGGATGCCCAACTGCCACACTACTGTTCCCTGTCGGACATACTGCTGAGCCACGAGCGGAGGGAGACTTCAACTACCGACAGCCTTAGCAGCGCACACGCCGTGCCAGACTCCAGATGCGCCAGGAGGTGCTTTAAGCACCACCAGGGCTCCCGCAGCGCAGAACACGCGCGGGCGTGCCTGGGCCGCCAAGGGCAGGCCCGTCTTCGCCCGTCCGCGGCCGGTCAAGGCTGGGCTGGGCCCCCCCTCTTGGCCTGTGGTCCTGGGATTCCTGCTCGCCCATGTCTATGGTTCCTATAGTGATCTAGGCCACCGGAAGAACTGTGTATCGTCCCAGTATCCGTTACCTGTCAACTTGAGTGATATTGTCAGCAACAAAGGAGGTAGGATTGTTTAGTGTGGTGGACTGGGCTTGGCTCATGACTGTTTTTAATGACTGTTTTAACCTGATAACACCCCGATAACATTGTTTGTGGCTGATCTCTTGTCCAGAGGATTAAGAGGGTCGGTTTTATTCCCTCTTTTGAAAGTGTCTTCTGGCTTTCCATTCTTTTGTTTTTATCGCCTGATCATTTAGCTATGGTTAGGCGCAAGGTTTCACAAGCTACAGCCTCAGGGAAGGGAAAGTCTGGCTCCTCTGCTCCGGTTACCACTATGGATTCTTTCCTGCAAAGGGCTGCAGCTGTGATAGATAAGGAGATCGAGCTGGTGAATAGGCGCTTCTCGAGGTCTCCGACTAAAATCTCTCATCTTCCCCTCATAAATACTCTCGCGACTCAGACAGAGGGTGATGATGAACTCTTGAGCCTGTCCAGTAGCCCTGGGATTCCTGCAGATTTACAGTTTGGCGCTGGGGGAACTAGTGCATCAATTGCCCATCCTAAGCAAACGCCTATGCCTATGTCAATGCCTCTCTCACCTGTCACTATAATATGCAACAAGGGGGGTCATGACCCTATTTCCACACAGGGAAATGTCACTCATATGATCAGTAAGCCGATGGAACCATCGCCAGCCTGTAGAAGTCAAAATGTAACTTTGGCACCTTATGGGAACTTCCAGCCGGGTGTTGGCTATAAAAGGAAAATTCATTCTTCTGGGGTAAGGCGAAGAAAACAAAACTTAACATGGTCTCTAAACCCCCAGCACCCGCCACAGCACATCCTACCACTATCCCTGCCTTGGATCTTCCTGGGGCACTGGAAGCTTTCCAGGCAGTGATGACTAGCATGTTGGACTTAAAACTGGGGCCTATCCTCGAGAGGTTGATTCAGATTGAGAACATTTTATTATTCCGGAATTTGAATGACATGCCGCTCCTAAAGCCAAGTGCCGATTCGGGCCAGAGAACTGTACGGGACTCTGTTATGAGGACAAACCCGAGGACCCCTATCTTGGACCCATCACAAAACCAACCACAGAAACAAAAACAGTCTGTAGAACAGGGGGGGCTTGGAGCAATAAATCTAGATGCAGGCGAGAGGAGGGATATCTCTGTACATGCTAGAGCCTCAGATGAAAGTCACTGTTTAAGGTCCGAAAGATTAGACAGCAGAGAGGTTCAGCCATCGAATCTTCCGGTCATTGATTTACCACCTGAATCCACCCCTATGTTGTAGTCCTAGGGAATGTTCCACCTCTCCCCCAGGAGATTAATGAAGATTACGGGCAGGTACTTCATTGGCTATAACACAACACCACCTTGGGTGCACGGGTGGCTAAAAATATCATCATGGCCCGCAGAGTTAGTTGGATTGGAAGCTCCTGTAAAATGGTCACAGGCGATTGTGTTATTATTAACTTTGATAGCCCTCACCTTGCTAGTAGGATACTGTTCAGGGACACACACCTCGCTTTTCCCAAACCTGGATTTGTCATTAGGGCCTTACCATTGGGCTTTTTTTATAAACCGGACTCCCCAGGAGATATTTATAGGAACATTTCTAAGGAAGCTCCCCGTGGAGGGTGGCCACATAGATTCCCGCCTGCACTTGCGCATTTGCCTATATCCGCGGTGCATGCATAATCTTTGACAGGCTGTCAGTATATTGTCCCTCCTTCACTGGAGTTAATTCATAGATTCTCCCCATTAGCAGGGTTGGAGGAGTGTGACTGACTCAGGAGCATTTCACTTTCTGGCATTGATTCAGAGTTAAATAAGCAGCATTCACCAGTGGTAGTTGAGGGGGACTCTTGCGTGGTTGATAGTAATATTCTAACATGGAATATTGCAGGCCTGGCTAACAAGTTTCACGACCCAACTTGGTTGCAATTTGTGAATCAATTCCCTGTGATTTGTTTACAGGAAACGTGGTTGGTGGATTGTGATTTATTTTTGGAAGGATATAATGCTTTTTTTGCGGCTGCCTCCCCTTCGCTGGATGGAAGATTTAAGGGTGGTCTAGTTACTTACATATCTCTGGCAGTTAACTACCAGATACAGGTTGTACCATCATCAAGCCCAGGTATACTGGCATTCTTATTAAAAAGGGGGGCTACTGGATTGGGTCTCATTAATTTTTATAATTCCGTGGCATGCCCGTCAGGTGTCTGCAATATTACAGCCCTGGGTACATTTATAAGGCAGTCTTACGGTTCTATTCTACACAACCACCTGGTCCTTGGCGATTTTAATATCCACCCGTGTGGAGACCCAAGGACAACATGTATCTTGGAGTTAGGCTACCCTCGGATGAGGAGGATGCACTTTGTACATCTTACTCAGGGAGAACTACTAAATAACCTACTGAATGAATTTGATATGATGTCCCTGATGTCCTTATCCGACCCGCATAGTACGTTTCCCATTCCCACCTTTAAAGGGAGGGGTAGGAGGTCTTTTATAGATTACATTTTAATTTCATCTTCTTTACAAACTTTATTCTGTAGTTTCAACATCGTGGAGAGTGCCTACAGTGACCATAACCCACTCTGTGGCCAAATGTGTGGTCCGCTATTAGCACAAATTAGCAGCGCGGCAATTAAGGGGACGCTTAGACCATCTGATGGCACACGTCGGCTTAAATGGTCCCAGATTTCTCCAGATTACTTTTATCGTGCAGTTAGAGGGTCCTGTGTGTGGTGTCATCCTTCTACTCTTCCTTGGATCTAAGTTCTATAGAACATAGAACTTAGAACCCAGATCATGCCTCATGAGCCAGTTACTGCACGGTGGCTGATGGATGAGGTGTAAAGAATAAACCTCTATTTTATCTACAACTTGTGCTCCTGTATTATTCAAGAACGTTACACTGGTGACGATTATGGGATCGGAAAACTGAAGAATATAGACTAACACCTCAACATCGCATGGTCGGGGAAAAAGGAAAACTGTCTGAAGAATTTCTTTAAATTGTCTTATTTGGTCAAAGGAATGAGGGAGTGTTTGGACCCGTAAGGTACTGTGAAATTTCATTTCCTTTGACGTGTGTGGCAGTTTGGAGAAAAAAAGGGAGTCAGCTATACAGAATTATCACGCTGTCTGAATTCAACTTTTGATTTAATCGCGCTTGTAATGACAGCGTGAGCAAGGCTAAGACTGGAAGTATGTGGTTACCGTAAGATAACACAGTGTGTATTGGATTTGAAAATAATCCTGCTAATTAGATTCTTGCTGTAGTGTAATGCAAGGAGAGGGACAAGGCAGATGGGCTTCTTTAATGAGGTCCAGTGTAAAAGCCCCAGTAATCAAGAACAAAAAAGGGTACAAAGTTCCTCTGGTACATAGAAGAGTTGGTTCAGAAAGAAAATGCCATCAGAAACGGCCTAGTGATAACTTGGGGAATTCCCTTAGTTTGAACTAGAGCTCTCACACACCCAGCAAGCTGGGTGTCATGCTTCATCATATGAGCTCTGCCACCCCGGTTCCTGGCGGTTTGGGTAGGTCCACAGCATAGCGTGATTCGACGCGGGACCCAATCGGTGTCCTCTAGTCACCGCCAGGACTGTTGCTAGCATATTCTAGCAGCCTACTAGGCAATGCACCTGAAGACGTGGTAGGTAGCACACACATCTCCACGTAGTGTAGATAGTCGCTCATGATCCTGAAGAAGTGCCAAGATCCTCCTGACACACGAGGCACGAAACATGTCGATCTATAGAGTAGAGCTTCATGATTAGACACTTTTTCTAATACACCAGCCACTCTACACCTTTTTTAACCGGGTAGTTTACCTTCCGAATAAATTATTGACAAGGACTAACTGACCCTTTTTAACCTCACTATTTCACACATCTACACATTTCAGGCCCCCTTACCCCCATGCACCAACCGGCAGGAACAGAAGATCCCCGATAAAGAGCCCCGGTTCGGGTGCCCGTCAAGGATTGCAGCGCCGCCTTGACGAGGGGCAGAGCTCATATGATGAAGCATGACACCCAGCTTATTCCCCAAGTTATCACTAGGCCGTTTCTGATGGCATTTTCTTTCTGAACCAACTCTTCTATGTACCAGAGGAACTTTGTACCCTTTTTTGTTCTTAATTAGATTCTTGCTCCCACTCCTCCAGCGGCTGTATACTTGTGATGAGAAGGCAGTTATACGCTTCTCCTGCGGCTGTTTGCAGTTACGTACCTTTGCATGTAACTGGTGAGGAGGTCAGTGGATGTGGCTGGTGACTGTCTGATCTAATTGGCGCTTCTTGGGCATATCGGTCGTTTTTGTCTGACCAGTTGCTGGAGTGGAGTGTGCCTCTGTAACGATCGTGGTGAGACATCGTTGGAAGCTGGAGCTCTCTCCCCTGGAGCTGTCTGAAGTGATTGATGACGCAGTAGAATCCTGCTCAGGGATTTGGTGATTAACACCCGTCATCAGTCTTCTGTACGTCCTCTGGGTCTGTGATTAATGGCTTGGTGACGTTCTGGAATTTCACTGGAGGCTGTTCAGCTCTGTGTCTGCAAAGCATCGGAAAAGCTTATATGCACGGAATCCTTCACTAATTTTGACAGAAAAACTTTATGCGCTTCTTCACTGCTGAGGAACATTTCAACTATTAAACATGGTGCATATATGGCATCTGTTGATAAATACATGCCTCATATCAGAATTAATTTATAGATAAGACCTTCAGGTCTTTGGTACTGTTTAATAACTATAACTAGGCCCCTTGTGTATCAGGGTGTTTAATACATTCAAGTTGGGATTTCTATGAAGTTTTGCTTTCGTTTGAAATTCATACATTTTACATATACATATATTTTTTTTAAAAGTTTCTCTTTGAGAGTGATTTATCTATGTAATGTAATTCTATTTCAGGTGTGCTAATCCATTAGGGTAGTGTGCTTCAAATTCAATTTTAGGAAGGATATTTTCATATATATATTTATTCTTACTCACATTTTAACATTTTCAAAGTGAGTCATGCAGAATGTAACAGCGCCACCATTTTTTTAAGCTCAGCAGGAGAGCCTCTTGTTACATGGAGCAAATGGAAAAAGATTTTTGCGCACTATGCACACGTTTGTGGAACGAATCTTAGTGCAGAAAGAAGACATTCATTACTGTTACACTGTTTAGGTGGGGAAGGTCAAGAAGTGTTAATGAATATGAGATATGTATTTTACAGTTGGATAAGCATTATTTGCCCAGGGTCAGCACCATCATGGAAAGATACCATTTTGGTTTAAGAGAGCAAGGAAAAGAAGAAATAGTGGAAGATTTTTTAACAGGTTTAAGGAAGTTAGCTTCAAGTTGCAAGTTTGGAGCTGCAAATGAAGAAAGAATCCGAGATCAATTTGTGTTAAAATGTAGGGAGGAAAAAATTAGGGAGGAGTTATGGCTTAAGGACGAACCACCGTTGGAAGAAGTAGTTACAATAGCTAAAAGGGTTGAACACATGTTAAAATGTGTTAATGAACTAAAGTGTGAAAAAAATAAAAGTCAATCCACTGTGGAAGAGGTACAAAAAAATGTATCACAACACTGAAACAACCTGGGTCTGGGACTGAGTAAAGAACATATACAAAATAGCCAAGGTGAACCCCAATATAAAAGTGACAACTCTATAAAAGAGCCTCTCCTGAAACAGGACCCATCAATCACTTAAGGTGGTTATTTGTTGTTATCATCTGGGTCTGCCCGCTCCAACCTGCTGGACCAGTTCATAAAGCAGTGAACCAGTCACTAGCATGGAAGAAGCACCAAAGGAGGATAGTCACATGATCCCTCACGGGTGTTGTCTGTGATGAAATCCTACCCAAGGAGCCAAACAGGAGATCCTAAAATCAGCAGTAAAAATAATAAAGTGAATTTAAAAATGGCTAAGGATGCTCAAAAAATCTTTAATGGTAGAGGATCCTTGTCAAGATTAAGAAGCAAAATGGCAATATGGCATAAATAATTTTGTCATTATGCTATTGTCCAAAGCATGATCGGTCAACATGTTTCTGCCCACACATGATCAAAAGTATCAGGGCATTCGTCAGGACCTAGATTACTGCTGTGGTTAAGTGTGAAAACGTGTCAACAAAATATTCAAAGAGGGTATGTGAATAAACTAATCCTACCGCACCGGTCAGGTCAGGAACAATCAAAACCGGATGCCTGTGGAAGAAAGTGAAAAAATACAATGGCCAATTGTGTACAAACTTAATCAGAGGTCATAAGTCTTACATGACCTAAATCATACATCTATTAATGATGAATGGCATTCAATGTAGTAAATTGAATTGCACTTACCCATAACAAGTGGGCAATGCCCTCACCTCAACCTGGTCTCAACTCAGGGAAAGGGGCCCCGCTCTAAACATAAAAACAAAATAGGAGAGAAAACAGGTAACACCTGGCCATTCCTGAAAAAACTCTCCTCTTGAAGGCATGGTATAAAAACTGAGAAACACCCATACAATGCAATGGATGGCAAAAGATGGTCAGTCCAAACGTTAGAGAAAAAGGAAATTGAAAGAGCCTAGTAAGAACGGTGTAAGTGTTTAATCCCGTTCCCATTGTTAAGATGTTTACTAGGCAATTGGAAATACCACATGGAAAAGTATCCTAAAGAGGCAAACCCCTTAGTTGCTCATATAGGTCCTTACACATGAACGGTAAGACCAGACTTGACTGATTAAAATAAGACAAGTGATCTCTCTGCGTTATCAAGTATGCGAGATCAACGAGACAATTCAGCCAAAATACTAGAGTGGCAGGATACGAAACACGCAGTAGGTACGCACCGAAGTCCATAAAGTTACACATATTCAAAGTATAAGCTCACCTGTCCGTCGGTACCCCGGGGCGGTCTTTGAATCAAGACCGGAGGTAACCGCGGACGAGCGAGCACTGTCTATTTATCCTGCTTTCTCTGTGGTCGCTTCAGGTGTGGTGGACCAGTATAGGTGGCCACAGCAATGCCTGTAATCCGAAGCGATGCACATGCGCAAAGACAGGAACACTGATCTAGAGTCCCTGAACCGCGATGCGCATGTGTAGTCTCAGGAAGCTAGTCTGAAGTGTGAACTACCCGCTAGCATTAATATTGTGTATGCAATATTACAATAAATCATCCAGTAGAAGATCCGCTCCCAATACACTTGCATCTACAAAGCCGCGCGTTTCTCCAAAACAAGCGCATGCGCAGAGACACGGACAATAAGCTCCAGTCCCTAACTCACGATATGCGTGTATGATGTGTAACACACATAATATTGTATCCTAACCCCAGACATTACTAATATGGAGAAAGTGTTTGCTAAAGGGTGATAAAATAGCATAGCAAACGAATCTAAGGATCACAACAGGGTGTATGCGAAACACCCGCAATGTGCATGTATGGTATCTGTAACCAGCTCGAAACAGTACCCTGCCCGCTCATGCTTGTAGCATAATAAGAATGTTGCTATACACGTTCAGATAGCGAACGAGTAGGTAAAGAGTGGTAGACATCATAACCTGCACAATCTGAACAACCATAGTACTACACTCTGGGCAGTGTCTTATTGAGCCCAAAAATAACCAGGAGTGTTCAATGTAAAATACAGATACAGATAGGCATTTATAGGCAGTCTCAGTAAGGTGAGTATGTCTACATCAAGACCTCCCAATCGTATCAAATGTCTGATATGTAGATAAATCCTTATCTAGACCCTCATTATAAGGAAGAATTATAGCAACAACCAAGGAATCTCATCATTCAAGCCCTCTGTATCTGAGTGCAGTCTGTGCACCCACCTCTGCTCTCTAAGTAAAAGGAACTTCTGAATGTCAGTAATGTGAGGTGGGATGCAAGGTTGTTCAAGAATGACCCATTGCAGCTCGTTCTCCCTATGACCCACTGATACAAAATGGTTAGTGAGCTTAGTCGCACTTTTCTTGCACCGAATGGTGCTTTTGTGCTCCGAGATTCTCACTTTGACCTTACGTGATGTCATGCCTACATAGTTCTTATTACAGGGGCATTTAATTAGATAGATCACCCTTTCACTGTTGCAGTTCGTATGTGCTTTGAGGGACCAAGGTCTATCAGTCCCAATGAGGGATCATGTGACTATCCTCCTTTGGTGCTTCTTCCATGCTAGTGACTGGTTCACTGCTTTATGAACTGGTCCAGCAGGTTGGAGCGGGCAGACCCAGATGATAACAACAAATAACCACCTTAAGTGATTGATGGGTCCTGTTTCAGGAGAGGCTCTTTTATAGAGTTGTCACTTTTATATTGGGGTTCACCTTGGCTATTTTGTATATGTTCTTTACTCAGTCCCAGACCCAGGTTGTTTCAGTGTTGTGATATTGTTCTTTAGGGGAATGACAACCTGCTGGTCTATAAATTCTCCCTTAGACCTCCACCCACATTTTTTTGTGATATTACAAAAAAATGTATGTCTTGTGAAGAATGAGAAACCTAGGACAAAAGAGATAGCTAAAGAAGAATCTGTAAAAGATACGTTTGAATGTTTTTGTTGTGGAAGGTCTGGTCACAAAGCCAATTCAAAATACTGCCCTGCTTTGACTTTTGTATGTCATGGTTGTGGCAAGAAAGGTCACTTTATAAAATTTTGTAGATCTAAACAAAAGAAATTTCAAAATAAGGATATAAAAGAAATAATTTGTCAAATTGGTGATAGTGAATGTAATAAACATCCCAAAGGAAGTGTTAAGGTTGATGGTATCGATCTTGAGATGAAATTTGACTCATGCTCACATCTGACTATAATTTCAAAAGATATATTCTACAAATGGTTTCAACACAAAAATAATCTAAGTAAAATGGATGTAAATCCAGGAGGTTATGGTGGTCAACCCATTAGTATGTTGGGGTATTTTAATGCTTGTATAGAAATGGAAAAGAGATTAATTGTTGGAAAAATGTATGTTTCAAAAATAGGAGATAGTTTACTTGGCTGGCCACATCAACGTTTGTTGGGGGTTACATTGAATCCTAATGGAGAACCTCAGGTTCAGATTCAAGAAATTGAAGCTAAAACAAATCACTTTGATTCTGAATTTCCGGGTTTGTTCAAAGATGAGTTAGGTTGCTTAAAGGGTTATAAACATTGTATCAAAATTAAATATGGAGCTGTACCATCTGTGGCCCAAGTGAGAAGAATTCTCATTGCCATACAAGAAAAGGTGAAAAAAGAGTTAGATAAGTTACTCAAACAAGAAATTATTTCTCCTGTGGAAGTTTCTGAGTGGTTGGCACCAGTTGTTGTTGTGAACAAACCCAATGGTAATATAAGACTTTGTGTGGACTTGAGGTCCCTCAATAAGGAGGTGGTCGTTGACAAATTTCCATTGCCTAATATAGATGAAATAATGTCTACCTTGAGTGGTGCAAAGATTTTTACAACATTAGATCTCACTCAGGCTTATCACCAAATAGAACTGACTCACAGGACTTGACAGCATTCATAACTCCAATGGGTGCTTTCAAATATAAAAGAATGCCGTTTGGTCTGGTATCTGCTGCGTCGGTCTTTCAAAGGGTTATGTCCTCAATTCTAAAAGGTATAAAAAATTTGAAATGTTATCAAGACGACCTATTGATATTTGGATCAAATCAACAGGAACATGACTTGTATGTGAGATTGGTACTTGGAAAGCTGGAAAAAGCAGGTCACACATTAAAATTTGAAAAATGTACGTTTTCTGTACAACAGGTTAACTATTTGGGACACTGTATAACTGCATCATGTATTGTTCCAAAGAAAGAATTGGTCGATACTATCATCAACTTAGCAAATCCAAAATTAAAGGAGGAAGTTGTCTCCTTTTTGGGAATGATTGAGTATTATGGGAAATTTGTAAACAATTTAGGAAGTAAATCAAGTAACATGAGAGAGTTGCTTGGAAAAAACAAAGAGTTTATTTGGTCAAATGACTGTCAAAAAGAATTTGTGGAATTGAAAGAAGATTTAAAAAATGCACCCAGTTTACAAGCATTCATTCCAGGTGGAGAAACTACTGTGGTGACTGATGCAAGCTTGAAAGGGTTAGGTGCCATTTTAAAACAAACTAGGGTTGGTAAAGAACAATTAATTGCATGTGCATCAAGGAGTTTACGTGGATCCAAATTAAATTACTCGGTAATAGAGAAGGAGGTATTGGCCATCTTCTGGGCACTTAATAAGTTTTGAAACTTTGTTTGGGGAACGTATTTTAAAGTTTGTTCGGATCACAAACCGTTAAAATAATTTTTTACAAAGAAGGGACTTGATTTCATTTCCTCTGGTATAAGGCGATGGGTTGTGGGTCTTCAGGATTTTAATCGTAGTGTAGAACATCTCCCTGGTGTAAATAACGTGTCAGCCGA
Source organism: Triturus cristatus (assembly GCF_964204655.1). Classification (NCBI taxonomy): domain Eukaryota; kingdom Metazoa; phylum Chordata; class Amphibia; order Caudata; family Salamandridae; genus Triturus; species Triturus cristatus. Next base: position 888,029,785 of record NC_140593.1, read on the forward strand.
TTGCCTGTCTCGTTTGGTTTGTGATATAGGAGAAGAACAGTTTGTAGAAGATTTTTTCGGAAGAGGAAGTTGGTGTTTGTGAAATAACCTCAAGTGTTATAAAAGAGAATGAGTGGAAAGAGGAGGTTCATAAAGATAGTGAGTTGTTGAAAGTTATGAACATGATACAAACAAAGGTTTTACATGATGATTCCTTGCCAAAAATTTGGCAAACAGTTGTTGATGAGTTATCTGTAGACAAAGACATTTTGCCGAGAGAAATTAATGGAGGAGGCACATCAGGGTCACTTAGGAATTGTGAAAACAAAGGAAAGATTGAGAGCTTGTTTCTGGTGGCCTGCTCTGGATTTAGAAATTGAGCGTGAAGTTAGAGAGTGTTTACAATGTAAAATCAGTGATAAGGTTCTTACTCCTCACTCTGCACCCATGGTTTGTCGCAGACTTCCCAATGGTCCTTGGGAAGATATTGCCCTTGATATTGTTGTACCCCTAAATGGTGAACATCGTACACCTTATTTAATTGTGTTGATTGATCTTTATTCAAGATGGGTTGAGATCTCATGTGTATCAAATGTTACCTCTAGTTGTGTCATTTCTTTTTTACAAGATGTCTTTAAGAGAGAAGGATTTCCAAAAACTCTTTTATCGGACAATGGCCCACAATTCTGCTCTGGACAAATGAATGATTTTCTTTTATCATGTGTCATTGTTCATAAAAAATGTTCTGTTTATCATCCAGAAGGTAATGGGGCAGTTGAAAGATCCAATAGGGTTATAAAAGAAAATATCCAACTATCCAGGATCAATTCCTTGAATTGGGAGGATGAGTTACAAAAATGTATAGTGGCTCATTGTTTCACCCCTCACACCTCTACTAGGAAATCACATTTTGAGTTATTTAAAGGAAGAGCTCCTAACACAGGACTGTGTCCAGGGTGGATGACCTGGGGTAAAGGTGTGAAAGATAATAGCATAGGTGTTTGGAGAAAAAGAGAGGAAAATCTACAGCTTAAAAACAAATTGTATTTTGATGAAAGGAAAAAAGTTAAGCAAGTTTTTGTAAAAGTAGGTGATCTAGTACGTGTGAAAGCTCCTGTAGGAGCATTGTCATGGTCAAAGTTTACTGCTCCCATGCGAGTAATAAAATGTTTAAGAAATGCTGTGAAATTAGAAAATGGTAAGATTTGGAATTTAAGTCGAATTGTAATTGTCAAATCTGATTCTGAAATGAATAAGTTGTGCATTAATTTGCCTAGTGGTTCAAATGAGTTATCTAAGTCTTGCTTGAGACGTAGTGATCGGAAGACTTCAGTACCTGTTTATATGACAGACTATGTTAATTAGAAGTTATGTTGATTTATGATTTTCTTTGGTAAAATCTCGCCTGTATCTCATATTGCATCTTATGTTCATTTCATTATTAGAAGGGAGATGTGTGGTGTCATCCTTCTACTCTTCCTTGGATCTAAGTTCTATAGAACATAGAACTTAGAATCCAGATCATGCCTCATGAGTCAGTTACTGCACGGTGGCTGATGGATGAGGTGTAAAGAATAAACCTCTATTTTATCTACAACTTGTGTTCCTGTATTATTCAAGAACGTTATACTGTGCTTCTGAGTTAGTGTTGTGTACCTCTGCAGGTACACCCCCTGATGAGGTTATTAGTTCCTTTATTTCCATCTCCACCAAGTTTGGTGAACTTTTAAGCGCACCGGCCCGCAGAGTAGCGACCTCTACCCCCAGATGGTTTGATTCTTCTTGCTCCCAGGCGGCGAAAAAGCGGAGGGAAGCCCTGTCAGCTAAGCCGAGAAGTCAGTATCTGGTTCGCACATGTCGCAAAGAATATAAAATAACATTGGCCAAACGGAAGGGCGTTCTGAAGGAGGAGGCTTGGTGGGGGTTGATTGAGTCAAGTACCCCAAGGAATAGGTTTTGGAGCATTGTTAACAGACCACTTTTTGAATATGAAGCAGGGGGGCTCTAGACTCGCATATTACTGAGGAGGAATGGGTGCTCCAGTTTAAATCAATATTTGAAAGCCCTATGGAGCAATTTGTTCAGCCATGTCGTGATTTGAACACCTCTGTAGTGATTTTTGAACAGTGAGAGGTTGAGGCTGGCAATGCAGGGTTAACCAGCAACAAAGCCCCAGGACCAAATGGTATTCCCCCGGATTTGTTTAAGTCTGATCCATATTTTTGGGCACCTGTTCTCGTGGCTGTGTTTAATGCAGCTGCTTTGAACGGTTGCCCTGAGTCCTGGGCCACCTCTACTTTAGTTCCCGTCTTCAAGAAAGGTGATCGGAATAGCACTTATTGCTATGGGGCAATCGCACTTCTTGATGCAGTGGTTAAGGTTGTGAGATGTATACTTTTAGAAAGATTATCCACCTGGGCAGAGGAGCACAAGAGCTTGTGTGACGTCCAGTATGGATTTCGTCTTGGGCGATCAACCGTGGCCCAATGCCTTAATATAACTATGATATTAAACAAATATACAATCGCGCACCCAGGTACCGTCTACCTTGCCTTCATGGACTTGTCCTCCGCATTTGACTGCGTGAATAGGGTTAAACTGTGGCAGTCCATGAGGGTGATGGGGGTAGAGAATAACATTGTTATTTTTTTAGAGGACCTTCATAAGTCAACCAAGGCCAATGTTTGATTTTCCCAGGTCCTCCGTGTCTCAAGGAATTTTGAGATAGAGAGGGGAGTACGGCAAGGCTGTATTCTGGACCCATTTTTGTTTAATCTCTATATTAATGATTTGGAAAGAGCTTTAAGAGCTACTGGGGTAGATTATATGTTTGTAGGGCAGCGTGGCCTTCCCGTCCTAATTTATGCGGACGACGCCATCCTTTTATCAAGGACTGCTATAGGTCTACAGTCCTTGTTAGATGCAATTTTCAAACTTCATGGCAGAACGGGACCTATCAATCAACAACTCGAAATCTGATATAATGCAGGTTGGGTCTCGACCCAAAAAAAGTTTTCATTTCAGAGTCGGACCCGCTAAAGTACCCCGCACTGATGTTTTTTCTTTCCTTTTGGATGATCAAATAAAATGGGGGCCAACTCATTTCTAGAAAAAGGGTGGAATTGGCCCGGGTGAATGCGGCTATTTTTAATTTTGCCTCAAAACTAGGGAAGAGACCAATTGCAGCTCTGCTGAAAGAGTACCAAGCGAAAAGTGTGGCTATAGCTAGTTATGGAAGTGAAATATGGGGGTATATCGCTGTGGATTCTCTCCAGGTTATCGAGAATAATTTTTTGAAGCGCTTATTGTGTGTGCCGCGTGATCTGTCAAATTTGGCGGCCCATGAGGAACTGGGGGTCCCCTTTTTAAGTGATACCCGGGCATTACGCCCACTTGTGTTTTGGTTGAAGTGTTGGTTAAATCAGGTGCTACCTCTTAATCATCTAATTTTAAAAGAGTGTATGTCTCTCGATAATGTATCACAAATACCATGACTTATTTATATTAAAAGCAGCCTCGAAGGGTTAGGGCGTGCTGATTTATATTCTAATCCTGAAACCATTGTAAAAAGGGATGTGGAGTTAATCAGGGAATCCTTCCTCACACTAAGGAAATTGGAACGGGATGAGCGGGAAATCAAGAAACCGAGTGTTCGCACCTTTTTAATGCTCAAAACAAACCCTTCTACCGAGCCTTACCTCCTGGGCTCTTTATCCACACATGAGCGGTTTTTACTGACGAGGTTTCGCTTGAATCTTTTTCACCTCCTGCTAGCCAGGCCTAAATGGTGCAGTAGAGGTCAAGTGTTAGCACCCTGTGGCTGCGACGGACAATCTCCACAGGATCTGCTACATTTAATGCTTTTTCGTAAATTTTTTGCAATCTCTCGAAGGTATTTTTTAGTCCCTATTTTAAAGTGGATGAATTTTACCCAGGCTCGTCCTGCCCTCCTGTATCTTCAATTGTTGGAGGAGGATTGGATATTTTTTATTGTGGGCTACCTTAAATCCACTTTGAAAACCAGGGTTTGCTTGGACATGCAGCCATCTGTTTGATGAATCACCACGGTCTTAGAGGTCAAGGAGGACCAGATCATCCTCATAGGAAAAATTCCAATCTCAGGGAGATGTTTTTATGGTACTATGCATTTTAATTGTTTCAGATTAAATTGGGAGGTTGTGCAATAGGTTCACTTCATATTTTATAAAGTGTGTTATTTAATAAATTTATGTTTTAACGTATTATGGATTTTATGTAACTTTTATGGTTCTCTCTCTGTGAAACCAAATAAAGTTTACTTGACTTGACTTGACTTGATCTAATAGGGCTGTGGATGAAAATTTTGGTGGAATTTCATAACAAAAGAAATGTTCCTATTTTTTCTGAACCCTGGAACTAATCCGCTGTTTCCATGGAGGAAAAAATGCCCAAAATCAAAAGCACAGCTGCTTTTTGAAGCCCTCGAGTGGCCAGGCCACTTTTTGATAGCTGCATTAAGGTTGCATGGACAGTATTTTTTAAGCAACTTTCCCAGCTAGGAAGTTTGTGTGCTGTGACTACTTGCAAGCTCTTCCTAGCACTCGAGCAGCCTTGCACCACTCACAAGATGCTCTCTGGGAATGTTACTTTGAAGAACACTGACAGGGGATGGTCAACTTTATTGATTTAATGAAATTACCTATAAGTTAATTATAGTGTCGAGCCTGACAGAGCTGGATGAGTTTAGAATCGCTCCTTCCATGCATTCTTCGCTACAAATAAAGATGAATTATTTTTCTGCATGGTACTTTGCCAGCATTCCATCTTCTTTAAAATTAAGGGCAATCCGGAAACCAGTTAAATTGACAGAATTGTCCAATTTTGCATCCACTTACAGCAGATTAAAAAATAAGGATGTTGCTCACACTTACTGCCTCCTCCACTGGAGACTAATAATTTTAATCCCACCTTGAGATAAAAGTAGGACTGCATTAGAACTATGAGTAGTCAGCACTCAACTATATTTTGTGTGAGTAATGTACTGAAAGAAAGGTGAAGTATCGCATATAAAAAGTGCTTAACGTTAACTACTACAGTTTATAAAATGTGTCTTTAAATCATGACCAATAGAGAAAATTAATGTACTGATTTGTTAATAATTAGGGGAGATCTATAGATATGATTTATCATAAAAATTTAAAATGAAATGTGCAAACTAATGTTTAGGAGATTTAGGTGTAACACAAAATTATGTTCACTTGAAAGTACCTTTCTAATAATTCTTAATAGGCCTTTGTATTTTTCATGTATTATGATATTTTTTGTGATGCTTTTACATTTGTGCAAGTATCTGTAGCCTAGTGCTAAAGTTGGCTATACATTTGAGGCCTAATGTGTATTTTAATTTAACTTCATGTGCAATTTCATTCTACCCTAACGTTATGTTTCAGTGCAAGCTCACGTTGCAGCCTCCCATCCTGTTTGTGTTTAACCTTCACTGTGGAATGCTTTGTTGCATTTTGTTTGCACTGCAGGTGTGGACAAGTCTCATTAGTTAGCATAAAGGAGTTTTGTCTTAATAGATACCAAAGTATGAGAAGGAGGAGTCGGAAGAGATAATCACTGTAACAAGCTGAGGAGAGGATTTCTATGGAGGCGAAGAGGAGTTGCCAAGGACGAACAAAACTGTAACTTGTTACTGTGGGACAGAAGATGATAGTGTGCAATTTGTGCCAGAGGATTGGGAAATGTCCTGGGAAAGGAATCACATGGGATTTTCTACCTTGAATGCAATTGATATTATACTGTGCTTAGTGAGGGATAGCATCCATTCTTTCCCCATCTCCTATAGGAGAGGCATTTTGAGACTTCATAGGGTGCAGACCAATGTTCTGCGTGTGTGGCTTTATGCTACTTGACCCAAATTGTTTTTACTGAAGACTCCAGCAGCTGACACCTTTCTTCCTTTACTCTCATTTGAATTTAACCAAATGTTCATTAGAATAGTGGCTCTCCATTAGAGTAGTGTAGGGAAAAGACAGGACTAATGATTTCTTTAGAAAATCGATTGATGATTTTAATGTAAAATTCTTTTTTCTTATCTTTTGCTTAACAATAATTGAACTGGTAGTATGATTTCTTCTGTATAGGGTAAATCTCTTCAGAAGATGTTTTGTACTTCTATACTCTTATGCAGAGATTTGTTATTGTAAACGTTTTTTCCGAATTTATGAGTAAAATATCACTAATCCCATTTTAAAGTTGTAGTTTGGATTATTATGTTACCCAATTGGTTGCACCGTCTTAGAAATTTTGGGTGACTGATAGTGTTCTCCCTTAACCTCTCATGCTTCTAATTAAAGATCATCGGTTCTGGGTAAGAGTGTAAATGGGCCGAGCTCTCACAACTGGAAATAGAGCTCCAACACTAAGTAGCAGTTGGTGGGCCCCAACACCACTGTAGGTCAGAGGCACTGTAGGTCACCCAATGGCATCCTCTGTATTTAAAATTAACCACTGCAGCAGTGAAGCATTTCTGATTAAAGTTTTTGTGCCAACACAGTACTTTAGTCAGAAATGCAATTGCGAGTTGGCTGCATACTTCCTAACTGGAAAATGATGGTAGTGTAGAGGTGGCGGTGTTAGGCTTCTGAGAACCATAAAACGAATGCCTCTGAAGCATGCAGAGTTTTGTCCCTGTTCATGGAGGCCACTGATTATTTTCCAGGCCATTGTATTGGACAGGAATGTTCCCTGATTTGTAAAAGGGTTTGCATACATACCCTGAGCGCGTGAAAAAATGGATATTCTGACTTTTTGTTGGCCCTGGCGTCATACTTATCTAGCTGGGGTACAATAGCCTAGGCCTGTCCCTGGTAATGCAACGTCCAGAATTGGTTCAGGGAACTGATGTGAGCACCAAGAATGACCTCATAATCTGCATTACACTGCTGTCCATATCCTGGCTAAGTCACAGGAAGTGGTGGTAGTGTACTGAGCTTTTGTGAATCATTAGTGTGACCAGATCTTTTTCTCTGTCTCAGAGTGCGGTCTATTAAACAGGCTTGTGTAATTCTCTCCTGCTATGCGAACCCTAGATCATGGAACTGACATTCTGTGTGTGTGTTGTAGAGTTTTTTATAAAATGCAAAACACGCATGACATGCAAAATTTGTTTTGAAATGTTAGAGTGTTAATGGTGCGTGGAGTCACACCTGATGACTTGATGAGAGTGCCCCTGAAATGAAGTGTTTAGGTCACATAGAAGTGTGGATTGTGCAATGAGATTTAAAATTGGATGCTGTTTCTGTATTCTGTTTAAGTTGCTCCTGCTCATTCACCGTCCCAATCAATGCCTCGCTGCAAAACAATCTCTTCTCTTCTTTTGGGGAGAAATGAGCATATGACGTAAAAAATATTGTGTCTGATAGCATTGTTAATGAGGCTTCCATGGTGTCCCCAAAGTACCATTTTCAAGGACTTCCGCTGGACGTTCCAGAGTAGAAGTGAGAGTTCTGTGAGACATTGTTCAAGAAATGTTTCATTTACATTGTACAGTCTCCGGCGTGCAGTTGCTGAGGAAGCAATGGACATTTTCTATTACTTTAAGATATAGGCTAGTGTTTAATTGATTTTGTAAGTCCTAATTATTACATGGTTGTTTCTAATTTTCCAAATGCAGCCCTCACCATAATCATGCTAGGCAGAATTTGCAGAATCTATTAACAGAATTGTGTGTTTTGCTATAAAACCTTCTGTGCTCCATCAGTTGGTGCTTTTTGGCCTTTTGCTTTCTGATACCATGTGCGCTGCCACCCTTTTACTCTTTTCAGCCCTTTTGTGCCCTTTTGGGATTTCTTCTTTTTGTTTAATATTTGGCCTATGCACTCTCTGTGAGCTCTTTTGGGGATAATGCTCCATTTTTTAAATGTCCTATCATGCTGTCAGTACTCTTTACGAGTTTGGCATTTAGAATTTACATTTAGAATATGCCTAGTTGAGTTTACAATATTGCATTATTTCCTGTACTCTGCCCTGATTGTTTAAGATGATGTTTTTTGCCTATACTCCTTTGTACTGCTTATAACATTTTTGTAATAAATATCCTTTCGCCTACTTTTAATCTACAACTCAATCCTTTATGCGCTTTACATTTTGTACAGTTTAAACTCAGCTAAATTGTTGTTTTCCTGATAAGGAGTGCAGTATCTAACCCCTTGATCAAATGAGAATTCTGGAGCCCAAATACTATTGGTAATTTATGGGGGTGATCAATTATTGGGGTTCAGATTAATATTGGGGGTGTGGCTCTCGCAAAGTTGGCAGGAGAGGATGGTTAGTGTTAGAGCATATCCTCTTTAAAGGGTGTCGAAAAATATTTTTGAAGAATTTTTGGTCTGTAATGCAAAAATCGAAGGAGAAGGGAGTCTTATATTTTTGTCGATTTTTTACGCTGGATTCTCCACTAGGATTACAGGCGATATTGCTGTGCCTTTCTGAATGAGTTTGAAGTGTAAGTATAGAAAGGGAAATTGAATGTATGAGAAGTGTGTTCTATGATGACAATTTTCTGTTTCTGTGGTGAGTTGGTTGGTGTATGCAATGATGATAATGGCTTCAATTGGTGGGTTGATTGTTGTTCTTATATTGTATTCATATTTGTGAACCCATTTGACATATTTCTGAGGTTACGTTGGTTATTAAATTTTGTCGTGAACCCAAGATCTCAAGATATTGTTACCTTGTCTGTGTTGTGGTGTGTAAAGTAAAGTGCCGCTTATACATTGAAAGGGATCTGTTTTAATGATTTTCTTTTCCAGGTCAAAATATCGTTTTGGGTTACTGTACTTACCCTGAGTGCACAAGGGTGTAGTACGTTAAATCGGGAGGTAGATTCATCAAAGGTTTTAGACTGTTTAAAGATGTAGTTTATTGTTTGGAAATTATTTTATGTTGCTCATGTAGAGTCTTTCCCTTTCCTGGTTGGTTGAGAAAATTCTGTACTGAAAAATACTGACTGAATTTCCTTTCATGGCTAAAAAGACAATGGGTTTATTGAATTCTAAGGCTTCTTGTGGTCCTGATGTTGTATTTTCTGTTCATGAAGGAGCCACACTGTTAATAGCAGTTCAGCCAGGGAACCACACTAGGATTGGTGCTTTTGACACCCTAACTGGGCTCTGATTAGTTGCTAGTCGGGCTGTGATAGGTTGACTTTTGGTAGAGCCATGCTGCTATTGGTTATTGTTCGCTAACTGTGTTCTGGAGTTATTTCAATTTGTTGGGTTGATTTGAAAGCAAAAAAGTAAAATTATGAAACTTAAACTTAAGAAAGGGGAGAAGATTAAGGAGAGTCAGAAATTTCCAAAAGAGGACACACCAGAATTTGAAATGATGGAAGAAGTTGGGTATTACACGTGTGTCTGGATTCCACAATGGAATAAATATACATCACATAATGAAAGATGGCAGTTTCTAATGGAGGGTACTTTTACTTTTGAAAAACTGGAATTCTTAAGGCAAACAATGTACAATATGAGCCCGGTCCCAAAAACTACGCAATTTGATGCATTCAATAAATGGGATTGAAGAAAGAGAGACCTATTAATACGTCCTTTAGTGGGTGTTTGGATTCTAAAATGGGCAGTGAAGAGAAGGCATGTAGAGTGAATAAGATGGAAAGAGTTAAGATATTTCCTGACATAATTAAAGAAATAGAGCAGGGCAAAACCATTAAGCCAACAAAGAACCAAAATGGAGAAGAGTGAGATGATGATGACGATTATAAATGTTTGAATAAATTATTGATTTCAAGGCTTTCTCCATAACCAGATGAACAGGTAGCACCAACCCAGACTACTGCTGGAGTTTGTGGAGGGGGAGATACGATGGCAGTGCAAACTTCTACTGGAGTTGGACCAAGTGCACCACCAGAGAGTAGAGTCACTGTGCCAGTGCCTAGCACAAGTTGCAGGGAAGAAGTTACAGAGACAGTAGTAATCCCACCCCCTAAAGAAGTTTGTATTTGTATACTGAAGCTAGAATTTGGAGAGATGCTTCTGGGTAATGTAGACGCGAACTGATTACTGACATACAACGCAGAAGAAATTAGATATATAATCAAAGAAGCAGCCAGATGTGGTAGTAACGCAGATGATAAATTGAATGAAAAATGTCAAATAAAATTATTAAATGGATTTGACTCATATTGAAATTAAAGAGATGGACAGAGGCAATTTTGTTTGCTTTTACGCTCAATTTCCTAAAGTTCAGAAAAGATCCGTCAAGGTGCATAAATTGACATGACTCTCTCCAATGCTATGGACAGATTTTAATTCATTTTTTAGATTGTTGTCCCAGGAGATCTGTGGCTAGAATGTAAGGTGGCTGCAGTATGGCTGACACAGGAACCACATAGACACGGTGCTAATTATGCACCTTGAGTGGATGTGCTACGCAAACAAATGATGGAGGGAATGCTGAATAAATCATACATTCACCCCCAGTCAAGAGATCTGGGTTAAATCAATCATTCTTTTGCTCAGAATGCCACCCCAGTTTAGACCCAGCCATATGCAAATCAGTCTTGACCCTGTGCCTCATGGGAACAGTCCAGACCGAACTGCCAAGCCAGGTCCTCCCTGGACCGGAAACAAGCATCCTGGATGTGGCTGAGAAATATAAGGCAGTGATCGAGGATTTGAAAAAACATACTCTAGAAAAGGCCAAGCCAAGTATTCCCTGGACTCGAAACAAGCATCCTGGGACCGGTTTCTGGGTATTACCCTTCATCAGCCAGGCTAGCTTGAATCCAGTGGCACAGTGAGCAAGGGACCCACGTCTGGGCATACCCATCCCACTTAGGGTGAAAAGTGCTACGCAAACAAATGATGGAAGGAATGCTGAATAAATCATACATTCACCCCCAGTCAAGAGATCTGGGTTAAATCCATTGTTCTTTTGCTCACCATGCCACCCCAGTTTAGACCCAGCCATATGCAAATCAGTCTTGACCCTGTGCTTCATGGGAACAGTCCAGACTGAACTGCCAAGCCAGGTCCTCCCCTATGACTGGAAACAAGAATCTTGGGACTGGTTTCTGGTTATTACCCTTCATCAGCCAGGCTAGCTTGAATCCAGTGGCACAGTGAGCTAGGGACCCACGTCTGGGCATACCCATCCCACTTAGGGTGAAAAGTGCTACGCAAACAAATGATGGACGGAATGCTGAATAAATCATACATTCACCCCCAGTCAAGAGATCTGGATTAAATCCATTGTTCCTTAGCTCACCATGCCACTCCAGTTTAGACCCAGCCATGTGCAAATCAGGACTTGACCATGTGCCTCATGGGAACAGTCCAGACCGAACTGCCAAGCCAGGTCCTCCCTGGACTGAAAACAAGCATCCTGGGACAGGTTTCTGGGTATTACCCTTCATCCGCCAGTCTAGTTTGAATCCAGTGGCACAGTGAGCAAGGGACCCACGTGTGGGCATACCCATCCCACTCCGGGTGAAAAGTGCTACGTAAACAAATGATGGACGGAATGCTCAATAAATCATACATTCATCCCCAGTCAAGAGATCTGGGTTAATTCCATTGTTTTTTTGCTCACCATGCCACCCCAGTTTAGATCCAGCCATATGCAAATCAGTCTTGACCCTGTGCCTCATGGGAACAGTCCAGACCAAACTGCCAAGCCAGGTGCTCCCTGGACTGGAAACAAGCATCTTGGGACTGGTTTCTGGGTATTACCCTTCATCCACCAGGTTAGCTTGAATCCAGGGGCACAGTGAGCAAGGGACCTACATCTGGGCATACCCATCCCACTTAGGGTGAAAAGTGCTACGCAAACAAATGATGGACGGAATGCTGAATAAATAATACATTCACCTCCAGTCAAGAGATCTGGGTTAAATCCATCATTCATTTGCTCACCATGCCACCCCAGTTTAGACCCAGCCACATGCAAATCAGTCCTGACCCTGTGCCTAATGGGAACAGTCCAGACCGAACTGCCAATCCAGGTCCTCCCTGGACCGGAAACAAGCATCCTGGATGTGGCTGAGAAATATAAGGCAGTGATCGAGGATTTGAAAAAACATACTCTAGAAAAGGACATCCATTGGGGAAATATTTTGAGAACTACACAAGAGCCTAAAAAATCAGTGCATTCCTAGTATGAGAGATTGAGGCAAACATTTGAGAAACACTGCAGAGTCGAAAATCCAAAGAAAGATGATGCTAGGGGTTTTGTTTCTATGTTTGTAAATGTGTTGAAGGCACAGATCAGCAATAACATTACACAAAAGTGAATTGTGCTGATCGAAAAAGGCATTGATGAGATTTTGAAATTGGCAAAGAATAGTAATGAATATTTTGAGAAGAAACAGAAGAAGTTGAAGGAAAAACTGATGATTGGTCAGATGAAGCAGTATGAGAGGGGACAAGTGGGTACAAATATGAATTTAGTGAGAGATGGGAATATAACGAAGGGCATGCATCAGATGGTGCAGGGTGATCAAGTAAAAGGTATGAATGGGAATGCTGAGATGCTGAAGAAGATCACAGCTTGTCATCTGTGTGGGTAGATTGGGCATGGGAAGAGGGAATCAAATTCAAGAAATCCCACAAATGAGGCAGAGAAATTATTCAATGTCAGACCTGCAGAATTTAGGACAGACTTCGTAAAGTTAAAAAATATTGTGAATGCCAATACTTTCAGGCCCAGTAATGCAGCAGAATATGGAAATAAAAGGCCATTTAACCCTGGGTATTCTCGGAACACCATGATTTTCATCACAATGGAGATTCACTATTTTAAAATCAGTACAGAAGGTTGCAATATTGAAATGTACCAGATTTTGACAAATGAAGATCTCCCTCCTCATTTGAGGCTTACAGTTAGAGAGGAAGTATGGGATTTCACAGAAAAGGAAATTGTATCCATTAAAACAGCAGGACCACTAACGATAAAAATGAAATCAGGTGAAATGTTTTCATGAACTGGACAGTATTGATTTCAAAGAGTCAGAAGAGGGAATAAAACCAGTGACTGAGAAAATGATTGAACAGGGAATCCTTTAAGAGGTTCTTGGCAAACCATGCAATTCTCATATAATGGAAATTAAGAAACTGACAGGGAAATAGAAAATTGTACAAGATCTCTGAAACATTAATGAAATTGTAGTTCCTAGTTGTCATGTGGTACGGAATTCAGCATTGATCCTTTTCCAAATTCCAGAAGAGGAAGAATAGTATACAGTCATTGACCTGTGCCAAGCGTTATACCATTGCATAAGGAGACACAGTTCTTTTTTGCCTTTGAGTTTTTGAATAAAGAATTCCTGTGATGTAGAATCCCACAAGGGTATAAAGAGAGTCCTTCACTTTTCTCTCAGATTTTGATAAAGGATTTAGAGAGTTTGAAATTACCATGCAATTCAGTCTTAGTGCAGTATATAGATGACATGTTGTTAGCATATAAGACAAAGGAGAATTGTAAACTAGACACCATTGCATTGTTGAATCATCTCGCAGAAATTGGGCATAAAGTCTCTCCAACAAAAATACAGTATTGAGAGAAAGAAGTCATTTATCTCGAACACCATATTGAGAAAAGTGTGCGAAAAGTCTCAAAGGAACACATTTTTGCCATTCTGAAACTAAATCCCCTGACCACCAAGAGGGAGGTTTGGATGTTTCTGGGAGATTTTGGTTACTGTAGACTATGGATTCCAAATTTTTCCCAGATTGCAAAGCCTTTAGTAAGGTTGACATGTAATGATTTACAAGATCTGGTACCATTTGATGGCAATTGCCTTGAATCATTAAAAAAATGTAAATGGAGTTTGTGCCATGCACCCACACTCGGCATGCCTGATTACACTATGATTTTTTTTACCTATTTTGTCATGAAAAAGATGGGAGTGCACTTTTAATTCTTTTCTCAGAAGCATAGATGACTAATGTGTCCAATAGCATACATGTCAAGAGCACTGGACCCAGTTGCTGTAAGTCTTTCCGGATGCCTAAATTTGGTTGCAGCAGTTTGCCTGGCAATAGAGCAAAGTGAAGTGATTGTGATGGGTCATGCCCTGATTGTTTATGTTTCATATTTAGATGAAATTCTATTAATAAGGACAAAAACACAAACAGCAGGTTGATACAATATGAGCAGGTAATACTTGGAGCAGAACACATTTCAATTCAAAGATGCAATGTTCTAAACCCAGCAACACTGCTTTCGATTTCAGACAAAAGTGAGGACAGGGAAGGCATAGTTGATGATGAATGGAAGCACGATTGCATCAGGTTGACTAAGTTATGCACAAATCCAAGTCAGACATTAAAGAAGTTTCTTTAGATAACTTAGATTCGACATTGCTTGTTGGTGAGACATTGGGGGCATCTTATTTACCATATGTGACTTTCAGCACAAGTAGCAGAATTAGTTGCTATAACTAGATCTTGCTGCTTTTCAGAAGATTAGAATGAAACTATTTATATAGATAGTCAGTACGGATTTGGTGTTGTGCATGAGTACAACCAGCTCTGTTCTTGACATCCTAAGGTGCTCCCATCAAAAACAGTATGTACATATTAGATTTGTTGGATGCTATTCAGAAACCAAAAAAAGTGGCAGTGAGAAATGTCAAGCCCATAAGGCAGGCAAGGTTTTGGTCACACTAGATAACAAGTATGCTGACCAGATGGCAAGGTATTGTGGCCTGTAGGAAGGGACTGTCATTCAACAAGATGAACATGAAAAATCTATGTATGATGGTAGTACACAAAATGCAAACAATATGAACTGCTATTTTATGGATTCTTTGTAGACTTAATTGACTGAGTTGAGGGCTCCTGATAATAAGAAATTAAAATGGGACAGACTAAGTTACAAAAAGTATTATCAAGATTTGTATGATTTTTGCATAATCAGAATCATGCTGTAAGAGATAGTCTTGTCAGGATATTTCAGAAATGTAGGGAGAACCCAGGTTTTTGACAAGTTGCTGAGGAAATGTGTGATTGATAGGTGCTTGGTTTGTCACCTAAACAACCAAGAAAAAAAGACAGTTACTGTTATGAATCACATTGGTAAATCAGAAGGCTCCTTTATGAGACTACAAGCAGATTTCATTAAGATGCCACTTTGCAATTTACTTATATATAGCTTACTAACAGTCTGCTTATTCTTAAAATGGGTCAAAGCATTTCCCAGAAGGATAGCGGATAGCATTACAGCAGCCAAATTATAGTTGAGGGAGTAATTTCCGAGATTTGATCCCAACTTCTATTGAGACAGACCGTGGCACTCATTTTTAGATTGAGGTGCTGAAAATTATTTGTACAGCTTTTGAGCTTAAGCAAAAGTTCCATTGCAGTTATCAACCCCAATCTTCTGGCATTTTTAAAAAGACAAACGGAACTCTAAAAAATAGGTTGGCAAAGGTTTGTGGCTCAACAGGCTTGAAGTGGCCGGAAGCACTTCCCTTGGTGTTGATTATGAGAAGTACCTCAAACAGAAAGTCAGGACTGTCGTCCCATAGCGTCATCATGGGAAGGTCAATGAGACTTGCACATGTACCTTCAGCTGCATTAGTTTTAGGCTTGGGCAGGACTTTTGGAATTTCACTCCATAATTCTGCAGACTTTCATTAAAATGGGTGGAAAAATGCACATTGCACTGCTCGTGCAGTAATTTAGTACTGGTAGCGTGTTCCATACTGAAGAATCAGTGCGAACTGTACCATGTAGTGCGCAGGGGCAGGATTATTGTGAGTTGATTTTTCTGCTTTTCAAGTACAAAATCTATTTGAGAAGCAGCCCTCTGACCGCAAATGCTCATGACCGCCCATGCTAGAAAATTGCACGGGAGGTCCTCCTCGCAACCCAAAATCATGCTAAGGGATGCAAGATCTTGCTCGCACTCGCCAGCTCCCATTCTGAAACCTTGTATTGTTCCTGTTGTCATCGCATTGCTCGAATGGGGAAAAAATTCAGTCATGCGTTGACTGGCGAAATTTGACGTGTGCTCCGATCTACAAGAGTAACACGGAGTTGCCATCTTTCTGCAATTCCATGAGCGGAATACAAAATTCCTAGTGGGCCTAATTAGTTTCAATACTGATGATAGTGTTCTAGACTTTTGTAAAGGTCTAGCTGATGTGCTAAAATCTGTCTCTTGCCAGGTAAATGCAGACACAGACAATTACAGAGATGGTCCATGTCATGGCTTGAATGCTGGGGATTGGATCCTCATCTGCAAGCATGTCCACGAGGAATGCTTGGCTGAACGTTGGAGTGACCCTTTCTAAGTTGGAAGGGGGGTGGGCGCACACTGCCTCACACTCCAGCACTCAGTTTGCCCCTATGCATCATAATAAATGCAGTGCATGATAACACTTTCTTCGGTGTCAGGCTTTAGTTTTTCACCCTTATTGGTGCAGCCAGTGCTGTGTATTTCTAGACACGTGTTTCAGGATAATTTCCTTTCTTCAGTAGAGAGCAACACTTTTTGGGGGGTGCTGGAGATGCTGCCCGAAGTCTTCTCAGGTCTCAGTACCACTCGCTGGGCGCAGGTGCATCAATCGGAGCTCGTCAGCTCGTTAGCTCAAAGGAGCCTTTTCAAATAGGAAGTGGGTGGGCGCACATTGCCTCACACTCCAGCGCTCAGTTTGCTCCGATGCATCATAATAAATGCAGTGCATGATAACACTTTCTTCTGTGTCAGGCTTTAGTTTTTCACCCTTATTGGTGCAGCCAGTGCTGTGTATTTCTAGACACGTGTTTCAGGATAGTTTTCTTTCTTCAGTAGAGAGCAACACTTTTTTGGGGGGTGCTGGAGATGCTGCCCAAAGTCTTCTCAGGTCTCAGTACCACTCGCTGGGCGCAGGTGCATCAATCGGAGCTCGTCAGCTCGTTAGCTCAAAGGAGCCTTTTCAAATAGGAGGTGGGTGGGCGCACACTGCCTCACACTCCAGCACTCAGTTTGCTCCGATGCATCATAATAAATGCAGTGCATGATAACACTTTCTTTGGTGTCAGGATTTAGTTTTTCACCCTTGTTGGTGCAGCTAGTGCTGTGTATCTCTAGACACGTGTTTCAGAATAATTGTCCTTCTTCAGTAGAGAGCATCACTTTTTTTGGGGGTGCTGGTGACGCTGCTCAAAGTCTTCTCAGGTCTCAGTACCACTCGCTGGGCGCAGGTGCATCAACCAGAGCTCGTCAGCAAATAGGAGGGGGGTGGGCGCACACTGCTTCACACTCCAGAACTGAGTTTGCCCCGATGCATCATAATTAGGGCTCCCGGTTTTATGGTATTTATTTTTTTGCCATTTCTGTCTGTATTTATCCATATTTATTTTTGGGGCATTTTATCTGTATTTATCCATATTTATTTTTGCCACAAGCAAAAGTCGACGCTGCATCTATGTATTTTCCCACATTTATTTAAATTGACAATGCACACATGCACTCGGTTGTTATTGGTCAACACTATACATTCATCTGAAAACTTTGCCATTTGTAGAATGTCCCAAATACGCTTAAAAGTTATGAGGCAATGGATCTAAACAACCCTCAAGATGTCAGAACCACCTCTGAACATGCGAACATGCTGCAGTGAGGGAAGATGTTTATAAGCACTTATACTGTTTATATGTGTATATTTCATTTTAAATAAATAGATTGTCTTTCTTTCTTTCGTGAAGTGCACCAATCTTTAGCCCAGAATCACAGAGGAAGAGGACATGGAGTCCTCAGTTAATGCTGCTAATTTTTACTGCTTATGCTGTTCAACGATCAGCTTACAAATTTACTTAGAGCTTAAAGACCTTGGCCACTGTGACACTAGAAACTCTCTTATCGTGTGGCGCTTCTGCAAAGACGTACTTGAACAGTATAAGATGTCACCTAGGTGTGACTTGGAAGTAACGTAATTTTCAGAGTAGTACAACTGTCACTTTTTGATTGTGATCAAAAGTATCCATTCAAAGTACTGATTGTAATAAAGAATAAAAAGTGTGCACTTTTTATTCCATGATCGGGCCTGGTTTTTCACCAGATCAGTCACCTCTGTGTCTATTCCTCTGTCAATTCAAGCAGTGGATGCTGGCACCGTGGGCGGATGTGGAGCAAGGGACACCATTTTTCACAGAGGGTTCTGTGTACAGAGCCATAAAAAAATCTTACAAAGGATGCTATAGAGGCTATAAAATGCAGTGGCATAGCTAGCTAGGTCTTTTCACACCCGGGGCAATCCCTCAGTTTGCCGCCCAGTTCCGGTAAGAGCGAGGTGGGGGGGGGTTTGTGCTGGTGAAAGAACACGACGAGCGGGGTAGGTGCGAGCGACAGACGACAACGAGCGGGGGCATTTAGCGACGCCAACGAGGGAGAATAAAGAACTGTTGCAATACAAATGCTTGTTTTTGTTGTGAGCTCTGCAGGATGCTTGCTTTTCATTCATGCAGTGGGAGGGCTCACTTCACACCACAGGAGAGTTCAAGCATCGGCCTAACTGCTGTTATCATACAGATGCAGCGATTAGGCTAAGAGAAAGAGGTGTCAGTAAAGGAAAGATGATACTGGCCAGAAACGCTGCTCTGACAGTCTGCTGCAGCTGAAAGTGATGAGCGCCGGCCCTGCGTGGCGAGGCAACTCTCTGCTGGAGCATGGCAGCTAGTATTTTCCAGTTTTTATATATAAATACAAAGGAAAACTTGTTTAAATGGAAAACCGGGAGCCCTAATCATAATAAATGCAGTGCATGATATCACTTTCTTCGGAGTCAGGCTTTAGTTTTTCACCCTTGTTGGTGCAGCCAGTGCTGTGTACCTCTAGTCACGTGTTTCAGGATAATTGTCCTTCTTCAGTAGAGAGAAACACTTTTTTGGGGGTACTGGAGATGCTGCCCAACGTCTTCTCAGGTCTCAGTACCACTCGCTGGGCGCAGGTGCATTAACCAGAGCTCGTCAGCTCGTTAGCTCAAGGGCGCCTTTTCAATTAGGAGGGGGGTGGGCGCACACTGCCTTACACTCCAGCACTCAGTTTGCCCCAATGCATCATAATAAATGCAGTGCATGATAACACTTTCTTCGGTGTCAGGCTTTAGTTTTTCACCCTTGTTGGTGCAGCCAGTGCTGTGTATCTCTAGACATGTGTTTCAGGATAAGTGTCCTTCTTCAGTAGAGAGCAACACTTTTTTGGGGGTGCTAGAAAGTGTTATCATGCACTGCATTTATTATGATGCATCAGGGCAAACTGAGTGCTGGAGTGTGAGGCAGTATGCGCCCACCCCCTCCGCCCTTTCTAACTACGAATAGTGTAGTCAAGTGTGCGAGTGTGAAAATATACTTGGACCAGTGGGAAAAGATGGCTGCTCTTCTTTAGAGCTCCCTGAGTGAGCGCTCAATAATGTACCCCGAGATCCGTTCATTATCCTGCTGACACCTGACAATCCTTGCCACGGGCGTCTGAAGAGGAGAGGTGCACATGACTACCTTTGTCGGTCCTGTAGCAGGCAGCATGGGACCAGACAAAGCGGGAGTGAGTGTGTGGCCTTCAGCACAAGCAGATGACGGCAACTGTCCTGATTGTGGTTGCCAGACCGGCTTGCAGGGTACCGTTCAGCGAGGCTGGGTGTGTCCTCTTGGGAGGGACTCTGTGTTGGTTCAGTGCACAAAGGAGCCGCACGCCATCCAGCTCCCTGAGAAGCACCCAGCCCACAAAATAAACTGGACTGAGCAGCGGGGGAGCCATCTGGAACAACTGCCCAGTGAGAAATACCTTGTGTAGGGAGATCCGGATGTCATTATCTGTGCGCAAGATTGCAGAGAAGGCCTAAGGAGGGACATTTGAGTCAGACTGGGCAGGCTCTGACATCACCTCAGAACTAACAGCACCGGCGGTCCTCCACTCCAGGGAAGGCCTGAGTAGCAGGAGACATCAAGAGAAGATGGTGCCCACTGCGAGGGGACAGTGTCCTTCCGGCTAGCAAATTGTGCAGTGCGATGACCCCCCTTGTGGCTGATGCCATACCAATAGAGGAGTTTATCTGCTGGATCTTCATACTGCATTTTGCAATAAGTAGTGGCTGCGCCAGAGAGGGACTTGTTGCTGGAACGGGGATTGGTGGGGTAAGGCCAGGGGGGAGGAAGAGACAGGCCGCGAGTGGGCTGGAGATAACCTGAGTGGGGATCTTCTTACACTTGGGCGGCAGCGGTGACTACCCCCTGGGGCTTTCTTCTCCACATTGACTCACAAGGGCGGGCACTGGGCCCCGCTACATGGAGCGGTTGCTTGTTGACAATTCCCCTTCAGAAGTAAGAACATGCGTTGGGGCAGATGCCGCTGCAAACACCAGCAAACACAAGGAGATGATGGACGGAGTGCTGAAACTTTTCAAACACTCACCCCCAGTCACAGATCTGTGTTAAATCCATCTCACTTGGCCACCCCAGGTCAGACCCAGCTATATGCAAATCAGTCTTAACCCTGTGCCTCATGGGTACAGTCCAGCCCGAACTGGCAAGCCTTGTCTTCCCTGGACCGGAAACAAGCATCCTGGGACCGGTTTCGGGCTTTCAGCTGTGTTTGAACTGGGGCTGCAATGGCTATGCATTGCATGCGGGCAACGCTGGAGAATCTAGATTCGAAAATATACACTGTTGCTACTGAGATCTCTCTTTTACAGACCGACTTGAGAATGGTCAATGAGAGAACCACACAAACAGAAAAAACGTTGCCCCACTTAAAGATGAGTCGAAAACTCTTAAAGCAAAGGTTGAACAACTGCTAAAGGAGAGTGCAGAAGGGAAGGTGAGACTGGAGGACAATGAGGGCTGCTGCAGATAGAACAACATCCGCGTGGTTGATGTCTGGAATGGGCGGAGGGACCTAGTGTTGCGCTATTCCTTGAAGAGTTAATACTCCTCACTTTAAAGCCCAAGGGACTGTTGAAATTATTTACCTTATAGAAAACACAGCGCCTGTCCCACCGCCATGGCCCAGGGCCCCGACAAGAGCCATCACTACGTGCATCACAGGGATAGAGATGTTAATCTTCATGTAGCATGTACAGATATGTAGCACTGAGTGTCCATGACTGGATGGGGGGAGGCAGAAGTCCAGGCAGAGAAAGACATCAAGGAGGACGGAGGGACCAGAGGTAGACTTAAGACCCGTCCCCTCTTGTCAATCAATCATGCTGGATTTTTAGAGCATGTCTTATCACCAGTGAGAGTATCCAGATGTAGGAAAATGGATTCTGACTGCATGGTTACCCCGACTTTTTGCCTGGTGTTTTGCTGGTTTTCGACTTAGTTTGACTGGAATCCTGCTAATCAGGACCCTAGTTTATCTGCTTTCTCCCTAAATTGGTTGTTCATGTACTTTAGGTACACTCCAGAGGGTACACTTATAAGTCCCTAGTATATGGTATACTATATACCCAGGGCATAGGTACCACAGAGGCTGCAGTATGTATTATGCCACTCCTGGAAGACCATTCAAAATGACACAACAGGTCTGCTACAGCAGCCTGTGTAAGGTGGTGCACGCACCGCTTACTTGGATACAGGTTCACTATATCTATCCTTATCACTGCACATATAAACCTATAAGTCACCCCTATGGCAGGCCTTATCAATCGTGAAGGCAGGGTGCTGGGTTTTATGTGAGAGGGTGCCCATGCATGAGCAGGGCCCCTTGACAGCCTTCGGAACCTATATTCTGGGGTTGTTTGTGATGCAGCCAACCATATATACTTAAGTGCATTATAACCTTGCGGTAAAGGCTAACTTTAAAACGGCTGCATGGAAACATGTTGTGTTTGGTGTCAAACACCTTGGAATCATACCTCCACACCTGTAACTGGTGTGGAGGTATGATTCCACCCTACTAGAGGGAGAAATATGACAGCACCGGTACACCCGGTACCAACTTCACAGACCCTGGCATCACAAAATGGATGCTGCCAGCCACAGACACGAGTCTGTCCTCCTGCTGCTGGACGAAACTCCGGTAGGGGAAGGCTGGACAATAGGTTTCCTGTCACAGGGAGGTGTGACCACCTCTCAGAGAGGCTTTAGTGTATTGAGGCTGTGTGGGTGCACTCTGAGAGTGCTTTGATGTCTTCACTGGGGGCACATTTGGTGTCCCTGTGCATAGTCCAGCTCAAACCAGTTGCAAGGGCTATCAGCCCCTGCGCAAAACTGGACAAAGGACTTGGGTGTAGCCACCCCTCTGTCCTGACCCTCCCATAGGTGGGTCCCCAGAGTTTGTCCCACCTCTCCTTGGGTATAAAGTAGGAACCTCTGGCTACAGGACTTTGGATTTACCTGGACGAAACTCTGCTACAGAAACCAAGTACTTCAACTATCTACACTACGTTGGATGACTGAAGAATCTCCCTTGGAGTAAAGGAGTTACTCCCCTGCAAGGCAGGCACCTGAAACGCATCTGACCGATTTGTATCTACGCAGCTCCTGAAGGACTCCGAAGATTTTGCAACACAGGAGGTGGGTTCCCAAGCTTCCCCGAGGCTGACCAGTGCTCTCAGCAAACCTGAGACCTGCAGCCCTTGTGGGGACCGTGCAACCCGTACCCCTGGACACTGTGCACATGTGCAGCAGCATATGCTTTTTGGCTATCCCTGAGGCTGTGCTGTGGGCTACTTGTAGTCCACACCCCAGCAGTGATTCCACCGAAGATTACCGGCCTACACTCCACAAGTGTTTCGTGGGCTGGTATTTTGTGATTCCTCTAGAGGTCCCTTCGCGATCCCTGGTCTGTCGACCTGTGGGTCCCTGAGAAGGGAACTTTAACTTTCAGTGGGCTTCCCTGTTTGCTCCAGACATGCCCTGACTCTCCATCACTTGGGGAGTCCTCAGGACCTTGCTGGTCCACACCAAAGCATCTTTTCTCTAACCGCGTGGGTTGCAGTTGCCAAGGCTTGTTGGTCTCCAATCCGGACACTGACCCCCCCAGCACTCGACATCCTTTGTGGGACTGCTCAACTGCGGACTTTGGTTGTCGTCAACGTCTCCTGGTCCCCATGGCTGCAGAGTCAAGCTTCACCTCATCTCACCTGAAACACCCGACATTTGTGGGCATTGGTCTATCGTGCCCCTGGTCACCCTGAAGTGACCCAGACTCTGTCTCCTCTGCTTTCAGGTTCTTCTCAGCTCCGATCCAGGCTTGGATCACACCGGACACTTCTCAACTTCCCGGCAGCAGCACTTTGCAGCATCACACCATTGAAAATGACGAAGATTCCCGACACCATTTGACACCTATGCACCCGGCTTCCCTGGGTTAGATAACACGAGTATTCCGGGGCTCACATGGGTGCTGGCCTTAGAACCTTCTAAGTCTGAAAGGGTTTGCTCAAAGTCCTCACCTAAGTGTCCGTAATCTTTAAAATTCCAACCACTACTTTCCCATAGGATTGTACGGAGCTCGTGACTGTGTTCTCACACTGCACGCGTCCTCTGTGGGTCCCCTGTGTCACTACCATGGGTGGTTCCTTGGGGTCCCAGTAATTCTATGTGCTCTAGGCACTGTGTCTAGTCAAGTCGTGGTTGTTATACCACTTTCTTAATATATGGTTTGGTCTACCCTGGGGCCCACTGTGTATTGTGCTATTTACTGTCGTTCTAGTATATTACTATTGTGTGTTTAGAAATAAATAAATATATTTTATATATACCTTGTGTGGTTCTCCTTTCATTTGGTCATTCAGGAGGTTATAATCTGGTAAACCAAGCTGCTTTACATTCCTTCGAGACTTAGCCTGAAGGCTGCTCTCCATAGCTACCACTAGGATAGCTTTTAATAAAGGTTGTCTTTAACCCAATCACCAATAAGGGTAGTTTGGACTGGTGCAAGGTGCAGTCTATAACTAGTGGACAGCATATACCATGCCAACTTCTCACACTGGGCTGTAGTTTTCATTCGAAGAGCCAGGTCTTGAACTTCTTCCTGAAGTCTGTCATTGAGGGGGATGTTCAGAGGTGTAAGGTGAGGGCATTCCTGTACTTGGTCACGTGGTGGGAGAAGGAGCGTCCTCTGGTGCGGCAGATGCACTGTGTCTGTGCGAGGGGGAGGTTGTCAGAGGGGAGGATCCTAGAAAGTTGGTGGAAGTTCAAGCATTAGTTGATGTATGCAGTTCCTAGGTCATGAAGGGCGTTGTAGGCGTGGTTCAGGACTTTGAAAAGGAATCTTCTCTGGATGGGCCTTTAGTGGAAATCTTTCAAGTCCTGGGTTATGTGGGTCCTTTTGAGAAGGTTGAGGGTCAGTCTGGGTGCTGTGTTCTGTGTTGTCTGAAGTCTTCTCATGAGTTCGCTGGTGGTGCCTGTATAGAGTGAGTTGCCTTAGTCCAGACAGCTGGTGATGAGAGCCTGTGTCACTGTTTTCCTGCTGTTGATGGGGAGACACTTGAAGATTTTGCAGTGTGGAAGCAGGCTGATGAGACGGCATTGACCTGTCATTTCAGGGAGAGTTTGCTGTCCAAAATGATGTTGAGGTTGCAGGCATGGATCTTCGGTGAGGGAGTGGTTCCGACTTCTAATGGCCACCAGGAGTCATTCCCGAGGGTGGTGTGGCTGCCAGAAATCAGCACCTCGGTCTTATCAATGTTGAGCTTAAGGCAGTTGTCCTTCATACAGGCTGAAAAGTTCTTCATGCAGATGTGGAAGTTGAATTTCATGGTGGTGGGGTTATCTAAGAGCAAGAGGACAAATTGGGTGTTGTCGACATAGGAGATGATGTTGATGTCGTGGGTCCTGACGATGTCTGCTAGTGGCTTCATGTAGATATCAAAGATGGTTGGACTGAGGGACGAACCTTAAGGGAAGCTGCAGATGGTGTGCTAGGGTTGTGAGGTGAAGGGAGGGAGGGGGATTCTCTGGGTGTGCTCCATGAGGAATCAAGCCATCCGTCTAAGAGCATCTTCTTTGATTCCAATCTGGTGTAGATGTTTGATGTGAGTTTGCTGGGAGACGGTGTCAAAGGCTGCAGAAAGGTTGAGGAGCATCAGGGCGGCCGACTCTCCTATCTTGAGTAGAGTGCAGATGTCATCTGTCGCAGAAGTCAGGGCCATCTTGGTGCAGTGGTTGGCTCTGAATACTGATTGGGAAAGGGCCAGCAGGTTGTTTCTCTCCAAGTGTTCGGTAAGTTGGAGGTTGATGGCTTTCGCCAGGATCTTAGTGGAAAATGAGAGACGCAAGATGGAGTTGTAGTTCTGGAAATCGCTGGGGTCTGCAGATGGGTTTCTTGAGGAGGGGTCTGACCTCCAAGTGTTTCCAAGCATCAGGAAAGGTGTCTGTGGCTATGGAGGCATTGAGGATGGTGGTGAGCTGGTGGCTGAACTTATTGCTTTCAAGGATGAGGAGTCAGATGGGGGATCAAAATTCCTTCAGGTACATATAGCCATGAGAACAAGGCACTTGAAAAGGTGCTCTGCCTGGTCACACTTGGATTCCCAGTTGTCTGCTGCAAGTAAACTGCAGAAATTATGTCCCATGGCAAGGGGTGTCAGATGATGGACACTTGAATCTTGTACCAAAGGGAAATCACTGTGGTGGACCAGTTGGTGACAAGAGGGAGCGGTTGTTAGGGTGACAGGCCCCCTGCAAATTGGGGTTGACAGGTAGTTTGGACCCTGTATTGCTGGGGGGCAGGGAGGCGGGTACCTGGGTTCATGGTCAGAGTGATATGTTGCCCAATCTGGTACCTGGAATGGGATTAACTTAAATGTATTTGCAGTGAATATTCCGCCTACATTGAAACACAAATGTTAAGAGAATTTGGGGTTGTGCTGCTGCAGTTTTTGGAAGGGATTCTTATATTAGGGGGACCTCAACCATATCCTTGAGAATGATATAGATCAGAATCTCCTAGGAGGAAGAGGGCCCCCAAAACAGGTCTTGAAAAACTTTCAGGAGGCCATGGGGCTGGAAGACATTTGGCGTACTCTTATTCCAGGGATAAAACAAATCACATACTTC
The DNA here is from genome assembly GCF_964204655.1 of Triturus cristatus. Classification (NCBI taxonomy): domain Eukaryota; kingdom Metazoa; phylum Chordata; class Amphibia; order Caudata; family Salamandridae; genus Triturus; species Triturus cristatus. Next base: position 888,055,755 of record NC_140593.1, read on the forward strand.
TAGGGTCCCACCATACCTCCACACAAATAGATTACTTCCTCACTACACATGCATCCTTGGCAGTATTCCGAGACGCTACAGTCATGGTGAAAGGGATATGAGACCACGCTTCCCTATGGGTGGAACTCCATAGTCCTCTCTCAGAGATCAAGGGAGGATGGAAACTAGACATTTGGTACTTAAAAAATGAGGTCATTATGGACAGCATACGGAATAGCATCAGACTCTACTTCCAAGAAAATGAGGCTTCGGTGGAGTCAGTGGTCATGCTGTGGGAGGCCTACAAGAAAGTTCTGCTGGGCCAAGCCATGTCGTTGATAGCAGGGGAAAAAATAGAGGAAACAATAATGGGTGGATAGGCTAGAGGGAGAAATCTTGGACTTGGCAGACAATGGGGGGGAACTCTTACCCCGTAAAGGCACAGTAAACTCTGACTTAAGTAAAAAAATTATAAAGATCCGTCATAAATGCAGCCTTCAGCATTAATCTCACCACTCAAAGGAGGGTGTATGAAGTGGGAGACAGGGTGGGGCAGCTTCTGGCCTTGTTGGGTAAGAGAGAGCAGGAAAGAACCAGGGTCCATGAGCTGCAGACGGAGTCAGGAAGAGTGATCGGGAAAAATGGGGAAATTGCAGAGGAGTTTGCGAGATATTGTCGATCCCTGTATAGTTCACCACTAGAACTGTAACAGATATTAGGGAGTAAATATGATCGAAAAATCCCTAGAAATTTACTGAAAAAAACAAAGGTCAAAGTTACGTTATAGTTACGTAGTTATAGTTGGGACCTAGTTTCCATAGGAAAAGCGTTTTTGATTTGCGAATAACTTTGGCGCCGTTGAATCTTCATGAGCTTTTCAAAACTAATGGCGCGGTCACGTCAGCTGCTGTCTTAAAAATCTTACGGTGATCCATCAAGGGGGGGGCCGAGAAAAAGGTGGGGTCCCAAAATGCTTTTTCTTCATGTTAATTTCCATAGGAAACGTTTGATGGGGCTACATTCAGAACTGCTGAATGAAATTACACCACATTTGGCAGAAAGGTAGCTCTTTAAAGATTTCTCAGATATATAACTGTGGTCGCGGTGGATTCACAAACCCTCCCGATCTCGTGCCTGAGATCTGATTGTCTGCCACCACTTCAAACCAGGAACTGTTAGCAGCCATCTTGTGACTGGGTTGATTCGAGTCACAAGCAAAAACGTTAAAAAACAAGAAAAGGGGGCAAGGTAGAAACACCCTGACCCCCTAGGCCTGTTCAGGCGGGCTCCCGTGCTTTGGTTACTTTAGACCCCTGGGTGGGTCAGGTCCCGGGGCAATTAAAATTGAAGATGCGGGGCCTCATGGGCCCGTGCAGCCCCGCTAATAGTTTAAATTGCGGGGGGACCACGTGGCCCCCCACAGCCTCGGGGACTGCTACCTCCCTGAGACTATATTTGATTATAATCATAATGCATGGGGGGGCTCCAGCCCCCCTCATGTAGCCTCAGGGACTGCCACCTCCACTGGGCTAATTTTTGCAAATGCGGGTGGCCACCCTCGCAGCCCTGCGGACCGCCACCTCCCTGGGGCTATACTGAAAAAAGATGCTTGGGGGGCTCTGGGACCCCCACGCAACCCGGGGACTGCAACCTCCCTACGGGCTAGTATACAAAAATGTGGGGGGGCCACATGCCCCCCACTGCACAGGGGACAACCGCCTCCCTGGGGCTATTTTAAAAAAAGGAGGAGGCCCCTCCTGGAGCAGTAAATGGCCCTGGGGACCGCCGTCCCCCAGGGCCAGCTCCAGGAATGTCCCAGGGTACCCACATCCAAGACAATGCAGTTTGGTATGGAATGGTGGGAGCACTGCCAGCTTCCGCAGGAGGCGGGAGCCGGCCAGTACCATGGGGGCTTTAGGCACCTCTGCGGTCCCCAAGGAGACAGCCATGCCTCAGTGATGTAATTTGAGATGTCATCAGTGATGTCATGAGTGATGTCACTGACCTTGTCATGAGTGATATAATATGTGAGGTCATAAGCAGTGCATTGCGGGGCGTGTGTCATTGTTAACTCTGCTAACTATAGCAGCTGAATTTCTCTGGTTTTATATCAGTAAAACCTGACCATAACTATAACGTTCCTACAACCTTTGTTTTGTTTAGTGAATATATATATAAATATAGTATGTTTGATGGAATTTGCATTTCAGAATCAACAAAATTAGTCATTCATAACTGGAGTGATCAGTGAAGAGCCAAATACTGTCATTCAGCTGTAGGTAGAAACTTGAGCCCACCACAGGCTGAAACACCCATGGCAAAGAGAAACAGGGAACAAAGACTGCAGTTATAATAATATCCACAAGAGACCAATAATCACAGTAGGGCACCCGCAGTGCGCATTGCAACAGCCATATCTGGACAGACTTTTTCTGTTTATAAGACTTTGATACATTCTATAAAGAATAGTAAATGAACTATCCTAAATCTAATCTCACAACAGTTAAAGGGTCAGCCAAATGTTCTGATTCACTTACCCCCGATTTCTTGTATTTACAAGCACTGAGTACGAAGTTAGGCTTCTGGATGTCTTTGGTACGACAGCGTGTCTCTTTCATTTCAAACAGGAGATCAACAAAAGTCTTTCCAAAAAAATTCTGTGGTGAAGGGAAGTTAACATCAATTTATTACATTTTATTGAATTTGAGATACATAGCATATGTGCACAAATCCATATATTTTCCAGGCTATTATAACAGAGTTTATTCTCCAGCTCTGTCGTTGTGATATTCATAATGATGTGGCAATCACAATTTATTCAAATCGTGTTTCCGGTTTTGCCTCCATCACTGCTGCAAGATATTCCAATGCATTTAAGATTCATTGTGTTCTGAAATGTATACCAGGGATAGCGTATGCTCTACTGTAACTCAAGAGTAAATTACCAGTTCTGAAGGAGTTGTCCAATCAAACAATGCTGAATGCTGTTCCTCTATAAAGTCATAAAATGCTGAAGTGAACAACAATATAATTTTTAGGCCTGTTTACCAATGAATTTTGGTGTCTGTAAGGACTCTTCAAATAGGTACAGTACAGTAAGAAGAAGTACAGAAAGAGATTGTGGGCTTTGCATCAGCCCATTTATGCCCTTGGCTTTCACATGCTGTTCCTGATTGCTTTGATGGGTTGGCCATCAAAGCCATATTGTTTCATGAACTGTTACATTTCCCCATTTGTGTTCCCATTAGTTATTGGTGATGTGGCATCAGGAAATGTTTTGTTAGACAGCAGACACATCATGATGTGCAGCTTCGATTTCAGAGACAGTGTGTGTACTTCAATGTGTTTACTTTGCTGGCAAAACAACATTTAATTGATGATTTAAAGCTTTTCTGTTTAGGATGTGTGTGTTGTTTGAAATAATTAATCTGCCATAAAGAAAGTGTCATTCACTAATTAACTTAACACATTCATTTGTTCTACTTGGCTGTAATAGAGCCAGATTGACTCTAATAATTCAGTCTGTTCAGCAATGGGCCTTAATCAAATCTTCCATATTCTTGTAGCCTAAGATGCTGCTTCATTGTTGGATTTCTCTGTGGGGCAGCTGGAGGCAATTCAATCAAAGTCACCTACCTAATACCAAGTACTATCTCAGGAAAGTTCCAGATCTATTGGATTGGTCAATTCTTATTACACGTGAGAATGGTTCCTAAACAGGGTCAGCGCTAAGGCGCTAAGTTGGTGGGCAGGGGGGGATCTTGTTTGGAAGACATTCCTTGCCTCCAGCAATTTTCAGGCAACAATAAAAATGTCAAGATAACGCAGGTGATTAATGTTTTCCCTAGAGAGAGCTCGGAGTTTTCTCCAGTGGAAATTTTAGCTCATCATAAAGTAGTGCAGAGGCTTAATATACCTGCTACAAACAATGTGTACCATGCAGATCACAAAATGCATATAATGTAAATAGGTCAGTGAGTTACTGCTTGTGTCAGAGATCCTTTTGTTACTTGCAGTTTAGAAGTTAAAATCCTAAAATAGAACAGTGCTGTAGCGGTGCGTCCATTAGGGCGTTGGGGGGTAGCCCCCCCGCAGCGTTGCCCGCAGCGTCGGCGTCTTTGAACTTAAGTAAACTGAATCAGTTTACTTAAGTTCACAGAAGCAGAGGGAGATCTGACAATCATGTCAGTCAGCATGACGTCGGACCGCCCACCCCCTTCAGAGTCTGAAGGGGGTGGGCCGTCCGGCGTCATGTTGACTGACATGATTGTCAGACAGACCAGGCAGGGGCAACCGGCAGCAGCACAAGTGCGCATGATTGGGGAAGGTGAGCAAATTTTCGCTCCGTGCCCAGTCATGCGCACTTGTGGCTGCACAGGCTGGCGCATGCCCATTAGGAGACCGAGAGTTGAGGAAAGGCTCCTAATGGGCAGGCGGGCGAGCAGTAAGCGTGCCCTAAGCCAATCCTGGTGCTGCTGGCAGCGCCAGGATTGGCTGAGAGCCTGAGAGGGGCTGTAGCTGTAGGCGCCAACGGACGGACCCGAGGCGGCGCGGACGTGCCTAGGACCTCAGGTCGGATAAGGATTTTTAAAAATTTATTTTAACGCAGCATCCCCCCCCCCCCCCCGTGAGCCGCGACTGGGGGCATACAAGTGCACATCAAACGCAACAACTGCGACCAGTTCTTATCTACATGCAAGAAGCTATTAAAATGTGTTAGCTGACTCATGTAATAGCGTTTTTGATTTATTTGCGTCAGCCTTACAAAAGGACGTGTTTGAATGTTACATGGTTTGGGAAAGAAAACAAAAGCAGCTTTGTTTGAGCAGAATGAATGAAGCCACTGAAACATGCTAACATATGACTTTCAGCGTATTGTCTCTCACAGGCAATTTTCCTGTTCACGAATTTAGTTTCCCTGATTACGGACATACAATTCAGGTCGGAGACACCCTATAACCAAAACAAAACCTAATGGAGTCACAGTTAAATGGTAAAGTTGATTATAAGAGCACAAGGTACCCTCTAGTGGCGGTACTAAATACTAGCATAAACCCACTGAAATGAGACCTGGCATGAGAGCAATCATTGGCAGCGCAATTCTCTCAAGAGGGTACTAACTGCCAGCCGAATGCTAATTGATCTCCTGGTAGATATGTTTACTCACACAAGTTATCAGGGACAATGCTTTCACACATAAAACCTTTGATGGGAAAGTTAACACAAACAATAGGTTTAGGCGCACCGAGCGCAGGCATAAAGCACGGTTTGTCCCATGTCACTGAATGCAGTTGTGCTGTCCAATTACACAGCACTAAAACCATTTGCGTCTGACAAGTTTAGAAACGACTGCTTACAAACATGGGCCAGGTTCGTCAAAGAATAGAAAATTGCAATAAGCCCCCGAACCGCTATTAAATCAGTTGGGCTCACTTGATAATTCAAACTCGCCCCTAACTTGTACGCCCTACCACTTTGAAAAGTCACCAGCCGCCCCTGGAACAGTGAGCTATTAACTGTCATCAAAGAGCTGCATGCAAATAGCAAGATATAGGTTAAGCATTATTGTATTGTATTGTAATTGCATTTGTATATCGCTTACTACCCCTGATGCGGCGTCAAAGCGCTTTTCGGCGAGTAGCACACTACTTCGGGACCAGAGGATTAGTGTTGAATTAGTATAGTGAAACATGCAAGTACATTTTAAGTGGTGGATATGCTAGTCAGTTATTTGGATTCGAAAGGATAGCAGAAGCATAGAAGAGGAAAAAAGTTTGTATTTATATAGCGCTTCTTACCCCTGATGGGGTGTTGAATCGCTTTTTTTTGGTGAGCAGCACGCTACTTTGGAAACCCATAAATGATTAGTGTTGAATTAGTATGGTGAAATATGAAAGTAATTTGAGTGGTGGATATTAGTCAGTGATTTGGAGTGAGAAGGAAAGTGGAGGGATAGAAGGGAAAGAAAGGTTTGCATTCATATAGCGCCTGCTACCCCAGATGGGGTGTTGAAGCGCTTTTCTGGCGAGTAGCAGGCTACTCCGGAACCCATAAACATTATTGTTGAAAATTAGTATAGTGAAAGATGAAGTAATTTGAGTGGTGGATATGTTAGTCAGTTATTTGGATTGAGAAGGGTTGGGTAGGGGTAAAAAAGGGAAAAAGGTTTACATTTATATAGCGTTTGTAACCCTGATGAGGTGTTGAAACGCTTTGTTGGCGAGTAGCGCGCTACTCTGGAACCCATAAAGGATTAGTGGTGAATTAGTATAGTGGAATATGGAATTAGAGAAGTGAACATGTTAGTCTGTTATTTTGATTAAAAGGGATAGTGGAGGGATAGAAGAGTGAAGGATTTTATTTTTAGGTCATAGCAGTAGGAGGTGGTTTTTCGATGAGTAAAAAGGGTTTTTCGAGGGGAAGAGTCAGAGGGGTTTGTTTTGGGGGTTAGGTATAGTAAAAGAGGTGTCAGATGATGCAAGGAGGGGTAGAGTAGGAGAGAGTCAAGAAAGGGTTATTTTGGGGAACATAGTAGTGGTATGCAGTTTGGGATAAATGAGAGAGTAGATGTAGAGGATATAATGATAGATGTATATGGTAGGAGATAGGGTAGTGCATTGGAAAGAGTAGTAGAAAGAAGTTTGAGATGAGTCAGAAAAGTTAGGCTAGAAGATATATTGAGAGAAGTATTGGCTGAGAAATAGGGTAGTGCATTGGAAATGCTACATTAGAAGAAAGTGATAATTATATAGATCCATAATTACATTAAAAGTATATAGATGCATAAAGGAGGTAAGTATATGCAGATTAAAGATATTGATAGAGGTACACGATGAGAAATAGGGTAGTGCTTGGATATGCTTTTTCAGGAGAAAAGTAACAGACACACAGATCCAAGTACATGGAGGTACATAGATGCACAATGGAAGCACATACATGTAGACCAAAGAAGATATATAAATATTTTTCTACATGTTTATACAAAGCAATATACAAGGATAGGTACATATCTATAGTGAAAATAAATGCTTATATACAGAGGGACACATACATAGGGTGGGTATTAATGAATGGGAAAATGGGCAGCATTTCTGGCCCAGGTCCTGACCAGTCTCAAACAGGCTCAAACAGGCACTCATCCTTGTCCTCTCCACCCTTAGCCTCGACGCCCGGGCTGAGATGCCCTAAGCCTTAGATGTTTATCGCCCTAGTAGTCAGGTGACCCCTTCCGCCAATGGGAACCCTAGCCTTAACACTATCCAATCACAACACTAGCCCTAAAATCTAGAACCAATAGGAGACCAGGACCTTACAGCTAATCTTAGCCCTAGTCCAAGCACCCAAACAGTTTCAAAACCCTGACCTCTACGTCCAATAGAGGCCCTAGCCCTACCAGTAGTCCCAAACCTAGTCCAAGCAAGCAATGGTACAGGAAGCCCTAGTCCCTTCTTCCATAGAAAGCCTAACCCTACTCTTAGTCCCACACCTAGTCCAGCAACCAATAACACCAGAAGCCCCAATCGCTACCTCCAATTAAAAGCCTAACCCTGGCCCTAGTCCCACCAACCAATAACACGGGAAGCCCTAGTCCCTACTTCCAATAGAAATACTAACCCTAGCCCTAGTCCCAACTCTACACTGATTGAATCACAGACCCAGAAACCAATAAAAACCCTCAAATACTCAACCAATGAGGACACTAACCCTGATCCAATAGAAACATCAGATACAACCACCAATCAGTTTACACATGTAGCAAACAATATCACACTATATAAGGTCCCAGCTACCTCAGACAAGGTTTGCTGGCCAGGAAGTTGGAAGCTGCCCCTCTATTCAGAAATCTCCTAGGAGACAGACAGGCTCAATCCACACTTTGGACTTCTGCAGGTAAGGCCCTAACAAACTTGTCCTCTAACAACACTATTTGTATAAAGCTTTACTCCCTCTCCTGGCCAAAAAACGAAGTTCACAGTCCCTATTAAACACAGTTTAAACAGCGTACAGCAGATTACTGCTGTCTCAGGGGGAAAGGGGGGGGGGGGCTGGTTTCACTGACTTATTAACACAAAATGGTCGCTGGGGGTGCACTGCTTAACATACAGGTTATGATTTCTCCCCCAGTCTTTCATTATCATAAAGTTGCAAAAAGGGTTCCTTTGGGTAGAAATCGACTCTTATTGGTAGAAACAACCCTCACCCATGGTATTAAATTTTGACTTCTGAGTTTGTGCTTTTTCAGACCAGGCACTCGTAAACTATACTACCTACCAATATAGATGACATGTCACTCCAATATCTTGTAGTCCTCTGTCTTTGAGTAACATTTTCTATAAATTGATTTACACATGTATGATTGATTGTCTCTGTGTAATTTGTGTGTGATGTAAAGTGCTCTTAAACCCTACACTGGTATGTATGGTGCTATAAAACTAATTAAATGCATCTGAGAGAGCGTGGTTATGGAGACTTGAGGGGCACTGTTAAAGGGTGGTAATAAGGGAATCCGTACAGAGGTGTGTCATGAACCTCCTATACAGCGTCTGAACGTATAGCAACCTTGTGAACATTTGGGCATAAACTGTGTTAAGGCAAAAACATGACTGTCACCATTTCTGCTCCTATGTGACAGATTACCTTATGCACCAGTATATGTGCTGTTCTTGTACTGTTCCTTTTGCCCCTGTGCTTTTATTGTGCACTTTGTATTGTTTATTGCCCTATTTTTAATTATAGCCCACGATTCAAAATCACTTGCGAAGCGCTTCCGCAAACTGCGCACACGCGGCCACCGTAGGAGCATTGTGCATCCTTAAAAGGAGCCATGCCCATCTGCCGGACACGGATTATTCCAGTTTCGAAGTCGGAGAACAGTGCTGGCGGCTACGTTCCTGACCGCGTTGAACTCTTGATTGCACCCGCAGGTAAACCGGTTTGGACACTTCGTTGGAGCCAGAGAGTAGGTAAGAGATTTCTTCGCTGGCGTTCATTTATTGTTATTCCCGCCTGTTTCCGTGTGCACATACTGTTTAGCTTAGCAGCGCACGGAGGTTTTCAGACATCTGAGATAGCGAAAGAGCAACAGAACTCTTCCCCCGTTTTTTTGTTTGACTGAATAAAGGAACAGGCTGAATAAACGAACAACAGTATTAGGAGTAAATACCACAAAAACTAAAACCTGTAATGATATTAACACTGCAACCATTTGCGAAGGAATACAGTGGTGACTTTAAACCCTGCAACGCTGTTTAAGAATAAGTGGTGCCATTACTGAAAACATTTACTAAGGGATAAGGCGGTGACAATAAACCCTGCAACTTTGTTTAAGAAATAAATTATGGTACTATAATCCAAGGAATAATTACAGTATACAAGACTGGTATTGTATTGTATATGTCATTGGTACATGTATTTTCATAAAGGAGTGAAGCCAATGCAGCAAATTGACTAAACAAGCAAAAGTGACAAGAGTAGGTCTGGCCTTCAGTTAATTTAAGTCAAAGAAAGGATACACACTTAAAAGGCCAAGAGACACTTCTTCAAGGACAATCTTATTCTTTTCACAGGTAAATCTGAGAGTCTCATTTAACCATGGTTTAAACGTGACCTGCATGTACTAGAATTAAGGGTTGGAAGTTGTATTTAACGTATTGTTGTATCTCTTCAGGTCTTCCTCCCCGCAGTACCCTCCCTAAATTCCCTTCCCCTCATCTGGCCATTCTAAACCTCTGTTATTAAACAAACCAGAGTCGGAGCTGACAGAAGGTGGGCCTCTTGAGGGTACTGCTCCTGAGGAACTTGAAGGTTTCACAACAGAATAATCCGCCCACGAAGTATACGTTCCTCCCGAGCAGTAGCCCCAAGATGGCAACTTTAGAGGATCTTTGTAAAATGCTAGGAGACATGCAAACAGAGGTTGCAGCATCACGTTTGGAAACCGCAGCCTTGGCCAGCCAGGTGGCCCAATTACAGGCTCAACGGCATAGTGAACGTATTCAACCCCCACCCCCTCTACCACTAGTGGTTCAAACCCTATTCCCTTAGTCTCAGTAACTGTCCAACAAGCGGTTCCATTAGCTCCTCCAGAACGGTATTCTGAGGAACCCACTAAATTCTAGACTTTTTTAACACAAGTACAATTACATTTCATAGTGAGACCCGCTGCTTTTCCAGACGCCCAATCCCGTATTGCCTTCCTCATTTCCTATTTAAGTGGGAACGCCACCATGTGGGCGGTTCCTTTAGTAAATTCAGAAGACACTTTTCTATATAATTTGGCAGGCTTTCAAAAGGGAATTTGAAAGAGTGTTTGTTAGCCGACCGAGAATTATTAGAATTAAGGTAGGGCAACAAAGATTTGGTGCACTATTTAACTTAGTTTAATCGCCTTATCGCCAAAACCAACTGGCCAGAGGACAGAAGAACCGCACTTTTTTACCAAGGTTTACGAGATGACTTAAAAGACTTGATTGCTCCAATTGATCTGCAACCGACATCCTGTGAAGACCTCATTGCCTTGACCTTGCGGTTAGACCATCGTTTAGCAGATCGTAAAGGAGAGTAAAAACGACCGGACTTTCGTATATTCACAAGAACCAAGGAAAGAAACGTAACTACGAATCATGATTCTACCGAACCGATGGAAATTGGCGGAATGAGGAAACCCCTCTCACAAGAAGAAAAAGATCAATGACGGAAGTCTGGACTTTGTCTATATTGCAGAAAAAAGGGACATTTTTTGCGTGAATGTCCCATTAAACCCAAAGGCTTCGGGATCCACAAGCAATAAAGATATCACAAAACCACAGGGAAACTAAACAGCTTGAGGAAATGACAGGAGTACTTCTCGAGTGGGCTTCTCCAATCTCCTGAACAATCATTGGCAAACACTCTTCAGGTAGCGGTTCTTCATCTGTCTCTCCATGTATCCTTTGCAGTTGAAGCCATCCATGAGACTCTAACGGTTATGGTTGATTCAGGAGCAACGGGGAATTTTATTGATTCTGCCTTTTGTCGCAAATTAAGAATACCTACAGTGGCAAAATTACAGCATGAAACAGTTCGAACTGTGGACGGTACTTTATTAACATCAGGTCAAATAACGCATTCTACAGTAACCATAACAATGACATGCTTCATACAAGATTCAAAACATAGTGAATGCATCAGTTTTGATTCAATCGATGCACCTCAATTCAGAGTCATCTTAGGGATGCCCTGGTTAACTCTCCACAATCCAAATATCGAGTGGGCAAAAAGAACGATTACATTTACTTCTGACTGATGTCAGCAAGAATGTCTATCTATGGAACCATCGTCTCACGTCTCCGGAGCATAATGTTTGGTTAATATGAGTGTTAGACCTGGCACCTTGGCGTAGGTCTCCCTTTCATTTTTTGCTGCTGCCTAATGTGTTTTTTCTGGTGTTAGATGCTTTGGGCACTGTGCCACTGCTATCCAGTGCCACAGTGCAAGTGCTCCCTATTGTAAATTGATGTATGGATTAGTGATTCCATGATTGGCTGATTTGGTTTACTTGTCAGACCCTAGTACAGTGCACCAGACCAGGAATGCCCAGGGCTTGTAACCAAATGCTGCTGGTGGGCTTGCAGCACTGGTTGTGCCCCCCACAGAAGCAGCGTGTAAAAGTGTGTCTCGGGTCTGCCATTGCAGAGCCTGTGTGCAGTCTGGTACTGCCATGCTGACTGGGTAAGTGCACCCACTAAACCTTCCCTTTTCTTCTTATCAGACACCCCTATTGTAGGCCCAAGGGCAGGGTGCATTGTAAGTATAAGGTAGGACATGCCCTGGTATGTGTGGCATGTCCTAATAGTGAATTACAGCCATTTTCGTTTTTCACTATTGCAAGGCTAACTGTTCCCCATAGGCCAGAATGGGCAGTTTAATTATTACACCTTATAATCCTAACTGACTCAGGGAACTAGGTAGAAATTCGAGTTTAGTATGCCTGAACTCAGAATGATAAAATGCATCTTTTTGTGAAGTTGGTTTTAACATTCTGTGTTTGAAAATGCCACTTTTAGAAAGTAGGTATTTTCTTGTCTAACCATCCAAGCCTTCCTCTGCTAGGTTGTGTATTCCTTGTCTGGAGTTTGAGTGACAGGGGCTGGGGGATTCCAGGAGAAGGGTGAGTCAGCCCAGGGCTGAATAGAAAGATCTGCATGTAGATGAGTGGGAGGAGTTGCACCTGGGACCTGAATAGGGCTGTGCCTTCCCCCCACAATGCTGGCTCCACCTCCTGTGGTGTGTCTGATGTCTCTGCCCTGCACTGTGAAAGGATAGAAGGAGTCTTGTCAACAAAGTGCTCCAGGACTGACCAGAACTGGTTTGGACTAGGCAAAGGCCTCTCTGCCTTCAGAGAACAAAGAGAAACTGAGTATAAATATTGGGACCCAAACCCAAGAACTTTAGATCACTTTTGGGAAACAAGAAGAAACCTTTGCTAAGGAGAGGAACCAGAGAGACAGAGGAGAGACTATACCTAAGCTTGAGGGATTGGCCTGCAGTGGTTGCCTGACTGCCAAAGAGAGGAGAAAGGAACTTTGTGTGTACTTTATTGAAATTGTGAAGGATCTCCAAGGGCTTGAGAAAGAGCTTGCCTCCTGCTGAAGTCTCAGGGACAACAGACTTCAACCACCAGCTCTCCAAGAGTTCTTTGGAAGCGCCTGCAATTATGTTGGGCTTTCTGAAGGACTGCATGTCGCAAATAGCTGGAAGCGCGACTCACGGAGAAGAAGCCTGTCGCCGGCGCTGTCGTCGCATCACTGAACAAGGGTGCCGCCGCTGTAGCTGTCGCATCGCATCGCATCAGCGTCTCGCAACACCGAAGAAGCGTGTCGCCGCCGCTGTCGTCGCATCACTGAAGAAGGGTGTCGCCGCTGCAGCTGTCGTATCACAGAAGCGTCTTGCATCACCGGAGAAGAGTGTCGCCACCACAGCCGCTGTCCTCGCATCACTGAACAAGGGTGACGCCGCTGCAGTTTTCGCATCGCCTCGCAGAAGCGTCTCGCATCACCGGAGAAGAGTGTCGCCGCCACAGCCGCTGTTGTCGCATCACTGAACAACAGTGTCGCTGCTGCAGTTGTCGCATCACCTCACCGAAGTGTCTCGCATCACCGGAGAAGCGTTTCGCAGGGCCTGTGGTGGCTCAGAAGAATCGTTGAGGCGCCGCACAGCCATCGGGCATGCACGCATCGTGTCGCATCAAGAAGAAGACGCCATCTTTATTTCATTGCACCAGATCTTCATCTCATCACGCCATTGCGGGCCGCATCGCCACAGATGCGCAGTAAGAAACCGACGCAGCACTGTTCCTGCGTGTAAGGAACCGATGCATCACCTTCCTTGCAACACTTTTGTTGTATAGCGTTACGCATCTAAAGGTACATTGAACTCAAAGTGTAGCATTTCAACATCTAAAGAGAACTAAGCTAATTCTACCATTTTAAGTACAGTATTGTGGATTTCTGTCGTTTGTGGTCTTGTGTTAAATCTATATAAAAGATACTTATTTTTAATATACAACTTGTGTGGTGTCCATCTGTAGTGTTGTCATTTGATTACTGTATGTGTTCACAAATGCTTTACACACTGCCTCTGAGATAAGCCTGTCTGCTCGTGCCAAGCTACCAAGGGGGTGAGCAGGGATTATTTTAGGATTGTACCCCCTTGCCCTGACTAGACGCAAGGGTCCCTATTTGTCAAAGGTACCTACCTCTGCCAACTAGAGACCCCCAGATCTAACAATGAGCGAGTTTCAATCTCCTACAACGGAACAAAGCGTAGCAACAGCTGCTGAACAAAATACTGAAATACCATCCGTTTATGACGCATTCCAAAATGTGTTCAGCGAGAGTAAAGCTGAGACCTTGCCACCACATCTCACGTACGATTGCAAAATAAAATTACTTCCTGGAGTGAAAATACCATGCAGTCGCAGATATGCGCTCACAGAACAAGAAAATTTGCATTTACGTGAATACCTCGATAAGTATTTAAAAAACAGGTTCATTCGACCATCTAAGTCACCAGTTGTGTCTCCTCTTTTCTTTATTCCGAAGAGTAATGGCGGTTTGTGTGTTTGCATAGACTATCGAGCACTAAATAACATCGCAGTAAAGAATCGTTATCCGTTACCTCTGATATCGGTTCTTCTCGATCAAGTACGATCAGCTACTATATACACCAAGTTAGACTTACAAGGATCATATCATTTAGTGCGCATCAGAGCTGGTGACGAGTGGAAGACTGCGTTTCGCACTCAATACGGCCTATTTGAATATTGTGTTATGCTGTTTGGGCTGTGCAATGCCCCTGCAGTGTTCCAATTTTTTTTTAATGACGTTCTAAAGGACTATTTAGACCGCTTTGTCATTGTCTACATCAATGACATTTTGATTTTTTCTTCTTCTCAGTCTGAACATGAAAAAGATGTAAAAACCATTCTGCAAACCTTACAAACCAACAGCCTATTTTGTAAATTATCAAAATGTGAATTTCACACTTCTAAGGTGGAATTTCTGGGTTTTATGCTGTCTCCACATGGCATAACCATGGCTGAACGTAAAGTACAGGCAATACAAGATTGGCCTATCCCTACCTGTGTGAAAGACATTCAACGCTTTTTAGGATTTGCCAACTTCTACCGTCGGTTTATTAATCACTTTTCCAGCAAAGCAAGTCCATTAACCAAACTGTTACAAAAAGGGTCGCCTTTCAGTGGACCACAGAAGCTCAAGAAGCATTTGCAGAACTCAAAAAGGCCTTTACAACCGCTCCTGTATTGCAACAGCCTAAACCTGAACAACCGCTCATTGTAGAGGCTCACGCCTCGGACAACGCGATAGGGGCAATTCTTTCTCAACAAGACTCCAGTTCTCACGAACTTCATCCGGTGGCATATTTGTCCCAACAATTTCTTCCTGCAGAGCTTAATTATACAGTGGCAGAAAAGGAGCTTTTGGCCATCCGTTCAGTCTTTAACGAGTGGCGTCCTCACCTATTGGGAGCAAAGTTCCTGATAAGAGTGTATACAGATCATCGCAACCTACAATTCTTGCGCTGTGCAAAGGCACTGACTCCACGTCAATTACGCTGGACCCTCTTTTTGCGGAATTTAATTTTACTATAACCTTTTGTTCTGGAACTGCAAATCAAAAAGCTGATACACTCTCTAGCTTCAACAAAACAGATCACTCTAAGGTCAAAAGAAACCCAATACCTATGATTGCCCAAGATCATGTAATAGGAGTGACAAAGTCCATTCAGTTTTTGGAGGAACTGCAAGAACAAATGCCATTGCAGAAATTGATCATTTGGCAACAACGGGAATCTAGACGCTCTATTTGTAATAATTTACCTTTTCAGGACAACAAACTATATATTCCAACCAAAAAATTACAAACACAAATATTGAGATGGTGTCACGATTATCCATTAGCAGGGCACCCTGGTCAAGCCAAAACCCTAGAACTGGTACAACGAAACTTCTGGTGGCCCAAGTGGAAAAAGGACACTATTGGCTATGTACAACATTGCGAAACCTGTGCTCGAGCCAAAGCAGATCATACCAAAAAGACTGATTATCTGATGCCTTTACCTACTCCAAACCAAGTCTGGGAAGACATCTCGATGGATTTTATTACTGATCTTCCAAAGGATCAAGGACACAACGCCATCTTAGTAGTTGTGGACTGACTTTCAAAATATTGCTCATTTTGTGGCCTGTTCTGGTTTACCCAGGCTTCTGAATTGGTTTCACTGTTATTACAACATGTGGTCAGACTCCATGGTTTGCCCAAGTCCATCACTTCAGACCGTGGAGCTCAATTCACTTCACGCCTATGGAAACTTTGGTGCACAGCCCTTCATATTCAAAGTAACCTTTCTACCAGCTTCCATCCCGAGTAAGATGGCCAGACTGAACGGGAGAACCAAGTGTTAAAGCAATATTTAAGATGTTATTTGTCAAAAACGCAAGATTCATGGGTCACCATGTTATGGGAAGCTGAATTTGCCTACAAGAAACTTAGCCATTCCTCAACCAAAATGTCCCCGTTCTTTGCCAATCTTGGCTATCATCCTCGATTTCTACCATTTATAACACCAAATCTTAAAAGTCAAATTCCATCTGTAACATCAAAGGTACAAGAAATGACAGCCTTGGTACGACAATTATGGACCAATATTCTTAAGGCAAAAACTATTTACAAACAAAATGCGTATCGGAAAAGAAAACCAGCTGCAGAATATAAGCCAGAAGACAAAATGTGGTTATCCACAAAGAACCTCAAGTTTAGGAACAAATACAAGTTTCACCCTCGTTTTATGAGACCATTTGAAATCCTGAAATGTGTAAATCCTGTTGCTTATAAACTGAAGCTGCCCAAGACCATGTCTGTACACCCAGTATTCCATACGTAGTTTTTAAAGAACGCCACAAAGACAGCACAATTTCGTCCACCTCCAGTAGTAGTAGGCAATCAAGAAGAATATGAAGTACACAGAATACTGAGTAGTAAACGCCATAATGGAAAGTTATGGTATTTAATTGCATGAAAAGGATATGGCCCTGAGGAGAGTTCTTGGGAACCCCGTGAGGCAGTACATGCACCACGACTCATCAACAGATTTCACAGATTACATCCAAATGCCCCGGTATAACGGGGGGACTTCATTTTGGTGGGAAGGACTGTCATGAACCTCCTATACAGCGTCTGAACGTTTAGCAACCTTGTGAACATTTGGGCATAAACTGTGTTAAGGCAAAAACATGACTGTCGCCATTTCTGTTCCTATGTGACAGATGACCTTATGCACAAGTATATGTGGTGTTCTTGTACTGTTCCTTTTGCCCCTGTGCTTTTATTGTGCCCTTTGTATTGTTTATTGCCCTATTTTTTATTCTAGCCCAAGGTTCAAAATCACTTGAGAAGCGCTTCCGCATACTTTGCACCCGCGGCCACCGTAGGAGCGTTGTGCGTCCTTAAACGGATCCACGCCCATCCGCCAGACACAAATTATTCCAGTTTCGAAATCGGAGAACAGTGCTGGCGGCTTCGTTCCTGACCGCGTTGAACTCTTGATTGCGCCCGCAGGTAAACCGGTTTGGACACTTCGTTGGAGCCAGAGAGCAGGTAAGAGATTTCTTCGCTGGCGTTCATTTATTGTTATTCTTGCCTGTTTCCGTGTGCGCATACTGTTTAGCTTAGCAGCGCACGGAGGTTGCCAGACATCTGAGATAGCGAAAGAGCAACAGAACTCTTGCCCCGTTTTTGTTTGACTGAATAAAGGAACAGGCTGAATAAACTAACAGTATTTGTACTAAATACCACAAAAACTAAAACCTGTAATGATAGTAACACTGCAACCATTTGCAAAGGAATACAGTGGTGACTTTAAACCCTGCAACGTTGTTTAAGAATAAGTGGTGCCATTACTGAAAACATTTACTAAGGAATAAGGCGGTGACAATAAGCCCTGCAACTTTGTTTAAGGAATAAGTGATGGTACTATAATCCAAGGAACAATTACAGTATACAAGACTGGTATTGTATTGTATATGTCGTTGGTACATGTTCTTTCATAAAGGTGTGAAGTCAATTAAGCAAATTGCCTAAACAAGCAAAAGTGACAAGAGTGGATCTGGCCTTCAGTTAATTTAAGTCAAAGAAAGGATACAAACTTAAAAGGCCAAGAGACACTTCTTCAAGGACAATCATATTCTTTTCCAAGGTAAATCTGAAAGTCTCTCATTTAACCATGGTTTAAACATGACTTGCATGTACTAGAATTAAGGGTTGAAAGTTGTATTTAATGTACTGTTGTATCTCTTCAGGTCTCCCTTCCCGCAGTCCCCTCCCTAAATTCCCTTCCCCTCATCTGGCCATTCTGAACCTCTGTTATTAAAGAAACCAGAGTCGGAGCTGCCAGAAGGTGGGCCTCTTGAGGGTACTGCTCCTGAGGAACTTGAAGGTCTCACGATAAGGTGGTCATTGGAGTGCGCCAACAAACAGTGTCTCACTGGGCGCCACTAGAATTAACACTGGCCCTGTTTCTTAATTCCTTGTAGTGCCTATTTGCATCATCATAACCCTGCTCAACTACCTTCAATTCATTTAGCCTCATTCATGAAAAGTGAAGCATCGCTGCATGAAAACAGCGATGCGTCACTTTTCATTGCACCCTCCTTGCGACACCTATGATGCGTCATATTTACAGATTGACACATCATGTCGCAATGAGTTACAGATACGTCAGTATTTCTGACGTATCTGTATGCACAAAAATGATGCATTGCTGGAGTGTGT
Source organism: Triturus cristatus (assembly GCF_964204655.1). Lineage (NCBI taxonomy): Eukaryota > Metazoa > Chordata > Amphibia > Caudata > Salamandridae > Triturus > Triturus cristatus. The sequence continues at coordinate 888,074,063 of NC_140593.1, forward strand.
CACAAAAGTGACGCAACTCCAGCAATGGGTCATTTCACATGGGCAAATCTCATTTCAAATGTGCCTGCGTCAGTCTTACACCTGCTGTGAGGCAGTCGTAAGATATGAACGCATTTGCGTCCTAGAAGTGGTGCAGTGAAATCTCATAGATTTCACTGCGTCACTTCTACGAGGCTTACTGGCGTCAGAACGTCCACACTGCATAGATTATACCTGGCGCAGGTATAATGTGGCGCAGGGGTTTACAAAGTGACGCATCTACCTAAATGCGTCACTTTGTAAATATGACGCAACATGGCACATTTTTTACCCTGCTGGTGCGTCACAAAAAGTGACACACCAGCGGCAAGTGACACAAGGGCTCATAAATAAGCCCCATCGTCTTTCGTTCTCTGTTCCCTTTAAAGCACCAATGCCTAATGTGGCTCGTATCTGCAGAGTGTATTGTTGGTAAGAAATGGAATGGAATGTGGCTCAGAACAGTCATCAGTGTCTGAGATTAATTGTAGCATTTGTTTCATCAATTTGTTGTTTGCTGCAGTAGATATCTTAAGAGTGACAGTTAAGACCTGACATGGGTTGCATTCTTGTTGTACTACAGGATGTAAGCTGCACCTCACGGGTGAAGCCTTAGTAGGCCGAGTGCAGTATTGGTTTACTTATGTTCCCATGTGGAGGGAATCTAGTCTGGCACTTCAGCCTTGACTGTTCATAGTGGGTCACGGCCAAAGCTAATTTTCATAGGTTTTTGTCTAGAGTGGCATATTGGCCCGAATTTCTTTTACTGGAAGGGAGCTCCGAGCAGTGGTCAATTCGTAAAAAAATAAGTGCCGGGGCTCTGGTCAGGAGGCAGCATGCACCAGCCAATTTCTCCTTTAACGCCGCCTAAAACAGAGGCAACTACTAACCAGGAAGTGGGGAGAGGATGTGGCATAATGGCCAGATCTGCCAACTTCAAACCTGGGGAACCAGGTACGAGTCTTGGCATTGGCTCAACAACCTGTGATTCAGGGCAAACAGGGCCAGTGCAAGGCATGGGCAGTGTGGGCAACTGCCCAGGGCCCCACCTTCACCTTATCCACATGGGGCCCGCATCAGTTGGTCACAGATCATAGCACGCTTCCCATATTTATTTCTGCCCACGCTGTGTGCTCCTCTTGTAGACGCCCCCCCCCCCCCGCCCCCGCCCACCCATGCACAGTTTAGCAGCCAGTTGTGGCTCGGCCTTGCACCTCCCACTTCAAAGGGCAAGGTAGATTGTTTGGGAGGGGGGGAGGGGGGGGGAGTGATGATTACCACACTTCACAGAAGATCAGGGGTGGGGTGGAGGAAACAGCAGCCACACTGTCTGCTGCTCATGAGGGTGCCTCATTTGTTGCCTTGGTCACAATCACAGCGAGGCCTAAGGCGGGCCCCCTACCCTGGGCCTCACACCACTACACAATTGCTGCGAAGCCCAAGAGAGGGCCCCCTACCCTGGGCATTGCAGGGGTATACCATGGCTGTGTTACCAAGGAGAGGAAGCTTCAACCCTGGGCCTCGCATTTATTGTATTGTGCTGTGAGGCCCAGGAGAGGTGTGAATTTCCCTGAGCCTCTTAGCACTAGACCAGAGATGCCACAGGCAGAGAGGGAGGGCCTCTCCTTCCGGGTCTCGCAAAGTTACAGAATGTCTGAGAAGCCTGGGAAAGTTTATACATAGCTGCCACGTTTTCAATCTGCCTATGTGTGCCATTTCAATGTTTTTGGTGTGCTCATGTGACATTTTATTTTGGGAAAAATCAGTTGCATTCTGGGATATGTTGTTTTGTTTGCCAATTAAAGACAGGCTTCCCAGCATTGGGATGTAAGTGATACTGGCTACCAGGACAGGTTTGCCAGTGAGCATTATATATGATCTTACAGTTTAATGATTAAACAATTAGATTGTGTCTTTAGTAAGGAATGGTCCATGCATTTCCTAGTCTGACAAAATGCAGCTATTTCCACTAATATGTATTGAAATAGTGCAAACTGTGTAGAGTATTGAACGCTACTGATGAACATGGAAATTGCGCCCCACTCATAATGTTGATGCACCTTATTTGAAAAGGGTGTAATGTGCCTCCTTTATGTATGGTACAACTTCTGGAGGTTATAATACTGTCTAGTGAAGCAGGACAGATATCCTGCAAGAGAACGACTACTTTGGATGCAAACATTATAGTCTAAGCATTCCTATCTAGAAAAACATATATGTGCTGTACTGTGAGTAAATCCTTTTACACTTCGAATTATGCTCCAGTTTTAAAACTTCTACACAAGTGGAGCACAGACAGACTGTTAAATCTGGCTAAGAAATCTGAGATTAATTTATATTTTTCTTTTTTCATCAAAATGATATCCTTTTGTTTTTCTGGACCAGCTGAACAATACGCCATTCGGAAAAAAAGAGTGGAGCCTTGGACACAGAGGACATACAGCTCTTGGGGGCTATGGTGTTTGCCAGCTGATGCATACAATCTAGCCTGCTGGGGAAGTAAGGAGCTGCATGCTCTGCTCCTACACGTTTAAAAAAAATCCCATTCACACTTCCGCCCATTCATCAAAGCAGCTCTCCTCTAACAGTCAGTATGAAGTTCGGCAATTCACATTACTGTGCAAAGAAGAGCTGGGGTGTTTCTTAGCCAAATCAACACAACAACAGTGCTAACAGAGCCAACTCTTATGTAAGCATGCCATGATCCTCACCCATCACCTACACCCTGTGAGCCATTTCTATACACTCAGTTGCTGCCCTGCCAAATGCTACACATTTGCATGACTATACGCAGGTCTGGCGGGGATGCTGTAAGATAACCTATAATACTTTTGTCTAACACAAGTTGCGTGGTACTTAACAGGGCTGGTTCATTGACTTGTCACTTTCCATTACAGATGACAGCACTACTGCCTAGAGAGGTAGGTAAGCCAACAAATTATCAAGGAGAGCAAACCAAGAACCTAAAAAGAAACGGTCAGGAATGAGCCCTAGCTCTCAGATACGGCGCATTCCTGTCCTTTCCCCCTGCGCCGGCGCACAGTTGGCTGTCTGTGCCAATGCAGGCACCTTTGCACCATGGTGCAAGGGTAACTGCGTTGCAAGGATGATAATTTTTGTACAGGAAGGGAAACCTTCCTATATAAAAATAGTCATAAGAGGCTTTTTCCTTGTTCTATGTCTGCTGCAGAATGCAGAATACATAGAAAAAGGAAAAAACGAGGAGAAATAAAGAGATTTCCCCTCGTTGTGCCACCCTTACTCCTCCCCTGGGGGAGGCGTACGTTTTTGGTGCTGCCTCAGATTTAAGATTTCTCGTAAATCTAGGGCAGTGTCAAAAAGCCATGGATGTTGCTGAGAACGCTCCCAGCAAAACCTGTGGAACGCCCCTTTAATGCATAAAACCACGTTAAAGGGAACAATATTTATCAGGCAGCAATAAGCCAAAAAAAGTGGCTAAGTGCTGCCTGATAACTATCACGCAGGCTTATGCGCCAGGGAACGTCACAAAATGTGATGTTCTGGCGGCTCAAGGGGCCTCATAAATGAGGGTCTAGCCAGGCTCCAAGAGCCCATGCGTGAGGCTACCCAGAAATATTTTAGTCATTTAATTTGTGCAAAAACAAAAGTAAAAATATAAGAGTCTCTCCAAGATTTTAAAAAGTGTATTTCTTTAACATAGCTGAAGAGTTTCGCCTTAGCATACCAGAATAGCATTTAAAGGTATTATGGTTTCAGGTTTGAGATGAGTGTCTTTTTTTCCTGTTTTACACAAAAGGTTATTGCTTTGTTTGTATTCTTGATGCACACGGTTAGACCAGAGGTGGCACCCATATGACATGAAAGCTTGGCTCATTATGGGCATGAGGGTCCAAGAGGACCTTGAGCTAAGCCAGTGCTGGCTTCTGGATTGAAACTTTAGTGGTTTGCCCACATCTACCATTGGCCTGTGCATATGTGATATCTACTTATAAGGCTGCAGCTTCATACTTCCTTTGGCAGCAGTACTGCTCTGTGTATAATGTCTTATGAGTACATAGTGCTGCAGCTTTCCCCTTTTGGATTGCAGCATAACGGCTCCATGCATCGGATCCTATAAGTTAACCGTGCTGCATCTTGCAAATAGACTGCAGCATTACTTCCCTGTTCAGGCTTTAGGTTCATTCTACACCAGTATTACTACCCTATGCAAACAGGCTTACAACTTCACGAAGCTGCACTTCATAGCTTGGACTGTAGTTATATTGGCCTATGCATGTGAACATAAACTTTCATGATACTAAAGCTTCCCAACATAAACTACACAAGGGGTGATATAGTTCCATTGTTCTGTTGCTCTGGTATGCATTTATGTTCTAGTCCTTATGTCACAATGGGTGACTTTAAGGCAGCCCTATGTATACAGCCTACAGAACTAAGTAGAATGGAAAAAGTTTAACTTGGTGATGTTACTTTAAAGCTGCCCTCATGACTTGGCAAGTTAACAGCTGTGTTGCAGCATTATTTTAGCACCTAGAGACAGCTCGGTTGGTGGCACGTACAATGTTATAATCAATTTTGATACGTGATGCCCCAAATCAGATGCAATAGTTTATTAGCTTAAATAGATATGATGTGCTCTCCTGTGTCAGTGTTAGGGTTCTCCATTTTTATCGCACAACTTTTTACATTACACTACTTATAGTTTTACTTTCCTACCATTTGTTTGTACTTTGCACTCTTTTGCATGTTTGCCACAAATGCTCTGTCTAGGTCCCAGGGCAGGGGCCACACATGCAGCAGTGTCACTGGAAGGAGCAAATGGATCCATGAATGTATTGGATAGTTCTGGGCTGCACTGGTCCTTTATTCCATCAGCCCATTTTGTTGAAGGCCCAGGGGTGCTGCAATCTCCTCTGTCACTTTCTTCAGCTCCCTGGGGTTAATTTCAGCAGGCACGGGGAGGGCAACAGGAGAGAGAAAATAGAACGAAGCAGGGAGAGAGAATGGAATCATGGATGGATGGGATGAGATAGAGTCAACAGAGAGCAAAGGAGCAGGGTCTAATCTTCTGATAAGTAGCCCAGAAAAGTGAGGATAAAAGTAAGTTAAGGATACACATCAGCGACTTGAATGATGCAATCATACAAACACTTTAAGGGCAAGTTCTTGATGCACATGTGAAGATGTAGTTTGAAAGGCCCTTTAAGTAAGAAAGAAATAGTCCTCTTATGTGCAGCCATTACAGCAAGCTTAAATGCCCCCCACAGTGCCTCACTGCCATGATATATCACTGCAAGGCTGGGCAGAGGAGGCCTCCTCCTCTAGGCCATGCAGCGCTATATCGTGGCTGCAGTGCCCAGGCTAGGGGTCATCAACCTCTCCAACGTCACAAGAACTCACATCCACCTCCAATGTTCTACTTAGTATAATAAGCCATAGCATTCTCTACCCCAACAGAAGAGCTACTAGGCCTCCTGAAGCCAGCATTCTAGTGCTCCTTCAACCCCCCCCCCCCAAGGAAAGTGTGCAAGACTGTCTCACCCACAAGATTGTTCTTGTCTTGTCACATCTGCAGCCACAGCTGCACACAGATATGCATATCTCATAGCAACACTTGTCCAAACCTTAGCTTTACTCTTCTGGTTCTCCTGCAGATGCTTTTCACACAACACCTTTTTATGAAGTTCCCTTTCCTCTCTTGGACCTCACAGCCATGATCAAACACTGTGGGCCTCATCTACAAGAAAATGACGCAGTGTGGTTCCATAAGCCATTTATCTGAGCCCTGCTGCGTCATTTTCAAAGCACAAGGATGCATTGTATTAACAACAATGCAACACATCCCTGCGCTTTCCCCTGCACTGGCGAACAATTGGCTGCAATGCACCAGTGCAGGCACATTTACGTCATTTTGCAAGGGTGCCTGCACTGCGGGGATGATTGTTTTTGTGCACGAAGAGACACCTTCCCGCACAAAAACAATCATTAATGGCATTTTCCTCTTAGAAAGTGGAAAAAAACGAGGAGAAATAAAAGTATTTCTCCTCGTTGCGCCACTGACGCATTTCCAATTTTACAAAATGTAGTAAATCTGGGACTGCGTCAACTTCCATGGATGTTGCGTGGGAAAACCTACAGCAACACTCTCGGAATGCCCCTTTCATGCAGAGTAATGTGTGAAAGGGGCCCATATTTACAAGGTCATGAAAAGTCACGCAGGATGACTTTACATGGCCTTGTAAATATGGGCAAACCCACTGTGCCACCAGTGTGTCAAAACAAATGACGCACTGGCAGTAAAATGGGTTTGTAAATAGGCCCCTGAAAGGCCCAAGAGAGGGGGCAAATGTATTTTGCTGCCACCTAATTGTAAGTGGACACTGATATTATTAGACGTTTTAAAGGTTGTAGAAGGGGTTTGCAGGAGTCTTGTAACCATGGCTCAGGGCATATGCCAATAACAACCTTTTAGCCTCCATATCATTACCTTCTGGTGGATTCACATTTAATAATGTAAGATTGGGATGAAAAATCCCAGAATACTAATTACTGTCAGAGAAAGCCCTAAATAATAATACTTTGTGCAGCACTCTGCAGCCCTTTTCCTGGGTATAGCCTGTGCTTTGTAACATTTTAAATAAAAAATGAGAATTTATCAGAAATCAGAGTTATCTCACTCAATCCCATTGCTTAATTTTTCAGTGACTTGAGTGACACCTTTAGGACTCTAGCTGCTTTCAACTGTTCTGTTTCTTTTGATGTATTTCTTGATCAAAAATATTCTGTACCTCACACCTTCTCTTGTATTGGAATTTTAATCCTCACTTACCACCCCTTAATGGCATTTTACATGCTTCACCATGCCTCATTAAGGCTTGGAGAAATATGACCACATCACTTCTCCCTGATGGAACTCCATAGTGTCCTCTTGGCAGCCAGCACCCCTGCTTACTTGGATGTCAAGCTTACAATCTCCAGGGTCTCTCTGCACACCCACAGCCAGGACACCTTCAATAGAATGACAAAGTGCAAATAACAAGGCAAAAGATCTTTTCCAGCCATGCACCAATTATCAGAAATGATATGTCTGTATCCCTCTGCACATCCCTAACCCAGCTCTAATTTAGGAAACAGCCGAATACTGACTTCTTTAAAGAACACTATACCATGATGTCATAGCAGTCGATTAAGCACATCCCCTTTTCACACACATTGACTGTGTCTTTTACCCTGTACAATGCCTTTGTGTTTGGTTTACACTATATAAATATCACATGGCTATACACATAATAACGTACTAGCCCAAAACAAATATTACATTGGAGAAAAGGTATATATTTTGTAGAAACCTGGGCCAATCTTTTTTACCCAGAGTGAATAATATAATGTATTTCCACTTAATATAGTTTTAAAATATTCCAACTATTTTCATCAGTGCAATTATTTATGTTTCTGTTGATATTGCATCAGTAAAGTTAATTCATGCAAAATAGTTTCAAAACAACGCCCTAGGATTAATGTCAATTTATAGTATTGTGATGTCACGCCGTATGCAAATTAGGGGGGCCTCTCCCATTCCCTTTCTGCCCAGGGCCCCAAAAATCCTAGGACCGGCCCTCAGGGCAAATCACTTAATCTCCCCGTGCCTACCAAAAATGAGTGTGTCCTTAATAGGTGATCATGAAACTATAGCGCCGGTGTTGCTGATTAAGTGCCGGCACTGAGCACCAGAAACCACTGGCTCTGCGCGATCACTAGTGGCTGAGACTAAATCATGCATTCTTTCCCTCTCATTTTTTTGTTTATTGCAGTCTGTTTAACTGTGCCATTGATTCCAACCATTCCTAATACATTAACAACCATGACATTTTCCCTGGACACAAAAACAACAGTTGATGGACAGAATGCAGAACAATGTCATACATTCACCCCAGGACAGAGATCTGGGCCTAAATCCATTGTTTTTTTGCTCACCATGCCACCCCAGTTTAGACCTGGCCATATGCAAATCAATCTTTACCCTGTGCCTCATGGGTACAGTCCAGCCTGAATTGCCAAGCCAGGTTCTCCCTGAACCGAAAACAAGCATCCTAGGACCGGTTTCGGGGTTTCACCCCTCTTCAGCCAGGATAGCTTGATTCCAGTGGCATGGAGAGCACGGGACTCACGTCTGAGCATACCCGTCCCACTCGGGGTGACAAATGCAAAAAAACCAGTTGATGGACAGAATGCAGAACAATGTCATACATTCACCCCAGTACAGAGATCTGGGCCTAAATCCATTGTTTTTTTGCTCACCATGGCACCCCAGTTTCGACCTGGCCATATGCAAATCAGTCTTGACCCTGTGCCTCATGAGAACAGTCCAGCCCGATTTGCCAACCCAGGTCTTCCCTGGACCGGAAAAAAGCATCCTAGGACCAGTTTCAGGGTTTCACCCCTCTTCAGCCAGGATAGCTTGATTCCAGTGGCATGGAGAGCACGGGACTCACGTCTGAGCATACCCGTCCCACTCGGGGTGACAAGTGCAAAAACAACAGTTGATGGACAGAATGCAGAACAATGTCATACATTCACCCCGGTACAGAGATATTGGCCTTATGCCACCCCAGTTTAGACCTGGCCATATGAAAATCAGTCTTGACCCAGTGCCTCATGGGAACAGTCCAGCCCGAGTTGCCAAGCCAGGTCGTCCCTGGACCGGAAACAAGCATCCTAGGACTGGTTTCGGGGTTTCACCCCTCTTCAGCCAGGATAGCTTGATTCCAGTGGCACAGAGAGCACAGGACTCACATCTGAGCATACCCGTACCACTCTGGGTGACAAATGCAAATACAACAGGTGATGGACAGAATGCAGAACAATGTCATACATTCACCCCAGTACAGAGATCTGGGCCTAAATCCACCGTTTTTTTGCACACCGTGCCACCGCAGTTTAGACCTGGCCATATGCAAATCAGTCTTGACCCTGTGCCTCATGGGACAGTCCAGCCCGAATTGCCAAGCCAGGTCCTCCCTGGACCGGAAACAAGCATCCTAGGACCCGGTTTCGGGGTTTCACCCCTCTTCAGGCAGGATAGCTTGATTCCAGTGGCATGGAGAGCACGGGACTCACGTTTGAGCATACCCGTCCCACTCGGGGTGACAAATGCAAAAACAACAGTTGATGGACAGAATACAGAACAATGTCATACATTCACCCCAGTACAGAGATCTGGGCCTAAATCCATCTTTTTTTTGCTCACCTTGCCACCCCAGTTTAGACCTGGCCATATGCAGATCAGTCTTGACCCTGTGCCTCATGGGAACAGGCCAGCCCGAATTGCCAAGCCAGGTCCTCCCTGGACCGTGAAACTCCGAAACTGGTCCTAGGATGCTTGTTTCCAGTTCAGGGAGGACCTGGCCTGGCAGTTCGGGCTGTACTGTTCCCATGGGGAACTGGGTCAAGACTGATTTGTATATGGCTGGGTCCAAACTGGAATGGCATGGTGAGCAAAAAAACTATGGATTTAGGCCCAGATCGCTGTACTGGGGTGAATGTATGACATTGTTCTGCATTCTGTCCATCAACAGTTCTTTTTACATTTGTCACCCCAAGTGGGACGGGTATGCTCAGACGTGAGTCCTGTGCTCTCCATGCCACTGGAATCAAGCTATCCTGGCTGAAGAGGGGTGAAACCCCGAAACCGGTCCTAGGATGCTTGTTTCCAGTTCAGGGAGGACCTGGTCTGGCAGATCGGGCTGGACTGTTCCCATGGGGCACAGGGTCAAGACTGATTTGCATATGGCTGGGTCCAAACTGGAATGGCATGGTGAGCAAAAAAACTATGGATTTAGGCCCAGATCTCTGTACTGGGGTGAATGTATGACATGGTTCTGCATTCTGTCCATCAACAGTTCTTTTTGCACTTTCCCTGGACGGCCATGATATGGTGCAATGCTGTACGAGAAAGTCACATATGTGAAAACATTTCTAGATTCATGGAACTTTTACTTTACTGAATTGCCATATTATTATGCCCACAGTTAATGAAGGAGCCTCCTGAAGAGAAAGTTCAAGCAAAAGCTGCTGAAAGATGGATGAATCATAATTGTTTGAAACTTAAATATTATATAATCACAATTGTTTCCTAAGTCTAGCAATAACCCATCTATCTCGACTTTTATTTTTCAGTTTGCAACACTATGAAATATTGCCTTTTACCAGTAGACTGACCCGGTCTTATTGCAGCTTCCTGAACAGATACACCAATAGTTTTGAAGCCAAGTTGTGCTGATGTTTCTGAATGATTTTTAGTAAGGTGAATTTCCCGAAAGCATACAATCTCAGGAGCTATATGCCATAACTCAGCAGGCATCCTACGCCTTTTATTAGCCGATCATAAGCTATTTACACTTTATGTAAGAATTTCGAAATAATTATTTGACTCTTCCCCTCATGTTAGAAATGAGGTAGTTGGTTGAGTGGGGTGTGAACCCTGGTCAAGCAGCCACAACAAACCTTGTACAAGCCAACCCCAATTTAACCTGTGATCAACCCTCTGGTAACTTGCCACAGAGCAGCCAGGCTGAACATAGAAGTAATGTGTAAAGTATTTGTAAAACACTTTAAACAGTAACAAAACGAAAATCCCACACAAAGGATCCTAAACCACGTTAGAAAAATAGAGAAAAATGTAAAATCAAAAAGACAGAAATCCAAACAATAGAACCCAAGTTCTGAATTTTTAAAGATTTTACATTAAACTAGTGCCTAAAAGCGCCAACTGGGGTTATCTGGTCACGCTGGACCGGGTAAAAATCACATTTTCAGGCTGACTACGATCGAGTGTAGGCTGGATACAGTCATCAGGTTAGGCCAGCTGAAGTTTACCTTCTCAAAAGTTGTTGCCAAGAGTCTCGTTGAAAACTGCCGCAGGGACAGGAAGAGCGTCGTGGGAGGCTGTCGCCGTAGCATGAAGAACCGGACAGTGTCGCGGGTGGGCACTGTTGGGGCGTCACGCTGGTGGTCTCAGCCAGCAGGCGATGCTGGAGTGCGAAGTGTAAGGCTGACAGAGGTTCACGCTGCATTGTGGAGCAAATTACAAGGCCTCGATGCAAACGAGCCCATTCCCAGTCACGAAGAGTCAAAAAGCTTGAATTTAGCACTTGTGACCCCGACCATGGGTCCAAGACCTGAGGGGCACCACTTGCCGGTTAGGAATTCACTGCAGCTGGTTTCAGGGGCTTGTGCAGGATGGTGGGAAGTCTTTTATGTCTCTGATGCTAAGATCAGGAGGCCAGCAGACTAGCCCTTTGAGTGACTCTTGGGTCCTGGATTCAAAATAAAGTTGAAGGTCCAGCTCTTCCTCCCCAAGCAAGAGGGCAGTGGGAAGCAGGCCATCACATAGGGCAGCAGCTCCTTCAGGGCTGCAGTTCACCAGAGTGGCAGTCCTTTCAGCAGCACAGCAGTCCATCTTCCCGGCAGAGTATCAACAGGTCCAGAAGTGTACTGAAGAGTTGGTGTTTGAGGTCCTTTTTTATACACAGTTGTGGCTTTGAAGTGGGGAGAAGCTTCTAGAGGCATGCCTTTAAAGTGAACAGATGCCCTGCCTTCCTGACTAACTCCAAGTGGTATGCCGCCCTTTGTATGGAAACAGGACACAGCCTATTCAAGTGTAAGTGGAGCTGGACCAAGAAACTCCCGCTTATCCAGCCAGTGTTAGCCCATCCAGTCACACCTAAGCTCCCATTGTGAGTGGCTGTCTAGGAGGAATATATAAAGCCCAACTGCCAACTACATCCAGTCATGTGACCCAGAGACAAGCTACAGGAAACAAATGGCTAAGACAGGAAACTGCCAACTTCCTAAAAGCAGCCTTTTCAAAATTGTAATTTAAAATCCGACTTTACCATAAGTTAGAAGTTTAAATTCCAATTCCATATTCTGTCGCCTATGCAGGGAAGCCCATCAAGGTATTGGTTAGTCTACCCTGGCTGGACGGGGATCGTGTTACTCTTGGCCTGAACTTGAATTTAAGAGTTTTGCACTACCAAGACATGTAAAACTTAAAAGTACCTGTCCCGCCTTTTAAATACATTGCACCCTGCCCTCTGGGTTGTCCAGGGCCTAGCTAGGGGTGACTTAAATGTATTAAAAATGAAGGTTTGGGTCTGGCAAAGGATTTACTTTGCCAGGTCGAAATGGCAGTTTAAAACTGCACATGCAGACTCTCCAAAGGCAGGTCTGAGACTTGTTTAAAGTGGTACTTAAGTCGGTGGCACAACCGGTGCTTCAGGCCTACTTGTAGCATTTAATTTACAGGCCATGGACACAGGTATTGCCACTTTACTAGGGGATTACAAGTAAGTTAAATATGCCAATTGGGTATAGGCCAATCTAACATGCTTTAAGGAGAGAGCACAAGCACTTTAGCACTGGTAAGCAGTGGTAAATTGCTCAGAGTCCTAAAGCCAACAAAAATGAATTCAGCAAAGAATAGGCGGAGGAAGGCAAAAGGTTTGTGGAAGACCCAGTAGAAAGGGCTAAGCCGAACAACTCCCTATTGCTTAGCCATTATTTTGAAGTCAAAAGTTTTACTACTATCCAAGCTATTTATCATCATTGCACATTTTTGCTTATTTTGCCATCCTACACCCTCACCCCTCCTCCATCACCATTCCCCTCCAGAGAGCCAACCCAAAAGAAAAGCCCTTCCACGCCCCTTGCTCAAACGAAAGGAGCCGCAGTTGAAAGCGATATGAACTCCATAACCAGATCCCAAGTGATTTGAAGGGGTGCTGCCATGCACCTGCAGAATATCAGAAAATAAGAGATGTCCCTAACTGACATAATCTGATATAATTCCTTATGTAACACCCATTCTAAGCCCCTCCAAGTTTTACCTACAGCAATTGATAATCCTTCTTTATTATTTTATTTTCCCTTCCTGTAAGATATTCGGTTGTTAGTTGAGAGGGGGGAAACCCATTTCAGATAATAATCATAATCCTTGCCAGGATGAAACACAAAGACTCTAAATAACCTGTGCTTAACCCGCAGGTAGCTTGGCTCAAAAGCAGCCAGGCTTAACTTAGAGGCGATGTATAAAGTATTTATGCAGCACTCACAGTGGAAACACAACACAAGAGAAATCCTAAACCAATTTAGAATAGTTCAATAAATAAATAAAATGACACCAAAATGACAGAAATCCATTCAGTAGAACCAGAGTTATGGGTTCTTAAAGTTTAAGGTAAAAATAGCACCAAAAGGCATGAAGCGCCAACTGCGGGTATCTGGTCATGCGCTGGTCACGCTCAACCAAGACAAAGTCATAAGTTTTGGTTAACTGGGATGGAGCACCGGTTGGGTACAGTACCAGATGCAGGCCGCTAGGAGGTGTATCAGGTCCATTGATTCAGGAGCTGCACAGTGCTGAGATAGGAGGCTCTGAGTTGGCCTGCGCCATTCTGTGTCAGATCTAGTGAGGCTGCCAAACAGGGACTGCACAGTGTTGTCATGCAAGCCCCTTACTCCATAGAACAAGATCCTTTTACGGTATTCTTAATTTTCATAAACCAGAGAACTACGTCTACATTTAAAATAGAAGACAAGTAAGCGCCATATGTCTCTTCTCCAAGAATAAGCTCTCTCCATCAATTCACTGGTGATTTATTGGAACTAATAATGAGCAATATAGGGAATCTGGTCTATCTCGGCACGTCTCTATCTAACTTCCTTTCCTTTTTAGGTCTCGCAAGAGACATTTTATATGTGGGATTTTCAAAGTGCTACCCACTGTTTTGGCTGGCCTAAACCTTGAGTGCACGATCACATGCACGTGCACAGCTGCTTCCACTCCCCCCTCCCTTCTCTATAGCTTTGGCTCCTTTGAAGCACTTCAAAGGGTCCGCTCCCCCGCCCCAAGCGCTCGCGCCCACGCTCCGCCGGGCTTGTTGACATTGTTGTGCACTCGTGCTTTCAGTTTTCCCTTTCTCCTCCCACCCTGCAAGTCTCTGTCTTGCTGCCCCCGCCCGACACCCCTCCCCACCGTCACCGCTGGTTTAAAAGGTAGGCTCCTTTCAGAGTTTTATTTTATTTATTGACATTGCTGTGCTTGTACGTTTGAAACCCAAGTATGGAGTTTCCCCAATCCATCTTGCCAGAACGCATGCCTTCATTTATATGTTCACAGTGTGATTTACGATTTTTTTAATTTACTTGAAATGTTTTGTTTGTGGCGCTGCCTTTCTGCCCTCTGTGCCACTCGTTTTCCATCTTTTTTTGTTCCTTTCGGCCCTCTGCTCCTCTCGTTTTTGTGCCCGTCTGCCCTCTGTTCCACTCTCGTTTTTGTGCCCTTCTGCCCTCTGTTCCACTCGTTTCCCTCTTTTTTGTTCCTTTCTGCCCTCTGCAACTCTCGTTTTTGTGCCCTTCTGCCCTCTGTCCCACTCTCGTTTTTGTGCCCTTCTGCCCTCTGTTCCACTCGTTTTTTTGTGCCTTTCTGCCCTCTGCTCTTCTCGTCTTTTGTGCCCTTCTGCCCTCTGTGCCACTCGTTTTTGTGCCTTTCTGCCCTCTGTGCCTCTCGTTTTCCACTCTTTTTTTGTGACTTTCTGTCCTCTGTTCCACTCGTTTCCCTCTTTTTTTGTGCCTTTCTGCCCCTCTCGTTGTTTGTGCCCTCTGTTCTACTCGTTTTTTTGTGCCCTTCTGCCCTCTGTGCCACTCGTTTTTCCTCGTTTTTTGTGCCTTTCTGCCCTCTGTTCCACTCGTTTTCCCTCTTTTTGTGCCTTTCTGTCCTCTGTTACACTCGTTTTCCCTCTTTTTTTGTTCCTTTCTGCCCTCTGCTCCTCTCGTTTTTGTGCCCTTCTGCCCTCTGTTCCACTCGTTTTTGTGCCCTTCTGCCCTCTGTTCCACTCGTTTTTTTGTGCCTTTCTGCCCTCTGCTTCTCTCGTCTTTTGTGCCCTTCTGCCCTCTGTGCCACTCTTTTTTGTGCCTTTCTGCCCTCTGTGCCACTCGTTTTCCACTTTTTTTTTTGTGCCTTTCTGTCCTCTGTTCCACTCGTTTCCCTCTTTTTTTTTTTGTGACTTTCTGCCCTCTGGTCCTCTCGTTGTTTGTGCCCTCTGTTCCACTCGTTTTTTTGTGCCCTTCTGCCCTCTGCGCCACTCGTTTTTTTCCCTTTTGTGCCCCTTTTGCCCTCTGTCCCACTCGTTTCCCCACCGCTGTGCCCCCTGTGGACCCCTTCCAACACTACATATTCACCAAAGGATTGTGTGTGTGGGGCTCGGTGTGTGTGCGTGTGCGTGTGTGTGTGTGTGTGTGCGCGCGTGTGGGTGTGTGTGTGTGTGTGTGTGTGTGTGTGTGTGTGTGTGTGTGTGTATAGATGCAATAGGTCTCGCCTTTGCTAAAGCTATTGGCATTGTAAACGACTATGCCATTTATTTATCTGTTTTAAAAACCAACCCATAAATAAAAAAGTTTGTCGTTTACAATACCAATAGCTCCAATTTATGCAAAAGGCGAGACCATTGCATTGTAAATGCTTTTTTTGATAATTCAGTAACTTATCAATGGTTTGCAACACCAACTGGTGTTACAAACCAAGCCATTGATACATCGTGTTTCACAATTGCGAGGGAAGCCCCTTTGATGCCCATTGCTATCGGCAATTCAGAAAGAGTCAGTAAAACCATTTTACAGTCTGGAAATGCTTTAATGAATTGTTGGCATAAACTCTGCGATTCTGAAAAAAATGCAAAATGGCTTTGTACATCAGGCCCTTAGTTCTCTTCTAATGAGACTCTGAAAGACCGTTGAAATAAAGCCTCTCAGAAGTGCCTCTTTGATATCAAGCCGACACCCTTATAATATGTTCTGTCTATGCTAAACCCAGACCACACCCAGAAACTACTGGATTCATCATAACACACCTGGACTGAGGCTCTTCTTTCTAATCTAAAGCGGGGCGCAAATTGAACTCTTATTTAGATTCTGGCATGCAGTACAACATGAATGCAATAGATTGCAAAATCTCATCTTTCACCACAAAAATGGTTTGCATGTGCAGACGTCAGACACGGTCTACTTGAAGACTAGCTTTAGAAAAAAGCTGGTGTGCTGTACCATTCTCTCAGGGCAGCAGGGACATTAATCCACCCTGGGTAATACCTTAGTAGTGGGAATCCAAGCCAGCCTGCTGCTTCTAAAGTGTTAACAGAGGCAGATGCTCCTCTCGCCCACATGAAAGTACAACATGAGTACTCCTGCCAAATTCACAGCACTGTCTCCTTTTCAATTTTTAATAAATGGCAGTAGGTACAGATTGACATTAACAAAGATAAATACTGAATGGGCCTAATCTGTTTATTTACATAAACCCGAAATATCACAGGTACAAACCCACCACTCAAAGATTTTCTAGTTAACGACCGATGCACGTGATTGTCAAGAGTACTTATACATCAAGAAGTGCAAAAATGCTCTTAGTCAGAGGAGGAAAGAGAAAGCAGCATTCTGGTACTTTACGTTTCTAGCCTTATTTTACAAATGCCAACACCGAAGAGTCTTTATGTATCAAGGTCCAAAGGTGGTGAAAGCATTGTGCTTTGCCAACCAACAGGGAAAGGACAATCAGAATATCATTGATGCTAGAATGGTAAGCTGCATCCGTCAAAGTGATTGAAGAGCTGTAGCTGAAGAAAAGTAGGGTTTGACCCCCCTTATCATTTGGTTTCTGCACATTTTACACTCAGATTCCATGAGTAGATGGAAAGCTGCAGACAAATTTATCACCACCATCGGGACCGTGCCCAAATAACAGTGACCTGTAATAATGCCTACACATATACGCTATCATATGAATGTTCCAGGGAAGCTAAAAGCAGTAGCGGTTGCTTGGATATATTTAGGACAACCAGGGTATTTGAAACAGATGATGCAACCTGGGTCTGTTAAGATAGCACACCTTTTTTAACCACACCTTTAAACTACATCAGAAGGTCAAACAGGTCCACCAAGGCCACCTTGACAACTACAATTCCTGGTGGCATCTAAGCTATCTGTGAACCTGGAGACCCTGTGTACAAGTCTAAGCCACGATACAGCGTAGAGGAAGTTAAATCAAGAAAGAAAGGCAGATGTAAACCAGCATTTGCAATGCAATAGGTCTCGCATTATAAAAGTGTGAGCATCTGGCATTGCTAAGAATAATGCAACACTAGCTATTGGCTTTTTAAATGATAAATAAATGCCATTATGTGTTTGTTTTATAAAATAGATTAAAAAAGGCATTGTCATGAACAATGCCAATAGCTTAAACTTTTGCAAATGCGAGACCTATTGCATTGCAAATGCTTGTTCCTTTTTTCCATGCATGTATTTTTTTTAAAAATGTCAAACTATATATATAGATATCACGCAGATGTTAGACTCTACATTTGTTTTAATTTGTAAAACTTTAGCAGACAGCAACACCGCTTATCTAGATTCAAATGTAATGAAAAATTAACGTCCTATGTTACAGAAATGAGTTTTTAACTACTGTTTTAATTAAATCTTTAGATGTATTGTGGCTACTCCTGACGAAGGCACTCACATGCCGAAACGCGCGTCGAAGAAACCCAATTCTGGCACCTTTGTATTTTAATAGACTGATTGATGTCATTAGAAGATTCTATTTCCGCTATTGTTATATATTAAATAGACTCTTTGTTTATACTAGATCATGTATTTTTAACAATATGTCACTATATATGTTTTCTTAATTAAACTTGTGATTTTTTATTAACTGATTGTTTAACTCATTTTCTGTACTATACTGTTTTGATTTGATAATTTCTTATTGCCTGGGAACCATACTCTCCACTGTGTCTGCTCTGTGTCCTATACATCGAAACCATCTGTTGAACACAGAGGAGTACACTCTGACAATTGGAACGTTGTGTGTCCTTTTAGTTCAAACAGGAGTTCAGCCAACTGACCCTTGGAGTCACTCGAAAGGCAGGGCAGTCCTTTTTCTGAATCATTTCAGGTCCAGGAGCCTTCTGATGAAAAATACTGGGTTGCTACTGTTAAGCCCAGTGCCAGCTGCATGTACGAGGGGGCACCTCTTTGTCTAAGTGTAAAACTGGTTCTGGCCCATTCTTCCCTTTCCTCTGAGTTTGGTTTTAGTCTGTGTCATGAAATTACAGACAGGTAGGACCAGATGAGACCTGCATCTGTCAGTGACAGAGTAGACATCTTCTGAAGTCAGGAAGGGTCTGGGGGCAGCCCTCAGGCTACTTTCGAAGCATAGGAAGGCCCTGGGTATAACCCCCAGGTGATCATGCTCAGGAGAGGAACACACTTCCTCACACCCAGGGCCCTTTTGTCCACTCTCTGGGATAAATATACATCACACCACATGAGAGCCAGTAACAGTCATGTGACCCTTGACACTGCCAGAAAGGCATGAAAATACCAACTTTCTAAAAGTGGCATTTTTAAAAGTGTAAACTCCAACTTTACTATTAAAGTGGATTTGAAATTACAATTCAAGTGAGTGTAACAAATATTTCTCTAGCTGTTCCTAAGCTGAAGTTATCACTTAATAAATGTAATAATGCACCGTAGTGCACTGAAATTATCAATTAATAAATGTAATAATGTACCATAGTGTTATTGTATGGGAGGCTACTCTTGCCACAGTAAAATGGCTTTAAGGGTTTTTCCCCTCCAGGGCATGTAAAACTTTAAATGTACATGTACTACTGTTTAAATACCATACTGTGTGAGCATTTAGGGACTACATTATGGGTGACTTTTAAGTATTAAAAAAGAAGGTTTAGGTCTGCAAAAGGTTTCTTTTAGCAGGTTGAAATGGCAGTGTTAAAACTGCGCACACAGACTGCAATGGCAGGCCTGAGACCTGTTTTACAGAGCTACTTTTGTGGGTGGCACAACGAGTGATGCAGCCCCCTAGTAGTATTTAATTTACAGGCCCTGGGTACATGTAGCACCATCTACAAGAGACATATAAGTTAATTAAATGTACCAATTAGGTATATGCCAATTGTATCAAGTTTGGAAGGGAGAGCACAAGCACCTAGCACTGGTTAGCAGCAGTAAAGTGTGCGGAGTACTAATACCAACAAAAACATTTTCAGCACAAATAAAGTAGTGAAGGCAAAACTCTGGGGAATTACCATGCAAAAGATGGTCATTTCTAACACTTTCTGTCACCTTAAATACAGAAAAAAACTCAAATTCAATCAGCCTTAATCCACAACTTCTTTCCTTTGGGCCACATCCCAAGCAACTGTTAAGACTTTTATGACTGAGGTGAAAAACAGTGTGCATGAATTAAATATAATTTTAAGTATGGCCGGCTCTAAAAAGGAAAACCCATGTCCCTATTGATTGATAAGTTGGTATAATTTTTTGAAGTTTCAAACAGTGTTCCACCCGTAGCACGTCGAAAGTCTGACCAAACAAAAGATTACAATTCACCCTTTTGTATTTGTTTAAAGGGTTGTGCTGTTTGATACAGCAGCTGACAAAAAAGGAAGTTGCCAATATAAACAAGAATGGCTTGTGGATAAGTCTTGCCCAGACTGAGACCAGCCATTTGGGAAGGAAAACAATGGGCTCTCTAGATTTGCCAATCAATATCCCTGTCACCTAATTCAGGAAAGAATTTCTGAAATAGATGGGCAACAAACGGGTGTGGTCTTCCCCCTCAATTTTTTCTGATATTCCCAGAATGTGCTAGTTGTTGCGCCACATTCTATTTTTCATATCTTCAAGATTTTTGGGTATATTGTCAGTTGTTTTCTCCTTTTCAGATTCCGGTTTAAATTGATATGTAAGATCTTACACTATGCCAGTGTGCACATCGACTACCTGCACCCAGGCACCAAGAGAGGCCATCTGTTTGGAGGCATTGCAAACTGCTAATTGAGCTTTTAAATGTGCAGTCCACATGGTCCATATTGCAGCATGTGTCATGATCCGGCGCGCGGCGAAGCCCCGCCACCAAGGAACGGACTCCAAGTCCCAGGATCCAACGCGCTTACCCGCAACAGGGGACCTCCGGAAGCCGATATAGCGCGGGACAACCCGGGAGGCGGGGCCAATGATTCCTATAGTCTGACTCTCGAGTAACGTCCTGGAAGCGACCTCCGAGTTGCTTCGTTCCTGCTTGGCTCCTTTTGTTCGAATCCGGCGCAGAATCCCCGTTGGGAGAACCGAGACGGTGTTATCGGCAGCAAGGCGCAGGTGAGAGCTCTCCCTCCGTTGGCCTCACCCTCAACCCGCGGTAGCAGGTTGCTTTCCCCTGGCTGGCCTTCCTGGCTACCCGCGACCCGGCTGTCCTCCCAGTCCTGTACCACACCCCCAGTCGGGGGACCCTACCTGCTGGTCCGGCGCTCCTCCGCCCAAGGATTCCGGGCGTGACGTTGCAGCGCCGGCTGCACTCGATTGGCGGACCTCCCATCTCTCTGTGACCGGAGACACCGTCTGTCCTCTGGCGCTCCTCTGCCCAAGGATTCCGGGCGTGACGTTGAAGCGCCAGCGGCAGTCGCTCTACAGACTTCAGGTCTCTCCGTGATAGAAACGGAGGAGACCCCTTCAGACTTCTGGCGCTCCTCCGCCCCAGGAGGTGAAAGGGCGTCAAGTGGTAGCGCCACCCAGTCAGAACTCTGACTCTTGCAGTACCCTCGCTCCCTTTTCGCACTTACCCGTGACTTAACGGGATAGAATAGGACGAAGGCACCCTGGCTACTACCCGCTTTTGAGCACACCCTCAGCCTTGCCCAGTGACGCAACTTGGGCCTAGGTGTCCAGAGGAACCGGACGAAAGGGAGGAAGGGACTACAGGTACTATAAAAGCCAGGCCCGGGGTGGTGGCGGGGTCAAGAGGGTAAGCCTAGGTTAATCCCTCTCTTTCTCTCTTACAGGTCTCTCTCCCCGCTGTTCCTACCCTTCCTTCTCTCACCCACCTGTCTTCTGAGTCCGTGGGTGTTACACATACGCCGGACTAGGGACCGATGGGGGGTGGACCCATACATAGCATTGGCATCATCCCGAGGAGAGGATCCCTGGGGACCGTGACAGAATCATTGGCCCACGAATTTTCCTCCTCCTGATCACGTCGGTGCGGAAACATGGCCACCTTGGACGACGTGTTAGCCGCGTTGGCCCAAGTACAGTTGGAATTGGCGGCTTCCAGGGCGGATTCCGCAGTGTTGCATACTCGCTTGGACCTCATGCAGCGCAATCCCTTCGACGCAGGGGCTGTCTCCTCTGTCCCTACACCTCAGGTCGTAGTGGAGATGCCGACACAGATACCCTTGGCCCCCCCGGAGAGGTTCCACGGGGACATTCAAAAGGTGCAAGTCTTCCTGACTCAGATACAGCTGCACTTCCACTGCAAGCCGAAACTCTTCCACACCAACCAGGCCAGAGTGGCGTTCCTAATCTCCTACTTGACCGGAGAAGCAGCACAGTGGGCAGTCCCTCTTGTACGAAGAGACGATGCCCTCCTATACGACTGGGATGCCTTCCGGCGGGAGTTCGAAAAGACCTTCAACCGTCGGGCCGACACCTTCTCCGCCAATCGCGATCTCCTTGATCTCCGCCAAACCAGTACCGATTTCTTGGGGTATGTCAACAGCTTTCGCCGGTTGGTGGCCAAAACCAACTGGCCTGAGTCGAAGCAAGCTGCGATCTTCTATCGAGGTCTGACGGATGAGCTGAAGGACGTCATCGCTCAGATAGACCCGCAACCTGTCACTTGTGCAGCCATGATTGAGCTGGCTTCCAGGCTCGAATACCGGCTCAGAGAGAGAAAAGGAGACCACAAAAGGAAGGACAAGACCCCTTCTCTGTATGAGCCCCCACGGTTGCCGGAGCAGACTTCGCCTCGAGGCGATCCCATGGAGGTTGGGACGGTGAGAGCATCCCTGACCCTTACCGAACGGGACCACCGACGAAGACAGGGCCTCTGTCTCTATTGCGGCAAGAAAGGCCATTTCTTGCGCGAATGCCCGGTGCGCCCGAAGACCAGTCGGCCCCGAACCAGTCAGACCGCAGCCGGCCTCGGTGAAGGGGCGTCGGGAAACCAACGCGCTTGAAGGAACCGGAAGGGAAGCCTTCAAGCTGTCATTTCATCCCTTCCCTGGAAGCTGACGGCACTAAAGAACCCGACCATCTGTTTCTTACCGTACAGGTGACTCTCGATGGGGGCCCCACAGACGTTAGGGCCATGATCGATTCCGGAGCGCACGGGCTGCTTCATGGACATCGAGGAAGCAACACGGTTGAAGATTCCCCTCCGCCGCAAAGCCACTCCCGAGCTGGTGTATGCAGTCGATGGCAAGGAATTGGAATCCGGTCCCATTCGGCATGTCACCCCGTCCCTGTGGATTACCATAGGAAGGGACCACGGCAAATGGCTCGCTCTGAACATCATACAAGCCCCGAGATGTAGACTCATCCTTGGATTGCCGTGGTTGAGGCGACATGAGCCCTCCATTCACTGGACGACCAACTCGATCTCGTTCAGCTCCCCCTTTTGTCAAGCCCAGTGCCGCCTCAAGGGGGCCCCTCTGGATACAGACGAAGCGGTCTCGCATCACTTGGCCACCGCCGCAGAGAAGGAAGTGTCCCTCCCCGACTGCTATGCCCAGTATGCGGAGGTCTTCGATAAACAGAAAGCCGAAGAGCTGCCGCCACATCGCGACTACGACTGTCGTATCGAGCTGATTCCAGGAGCTACCGTCCCGTGCAGCAGGGTGTATGCCCTTACGGGCCCCGAAACCAGCCACTTAAGAGAGTACTTGGACAAGTACTTAAAACTGGGGTTTATCCGCCCCTCCAGTTCCCCGGTGGCGTCACCCCTATTCTTCATACCAAAGGCGAACGGCGAGCTCCGCTGCTGCATAGACTACCGCTCCCTCAACGCGCAGACCATCAAGAACCAATACCCCTTGCCGCTCATTCCGGTGCTGCTGGAGCAGGTCCAAGGAGCGCGGATCTATACAAGATTGGACCTCCGAGGGGCGTACCATCTGGTCCGAATCCGCGCGGGCGACGAGTGGAAGACCGTGTTCAAGACGAGATTCGGCTTGAACGAATACTTGGTGATGCCCTTCGGGCTTTGCAACGCCCCGGCCGCGTTTCAATACTTCCTCAACGAAGTGTTGAGAGAGTTCCTGGACCGATATGTCGTAGTATATATCGACGACATCCTGATCTTTTCACCAGATCCTGAGGAACATGTCGGTCACGTCCGAAACGTGCTGGCGGCCCTTGGAAGAAACCGGTTGTTCTGCAAACTCACTAAATGTGGGTTCCATGTCACCACGGTGGAATTCCTTGGTGTTCTGCTCACCCCAGAGGGACAAATAATGACTACCCGTAAGGTGCAAGCCGTCGCCAAGTGGCCTCAACCAACAACCGTGAAGGAAGTCCAGAGTTTCCTGGGCTTCTCAAACTTTTACCGGAGGTTCATCCGTCATTTTTCGCACATGGTAACACCGCTCACTAAGCTGACGTGAAAAGGGGCCCCCTTTTTATGGTCTGCTGAAGCCCAGTCCGCGTTCGAACAACTCAAGAGAGCCTTCACAAGCGCCCCCATTTTACGACATGCCAATCCAGATCTTCCATTCCTGGTCGAAGCGGACGCTTCAGACGAAGCCGTGGTCACGATACTATCCCAGCGCCAACCGGACACCGGAGTGCTCCACCCGGTGGCCTACATGTCCAAGAAGTTAAGCCCGGCCGAACTCAACTACACCATCTCCGAGAAGGAACTGCTCGCCATTCGAGAAGCATTCCTGAAATGGCGGCATTGGTTGATGGGGGCCCGGCACCAGGTAACGGTGTACACGGACCATCGGAATCTCCAATTCCTGCGGTCCGCCCGCCATCTCTCACCCGGACAGAAGAGGTGGATGCTCTTCTTCGCGGAGTACCATTTTCTGGTTACCTATCGACCCGGAACGCTAAACAGAAAAGCCGATGCCCTGTTGCGCCAGACTTACCCGTGCCTTCCTGCAGGGACCCCGGAACAGTCCATCGTCTCACCTGGGCAGGTCATAGGCAGAGTGAAGACCGACTCGTTTCTACAGAAGGTGAAACAAGGACTCCGAACCTTCGCCTGGACTACGTGGCTGAAGAGCCACAAGGAATGGCGCCTCCACCATGGTCTTCCCTTGTGTGGCTCCAGGCTATTAATACCCACGCTCCGGCTCCGGAAGCTCGTTTTCTCCTGGTGTCATGATCTGCCCTGTGCGGGGCACACGGGAGGGACCAAAACCTTGGAAAGGGTGCTGAGACAATTCTGGTGGCCCTCCGTCCAACCGGACGTTTTACAGTGGGTAAAACAGTGTGCGATCTGTGCGCAAATGAAATCCGACCATCAAAGAAAACAAGGGCTCCTGATGCCGCTTCCTACCCCTATGAACCCCTAGGAAAGGATATCCATTGACTTTGTGGTGGGGCTCCCGAAGGACCAGGGATGCACCGCCATACTCGTTGTGGTGGATTACCTCACCAAGATGGGGCACTTCATCGCCTGTAAACAAGTCCCCACTGCCGGGGTTTTGGCATCGCTCCTGTTAAAACACGTTGTGCGGCTTCATGGACTTCCGTTGGGGATTGTGTCGGACCGGGGGTCGCAGTTTACAGCCCGGTTTTGGAAGGTGTGGTGTGAACAGCTTGGTATCCGCTCCTCCCTCTCCACGAGCTTTCACCCCCAGACTGATGGCCAGACAGAGCGGCTCAACCAGACACTCAAACAATACCTGCGCTGTTACACTGATCAGGCAGCTGACTCGTGGGTTGACTTGCTCTGGGTGGCCGAAGTGGCCTATAATAACGCACAGCACTCCGCCACACACCACACCCCCTTCTTTCTCGCTTCTGGGTTCCACCCGCGCTTTGCCCCTTTATTCTTCCGCGAGAAACCACGTCTCTTCCCAATCTTCAGACGAGGCTCAGCGCTATACGCTCCGCGTTGAGGCAAGCCCAGACTAACCTTCGGGTGGCCAAGGGTAAATACAAGGACTAGGCCGACAAACATCGTAGGCCCGCACCGGTCTATCACAAAGGGGACAGGGTGTGGTTGTCCACTAGGAATATCCGATTCAGAAAACCCAGTGCCTTCAACCCCAAGTACATAGGGCCCTACCCTGTGGTGCGACACGTGAACCCCGTGGCGGTGCAACTGCGGTTGCCCCCTCATCTGCGGATTCACCCGGTGTTCCACGTGTTGCTGCTCAAACCTTCATTGTGCCTGATAAAGAAAGTCCCGGCCCCCGTGTGGGTACATCATGACCAGGAGTATGTCGTACGGCGAGTTCTAGATTCCAAGCTGGTGAGGGGGAAACTTTGGTACCTCTTGGCGGGGAAAGGCTATGGGCCGGAGGAGGACTCCTGGGAACCTGCTTCGGCGGTGCACGCGGCTCACCTGGTGGCGGCCTTCCACCGCCGCTCTCCCTCCAAGCCTGGGGGCCCCGGCTGCCGGGGTGCCGGGGTGAAGGGGGGTATGCTGTCATGATCCGGTGCGCGGCGAAGCCCCGCCACCAAGGAACGGACTCCAAGTCCCAGGATCCAACGCGCTTACCCGCAACACGGGACCTCCGGAAGCCGATATAGCGCGGGACAACCCGGGAGGCGGGGCTAATGATTCCTATCGTCTGACTCTCGAGTAACGTCCTGGAAGCGACCTCCGAGTTGCTTCGTTCCTGCTTGGCTCCTTTTGTTCGAATCCGGCGCAGAATCCCCGTTGGGAGAACCGAGACGGTGTTATCAGCAGCAAGGCGCAGGTGAGAGCTCTCCCTCCGTTGGCCTCACCCTCAACCCGCGGTACCGGGTTGCTTTCCCCTGGCTGGCCTTCCTGGCTACCCGCGACCCGGCTGTCCTCCCAGTCCTGTACCACACCCCCAGTCGGGGGACCCTTCTTGCTGGTCCGGCGCTCCTCCGCCCAAGTATTCCGGGCGTGACGTTGCAGCGCCAGCTGCACTCGATTGGCGGACCTCCCATCTCTCTGTGACCGGAGACACCGTCTGTCCTCTGGCGCTCCTCCGCCCACGGATTCCGGGCGTGACGTTGAAGCGCCAGCGGCAGTCGCTCTACAGACTTCAGGTCTCTCCGTGATAGAAACGGAGGAGACCCCTTCAGACTTCTGGCGCTCCGGTGAAAAGGCGTCGAGTGGTAGCGCCACCCAGTCAGGACTCTGACTCTTGCAGTACCCTCGCTCCCTTTTCGCACTTACCCGTGACTTAACGGGATAGAATAGGACGAAGGCACCCTGGCTACTACCCGCTTTTGAGCACACCCTCAGCCTTGCCCAGTGACGCAACTTGGGCCTAGGTGTCCCGAGGAACCGGACGAAAGGGAGGAAGGGACTACAGGTACTATAAAAGCCAGGCCCGGGGTGGTGGCGGGGTCAAGAGGGTAAGCCTAGGTTAATCCCTCTCTTTCTCTCTTACAGGTCTCTCTCCCCGCTGTTCCTACCCTTCCTTCCCTCACCCACCTGTCTTCTGAGTCCGTGGGTGTTACACATACGCCGGACTGGGGACGGATGGGGGTGGACCCATACATAGCATCGGCGTCATCCCGAGGAGAGGATCCCTGGGGACCGTGACAGCATGATCTTCCTATAGCCTCACAACAAGAATAAAACAGGTAATACAAAAATGCTAATATCGTTGAGGAGTTGGGTCTGACTCTGTTCTTGCATTTGTTCTTGAGTCTGTCCCTATATCTTCTCAGCTTCCTAATTAAAAAAATATAGTGTTACAAGATGTAGACCTGCTGTATGTTTTTAGCAATTGCTAATGGGGTGCAATGTTTGTTTTGCTATGTTCTCATTTTTAAAATATGCAGTACGATATTGGAAATCTTTTAGAATTTATTTTATTGTTATTTTATGTCACATTATTGCACTTTTATGATTATAATTGAATAAAGTTTTTATTGATTGATTTTCCCCTTATCTCGGCTGATCACTATGACTGTAGTGTATCGACCGCACTGACCTTATGAGAATTGACATAGCTAGAAGGCAGCATGAGACTTTCAGCAGAATGGTCCCCCAGAAAGAAGATCATCCTTAGGCTAAAAATCATAATTGGGTGCCACAGAAATGTCTTCCTCTACATCTCTCCAAATCATTTATTTCTTCTGTTTTATCTCTGTGTTACCCATATCTACACACCCATCTTCTTCTTCAGAATCACCTTCTGTGCCGTACCTAGCATTCATGGCATAATAAAGAAAGAAAAACAAGTCAATCACCTCAGTTTTATCAATAGATGGTAAAGGTGATGACGGAACGGGCTGCAAGTCTGAGTCTTTATTTACAGTAGCGTCTGAGATGGTGGTGTAGTTTCCCAGCTGCTCAGAGATTCTTGATTGGTAAAAGCATCTTCTCTTACTTCCATGCCCTTACCTGCTTTATCCCTCCTAATAAGGAGGTATTTCTCCTTGGTCCTACATTGGAATCATTATTTTTCATAAAATCATCTGAATCAGGAATCATCCTTGCTCCTTCCCCCAAAATGGCAGGTTTATTACCATGATCTGGGGCTATGTTGAGTGTGTTAATAACCACATCTAAGTACGTGCCATTAGATTCACCTGGTTTGGAAAAAGCAGCCTCTTGTACAATTAAAGAAGTAGTACTATTGTACCAATTTATTTTCAGCAAATTCCTCAGATGCATATAAACTCAGACCCACAGGCTGATCCCTGTTTTTTTTTCTTTGAGGCTTGTGCTGGTTAGGCCGGGGGCAGCAATGGGTAGCCTGGCTGCAACCGAGGAAGAAATACTCCAGAGTACCCCCCTGCATAGAGATGATGCCGCAGAATCCGTGGAGATGCTCAGGTGCTGGGATATGATCGCCAATATTCTCCTTGACACTTAGGGGGTCCACCACATTATCGACCTATTGAGGCACTTACAGGTGCCTGGGGATTTCCACTGCAGAGCACTTGGCAGTTTATCCTGGGATTCCCTCTGCCAACCAAGTGCACTATAACCTAGAGAGCAAAACAGACAAGCCTCTGTAGATCGCAAACACCAAAAAGAAAAAACAGGGTCTGGCCGAGCAGTCAGACAGGAACACCCTTGGCCAGGTAATTCAACATCATGAGGGTTTTGGGGTTCATAAAGGCCTTTAAGGGCGTTTTTGCTCCTGAGCCTTCCACATTCCACACCTTTTCTTCCAGCCTATAACCGCCTTCAGATCAATGTCAACAGCAGCATCCGCAGGTGCGCTTGCAGGGACCAGGCAGTGCTATCCTCCCTCTGACACCACTCAGCTTCAAGCTGCCACCTTGGGTCACAGTCTTCTTTTCATATGTATCATCGAGTGATATGAAATTACAACCTTTTAGCATTAACTATACCTTCAAGTACCAAATACTTTAGGGAAATGGACATTCACCAGAAAGCTTCTTACAGATACAAACTATCACTTCTATTTTTAGAAATTATTTACTGATTTCTCGGAAATCAATTTAAACTCTACTGGCAATAATTTGGTTTGGGAGTGCCTAGAAACTGTTACTATCTCAAGAGAGAAAAAGGCAAATTAAAATCAGACTAAGTAAGAACAATACTTTTAAATGTAGAAGTGGAATATGCACTACTTGTTACGAAATTGTAAACTTGTTATTATTACTAAAGCACTTTTTAAAGAAAAGGATTTTTAAAAAATTGCCATATGATATATTTGAGAATAATGCTAAATGCCTTGAAAATTATGTAAAAGAATATGGGAAACATTCTGGCCCTAAAGATTAAAGAACTGGCTACTAAGAATACTACTGAATCCATCATAGGCTCACGGTGTCAAGAACTCCGCAGTATAAATGAGATTGTTGCTACTTTTAGAGATTATTTTATAAAATTGTACCATAAAGATAACATTAAACAGAGATCAGATTTTGTGATATTTAACTCATTAAAAACTTTCCTAAATTAACTGAGACTCAGCAAAAGCTGTTGGATACCCCTACTACTATGAAGGTAGTGGACCAATCCCGAAATAGTTTACTTAATGGCAAGGCTCCTGGTCCAGAGTCTATCCCTTCTGATTTATATAACAGTTTTACTAAAGTCCTAGCACCCATTTTGCTGTTAATGTTTCATTCTTTCGAT
The DNA here is from genome assembly GCF_964204655.1 of Triturus cristatus. Taxonomy (NCBI): domain Eukaryota; kingdom Metazoa; phylum Chordata; class Amphibia; order Caudata; family Salamandridae; genus Triturus; species Triturus cristatus. The sequence goes on from NC_140593.1 coordinate 888,103,188, forward strand.
ATAGGGACTCAAGTTTGGAAACTATTTCTATTTTTTTTAAACTGGCTAAAGATTCTAAATGTTATGGCTCATGTAGGCTACAAACTCTCTTATATATTGTGACCCAAAACATTTAATAAAAATCTTTGCAGTATAATTTCAATTTAGATTGAAGAATAGGTTGATCCTATCTAACATGGATGTGTTTCATTATGGTATGTCGCTAATCGCACAAATGTTGTCACATCAATTTTTGCTATTTACAGGAAATCTATGGTAAATTTGCTCTTTATGTAGTATACCAAAAAGAGGTATGCTGTGTAAAGAGTCCAGGTATCCCTCATAAGTGGAAAGGGAATTGCTATAGTAATCCCAAGGTGCACTATCTAGGATAATGTGGTCAAGCAGAATTAGGCTTATCAGAGAGGAGTGTTAGACCTTTGTTGCACACAGAGTCCATAAATGATGCACACACTCCAAAAGGAGATCTACACCAATTTAGAAAAAATACCAGGCATTTTTATATATATTTTGAAACCAAGAACTTAGTAAATAGGTAAGTACTTTTTCGAAATAGACTTTTTACTGCCTTAGCAATGTTAACTAACAGTGCACTTTTGTTCAAAATGTTTTTCTATTGGAGAATAAACATTCACTGCATACATATACTTGCAATAGGTTTCTGTGGGAGCCCCTTCAGTCATGACGTGGTAAGGGATCAAGGACCACAGTTCCACCAGCAGATAGGTTGTATCTACGCTGGTGAGTCTGGGTGCAGAGGTGCTGGACGGCTTGGTAGCCTTCCAGGCTACGTGATAAAAAGCAGCGGAGGCCTCTTGAACATAGGTTGCAAAGGGAGACTTGGGGACAAGTCAGCGAGCTCCCAACGGGGGCCTGGGTCATGAGGGTCCTGGGAGCACAGAGATGCAGTCAGTTTTCTTAGACCCAGGATGGGCGGCTCGGGTGAAGAGTGTTTGTAGGAGGCTGGATCTCATGCGTCAAGGTGCTCACTATTGTTGGTCAAGATCTGAAAGGGGGACAAAAACAGGACAGCAGGGCCACTCTCGGTGCTGACCTCTGTAGAGTTGATGACCCTCATTGGCTGATGTAATTGAAGCCAGGACTGGGCTTTAACCAAGCTTTGGTTGCAGCAAAGCGTCCATTATCCCGTGTATTGGTGCAGGAAGGCTTGTGGAGGTCCTGCCATCTTCAGGCTTGGCAGAAATCAGATCTAACCTCCTTCAGGGTGCTGACTTTCTCCTGGGTTGCTACTGCTTGGTGGACAGCAGCTTCTTTAAGCCAGACGTTGTGGGAGATGCCTGCAGGCTGCAGAGGAGTAGCTTCTCTTCCCCAAGGGAGATGCTGGCTGCTTGGTGAAATGCTGGCAACCGTCTGGGGCTTCCGTTCTTGTAGGGATCGGATCTTCAATGTCCTCTTCTAATTTTTAGTCACTGGAATCTGAAGTTTCGGATTCAAGAGGGCCACCTAAATACTAAATGTAGGGGTTTTAGGGGAGTGAAGAGTTGTGGCCAACAGACTACTTACCCTTGGGGTCACTACACCCCCACATGTCCACTTCCTGTGGAAAGTGGGCATAACCCTGTCCCAGTTTCTTAAATTCTGCCATCACCAAGATGGCAGAATATTCCTGAAGTGGGGCACATCAGGTAGCTCACCTTAGGAGTGTGTCTGACCTGGGTGAGCTCCACGCCTACTCGCATACCAATTTCCTGCCTGTCCTGGTGCAAAAAAAGGGCCTCACAGAATGGGGTGGTATCTCCCTGCTCTGGGGGATGCCGGGGTTGCATATCAAAGACGGCAGAGGCTTTGAAGCCTCTGGTCTTTTTATGGTGATTGCTAGGTAACCTGGAGGAGGTGTAAATATCTCCTGCTAGAGCAGGCTTTTTTTTACCTCTGAGAGTAGGGCTCTCATCTCCTAGGGGGTCAAAAGTTTGTCTGTGATGGCAGGCTGGATTATACTAGTCAGCCAGCACATAAGTGGACTAGTAGGTTTCAGGGGGTAAAGGTACCCTCTGGGTACATGTGTTAATAAATCCATCACTGGAATCAGTGTGGGTTTATTAATATGAGATGTTTGATGCCAAACATCTTTGGTGTCAGTGAAGCAATCATGTAGCTGGGAAACTCATAATCACCAGTGTCCAATACATATACTTAAGATGTCTTCCCTGTCCACTTGCAATGTCTATGAGTTGACCTAGACATTGCAGGGGTATGTCTGCTCATGCAGATATGTCCACAAATGTAGTATAAAGTACTAGGGCTATAAGGCCTGCTCTGGAGTGACTTACACATATTGCTTGCAGTGTCCGCAGGCATGGCACACAGGAGGTGTGCCATGTCATGTTTTCACTTTTGTCTGCACCATGTCACGTAGCCTACAATGGCAGGTTGCATGAGGGTGTTGAGGGGTCCCACATGTTTACACGATACATGCAGCAGCTCTTGGGGACTCTCTTTAGTATCCATGCCCTAGGTACCAGGGCTACCATCTACTAGGGACTTACAGGAGTGCTATAGGTATTGCCAATTGGGGAACAATTGTACAGTTTTAGTAAAAGAGATGTGGCACTGGGGACCTGTTTAGCAATAATCCAATGTACTTCTGTCAAAATTGCATCAAATACCAGGCAAAAACTGGGGGTGACATTGTCAAAAAGGGGAACTTTCCTACAAAACCCAACTGCAATGATAATGATTGACGACGAGAAGGACTTTGATAGGATCACTTTGCTCTTTCTGTTGTGAAAGCTCTTCTTCATTTCAGGTTTGATCCATTGTTCATCCACAGAATTATGCTCCTTTATGAAGATCTGACTGCTCAGGTTAGATGTCTTTGATTTAGCTATTCATGGGGTAACATGTCAAGGGTGCCCTATTTTTCCTTATCTAGTTGCCTTGTAGCTTGAACCATACTTGAAACATCTAAAGCTTAGAATAGATATTCCAGCTTTGAGAGTTAACAGATCTGTTATCATGTGAGCTGCTTATGCAGATGGTATTGTTATTTTTACTAAGACTAACGCATTAGCTTTTCCTGTTATCAGATACGAGGCAGGAAAATTCTGAAAACTTTCAGGATATTTTTTTAATCAGAACAAGACTCAAACTTTAAGTATTGGTATTTTTCCGAACTCTGACCCATGATATATTACACTACATATTTAGGAGTGAATCTTTTATTTCATATTGAAGGGCTGTTGCAGCTTAATCATTAATCCCTACTGGTTATCACTGTAGCCTCCTTGAAAAATTAAAATAGGCACTCATTAGGAATTAACAGAACATAAAGTTATAAAAAAGACAATACAGCGTACATTTTAATTTATATCTTGAGCCTTACCTTCGATTGTATCCCCAACTATGGGGCCGATTCCGTTCGGGGCCCTCCTGCCCACATCTGAATGTGCCATTCGGATTCATTTCCGACTGAGCCATTCTGATGGGCTCGGTCGGAAAGGAATCTGACTCTGTTTTCCGGATGGCTTACGATGGGCTCGGAGAGCCCATCCGCCATCCGGAAACCCTTCAGTACTCCCTTGGCCGCCTCTTTCCGGCTGAGGGAGTACGATGGCAGTTTCCCACTGCCTTTTTGTGCTGGTCTTTCTGGCGCAAAAAGGCAGTGGGAAACTGTCTTTGGGGGCCCCCAGCAGGGCCCACGTTTGAGGTGCCTGCCACGGGGTGCAAGGATGAACTGCACCCCTGCTCTTTCAATGAGAGCATGCATTGCGTTCGGAATGCATGCTCTCATTGAATGGTATAGGCATTCGACCTAACAGGGTTCGGTCGCATCCTACTTGCAGGTCTGTAACCGATGACAGGAGGTCATTCGGTTACAGTTCCTGACCGATGTCAGACGGACTCCGGTCTGTCCGACATTGGAATCAGGCCCTTGATTCAGCTCTTTCACAATTTGTATGGCAGAAAATCATCTCACACTGTTATCCAAGATTTTCAGCTTCATCTTTCTCAGGAAGGAAGGGCTATTCCTGTTTCAAAGTTCATTATTGGTCTGCTTTCTCATCTAGATTCTAACTACTATTTGTTTTTATAAGGAAAATGACACTATTATGGGCGCTCTGTCATGACCTTTCAACATATATACTTTTTTTGATGTTTCATATTCTCAACAACCAAGATTTAAATACTTTCCCATTTATATTTATTTATGGTCTGCGATAACACAACATCTCGATATACTTAAAATTAATAAATATATTTCTCTCTGGCCAAAACCTTCCCTTCCTAGTTTTTCAAATAAATCTTTTGTTCATTGATGGTCTAGATCCACACCTCAAAAGATGAGTCAGTTATTTGATTGACCTGTTTGTCTGTCTTTTAGCACACTTACTGCTCAACACTTAGTTCCATCAAGAGGTTTAAAAAAAAAAAATACTTACAAATGTGTGAAGTTCATACAATCATTTCAGTGCCGAGGTTAACCTTGAATGAACCCTTTTTTCATATATATCATCTTACTGGGTATAAAGACTGGTATATGGCTTATCAGTCGGAAATACATATTTTCCCTAGAATGAATATCAGGTAATATGCACCATCTAGCAAATAGATGATCAGATAAAATAGGAGAGGTTTTAAGAGATGATGAGATCATTAAACGTTTTATATTAGGACACAAGGTGCTCAACGTATCACAACTATAATCACAGCCAATGCTATTGGATATATAATATACACCTAGAAAACCTTTGGAACGAGTCTTTGTTTTCAATGAGGGGACCATGGGGCAGATATTATTCATGTTTTCATTCATGGTTTCCAAATTTGGGATTATTGCCACATGAATTTCAGGAAGTGAAAAGATTACTTAATTTCCCGCATCAAACATCGATAAAGTTAATCTGCTTGGGTTCGCTCCATAAATGTCTGTGAAATATGATGGAATCATTTTTGCTGTGATATTTACAGCTAGAATGTGCATTGTAATGCTTTGACTTGGTAGTAATCCACCCAGAGCACACAAGTGGTGGAGTGAATTTATAGATCTGTGCAGCTTAGAAGTGGCTATCATTCACAAGAATCATAAGCAAAGAAATTTTCGTAATCAATGGATGCACACACATATGCCTCAAACACACTTTAGAATAACTTACATGTCTTATGAGAGTATTGCTTAGAACTTATCATGTATTACCGATTAGAAGATCTTGTAACATATTATGCATGTCATCGTTTTTAAACAGGGATTCAATTTATTTTTTCAATTTGACTGCGTATGTGCTCTGACTTTTATCCAAATTGAACAAAGTCTTTCCTCACTTCTCACTATAGTTAGCACAACTAAAATAAAATGTATACAAGCCACCTCCATTTTAAATTTTGATTAATTCAATCCTATATCAAAGCCTACAGCCTAAAAACTAACACAATGGGGCAGGCCCAAGGCTTCATGAAATACTTTTGCTTAAAATCTTTTAAAATCAATTACTTCACCCAGCAAAATTCTCCTAATGCCATAGTTTAAATAGGTTCTAGGTTAATAGAATATGGTCTTAAAAACAGATTGACCTACTAGAGATTTCACACCGTTGTAGAGATTTGTAAGATCGGCAACTAGATAAAAGGGCATAATATCACAACTCAACATTTCACTTATGGAGGCACTACCCCGTAGTGGCACTTAATATAGACTTAAGTGGCAGAACAGCACATGCATGACAATCTTGGAGGTGCAGTGGCTTGCTATATGGAGGGATCTTTACAGCACTATACATAGTATACTGGGTTAAGAGGCACACTATAAAGTCCTATTAGACTGGTATTGCTATTCAGCTACATTTAATAAATTCTAACCTGGGGTTGGTGTTAAGTGTTGGAAGGGATGTTAGACTAGGGGAGATGCTGAACCCACTGGTGGGACTTGCCACAGAAGCTTTATAGGTGGAGCAAAGCACTTTAGGGTACCCCATCCTACAGGACATAATCACTGTCCTTCCAGGGGTTTGACCTTAAGGGTTAGGATACAGGTCTGAAGCAAATAGAGATATCCTGTGGAATTGCCTAGGAGAGGCTAAATTCATGATGCAGCCCACTGTCAAGACTGATTTGCATATGGCTGGGTCCAAACTGGAATGGCATGGTGAGCAAAAAAACGATGGATTTAGGCCCAGATCTCTATGCTGGGGTGAATGTATGACATTGTTCTGCATTCTGTCAATCATTTATTATTTTTGCATTTGTCACTCTGAGTGGGACGTGTATGCCCAGACGTACGTCCCGTGCTCTCAATGCCACTGGAGTCAAGCTATCCTGGCTGATGAGGGCTGAAAGCCCGAAACCGGTCCTAGGATGCTTGTTTCCAGTCCAGGGAGGACCTGGCCTGGCAGTTAGGGCTGGAATGCTCCCATGGGGCACAGGGTCAAGAATGATTTGCATATGGCTGGGTCGAAACTGGAATGGAATGGTGAGCAAAAAAACTATGGATTTAGGCCCAGATCTCTGTACTGGGGTGAATGTATGACATTGTTCTGCATTCTGACCATCATTTGTTATTTTTGCATTTGTCACCCTGAGCGGGATGGGTATGCTCAGACGTGGGTCCCGTGCTCTCAATGCCACTGGAGTCAAGGTATCCTGGCTGATGAGGGCTGAAAGCCTGTAACCGGTCCTAGGATGCTTGTTTCCAGTCCAGGGAGGACATATCCTGGCAGTTTGGGCTGGACTGTTCCCATGGGGCACAGGGTCAAGACTGATTTGCATATGGCTGGGTCCAAACTGGAATGGCATGGTGAGAAAAAAACAATGAATTTAGGCCCAGATCTCTGTACTGGGGTGAATGTATGACATTGTTCTGCATTCTGTCCATCATTTGTTATTGTTGCCCACTGGCAAAAGGTAGAGACCCCTGCCATTGCTTTATGGAGCTAGCGATCTGCACCCTATTTGCAATGGAAAATTAGCTGATAATATAGCAGAGAAGAAATTATGTTTTGGAGCTACTAGGGAACCCATCTTCTCTTATCTAATGGAGGGGATACCCTCAGCCCTACGGCTCCCTAGACTCAAGGCTCTTAACCCCTTTAGTCTTTAGCAACAAGGAAGGTTAGTTCAGCGATCCTGGCTGAGTTACCAACCTGGGGGTGGGGGGAATAGTTGTAGAAATGAGTTCAAGTTCAATTTACATGGCTCAGGTGGGATGGAGGAGAGGTTCTGATTTCTTTCTTTTTAATATTTTATGTTGTTGGATGCACCAAGAAATGAAATCTTTCAGTTCTCATTGAAAGAATTGGATGATAAGTCATCTAAAGCAATAAATGTTGTTGGGAGTGGGAAGTCTAGACAAATGTATGTTCGCAATAGCAATGTCACAAATGTTAAGAATAGGAATAATGGCGATAGTTCCAGTTCTAACAACGTGTTTTCGATGTGGGAATACCCCACATCCCAAAGGGGGTAGATATCCTGCAGCCAATGTAGTGTGTAATTATTGCAAAAAGACAGAACATTTTGCTAAGGTATGTTTAAAAAGGATAATGCAGAAGAAATTTGTGGCTTGTGTGGTGGAGTCTGCTGAAGAGTTTGTTTCAGAAGTAATTTCTGTAGTCACAGATTTGCCTATTGTTTCCTCGTGTGATAAGAATGAACCTGTCGTTGGTGACCAATCGTGTTGTGTCGACCCCATTGTAGAAGTGAGTGTTGGAGGTAAAGTCCTCAGACTGCTGGCTGATTCTGGTGCCAGAATTACGATGATCACGCAGAAATAATTTGAAGAGACGTGGTGTAGAGATTTGATGCCACCAGACCGCTCTCCAGTCTCTTATGAAGGGCATAAGATTGAGTTTCTAGACTATATTGAAAAAATACTCATGTTCAAGGGAAGAAAGATCAGGGGTAAGGTTTAAGTTGCAGTCAAGGGTCTCAACATATTGGGATCGTTCCGCCAGGGACTGTTTGGGATGGTGCTGAGACTGGGTGCCAGAGAGCAGGTTCTGGTGGTTGATTGTGATGAGGAGGGACAAAAGTGGAAAAGGAGTTTTCCCATGGTGTTCAGTGAGGGATCAGGGAAGATTTGGGATTTAAAGAACAAGATTATCATGAAGGATGGTGCTATCCCATAAAGTACACGTTCCTTTTAGTGTGAGGGACGAACTTGACAAGGAACTCAAGTATTTGTGTGATAAAGGTATTGTAGAGCCCACTGAGTCTTCCTTGTGGTTGTCTCCATTTGTAGTGGTGCATAAGAGGTGTGGACTATTGAGCATGCATGTAGACTTGAGGTCACTTAATAAAGAGATGTGGATTGACTCACACCCACTGCTTAAAATTAATTACCTATTTGCTAGTGTCGAAGGGGCTTAATTTTTTTCGAAACTTAATTTGGCTAGTGCCTATCATCAAATTGAGCTACATCCAGAGTTGCGCCCGTTGACAGCCTTTGTTTCTTCTTTAGGAACTTTCCAGTATTGACATATGCCTTTTGGCTTAGCATCTGCTGCGTCTGTGTTTCAGAGGGTGATGCAGAACTTGTTGAGTGGGGTGAAAGGCGTGTTAGTCTTTCAAGATGATGTCTTGATCTATGCGAAGGACATCTAATCCCATGAAGCCGTGCTGCACAGAGTGCTGGACATTTTTTTTAAACATGGCGTATTTCTCAAGACTGAGAAATGTAAATTCTTGTGCGAGGATATAGAATATCTGGGTCATTTAATTTTGCAGGAAGGAACTAGACCTAGACATGGACTAATTGAAGCTATCGTTGGTGCCACCACTCCCTGTGACAAAACTGGTGCTAAATCTTTATTGGATCTTTGTGAGTACTACTCTCATTTTGTTCCTGAATTTGCCACAATGGTGAGGACAATCAGCAATTTTCTCAAAAAAGGGGCAAAGTTCGAGTGGTCTAGTGAGTGCGTCTCTACTTTGAGCAGGTCAACTCTTGTTTAGGTAAGAGTAGAGCTCTTAAACCTTTTAATCCTAATCTATCCTGTTGCATTACTGTTGATGCCAGCCAGGTAGGTGTGGGTGTCATTTTGATACTGGGCTCCGGAGATAAAGAAGGTGCTATACGATTTGCATCAAGTGTACTTAAGAGACATCAAACTGCAGAACTCCGTTACTAAGAAGGAGTTGCTGGCATGCCTGTGGGCAATAGAGAAGTTTTGCCCATAGGTGTGGGGTAGGCGGTTCAGTCTATGGATGGATCACAAACCTTTAGTCAACATTCTTGGTGCTGGTGCCAGCAAATGTTTTACTTCTAGGATTGTGAGGATGCTCTCTAGGCTGATGCAGTATCAGTTTGAAGTGTCAAATATTTCAGGTGGACGAATGGTTGGGCTGATTTTTTTCCCCATTTTCCTCCGCGAAATGATGAATTAGACTCTCATGAACTGTGTGAGAAGGATTCTGAGGATTGCTTTGTGGCTGCATTGGAAGTACCAGAACTAAGTGTTGGTTCAGAGGAAGACTGGATGAATGCGTTGAGGAATGAGTTGATGCAGCAGGTTTGTGAGTTGGTCAAGAAGAGTTGACCCAGAGAGAAGGTGTTATCCCTCTTTTACAACCATATTGTAAAGTTAAAAGTGAGATATCCCTGGAAGATGGAATGTTGTTGAGTTCTGACAAACTAATCCCTCCTCATTCTATCAGTCATCATCAGTAAAGCCAATGATGGTCATTTGGGTGCGATGCTCACAGAACGTCAGATTCAAGAAGCATTTTGTTGGCTTGGTATGGATACTGAGATAAACAAGGTGATTGTGAATTGTTTAGTATGTGGGTTTGCAGATAAGAGCCTGAAGGTAGCGACACCGCCCCTCCTTCTGATTGAATGTCCTTCTGGTCTATGGGTAAAATTAGGAATTGATGTAATGGGGCCCATTGACTCCCTACCGTGGCCAGAAATCAAGATGGCCATGGAACCAAATGCGTCGAGTGTGGTGCTTTTTTATTTTTTTATTATCATAATAGAATACATTGGGCCATGCTGTACTTTGCAAGTGCCTTAAAACAGCATGTTAGTACATTCTACAAGTAATAATATACTTTATTGTTTGAGTAATAACAATCATTACAATGACAATCTCCGTGCATTAATATTCACATTCAACAATAAATACTTAAAATAAGAGCGCCCTCTAAAATGTCATTGGTTTCTTAGTCCATACTACTTGTATTCTGCAGGGTTTGCGAATGTCATAAATTAATGCGAACCTTAGTCTGTGGATTACTTCACATCAAGGACAGTAGTAAGCAATTGGGGTATGTAACAATAAATTCTCAAAACAAAATAAGTTGACACTCACTAGAATTTCATTGATTTTCTGATTCCATACAACTTGTAACAAGCATGGTTTTAGGGATGTCATGAAAGTGGTGCAAACCAAAGTCCCGTCAATTGGGAAAATGGTAAACAATTAAACATCAACTTAATTACTAAAAGGAAGACAAATTACTGATTACAAAGGTCCTGCTAGCAGATCCCCTGGCTTTGCAAACTCTTTTTATAAAAAAGGCAAAACAATACAAAAAATAGAATGAGCTGTAAAATCGCAGCAAGTGCAAAGCCTCTGGGTAGGCAGCTGTGAATGACGGTTAATAGCTGCTATCGGTAAGGACATTAGAAAATACCAGTTATCTTATTGAGTCAGTAGCAACCCAATAAAGGGTTACCAGGATTGACAGGTTGGCTCTCCGACCGACTGAACCTATTTGCTGCTCTTGAAACAAACTTGGTGAACCAAATGTTAAGCACCGAGTTCTCCGGGTTCAAGGACGAGATGATGGCCTGTCGACAAGAGCGAACACTGAGTTTGATCCATTCACCTGTTGGTGGGCCCTACATTTATTGAGCAGTGCTGGGCAGAGACACACCACATGTTCAAATGATTCCTTACTGGACCCATAACTCCTACACATTGTGTTGTCATTTATGCAACACCAACTGGGTAGATGGTAGAGAAAAGGCCACTCACCCATCCTGAGGGACAAAAGTATTTTTTTCCAGAAGATTGCATAGGTGCAAGACAGAAATGGTATCATGGTCCCTGGCTTGAACTCAGATATTATCAACTAGGCATGTTTGCATTTTGCCAGTTGCGCTCTGTCTGAATGGAAACACCAGAGACATATGCTCTTTTTAATGTAAGTTTTGAGGACCTGCTGAGATTGATTAGTGTCCCAGTATTCTTTTGCTTCTAAAAGCTGCAGGGAATCTTCTAGATAACAGCATTGTTTTGCCTCAACTGACTGGTAGATATTTCCCTCCACAGCATTGCCTCCAAATTGCCTACTTTGGATGTTCGTAGTTTGCTAAGGGCTCTGGCCCCTGCAGCCTGCTGATCTAAAAGGCCAAACTCAAGTCTAATCTGAGCAGGGGATATGGTTTTCGGTAAGCTCAGCCCTTGCTTATAGATTCTTGCTGCTAATTTATTCAACAAACTGGAGTCTTTTCCCAGCATAATCTCCTGACCATAGTACAAGGATTTGGTCATTTTTGCCTTCATAACAGTTATTAGTGGGGTCAAACTTGGGCCGAATAGCCGCTTTGCTAGCTTTGTAAATGCTACCTGTAGCGTCAGTACTTTAGCTCCAACCTCTTGCCGTTGTTTTAAAAAGGCACACCTTGTGTCTATATGGACCCCTAAGTATTTATAGGAGGATTCCTTTTCAATGCTTTTACCATTGTACAGCCATCCACCTCCTTCATATTTTCTAGTCCCATAGGTGACTACCCTTATTTTCAACCATTTAAACTCCAGTTTATTTGTAATTGTGTAATTGTAAAGCTGGTCAAGCAGCCTCTTCAAACCTACCCTTGTATGACTAAACAGAACAAGGTCGTCTGCATACAGCAGGTTGCTGACCCAAGTGCCACCAATTTTTGGAGGATGGCAGTTTATGTCCTCAAAAGGTTGCGATAAATCAGAGATACAAATGTCAAAAAGTAAGGGTGCCAGTACACACCCTTGTTTTACTCTACGAGATGTTTGTGTTTGCCACTTTGTCCATCAAAACTGATACTGCAAGCAGATTTGTTAAAGTTCCTGATTTTGCCACAAATCCTGTCTGATTAAAGGGGAGTAGATGTTTTTGTGTAGCCCACAGTGACAGGTCTTCCAACAACAGACTAGCGTAGTACTAGGCTTCAACGTCCAGGAGGACTATCGACCTATACTTTTTTGGGTCAAATCTTACACCACCTTTATAGATTGGAAGTATGATAGCTCTGTGCCAGGACTCTAGTATCAGTGAAGTGGTCTGGCAATAATCAAATAAAGATGCTAAATGGTCGGCCCAGAACTTTATATCCTGCTTGTACAGGGCATGGGATTGGCCATTTGGCATCCTGTATTCTAAATATCCCTCTAGTGGGAGGCTTACCTCGGTCCATGTTTCCTGAAAAAGTATGACCTTGTGGTTCTATAAGGACATTATCACATCCTGGGACTGGATTTTCAAAGTAAGTCCATTGATGTTTCATGAGCACACTATTAGTCCGGATGTTTTAGCGTTAGCTGCTGTTAGAATGCTATTTCAGTCGTGTCTTCCTCCAGATAGGACTAATGGCAGCCTGGCCCAGTCGTCCTTTGGATAATTTGAGTGTGGTGCTGTTTTTGAGAGAAGTGTGCATCAGGGTGGGGTTTCCAGAGATACTAGTCTCTGATAATGGAACTCAGTTTGTCAGTAGAAAGTTGCAGGCATTTCTTGATGCTTGTGGTATAAAGCATGTGAGAAGTTCCCTATATGACCCACAAACAAATGGCCTGCTACTGAGGATGATTAGGTTTGTGGGGGAGTGCAAAGTGGGCTACGACAGGGAACCATGACATTGGGAAAACTTTGTACAGCATGTTGTGGTTCTATACCAATACGCTGCACTCTGCTACCAAGGTCTCTCCTTTTGAGGTATTGAGGGGAAGGAAAGCGAGCACAAATTTTAGAGCTGGGTGGATTAAGTCAGATTCTGATGTTTTGAATCTTATGGACATTGCAAAAGGGAACGTGTCACGGACTCAAGCTAAACAAAAATGCTGGTATGATCACAAAAGAGGTGTTAAAACTGTTCCCCTGTTAGTGGGTAATATGGTTTGGATTAAGTCACCTGTTCATATGAAGAAAGGACTTAGCAACTGACCACAGTGGTAAAGGTGGGCAGTAATGCTGTCCAGGTGGAAGGGGGGCATTGGTGGAATCTTGGTAAGATTGTCAAGGTGAAAGTCAGGATGGATGGTGAGGATGGTGGAGGTATGGCTGGTGCTATGCCTTGTAATAGTAAGGGTGGGGGATAGTGTGGAGTAAACAAAAGGGATTTTCTCAGGAGAAGTTGCAGGACCAAGGTCACTCCCAGTAGGTTTCGTGAATGAAGTTGCTTTGTGTATTGTTTTGATTTTATGTGAAATTGTTTTTCTTTTGTGTTTTTTAGGAGAAGGGAGTATATATAGTACTGGGAGTACAATGAGTTTGTTTGTTTGCTCAGACCATTCTCTCCTAGGGATTCCTGTGTAACTATGTGGTGATGTCAGTATTTAGAATGTGTCTTGTTTAAAGCCGATATTGTTGTGTCCAGCAATTACTGGTGGAGCAGGCTTTGAAGGTAACTGTTTACCGTGTAGCCTTTTCAATAAAGTACTTGAAATTACCTATGTTTCTCCATACTTACTGCAAAATTCATATGGAAAAATGTGAAACAAGCCTAAAAGTATACAAAGATATAATCTATTGGATGAGTAATGTTTCTACTAATGAATGTTTTCCTGGCAGATTGGTCTTCATAGGAGCAATTGTTGCTCATGCATAGCAGGATTGCCTCAAAACAAGTAGAAAACGCATTCATGCAGTACTACTACTATTAGTTACCAAGGCGTGTTCTAGGCTACTCATCAACCTGTATATGCTGTGAACATCGCATGAAAGTACATGAATAAAAAGAAAGAAAAGACTGACATTTGAAATATTGTACAAATTGTGGGATTCACAGATACTTTCATTAGGAACAATGCAATGTATGGTTGAATAAAAATGTCACAAGCACAGTTCTCTTCGGCACCCGCACACGGTGCCTCGTTATTGTGGACTTCACACCACGGGACTTGCTGACTCCGCGGTCAACGCGTGCAAGGATATGCCCCCAGAGACTTTGAAGATGAAGAGGTAATGCACAAGCACGGGCCCCGGTACTGCCACACTACTTAGGGCAGGTATGGGCTGACAGAGTTATCCAGCGCAGAGGTTTTGTTACAAAATGATGATCGTAGCCGTCACTTCAGACACACACAACCCGCCCCTGGCAGTGACACGCGCACCGGGTCGGGACTTGAGTCCAAGCGTTACCTGGGGGTTGCTTTCTCACTCTCTTCCTCGCAGCCCGACATCCTGCTGGCAGCTCCAGTGGCAACAGCTTTTCCTCGCTGGGGGAATCCTGGTTGCTAGGCAACGCCTTCACAGATGATCGGGTCAGGGCGCCTATTCTCTTCTCTTGATTTTAGACAGATGACTCGGGCCGGCGGCTGTAACACGCCCTCGCAACTCCTCTCAGTGGACGGCTCGCAGTGATCCTTATGCACTTCACGGCTCGGGGGCGGTGACAAACACTCGCAGCTCCTCTCAGTTAACGGCTCAGGCCGGGGCGGTAATCAGTGTCGCAGCGTTACGATGATTACGCTGCAGGCTTCCATGCGGTCACGGCTATGCTCAGACACATGGGCACAGCAGACCTTACGACAGTCACAGTTTGCAGAACAAGCACACGCACACAGCGTTGTTGAGACGATGGGGGGAACTTTGGTGTCCCTGAGTTTCCACCACAGGAGGCCAGCTCGCTCAGGCCCTTGGAGACTTTTCTCTTCAGTTACAGGTGGACACAGCACACAGCACAGTCCTTCTTCAAGCAGGGAGGGCACAGCACGCAGCAAAGTCCCTTTATCCTCCCATCAGCAGAAACAGCAAACTGCAGGCCATCCCCAGACACACAGCAAGGGCAGTACTTCTCCTCAGTTTCTTCAGATGTCCTCTTTGGCAAAGGTTCTTCTTGATGACAAAGTAGTCTAAAATTCAGGGGTTTCACCTCTAATATTTATAACCCCAAAATGCCTTTGTTCTCTTTGTGTAAGGGGTCCTGAACCCTGTACAAACCAGTTCTGGGTGCACTCAGCTTCTTCCTTTGTCAGTGTGGGCCAGGGTCTTCAGACACACCACAGGAGGTGGAGACAGTCTTTTGTGGAAGGTAGGCACAGCCTTAGTCAGGTACAGGTGCTACTCCTCCCACCACCTAGGGCTGACTCACCCAGACTCCTGGAGCCACCCCAGCCCCTGTCACTCCAAAGCCAGACAGTCAATCCACAAACAGGCAGAGGCACACAGGAAGGTTGGACAAGAAAACAGTCACTTTCTAAAAGTGCTATTTTCAAACACAGAATTTAAAAACCATCCTTCCTAAAAGATGTGTTATTAAATTCTGGGTTCGGGGATACCAGACTCCAATTTTCCATCTTACCCCTATGGGAAGATATGCTTGTAAAATTGTTACAGAGCATTCCCCATTCTGTCCTATGGGCAAGATAGCCTTACAATAGTGAAAAACGAAATTGGGAGTATTTCACTATCAGGACATGTTACACCCACCAGTAAATGTCCTGCCTTTCCCATACACTGCACCCTGCCCAGGGGGTACCTTGGGCCTACCATAGGGGTGTCCTATGTGTAAGAAAAGGAAAGGGCAAGGCCTGGCAAGTGGGTGCACTTGCCAGGTCGACATTGCATTCAACAAACTGCGCGCAGACATCTGCAAGCCTACTAGTAGCATTTGATGTACCAGCCCTGGCACGCTCAGTGCACTTTACTAGGGACCTACTGGTCAAACAAATATCAAACAAATATCCCAATCATGGATAACCAATCACAATAACAATTTACACGGAGAGCATATGCACTTTAGCACTGATCAGCGGTGGTAATGTGCCCAGAGTCCTAATGCCAACAACCACAGGTCATGAAAAAGTAGGAGGAAGAAGCAAAATGTTTGGGGCTAACCCTGCAAAAAGGGCCATTTCCAACACCGGGGATCCTCTACTGTGGTGAAGGAACTTCAGTAGCATCAATACTTGTGAGTGGTCTAATAATGTTTGAGGTTGATCTGATATATCAGACCCCATCCCTACGTGGCAACAGATGCCCTCTTGGCCTGTCTTGGAGCATGTGTGTAGGCCACAGTCCAGAGGTGGGGCCGTCCATTGCCCAAAAGCAGTGCCAGCGAATTTCACCTCCTGACTGAACAGCTCCTCCTGTGGGCCCAGGCGTGAACTTTGCCTCGCCCAAGCCAGGAAGCAGCACACAAGCAGGTGATCCCAGAAACTGCCTGAGTTGGCGGATGGTGGAGCAGGCAGCCTCGGCTCACCGGCTGTTGCTATCACAGCCAGGTCTCTTTAAAAATATAAATTTGTCAGTATTTTTTCATACGTACTAACTTTTTTATTTTTGTGTATTTTACACAGCTTGTGTAACATTATTGAACATGTTTATAACTTTTTAACATACAATATTTATTAATAAAGTTGATTATTTACTTTCCACTGTTTCTATAGATAGTCTTTTTTATGTTCATTTAACAACCATTTTTTACAGCTATTTTTTGGTCTATTCACCTCATTTTGGGTTGTTCCAGCTTCTGTGTGGTTGCAGCTCACTTGTACCGCTCTAACAATCAAGAAAGAGTACTTTTAAGTTATGTTTTAAGGGATCTAGTAGTTAGGACGTGTATTTAGGGTCATTATAGCTTGTATTGATTAAAGAGTTGGGGTAGCCAATATTATTTTTAATTTCAAGTTTCTTAATTTTACGAGTTAGCAGGAGTGTTTTTTTGTTTTATTTTTTGAGTTTCAGATGGTGTTAGTAGATTTTTTTTTGTATATTGGATTTTTGCATTTTTTGTGAGGGTTCCTTTAAATATTTTTGTGAATCTACTTTGAGGATTCATTTGGGATCATGGACATCCGCAACAGAACTGTGAGTTATATTTTATTTTATTTTTAATGGATGGGAAATGTTTATTTGCCTGACAGTTGTTTCTGTTACTGTAATAGTTTGATATGTGTTATGTATATTATTTATTTATTGCTAATTGACATTACGTGCTGCATTTTTAGAAGGTGTTATGCGTTTACTTAAATGTATATTATTTATTATCTCATTATGCTTTACTTTTCTTTCTGCCTTTTGTTTACAATAAGGTCTATATTTTTGACTGAATAAAAAAAAGTATTTAAAAAATATTTATTCATATATTTGTTTGGTAAAGTTTTATTACTAACAGTTGTATTTTAATTTTAGAGGGAATATTTGATTTTTTTAGAGTAGTATTTTAACTATGGACTCTAGGTATGGTAGGCATTTATTTTTAGCAAATACCTGTATTTTGCACTGTAGTATTTCATACTTTTCTTTAGTTTGTTTTGATACTTTTGGTTTTAGTTAACTTGTGATGCAGAGAAGAGGACCCCAGGCCTAACCCAAACCAGTATCCCTGTTGCCCAAGGCAGAGTATTTTGTTGCAAGCAGTTGCTGCCCTCCATCATTGTCGTAGGCGGGGAACCTCTGTAGTATTCAAGTGCGTCTCCTGGAGGCACGGTATGTGCGCTCCTGGTTGTTTAACATACAAGTATACTTTGTGTTTTTTGTCGCTGACCTCAGCCCCCTCACATTCCAGGTGATAAGGGAGTAGCTTTGTGTTTATCTGTGGATCCAGAAATCATTTTCCTGCTTTCCCCTCTTCCACTACCTCCGAGAGTCTCCCTGCTTGGGGGACCCCTCTGTCCCACTCAGCCACAAAATAACCAGTGAAGTCCCCTCCGGTGTATCCTCCTGCCCCATGGATGTGTCAGGAGCAACCACGTGCTAAAACTCATTAACCAAATTAAGCATTCTCCAGGGCAGAGAGGCAACAGCCTGCGGCCTAAAGTTCCCAACTACAATCAGTATTCACAAACGATTGCACCTGATTCAGATAGCCAGGCGAATCTGGGGGGTGAGCTACAAATCTGCTGTTGAATCCCCTATGAACTGGGCTCCCCAGTCCACCAGACAAATCCAGGGGTGAGCTACAAATCTGCCATTGAGCTCCCTATGTGCCAGGCTCCCCACCCCTCGATGTAGTTGTTAGCTACATAGAACACGGTACAGATAAAACAGGGAAATAAGCAATCCAGTACTGGACCTGTTAGTACTAATTACGATCTCCGAGGCCTACAGTGAGTGCCCAATATTAAGAGGTAGGGTGTTTGAGGCATAGCCCTCAGCCAATCACCTGCCCTCCAAACCAATCTCCACAGACAGTTAACCTGTTTGATTATCACAACTCATCCGTGGACCATAGGGTGACATGAGGTGGGTGATCTCCCATTGTGGAGGTCATGTCAGAGTCCAGTTCCAATTTCTGGGCACGAGAGGAAGTGCAACTTTCTCCCCTAGACTGGTGTACTCCACTGATCTTGCCAGGCCTGCAGAAGCCTTATTTAGTTCAATCTGCAGTCTGGTCAGCCTCTGAACACTTCTTTGTGCCTGGCTATTCTAGTGTCTCTTCCGGGGCTGGGAGAACTTCATGGAGGAGGGAGCAGGTGGCCAACAAATCCCCCTCCTGCATCTCCACGGGTCTCCAGGCAGTTCCAGGCTTCTGCGGGTTCTGTAAAAATGTATGTGGTACCATTGGCTATGATTTCAGATGTGCGGGAAACAGGTGAGCGTATTGTACTATGCTTTATCATCACAAAGGAGGTCCTTTTCTTTTGTACCATCATAGCAGAGTCAATCAATCAATCAGGGATATGTTTAAAGCGCACTACTCACCCGTGAGGGTCTCAAGGTGCTGGGGGGAGGGGGGATTTCAGGCAGCTCCGGCTCATCCGAAGAGCCAGGTCTTGAGGCTCTTCCTGAATGCTTGCAGTGTAGGGGTTTGTCTGATGCTGAGGGGGAGTTTGTTCCAGGTCTGGGCTGCGATGTAGGAGAAGGATCTTTCTACCGTTCTGGTTCTGCGGATGAGTGGGATTTCAGTCACGGCAAGGTCAGCGGATGGGAGGTTACTCATGAGGGCGTAGAAGGAGATTCCTTCGTTGAGGTATTGGGGCCCGATGTTGTGGAGGGCTTTGTAGGCATGTGTGAGCAGCTTGAAAGTCACTCTCTTTTTTGCAGGGGGCCAGTGGAGGTCTCATAGGTTGTGGAAATGTGGATTTTCCTGGTCAGTTATGTCCCCTATCTTGGACCCCAACGGTTCTATGTGCATGTCGCAAGTACATGTATGTTCCCTCCAGTTCCAGTTTTGATGACGCAAACACATGTGCGTCCACCGTCAACATGTCCTCTGTCAGATCCGCCATGAATGGGCTGGATATTCCATTCCTAAATATGAAAGGCCACCGGCTTTATATGGTTCACTTATGCCATTTTACAGTCCAGGCAAGTAGGCCCTGATTCTGTCATCAAACTCCTCTTGCCTTCTGCCTCTGAAAGCTCCAGTTCGAGCCTGCATCTGTGACCATGAACTCTGTCTCATTCTCTGCGCGGCTCACGAAGCCTGACATCAGCCTATTCTCTGCCAAGAACTGTATTTCACCTTCGAATTATCTGCTTCCCCCTCAGCCGACGCATTCCTGCCTAGTAGCTTAAGTAAACATTCTTCCAGTTACCAAGCAAAAAGGCCCATCTTCTCTGTCCTCATGCAAGTAAATCATAGCCCTGTTACCATGGAATATTCCTACCCCCTCGCATTCAGTGTAGACACCTAGACGCTTGTACACGCACGCACAGTCAGTATAGAATAGATTCTGTCCGAGAGTCCTTCTTATGTGGATAACATAGTTCTTTAAACATAGGATGTTAGATATGATTTGGGATTAGGTTGACTTGACCCCCCAGACTTCTTGTCTCCACATATAGAGCTAAATGTCAAGTCCCCGTCACCCCCTAGTTACACGTCAATTACACGTCAGACTGCTGCGCGCGCATCTATGCCAAATATTATCTTATAGATCCACCTATGTATTACATCATAGCCAATCATGTTCCTTTTTACTCATTATTACACCCATTTTCGGTTACGCAAACCAGACGTCAATGTCCTTATCAATTGTTACGCCTACTGTATTCACTTCATTATAATGTATGTATTATAAAAGTTACTGCTTGTCAATAAAGTATGTACTTCACTTCCTGAACCCCCGTGGTGATGGAACTTGAAGCATCCGATTATAATCGCTTATTGGAATAAAGCCCATTCCGAAACTCTAATATCACGGATTCTGCCTCTCATTTTACTGAGCTATTTTATAATGTTCCTGTATCAAATTCAGTCCCGGTAAAGGAGAAATATTTACCACATGATGGCGCCCGAACAGGGACACTTTCTCATCTCACGCGCCGGCGGTGCGTTGCAGGCCCGGTCTCCTGCCACAGCTGGACGGACAATAACGCGTACCAGCAGGATTTCCTGTATCTCCCTCCGGTCAAGCGGGGGCGACTGAGACTGCAATCAACACCCAGACGAGGCGGTGAGAAGTGCGAAGTATCCCGACCAGAGCCTAGCTGAGAGAGCAAGATCCGAGGTATACAGAGACCCACCAGTCCGAAGTCAAGCCCAGTGTCCGACGAGTCGAGTCGAGTCCGGTCCGGTTCAAGTTCAAGTTACTGAGGCCTTCCGTTTCCGAAGCTACCCGGTGAGTACCATTGCTGGGGAGGCATTTCTGACGTGCACATAGGTTGTGCCGGTCAAGACGGGTTTGGGTACACAAATCCGGTCTGCACTGTTTTAGCAGTGTATCTGTACTGTTTAGCAGTATATCAAGTATTCCGAAGTATTCCGAAGTGTCTAGTTATTGTCTAGTTATTGTCGAGAATTAAGCTTGGTGATTAGTTATGCAGACGATCATCATTGTCGTTTCAGTTAAAGGTTTAATGTTTAATGTTTAAAGTGTTTAAGTATATCGTGGTATGAATGACTGTTCATTATCGTGTTTATTGTATTAAGTCTGTCCAAATTCAAGTATCAGGTCAAAATCAAGTATAAGGTCAGTTCTCAATATGCCGCTCTTTTCGAAATTAAGACAGATCACTACCAGAAAAGGGGTTCTCGAAGAAGCCGTCCCTATTCCTCCTAGGGACACCCCAGGGCACTTTATGTATCACAAACATGGCTTAGACGCTATATTATTTCTTGATTTATGGGTAGACTATACCAAGGGATTACCAGAAAGTCAGAGGTGGCCCACAGCAGGGACCTGGGATGCAGAGTGCATCATGAAAGTCGAGGAAGAGTTATGGAAAAGAAAAGTCAGACAGTCACAGAAAGACGCCGTTGAATTATGGCGTAAAGAATCACATAGACGAACAGAAAAAGCACGTAGACAGGAAGAGAAGAGTAAAGAGAATTCCAATAAAGTTCGAGAGAATCTATTAATTGAGGAAGGTATCCGAGTGAAATCAGAACAAGTAGACAGACAAAGAAATGCCCTTATGAATGGTATGTATCCCCTTCTGGCCGAAGGATTACCTAAGGCTACTCCAGAGATACCGAAAGACTTGCCAACCCCATTGTTCCCAATAAAGGTACATCCTAAGGGGCATCCTAGAACCGCAGAAGATGTTTTTCTTTCCTCATATTTAGATGACGCAGCTCCCGAGTATGCTAATTCCGCCCCACATAGACCGCATACCAGGGAGGTTCAACGCCAAGATCCAGTACCCGTATCCCTACAGCAACAAATCGAGTTACAAGTTCCGGCAAGCACATCTGTTTCTGTATCCGCTCCTACAGCTACTTCTACGGCTGTGTCTACACCTGTAGTTGCTGTGTCACGTTCGACGAATCCTTTCACACCCGACGCCCCAGATGGGGCCGCGGGAGGAGCTACCAATGTCTTTTCCACGCCACCCAGAATAAATAAACTTACTTTTCAAGAGTCAGCGCATTCACGTACACCCAAACTCCTTAGTACCCGTGCGCTTAAGGAACTTCTTATAGATTGTAGATATGACCCGGTGCCTGGAAAAGAGGACGAAATGACCCTAGCATCATTGCGTATCAGACGAGCCGCAGTGTATTTAGCGAAGTTACCAGGAATGACTGCGCATCTAGATAATATATATCATTTTGTCCAAACAGGGCGAGATCCAGAATGTATTTACAGAGCTATGGAATACCAGAAAGTAGAGATACAGGGGGAACTGTTACGTTTCCTCATAAACTGTGTGATCAGAAATCAAGACCGACCGGGGGTGGACCCGGAAGCCATGAAAATTCTTACAAGATGGAGCCAGAATATATCAGAAGGGAGACATGATAAACAAAACTGTATAATAACCATGTGCCGAAAGATCCGTAAAGAAATAGAACGCCTACACGAAGAGCGATTAGAGGTAGACGATTTCGAACAAAACGAAGAAGAAGGGTCAGGACTGCCCACAGGACAGTCGGACACCATAGCCTATGTAGGTAGAGGAAGATCTTGTAATAGGAATCAGACTAGATATCATACTGACTCAATACATCCGACATGTCCAGATAATAGCAGGAATTTTCAAATACCTATAATTAATATAAGGTCTAACGAGCATTCGTTCCAAACCGCCGACAAACTACTCCGAGAACGAAGGGGTTATCATTTCCTCGATTCTATGGATGAACAAGATTTAGCCAGGACAGCTGTCCATTGGGTGGACAGTCCCGGAAAATATAGTGATGAGACAGTAGTACGCACATTTTTGAATCTTACCCCAGATGAACAAAGGTTAGCTGGGATTTATATGATTCAACAACTCATTATACTATATCGGAGTCAGCATTCGGACCCTGGTCCCTTGCCTGACATACTGACTGAATTACTTATGAATAAATGGAGAGGTCCAGGTACTGAATTAATTAAAGAAATTCTAGAATCAAGAAAGCAGTATATTCTTTTTGTATGTTCAGAACATGTTCCATTGTCCGTCAAGGAAAGAACTACGTATCACATAGATAGACAGAATCCCTTACGAGAAGTGCACCCAATAAAGGGTGAGGACAATGAGTTTAAACGCGTATTTGTATATACGCCTATATCGAAAATAGAACTGTTAGAAATGAAGAAAGTAGTACCCAGTCATGACAAGGACCCAGCGGGGTTTCACCGAGAAATTAAAGACATGTTACTCATGGGAGAGTATACCTACCCCGACATTATGACAATATTAAAGGTGTTGATGCCTGCTGGCATTTATGAGAAACTCAAGGAAAAAGAGTGGGAGGTAGGTGATCAAAAGATAGAATGGTCAGCATTAGAAGCAGAAGAAAGGGCCCGAGGTCCAGGTTCGGGGCTTGGGGACAAAACTAAAGCACTACCAGGTCTACTAGTACAGGTACTGCCACGTTTATTAACTACGAAAAAGGAAGATTGGGGTACAATTTCAGCCTGTAAGCAGAAGCAAGATGAAGACACTAGTGATTACTATGCCCGTTTTGAAAAATGTTTTGGTATAAATAGTGGCATAAAAGCAAGTAGCGAATCCTACCCACATCTGTTTGTAACAAAATTAGTAGAAAATGCCCTGCCCCCAGTAAAGAATAGAGTATTAAAATTCGAAAGTACCTGGCAAGGTAACACTCCAACACAAATGCTACAAATGTTACAGTACCACCACAATAGAATTAAAGAGGAACAAGAACATGAACACAGACGCATGAAAGACACAAAAATGAAAATGCTAGTTTCCCAGACAGTTCCAGCTGAAGGACATAAAAGGGGCATGACACATTCCGATTCAGCAGGACCTGTGAAAGGGACATGCAATTATTGTAAAAAGCCAGGCCATTACGTACACGATTGTCCAGTTTTAAAACATAATATCGCCATAGGTAAAACACAAGAAAGATCACGGCCACTCAGACAAGATCAGAATGAACAAGGAGCTATACAGAATGCCCAGGCCATGCCAGCCGCACAACAGTCAATACAGTTTGTGCCAGCTGCACCCCCATTGCCTGTTGCTGCCACACAGACAACAACACGACAAATGTATCAGACCGCACAGTATGAATATCCCGAGTATCAGCGTTACGCATGAACTAGCCTAGAGAGGGAAGTTGACTTACCCCTTATCGAGATTCCTGTAGATCAAGAAGGACCTTATGTACATAGTAAATTATTAGGTCAAGATAGAAAATTTTTACTCGATACAGGGGCAAGTCGAACAACTATAAAACGTAGTGAAGTTCCAGGGGCACCCCTCTCAGGCTCACAAAATATTTCCCTTGGTTTTTCAGGAAAACCTATTGTTAATGAAGTGTCGCAGCCTCTTCCACTTACGATAGGACCTCTGACCCGACCTACAGATTTACTGCTTACTAAATCATGTCCAGAAAACTTGTTAGGAATAAAAACGTTGAAAGCCCTAGGAGCCATAATATGTTGTTCTCCGGAAGGAGTAAGGTTGTTTTTACGTGATTTTAAAGGTCACTATGTAACTAGAGACATGGATCCCCGACTGCAGACTTTACCTACACGTCTATGGGCACAAGGCCCTACTGATGTTGGTTGCATGAATATTACACCATATCGAGTCACGCTAAAAGCAGGAGTGGTGTTACCACGAATGCGACAATACAAGTTACCACCAGATGCTGTAGTGGCTTTACTACAAATCATTGACGAACTCATTGCGCAAGGAGTAGTTGTAGAAACAGACTCCAATATATGTAATTCACCGATAATACCGATTCTTAAACGAACAGATCCTACAGCGCCGCCAGTATATCGATTGGTTATTGATCTGCGCGAGTTAAACAAATGCATTGTGCCACAATTCCCTGTGGTCCCAGATATCTCGTCATTACTGACAGCTATTGATTCCGAAGCGACATTCTTCACTGTAATCGATCTCAAGAATGCCTTTTTCAGCGTCCCAATAGATCCGGAAAGTCAATATTTGTTCGGATTTAGTTTAAATGGGCGTAGCTTTAAATTCTCACGCGCACCTCAAGGATTTACAGAAAGCCCCAGCATCTATAGCCAAGCACTGAAACGAGAACTCGACAGTATCCACATGCCAGTTAACACTGCACTGCTTCAATACGTTGATGATCTGCTGATCACCGCAAGAAGCGAACCTGAATGTGAGAAAGCATCACTGACAGTTTTACAATTTCTAGCCGAAAAAGGGCACAAGGTGTCCCCTTCTAAGCTGCAATTCTGTGCCCAGCGAGTTGTTTACCTTGGACACTTGCTGGACAAGGAGGGAAGGCAGCTTACACCCGACCGCATTCAGTTAATAGCTAACATGCCAACACCCAAGACACAAAAAGAGGTGCAGGCTTTCATAGGCCTCACTTCATACTGTAGACAGTGGATCCCGCAATATGCATTCCTAGCAAAACCACTCATTCAGTTGACAACACAGGAGGCAGCCACATCGACTGTTCTCCCTTGGACTCGGGAACACACACAAGCTTTTGAAAACCTAAAGAAAGCTTTATGTCAAGCACCTGTTCTAGCAACACCATGTTACAGAAAACAGTTTACACTCTTTGTTACAGAACGCGAAGGTACTGCCTTGTCAGTACTCACACAGGAACAAGCAGGAGCACACAAACCATGTGCTTATTTTTCTAGTACATTAGATCCCGTAGCTCAGGCTTTGCCTGCATGTCTGAAATCAGTAGCAGCGACAGCTTTAGCAATCAGACAAAGCGATGCCATAGTGTTAGGACATCCATTGACAGTTCAAGTACCCCACGCAGTAGAGGTTCTTGTAAATAGAACACAAACACAACACTTGACCGTAGCACGACTTACAGGGTATGAACTTACATTGTTTCAGCCACATATAGAAATAAGACGCTGTAACACATTGAATCCTGCCACACTTTTGCCAGTAACCGGAACAGACCCACTAGCCCATGACTGTATTGAAGTTATTACTGTAACGACAAAACCCAGACAAGACTTGACCGATGTTCCATTGTCAGATCCAGACTTGACATTTTATGTCGATGGTTCATGCATGAGAACAAGTACAGGAGAGTTAGTAGCCGCTTATGCAGTCACAACAGATACTGAAGTCATTGAAACCAATCGTATAAATACTTTGTCAGCTCAAGCCGCAGAGCTCATCGCTCTGACACAAGCCTGTATTCAAGCCACGAATAAAAAAGTCAACATATACACTGATTCACGTTATGCCTTCGGAGTTGTACATGACTTCGGCGTGCTGTGGCGAGAGAGAGGTTATTTAACTTCCCACGGTGCCCACATTCAGCACGGACCCCTCATTCATGCATTATTAGATGCAATACATCTACCCACTGCAATATCGATTATGAAATGTAAAGCCCATACAAAGGTTACTGATACCATTTCCCAAGGCAATGATCTAGCCGACAGAACAGCTAAACTGACTGCTCAAACTCAAACCCCCGATATGACAAAGACAATAGTCCCGACACCGACACATTGCATGACAGTTAAAGATCCTACTCTTGACGTAATTGACATACAGACACATGCTACACCAGACGAAATAAAGAAATGGACTGAATTAGGAGGGATCCAAACGGATCAAGGATGGATGATGAAGGAAAGGTCTGTATGGTTCCTCCCTGATTCAATGGTCCAAGTCATAATTAACACTATACATAGTCCAGCACATCTAGGAGAAAAAGCTATGCTAGACAGCATTCAACACATTTGGTTCAATAAACATTTACGAGCAGCCGCAAAACAAAAGGTCCGTACCTGTATGATCTGTTGTCAGTTCAACCCAGGAAAAAGTGTTCCCGTAGAACAGGGTGGATTTCATCCTCCTGATCACCCTTTTGAAGTCCTACAGATGGATTATATCCAGATGGAACGATGTCGAGGATTCAAATATGTCCTCGTAGTTGTCTGCGCTCTGTCCCGTTGGACGGAGGCGTACCCGGTTTCAGATTACACTGCCCCGACTACTGCCAAACAGTTGGTTCGAGAATTCTTCCCACGATACGGTTTACCACGTGTTGTCTACTCAGATAACGGCCAGCCGTTCTCATCCGAATTAATGAAACACGTTTCACTTCTGTTAGGTTATCAGTGGAAATTCCACTGTGTCCGACATCCCGAGGCAGCAGGTCTCGTAGAAAGACATAACCAGATACTGAAAATCAGACTGTCCAAAATATGCAGAGAGAAAGGGGTCGACTGGATAGTAGCATTACCAGTTGCACTCTTTTACATGAGAATGGTAGCACACTCTCGAACAGGGCTATCCCCGTATGAGGTGATCTTCGGTAGACCACCAAATATGTGGGGGACGCCTATACCTCGCAAAATAACTGATATTGACTGTAATATGCTGACAGATTACTTGGCTTCCTTGATGTCTGCACTACAATCTTCTCGTTCACAGGTAGCTGCAGCCTTTCCCGACAACACTGAGGTGAAACCCCATGACGTTGTTCCGGGTAATCTTGTCCTTGTGAGAAATTTCGACAGAAAGACTCAACTGGAGCCCAGGTGGAAAGCACCCAAGTTGGTCCTGTTGACCACAAGAACAGCCGTGAAGATCGAGGGCCGCAAGGGCTGGATTCATTCAAGCCACATCAAGAAATTTCATGGACTACCTTCGGATATAGACATTGTGCCCTGCACTCCCTCACAGACTGATACAAAGCTTCCTTTTGTTGAACCGAACAAATCTGAAAATTACAAACTAAAGCTTAGGCCCAACCAGTCGAGCAATTTGATTGTTTAAGTCCTCTCCAAGGTGAAGCGGTTGAATTGTCTCTGACATGTATCCCTTGGACCTAAGTAGAGGAAATACCGGAAAAATGTTGAAACGACAGGCGTATTGTAAATCACTGCGTAGCCATTGCATAGTGACATTATTAATTTTGTTTTTATTGAGTCTTTTAATAATTGTTACAAGTATGTTGTTGCACATATATTACCCTATTTCTAGGCATGTTTATAATGTTGCTGCTGAACATTCTTTTAGTGACTTACCTCCGCATGAATTGTCTTATAGACTTGCGCTGCGCAATAACACTTTCATTAGTATGTTACATCATTCCCATCAGACTAGTAACGCCACCAATTGTTGGGTGTGTGGCCGACTCCCTCCCTATCAGAATTATGAAGGAGTCCTGCCTTTCTTTCCACATCCATTTACACACAATGGCTCCTGTGGAGCATGGTTTAGCTTAATTAATTCCATAGACTCAGACACAGCAGTTTACCAAGATCATTGGGTATGGGGAAACCTGAACCTAGTTTTACTCAAAGTCTGCTACCCTGACAAGAAGGGTCGCCCCAAAAGAACAGGAACTGATCTAGAAAATGAAGTATATGGATTAGGTAATTTTACACCTAATCTCATGATTCTAAATGTCATATCTGAAGTCGAACTAGTCTTACCCACCATGTCAGTATTCCCAGCAAAAGGTGAATTATGTGTAAGAAAGGTTGGTTCCATACATATGGGCCATAGTCATTGCACTACTACAGTAGAATTCAGTGATCAAGGCAAATCTTCATTCAGAGCTTATCGCCACTCCTACTTTATATGTGGTCAGACTGCATATATGCGTCTACCTCTAGATTGGGATGGTACCTGCTACATTGCATTCCTTTTGCCACCTGTTTTCCTAGCTCCTCCTGATTATTATAGAAATATTCATTTAGTACACAACAGAGAACGGAGAGATCTCCCCATTGTCGATTACACTGAGACGGCATGGGACAAGTATGTAGATTTTAATAAAGGCATCTTTCCCTATATAGGTACTGTTACTAATAGTAAGCTGATACGTAGATTAACTAGAACCCTTGAAGCAGTAGTGAATGAAACTATTTCCGCCTTAGGCAATTTAACAGAAGAGCAGTCTGCTATGCGGATTGTTGTGCTTCAAAATCGTCTTGTCCTTGACGTCATCCTGGCTGATAGAGGCGGAGCTTGTAGGGTCATCGGATCAAGCTGCTGCGTATTCATACCAGAAAATTCGCCATCTGTATATAAAGCCATCACTCGCCTTCATAAGATTGTAAGCCAGATACACCAGAACCCAGGCACTTGGACTTGGTCCAGTTGGTTTTGGAATGCGGTATCAGCCTGGGGATGGAGAGTTTTATCCTTCCTAGGTATTGGCCTTTTCATACTATTCAGTTGCTGTCTATGTCTACAATGTGGACCAGCAATTTGTGGTCTGTGTGCCACATCGTGCATTCCACATCAAGATTTTCATTCAAGATCCCGGAAGAAGACAGAAGAACAAATGATGCTATATGAACAGATCAATGGACTGATGAAGATTGATATCTCTTGAAGGGCAAGAAGGGGACAAGGAGGGAATGTGGAAATGTGGATTTTCCTGGTCAGTTATGTCCCCTATCTTGGACCCCAACGGTTCTATGTGCATGTCGCAAGTACATGTATGTTCCCTCCAGTTCCAGTTTTGATGACGCAAACACATGTGCGTCCACCGTCAACATGTCCTCTGTCAGATCCGCCATGAATGGGCTGGATATTCCATTCCTAAATATGAAAGGCCACCGGCTTTATATGGTTCACTTATGCCATTTTACAGTCCAGGCAAGTAGGCCCTGATTCTGTCATCAAACTCCTCTTGCCTTCTGCCTCTGAAAGCTCCAGTTCGAGCCTGCATCTGTGACCATGAACTCTGTCTCATTCTCTGCGCGGCTCACGAAGCCTGACATCAGCCTATTCTCTGCCAAGAACTGTATTTCACCTTCGAATTATCTGCTTCCCCCTCAGCCGACGCATTCCTGCCTAGTAGCTTAAGTAAACATTCTTCCAGTTACCAAGCAAAAAGGCCCATCTTCTCTGTCCTCATGCAAGTAAATCATAGCCCTGTTACCATGGAATATTCCTACCCCCTCGCATTCAGTGTAGACACCTAGACGCTTGTACACGCACGCACAGTCAGTATAGAATAGATTCTGTCCGAGAGTCCTTCTTATGTGGATAACATAGTTCTTTAAACATAGGATGTTAGATATGATTTGGGATTAGGTTGACTTGACCCCCCAGACTTCTTGTCTCCACATATAGAGCTAAATGTCAAGTCCCCGTCACCCCCTAGTTACACGTCAATTACACGTCAGACTGCTGCGCGCGCATCTATGCCAAATATTATCTTATAGATCCACCTATGTATTACATCATAGCCAATCATGTTCCTTTTTACTCATTATTACACCCATTTTCGGTTACGCAAACCAGACGTCAATGTCCTTATCAATTGTTACGCCTACTGTATTCACTTCATTATAATGTATGTATTATAAAAGTTACTGCTTGTCAATAAAGTATGTACTTCACTTCCTGAACCCCCGTGGTGATGGAACTTGAAGCATCCGATTATAATCGCTTATTGGAATAAAGCCCATTCCGAAACTCTAATATCACGGATTCTGCCTCTCATTTTACTGAGCTATTTTATAATGTTCCTGTATCAAATTCAGTCCCGGTAAAGGAGAAATATTTACCACAAGGTGCTGGGTGATGTGGTCTTGTCATGGGATGCTGAGGACGAGTTTGGCTGCGACGTTCTGGAAGGTCTGGAGTTTGTGGAGTAGCGATGTGTTGATTCCAGCATAGAGGGCATTCCCGTAGTCCAGTCTGCTGGTTATGAGTGTGTGGTTGATGGTCTTTCTGGAATCGGGGGGATCCATTTGAAGGTCTTGCGGATCATGCAGAGGGTGTTGAAGCACATGGAAGATATGGCGTTGATCTGCCAGTTCATGGTGAGAGAAGAGTTGAGTATGATGCTGAGCTTGCAGGCGTGGCCTGTGGGCGTGGGAGGTTTGCCGAGGGTGGGGGGACACCAGGTGTCATCCCACGCAAAGGGGGTGGATCTGAGGACGAGATCTTCTGTTTTCTTTGAGTTGAGCTTCAGGCAGCTGCTGCTCATCCAGGATGCAACGTCCTTCATTTCTTCCTGGAGACTGTGTCTGGTGATGTCCGGTTCCTTGGTGAGGCAGAGGATGAGCTGGGTGTCATCGACATAGGATACTATTCTGAGTCTGTGTTTTCTGACGATGGTTGCGAGTGGGGCCATGTAGATGCTGAAGAGCGTGGTGCTAAGGAAGGATCCTTGGGATACTCCGCATCGGATCTCTGTGGGTTTGGAGAGGAAGGGTGGGAGTCTGATTCTTTCAGTTCAGCTGGCAAGGAAGGAACGGATCCAGTCTAGGGCAGTTTCCTGTATGCCAGTGTCGTGGAGTCTGACGGCTAGTGTGCGGTGGGAGACGGTGTCGAAGGCTGCTGAGAGGTCCAGTAGGATGAGGGCTGCCATGTGGCCTTGGTGGAGGAGAGTGCGGATGTCGTACGTGGTGGCTACGAGGGTGATCTCAGTGCTGTGGGTGCAGCGAAATCCGGATTGAGAAGTGTCGAGAATTGAGTCGAGTTATTCCGGCGAGTTCTCCCTTCAGCATCTTCCATTATTCATTCAGGGACTGTGATCCTCTCAGAGAGTGTTTGCAGGTGTAGTTGGATTGTCTTGGATTCAGGTCTCAGTGTGGCAAGGGTATTTTGTTTTCTTGCACCTTGTCGGCAAGTGGTCTGCCCTGACGATACCCAACTCCAAAGCCAATCAGTCTATCTTTGTTTCAAGGGCTTCCCTCGAGGCTGCGATATCTGCCAGCACTTTGTTCAAGAGTAACTGAAGGAGCTCCGGAATCTCCCTGGTCTCTGGTGTAGTTCCTTCAGCTCTGTTCGGTTCCATTCCCGGTCCTACTCTGGACTGCTGAGCCCCAGAGATGTCAAGTTTTACCAATAGTGGTAGATGTCAGGGAGAAGGCAGAGCACATGACGTCCCGCCCCACAACTCTAATAACACTTTGGTTGCCGCTGCATTCACCATTATGATTGCTGAACAGGGGTCACACAGTTTATACCAGGTCCGATGTAGCCAGCACTGCAGTATTTCTCCTGTGCATGCTTGCTCCACCGGACCAGTACTGTCTTCCCAATTAAGTTTATTTCCTCCAGTTGTCAAATGCCAGAGGAACCCCCTCAGGGGGCCAGTGGAGGTCTCATAGTCTCTTATATTGCTCCACTCAGGCCATTCGGGGAAAGTCCTCAGTCTGCAAGGGGGCCTCAATGACCTTCTTGCTTCCCATTTCATCATGATATTGTGGCCAGCAGTGTTAGGGGAAGTCCCATATGTCATCCGGCGTCTGTGGCAGTTCTCTCCATACTCTAGAGCGACCCTCCTACCAGTGTGTCGCAGTCTCGCCTCTGCAATCCAGCCCACTCGCTCAAAAGCTGGGTTGCCGGGAAGTACCTGTGAGTTCTCTCAGCTGTGGCCAGGGAGCTCAGGCTTCCTGATGAAATAAATGTAACAGGGTATTTAGGGGGCCAAAGCCAGGAGCTCAGTAACTAGCCTCTTGCTGCATGGGCAGCTGGCCGCGCTACTATAATAAATGCTGGTTTAATGTTATTTTTTGATTTCATTTAATTATAGTTTCATATATTTTATATAAGATTTAGAACTATTCTATTTTCTGTTTATTTGTTAAATAAATTAATTAATATTTTTCAGGTGTTATTTAGTAGTTCACTGCATTTTAAAATTGTAGTTTAATGGACATTTAAATATAGTTTCTTTATTGATTTCTAACAATATCTTGGCTGCTGATATTGTTATTTTGGATATTTGGTTAGTGTTCGATATGTTTAATGTGATCACAATATTTTGTATTTCTTTATTTATGTGGTAGATATTTGGGTATATGAAATATATTTTACAGTGATATTTTGGTAGAAGATATTTGTCTTTTTCTTGTTTAAGTAGAAGATGACATTTATGAGATTTTTCTTTTTTAGCAATATTTCTGTCTGTGGATATTCCTGTAGTCAATATTCTGTAATACAACCCTCAATTTACAGGTCCGGGGAATGTGAGGAACAGTGTCCTCGGGTGTATTCTCGTGGAAGATTCAAGAAGTCCCCTTATTCAGGACTTTCATATAGAACCATAAGTATAAAGAAACCGCTGCAGGTATGGTCATGGTTGTTTCCAGTGATGGCTGCTAAAAGTATATAGGAAGGAGGGTTAATTGCAGAAATGAGGGTGGCTGGACATATTGTATAGAATTATATGGAGCAACAGATATGTCAGCAATATGTATCGCACTCAGGAGGACCAGCAGGCTGGAAAGAAGCAAATGGCACATTGGTAGCATGGGCACATTGTGTGAATGACCTAAAGCGTGTCACTTAAAGGATATGGCAATAACCATTGGATGGAGCTAAGGAATTAGCAATCTGTTGTTCGTTAAAAAATGCTGACTGGGCAAAGCATTTCTGCACAGAATTATACATCTTATGCTGGGCTGGCGGTTCGGGCTGGACTGTTCCTATTGGAGCAGAGTAAAGACGGATTTGCATATGGCGGGGCTCAAACTAAGGTGGCATGGTGTGCAAAATAACAATGGACTGGTATTCAGTCAAAATAATTACCAGAGACTGAGATTGATTCAAGCTTTCCAACCATCACTTTATTGGTTTACTTCAGTGCAACGCCCTAGGTACAATGGATGTGCCCAGAGGTGCATCCCGTGCTCACTGTGCCACTGGAATGAAGCTAGACCCGACTGAAGTGCCCAATTCAGGGTGAAACTGGCCTTTGGTTACTTAAGTTCCAGGTTAGGGAGGACCTGGCCTAGCAGTTCAGATGGACTGTTCTTATAGGAGCAGAGTCAATACTGATTTACATATGCTTGGGTCCAAACTGAGGTGGCATGGTGTGCAAAATAATAATGGAGTGGGATGCAGCCCCTAGTAATTACTAGTGGCTGAGATTAATTAAAGCATTCCACCGACCACTTTTTAGTATACTTCTTTGCTGTTTTATTCAGCCATCACATTTCCTCCCCGAAGAGGGAGTGGGCCAGATGTGTTCTGCGGTTCGTATCCATCCGTGCAGGAGGAATGGACAGACTCCACTGTGATAAGAGAGTAACACATAGAGACTGCTAAGTAAACTGAGTGTACAAACTTGGAAAGAGACAGCACCTTGTGTTTGATATCTGCCAAGACAGAACTGGAACCTTGGAGATGGAGATAGATGCAAGGAAGAGGATATTGGCCCCCAAATTTAGGTACCTCACAACAGTGAAGTTTTTGTATTTGTTGTCTAGTATTTAAAATTTTTGTGTATTAATGTACTTTCTTTAACAAAGTCAAGTTTTGGGTTGGACAATCTGTTATTGCATTGTTTGAATCAGCCCCATACTACCTCTTTGAGAAGCGTGTGACTGCTCTCCATCGCTATAAGGGATTCAAGTGATGAAGGGGTTGTACTTGGCCCAGTTTGCAGAGCCATAGTTGGACTTTCCCCAGTACATGAGTCCCAGTAGTCCCCCAGTCGCCCCTCACGGCTCAGTCCCAGTGGACCCTGCTTGCCTTGTGGCTAGGGTTGCCATCTGAGCAAAACCAAAGGAAATGATGGACAGAGTGTTGAACATTGCAAGCACTCACCCCCAGTCAACTGATCTGGGTTTAATCCATCACCGTTCTTTAGCCCACTCTGCCACCCCAGTTCAGACATGGCCATATGCAAATCAGTCTGACCCTGTGCCTCATGGGAACAGTCCAGCCCGAACTGCCAAGCCATGTCTTCCCTGGACCGGAAACAAGCTTCCTAGGACCGGTTTCTGGCATTTCAGCCGTCTTCAGCCAGGCTTGCTTGAATCCAGTGGCAAAGTGAGCAAGGGACTCACGTCTGAGCATACCCTGCCAACTTATGGCGAACAAAGCAAAACCAAAGGAAATGATGGACGGAGTGTTGAACATTGCAAGCACTCACCCCCAGTCAACTGATCTGGGTTTAATCCATCACCGTTCTTTAGCCCACTCTGCCACCCCAGTTCAGACATGGCCATATGCAAATCAGTCTGACCCTGTGCCTCATGGGAACAGTCCAGCCCGAACTGCCACAGGGTCAGACTGATTTGCATATGGTGCAAAAGGGGGTGGTGATGGACGGAGCATCAGAACCAATCAAACACTCACACCCAGTCAAGAGATCTGGGTTTAATCCATCACCGTTCTTTAGCCCACTCTGCCACCCCAGTTCAGACATGGCCATATGCAAATCAGTCTGACCCTGTGCCTCATGGGAACAGTTCAGCCCGAACTGCCAAACCATGCCTTCCCTGGACCGGAAACAAGCTTCCTAGGACCAGTTTCTGGCATTTCAGCCATCTTCAGCCAAGCTTGTTTGAATCCAGTGGCAAAGTGAGCAAGGGACTCAAAGTCTGAGCATACCCTGCCAACTTATGGCGAACAAAGCGGTACAAAAGGGGGTGGTAATGGACGGAGCATCAGAACCAATCAAACACTCACACCCAGTCAAGAGATCTGGGTTTAATCCATCACCGTTCTTTAGCCCACTCTGCCACCCCAGTTCAGACATGGCCATATGCAAATCAGTCTGACCCTGTGCCTCATGGGAACAGTCCAGCCCGAACTGCCAAGCCATGTCTTCCCTGGACCGGAAACAAGCTTCCTAGGACCGGTTTCTGGCATTTCAGCCGTCTTCAGCCAGGCTTGTTTGAATCCAGTGGCAAAGTGAGCAAGGGACTCAACGTCTGAGCATACCCTGCTAACTTATGGCGAACAAAGCGGTACAAAAGGGGGTGGTGATGGACGGAGCATCAGAACCAATCAAACACTCACACCCAGTCAAGAGATCTGGGTTTAATCCATCACCGTTCTTTAGCCCACTCTGCCACCCCAGTTCAGACATGGCCATATGCAAATCAGTCTGACCCTGTGCCTCATGGGAACAGTCCAGCCCGAACTGCCACAGGGTCATACTGATTTGCATATGGCCATGTCTGAACTGGGGTGGCAGAGTGGGCTAAAGAACGGTGATGGATTAAACCCAGATCAGTTGACTGGGGGTGAGTGCTTGCAATGTTCAACACTCCGTCCATCATTTCCTTTGGTTTTTGCTTTTTTGCCATAAGTTGGCAGGGTATGCTCAGACGTGAGTCCCTTGCTCACTTTGCCACTGGATTCAAGCAAGCCTGGCTGAAGACGGCTGAAACGCCAGAAACCGGTCCTAGGAAGCTTGTTTCCGGTCCAGGGAAGACATGGCTTGGCAGTTTGGGCTGGACTGTTCCCATGAGGCACAGGGTCAGACTGATTTGCATATGGCCATGTCTGAACTGGGGTGGCAGAGTGGGCTAAAGAACGGTGATGGATTAAACCCAGATCAGTTGACTGGTGGTGAGTGCTTGCAATGTTTATCACTCTGTCCATCATTTCCTTTGGTTTTTGCTAGGGTTGCCATCTGGCCAGTTTTATACCGGCAGAACCGATATTTTAATGTTCTGGCCAATACAAACATTACAAAAATCACCTAAAGCCGGTATTTTTCTCCTAATCAGTACATACTTTAAACAGTAATTGTTAGAAGAAAACACTTTAAAATGTGGTCTATAGCTGTCCTAATGGCTCCAGATGGGTAATTAAAGTAAAAAAAAAATCAGAAATGACACAGAAAAAACTCTAGTGGAGCTTCACTGGCTGCCAGTAAATAAGAGGATAGACTTTAAGGCACTGTGCATCGCCTATAAGACCCTACATGGAGATGGCCCTGATTGTTTTACAGATAAACTAACTAGATATACTACTGCTAGAACACTTAGATCATCCTCAGCAGTCAACCTTACAGTGCCTAAGGTTAGAAGATTGTTGGGGGGGGGGGGGTAGAAGCTTCATTTATGGTACAACCAAATGATGGAATGCTCTACCCCTCAACTTAAAGACCAGCTCTTCCCTGTTAATCTTTATGAGGAACCTTAAGACCTGGCTTTTTAATCTTTAGCCTCTGCCTTTATGGCCATAAACATGTTCTGCTATGCTACCAGCGCCAAGACGCACTAGAGCATTTGAGCACTTTATTAAATTTATTTTCATTTCATTTAATTCAAAACAAATATCAAAGGCTTCACGTGAGTGCCTTTGCAGAATATTAAAACGTGAACAGATTCTGGTATTTTTCTCTGGTAAAGGTGCCAACCTTAACCTTGCCCCCTTCTCCGAATGGGGTGTAACAATGCTGGGCTATTGTAGTCAGAAATATTGTCTAACAAATATTTTTCCATAAATACCGTTTATAAAAATACTGTACCACCGTGTGCAGATTTTCTTGCATTAACCCCAATTGAGCCATATTTTTGTAAATGATATTTAGGACACAATATTTATGCCGGCTAATATTCTGACTCCAATATTCTGATCCCACTCTGTAGTGACCGACTTAACAAGTCACTCGTTTTAACCACCAGCAGCTCCTCGTTATTCCTCCACAGGTATTTATTACAAAGCGACCTTCAAGTCTATATTAGAGTAAACATAGACTGCCGGATTCGGGCAAACTAAAGCACAATTCAAATATGTGTACTGTATGCAGAAATATCAAATGTTTATTTGGTGTATACATTTGAATTAGATACAGGTGATGCAAGCAGCTAAGTTGGCTAGATAGACAGAGATAACATGTTTCCAGTCCTGGCTTTCTACTTAACATGGTGGTGAATTGGAAAATGAAGGCCCAGGACTTGTTATAGGTGGTTGTCAAAAGTACATGGGCGATCTGACATGTGCTAGTCATAGTAAAAGGGAGATGCTGAATGGCAGAGATACATATATGATTGTACCAAAGAGGCCAATGATTGTTTCATAGAGGTATTCACTGCATTCAATGTAACAAAAACGAGAAATGGATAGGCTGAAAATTGAAATCCGTTATCACCCAGCAGAGAGGCCAAGGATAGAAGGGGGATCCATGCTCTGCTGCTGACTTGACTGGCTTTGACTGGAAATGGGATACTCATTGGCTGAACCAGCACCAATTATGCATTCATGTGGTTATCCATCTCTACCTTTGTCCCTCTGTCTGTCTATCAACTGCTTGCTTCTTTTGTTACCGGGAGCTGATATTTCAATACTGCTTCAAAACCGACCCCCAGCCTTTCGGGGAAATCCCTGATGCCCTGTACAGCCTGTTGGGCCCTGCGTGCTTTGTCAGTGGGGACGCAGGCTGCCAGAGATAAGCCAAAAGGAACAAAAAGGCAATCTCTCATCTTCTTCACAGTTGTTTTATGACCTCCGAACATGGCCAGGACGTTCCTAGAACAAACACGGACAGGACATTCCCAGAACGTCTTTGTTTTTCCGAATGTCTGCTTTGATAGGGAGACTGTCTTACGTAAGGGGCAGTGTCTGTAAAGGAGAGATTCATGGGCAAGCTTTGCTGTTTTGATCGGCACACAGACAGTTCTTAGAAGGGTAAACAGTGCCAGGCAGTACAGTGGGAAAAATCAATGGGGAAATTATTTACCACACCACATGTGATGATGCAGCATTTGCAGCACAAGCATCGTACTGCCAGTGACAGCAAGGAAGGACTGACATTTTGCAGTTTTCAGTCCACATCCATCACCTACACCACCCGCTGCCAGTCAACTCTCCCCAGCCTTCTTTCACCCCCAACTGCCCAAATATCTCCCATTGCCCTAAATAAACGAACATTGGCAAAGCCAATAGGTCTCGCTTTCTTGAACTAGTGGATTTCCCAAAACTGTAAAGTATCAGCAAAAAAACAAAAAAAAAAAAGGTGCAGTGATGCAGCTAGTCATTCCCTAGGCATCCATACATGATAAGTTATGCGTGTGCATGTGTGACCATGCATACGCGGGCCTATGGACTGATGCGAGTCCCATTTTCTTTTTCCTTATTTACCATTCTAAAATGGTGGATGACCTGTAGATCGGTAAATAAAAAATATATATATTTTATTTGCGAGAAAGAAGTTCTAGGGCACTGGCCTGCCTGGGCAGAAAATGGCAGCTGACAGGAACTCCCAAAAAGTTTAAATTAGAAAGAAATATCTAAATAGCTGCAATGAGTAAGGGAGCAAACAATGAACGAGTGAGGAGTGGACTGAAGGCGGGAGTGGGACAAGCAAAAAGTGTGTAGGGGCGATGTAACTGTGGAAGTGGGCAAAAGCACTTTTTGGAATGCAGAGTGACCCAGCAGCATGTGGCTGCTGGGCCCTTAAAAAGTGTTGTTATATCAAAACATACATTTCAAGGTCTGAGATAGGCAGGAGAGCAACAGCGAAGCTGGTGAGGGGAGAGAAGAGGACACGATGGGGGACAGCCATGTGAGAGGGTAAGCAGCACACAAGAGAAAGCACAAAGCACATGCACTCTTATGAAGTTCTTAATGAAAAAGAAAAAAGTCGTTTCCTAAATATGAGTAGTGAAATAATAGTTAATCAAAAAAATATTGAAGAAGCAGTACACTGTGGTAGGGACAAATACAAGAAAATGAAAGCAAGCAAATCAATCGGAAACAAGCAAATGAGAGTGACAATAAAGGGATCCAATGGAAAGTCAGAAGTGGGCTCTAAGCCTACTGTACATTTTTGGTATTGTCCAAATCAGGTGTTTTGAAAACAGACAGCTAAAAACTCTGCCAGGTGAGATCTAAAAACAACAGTACTAGGTAAAATGTACACCGACGTACATTGACCCCATTCCCTAAAACGTCCTTAAAAATAAATATGCTCTCTCTAGCAGTCATTGGAAGAATACATTTGAAATGACTTTAGGGATTCAATGAAAATATATTGCTAATTAAATGGAAATTAGGGTATATTTAATAGAAACTTATTGAACATAATGGCAGCTTATATTTGGTGTAGTAGTAACTTCATTCTTGATTAAGAACATGTTTATGTTTTACTGACAAAGGCCCTTTATTTACTTTTAAATATTGCATCACCTTGCATAGACTCAAACAAGCATTGGCATAGCCAATAGGTCTCGCCTTGCGATTGGCTTTTGTAATGTTTTTAAGTTGTGTTGAAGAGCTATATAGCACCACTCTACAGTTACTCTATAGGACCACTTACAGCCCTACTCTACAGTACCACTTAACAGCATCAATCTAAAGCACCACTCTACAGCACCACTCTACAGTATCACTCTATAGCACCACTGTGCAGCACCATTCTACAGTACCACTCCACAATACCACTCTACAGCACCACTTTATAGCACCACTGCACAGTACCACTCCACAACACAACTATACAGCACCACTCTACAGTACTACTCCACAACACAGCTCTACAGTACCACTTTACAGCACCACTTACAGCACCAATATACAGCACTACTGTACCACCCCACAGCACCACTCTACAGCACCACTGTACAGCAGCACTTTACACCACCACTCTACAGCACCACTCTAGAGCACCGCTCCACAGCACCACTTTATAGCACCATTTCACAGCACCACTCTATGACACCACTGTGCAGCACCACTCTACAGCACCACTGTACAGCACCACTCTACAGTACCACTCCACAGTACTACGCCACAACACCACTCTACGGCACCATTTTACAGCACAACTCTACAGCACCAATCTACAGCACTACTCTACAGCATTACTGTAGAGCACCACTCAACAGCACCACTCTACGGTACTACTCTACAGCACTACTCTACAGCACCACTCTAGAGCACCACTCTAGAGCACCATTATAAAGCACCACTCTATAGCACCATTATAAAGCACCATTCTATAGCACCACTCTACAGCACCACTCTACAGCACCACTCCACAGCACCACTCCACAGCACCACTCCACAGCACCACTCCACAGCACCACTCCACAGCACCACTCCACAGCACCACTCCACAGCACCACTCCACAGCACCACTCCACAGCACCACTCCACAGCACCACTCCACAGCACCACTCCACAGCACCACTCCACAGCACCACTCCACAGCACCACTCCACCACACCACGACACCACTCTAGTACTACTCCACAACACCACTCTACAGCGCCATTTTACAACACCACTCTAGAGCACCAATCTACAGCACTACTCTACAGTACCACTCTACAGCACTACTCTACAGCACCACTTTATAGCACCACTGAACAGCACCACTCTACAGCACCACTCTACAGCACTACTCTACAGCACCACTTTAGAGCACCAGTCAACAGCACCACTCTACAGCACCACTCTACAGCACTACTCTATAGCACCATTTTACAGTACCACTCTATAG
The DNA here is from genome assembly GCF_964204655.1 of Triturus cristatus. Classification (NCBI taxonomy): domain Eukaryota; kingdom Metazoa; phylum Chordata; class Amphibia; order Caudata; family Salamandridae; genus Triturus; species Triturus cristatus. Next base: position 888,144,274 of record NC_140593.1, read on the forward strand.
CACCATTATTCGGCACCATTCTACAGCACCACTCCACAGCATCACTCTACAGCACCACTCTACAGCACCACTTTACTGCACCACTCTACAGCACTACTCTACAGTACCACTTTACAGCACCAATCTAAACCACAACTCTACAGCACCTCTGTATAGTACCACTGTATAGCACCAGTCTGCAGCACCGCTCTACAGCACCACTTTATAGCACCATTTTACAGAACCACTCTATACCACCACTCTACAGTACCACTGTACAGCACCACTGTACAGCACCACTGTATAGCACCAGAGGGACACAAAAATGCATGGCAAAACTTCCCTGTGGGGAGGGCTTCAAATTGTAAAAATAAAAGCAAGTGTACAAATTAAAGCACTACATAAACGTTTGGGAACGCTTTACATGAACACCAGTTATGTTACAACGACATACTTGGTAGGTACGGCAAGATTCTGAAAGTTGCCCGCAACAACAGGCAGCTGAGTAACAGCAGAGTGCGCGAGAAAAGCCAGTAGAGGGTAGGTCTGGGGCAGAGTTACTGACTTTAGTGCCGAAGCAGAGCGCGCCCTGGAGCTAATCTATGGTGTTAGATAGGGCTGGGGCAGTCACTGACTTCAGCGCTGAAGCAGAGCACGCCCTGGAGCCATTCCACTGTGTTTTTATTTGTTACAGCAACTGTGCACCATAGGGACACAAATATGTATGGCAAAACTTTCCCGTGAGGAGGGCTTCAAATTGTAAAAATAAAAGTGGCTGTACAAATTAAAGCAGTACAGAAACGTTTGGGAACGCTTTACATGAGCACTGGTTATGTTACAACGTCATATTTATTACTTGGTAGGTATGGCAAGATTTAGAAAGTTGCGCGCTGATTGGTCATGGCCTGAAAAGAGTAAACATTTTGTGACAATGTAGGCAGAGTTGGAAAAAGAATAAAGCCACTGTGTTTCAAAAGGGGAGTTTGAGCTGTCAGTGCACCTATGCAGCTAATGTTCATTCAATGAGTCATTTTTTTAATGTAAGGGTGTTATATACACAAACCTACCCATAGGGTGCAAGAACACTTTACAGAGCATTCCTTTTTTGTCTCTGTACCTATTTATATGTGTATCGATGTTCTGGTGTATACCTATATACCTAAACATTGCAGTACCCTTGTTTCTGTACACCCATACTACGTACCTTTGTTTCTCTACACCTTTGCTTCTGCCTATGGCTGCTTATACTTCTTTACCTTTTCATTTATAGGGCTGCGTCTCTCTACATCAATGTCTCTGTGCTACTGTATAAACCTGTCCCCTTAAGATTCCTGATAAGCCGAGGAGTAGGATTCGGTAATCAAAGGCTGGAATAATCCCCTTACCGCTGATGGCGCCTAGTGAGAAAATCTTTGCTGGCCCCCTCCCAAAAATCTCCATCTCCATCTTGATTAATTCCCTCACTACCAATCACCACCAGTGCTCCTCACCTGTCCATAAACCAGTGACGTAACGTAACTTGAGGTAGGACCCCTGCAAAGTACATATTGGGGGGGGGCATGCTCCAGACACAATGAGAAGTTCTCAGCTGCTGCCCGTCCACAGCGCCAGGGGGGGGGGGGGGGGGGGTAGGGTGACCAGGTGTCCCGGATTTGCCAGGACGGTCCCGGTTTTTCACCAGCTATCCCGGCAGATTTCAGGAAATTTAGCTAAGTACCGGGCTTTAGAGAGGGTCGAATGAAAACTGCGGGAGGAGCGTTTTTATGTTTTACAAAGCAGGGATAGTTAGTAGTTGTTTCACATTAATCAATGTAATCAACAGGCAAGCTACTGGGTTTAAAAATGTATGTTCTTATTGCCTGTTCTGTAATTCTCTGCTGATGAAAGCTGTCATTCTGTGCATTTGCTTGAAGTACAATTGTATTCCTTTTTCTATTTTTGTGAAATGTCCCGTTTTTTAGGTCTCGCCTGAGCCAGCGCTTTAGCGCTGCTCTCGCGAGAGCTTTTGTAAAAGGGGGATCTGGAAGTGCAAACCAGTGCTTTCAGGCCACCAACTACAGTGCATGTGCGCCGGGCGCGCGCACCATTTGGCAGCCTGCGTGATCATTTCGCGGCCGCTTTGATGTTCTCAGTGAGCCGCGCGGCCACTGAGAACATCAAAGCGGCCGCGAAATGATTACTTTCACTTTGCGTGCCTTCTTTCGCTGTTCTGCCGTTGCTGCCTGGTGAGCACTTGTTAGACCTGTGGGTGATGAGCACGGGCAGGACCCGACCCCCTGCATACAGGCAAGAATGCTGCCGCGCACAGAAGCATGTCTCCTTGTGTAAGGTAAATGGTGCTTATGTAAAGCTCTCCAATACCTTCGAGTCGAGTTCGCGCTATATAAAACTACAAAAAGATAAAAATAATAATGATTCAAGTCATACAGCGACAGAAAGCCTCTCAGGTCCAATCCTTTGACTTCACGGTGCTTTTTGCATGGATTCTCCCCCCCGGGGGCCTGTGATGTCCATGCACTTAGCAGAGTCAAAGTGCACTTGTCTAGATGTCAGATCCCATTCCACCCCTCACTTCCTCCTCTCCGGGACAGCAGCAGATGTGCGCCGGGCAGCCAGACGGACCATATGGCGACACGTGCCCCCAGGGACGCAGGAGCCCTCCACCCTTCTCAGCACTCTGAGGGGCGAGAGCGGGGCAGGAGGCAGCCCTCGGTGTCACTGGAAGATGGGCTGTGGTTTCTTCCTCCGGGTGCGCGAGAGACAGATGTCATTAAAGATGTCTTCAGCGAGCATAGATCACGATGCAAGCTCCCGTCTGATTAGGTTATAAATCAACCCACGAGGAAAGCTCTTAATAACTCACATGCCACATCCTTCGCTCTAGATTTTGAAATATCACACGCCTCTCTGAAAACAATGAGAACTTTTATGCTTTCGAAACAGAACTGCGCTTTTAAAATTATGAACCTTCCGATGAAGTCAGAATATTAAAACCGGAGAAGAATTAATGTCTGATGAAATGAAAACGGTGACAATTTCAGTATTTCACAAAATAACTCTGAAACTTTAACCCACAAAACTGAGAAAGATATATATGTATGTAAATATTTATATATAACAAGCATTGGCATAGCCAATAGGTCTCGCTTTTGGGACCTTATAAGTGTTTAGCTATGCAACAGTTGCATAACTTAATACTTATAAGGTCCCAAAAGCGAGACCTATTGGCTATGCCAATGCTTGTTGGCTTTAAAATTCTGGTCATCCTAAGAGGGGGGCCCCTGGAGTTCTGACCCTCTTGAAATGCCAGAGCTGTGGTGTTTTTTTTCTGAGTCACTGTAATAGACCCTCTCTCAGATGCATTTCATTTGTTTTATTGGGCACCTCACAGAAGGTTCCGCTAGACTGAATATGGGCGGTGAGGTTACCACTAGGACTTTGGAAGCGTACTCGCTTTAGGTTATGAAGGCTGTGCAGAGGAACGGGGGAAGGGGTAACTGGCCCACTGAATTGAGTGACGGGACAGGAGGCACGGGATGGATTCAATCACACGACACAGAAACGGGGAACAGTGAAGATAGATTTCTTATTACAAAATTAGTACTGGTATTAACTAGGACAGATTTGACACACACTACATCAGAAGACAGCCCCGAAGATGTCGTGGGGGAATCCCTATACAACAAAACACGTGTTGGCTGGGCATGAGAAGAAAGGAAGGCAGCCGCTGCAGGTAAGAGCGGTGGGGCCACCTGGGGAGAGATTTCAAGAGATGACCACAAGGGAACATTAAATAAATAATTAATTTCCCCTCGTGGTTGTCTCTCAAAAACCTTCAGAGCCGCCTCACTGCGCTTACCTGCAGCAGCCGCGGCTGAAGAAAAAAAAGCTAAAGAAAGAAGAATCATTGTTTACTAACTGTCCGCGCAATTTGTGGTATCACATAGCGTGTGCTCAAGGGTTGTGTGTTTATATTCAAAGTATGGCCCGGGGGCCGCATACGGCCCTCCTGAACTTTACATGCAGACCCCTAGGCTGCTGTTCACCGAACTCCGCACTAACATTAAAAAGAAGTTAAATATACAGGAAACCTTAATTTAAAGGTTAATTGAAGTTTGATAAAAGTAAGTAAATGCTTTGCTTCCCCTGGCATCGATGCACACCTCATCAGATCACAGATCAAACTTTGCGGCCCTTGAGGAAATATTTTAGCCTATGCCATGCAGTTTGCAAGCAGCTTTTTGATAACAGTTCATAGTGCACTCTGCTACAGTAGATTTGTAACTTATGAACTTCATGTAAGAAAAGAATCTCTATGACAAAAGCAGTAACCTACTGAGATAGCCACATAAAATGAAGTTCGGTGATATGCATACAAAACGTACTTTGCAGCTGGCATATTAACCCTCTGAGCTACTTTCTAATGAGTTGAACCTAGGTAAAACTCCGATCTTTCTCCAGCAGGAACATCGATCACCAGTTACCTTGAAAGTTTTATTGTTGCTTGAAAACTGCAGGACGCACAAGGAACTCTGCAGTAGGTACTTTTTAAAACCGTGTTATTTATTCTGAACACAGCGCTTCCCGAAGTCAGCGCCTGGTGCGGCTGCACCGGTCGCACCACCCTAAAAGCCGCCCTTCCCATACCTACCGTCTCGTTTGCGATTTTGAGGGACCAGACGTTGTAGAGGTAGCGATGGCCCTCGTTGAAGAGCTCCACCGACCGATTCAAGGATGTTGCTGCCACGGGGGTCATCGTGACTTCATCCACCGGCATCCGAGCCTCATCTGTGCGGACCCAGCTCACCAGAAAGGTAAGCCAGATGGGGGCGAGTATTCTTTTCATTTTCTGCGACTGAATTCTAGAGTCCAAGTCCTGGACAGACTATTTATTTACTGGTATAGCTGTGCGTCTCGATTTCTGTTAATGGACACTCGACTTTTCAAGGTGGGCGTGGTCTGAGCGGTGTGCTCAGTGGGCAAACTGCAGCATGTTGATTATCTGGGAGCAAAGCCCGCCCTCGGAGTCTATTGGAAGAGCTCGCCACTCAGAGACGGAGGATTATTCTCGTTGGATTATGTTGTGTCCTTTACAGGCCCCTTTCCACAAACAGGGACAGCGTTTCAGTCGATCTAAATTTGCGCCGATTGAAAATTTGAAATTACAAAAAGATGTTTCCTGGCTGCTGTCTGTGCGTTGCTAACGTCTTTAGCTTCCTTGCACGCAACGTCGCCACGTTTGGCAGCGTGAGTGTGAGCACGCTTCCTAGCAGATTGCAGTCTCTTGCCGCAGAGTTGTGCGCCACAAATGTGAACATGACGTCATGATGTCTCTCCCAAAATAACAATGAACACCATTATCAACTAGATGTGGCTTTGCATGAATGAAGCGTTGGAATCTGTATTATAGTATTTTAGAATCCCTTTAACGGGGAAATATTTTGTGCAATTCAGTTTTTATGCTTTCGGTCATGAATTTGGTTCTCTTTTTTCCAACCACCGTCCAGTGTTGACATTAGTAGGCCATGCACCACCTTGCACTGTATCCCATGGTTGGCTGACAGGCTCTCTTTCTTGTACAAACTGTATAACGGGACATGCTGGGCATCTTTTGACTGGCAGAGTGCAGGTAAGGTGTTTCTCAATACCCTACCAGCAAGCATTGGTGGTGATGGGTACCTGGTGGGCGAGTGGGGAGGCATCTCGTATGTCCTGGGAACGGAAGCACGAAAAGTGCACACACAGAATCGACATTTTGTTCAGTGCAGATTCCTAGTGCCTTCTGAGATGTATGTACGTACCCATGAATCGCTTCACCTCACCTCTGGCGCGCGCTCACCCAGGGAGATTTGCGCTGGATGTTAAGCTGTGCAGATAGTTCTCCAATTCTTGTCAGTTGAAGCTCTATTTAAAGATGCTTGAAACATACTGCATTGTGGGACAACCTTAAAATCAAGTTATTTTTATTCACCTTTGTCACATAGAACACTACGCGCACACACATATTGATCGCTTCATGTTTCTTGCAAAGAAAGGAAGCACTTTTGGGGGGCGTTTTGTGCACCGAAACCATCCGGCTAAAATGGAACAGAATGAGTCCCCAACATTCCTGGGGCTCACACGGGCCTTCTCCCCTCAGAAAGGGGATGGTGCTTGTACACTCTTGCCAGGAGACGCCAAGGGGGTGAGAAAGAAAACTTTGGGAAGTTTGAAGAAGAAGGGAAGAACATAAGCGTGGAGGGAAGAAACCACCAAGGGAAAGACAAATTATGAGTCTAAGCGTGTTGGAAAGGATCCCAAACTGGCACCCAACTTCAAACAAGCATTGGCATAGCCAATAGGTCTCGCCTCTGGGACCTTATAAGTGTTTAGCCAGAGATATTTGGAAAGAAAGTGTGTGTGTGTGTGTGTGTGCTTGAGCGAGAGATAGAGGAAGTGAGAGAAAGAAGGAGTGAAATTGAGAGGGAAACAGATAGTGCGTGTTACAAAGAGAGCGACCACAGGAGGGATGAAAAGAAATAGAGGATGAGTTCCTGGGTGATGGCTAGACAGAAACAGAGAGATGGCAGAAGACTAGATACAGAGATAAAAAAAAGAGCAGCCAAGAGACAAGGGGAAATGGTGAGAGGAAGAGTGGAAAGAGATAAACAGAGGAGCAGAGAAAGAAGAAAAAAAAGGGTGACAGAGGAAGTGCGAAAGGGAGATAAACTAATATATAGGAAAGGCAAAATGAGTAGAAAATAGATGAAAACTAGCGCCCATAATTCGGCTAGAAGCTTCGTGGCCCTTCAGATGCAACACAACCTTCCCATGGGCGTGTCACAATCCCACTGTGCTCCGCAAGTAAATGGATATAGTGTGAGGGGAGCATAATGTACAACAGAGAAATAACGTACCACCCCGGTCCCACTGGACCCTTCAGCTGAACCAGTCGGCGCTGTGTGAAAGGAAAAGGAACGAAAATATGGAAGGGAAGCATGAAAACAGAAGAAAGAAAACACCTTAAGTACGGGGAAGAATTAACTCGGAGGAAGAAGAAAAGAAAATGTCTCAGGACCGCGCTATTAATGTGGCTTAAGCGCTATGCAAAAATAACAACAGTGTGACGTGAAATTGTTTAAACTGCTAAGAGAGGCATGAGAGAATTTCAGGGGGGCTTGCATTTTGCACATCGTCCAGGTGTTCCCCAGTCATGTGCGACATGCAGCCAGGCCAGGAACCACGCACCAGCTGTTTTCAGGAACTTGTAGCTTAATTTTGAAAAGCGTAAATGGAGCTCACAAATCCGTGCGAGTGCAGGGATGTGAGCTAAAAACCCATGCCCAGTTGACGGTGCCACCCGCCACGGGGTAACTTGGCAGGTATACCGGTGAGGGGGGCGGGAGTCCTTAGGGCCATAAGAGACAGTCCGGCAGTCCCAGGGTGCATCAGGTGTGTTCTGATAGGTGTGAGTGGCGCGCACTGTGTTCTCTTGGGAGTGGAGAGAGTGCTGCGGGAGAGATGTAAGTGCGCAGAGAAAGTCCGGGTTCGAGAGACACGCTCTGTCATGAACACTCTCCTCTCTCTCATGGATAGGGCGTGTCTGCTTCCCAGGATCGTTCGCCCTGTCCCTTACCCCCAACCAGTGCTTTTAATGGGGAAAAAAAAGTGCAGGTACTCATTAATTTAAGCAGTGAATGGAGGAGGGGCAATTGTGGGTGGGGCTAGAGGCGGAGCTTGGAGGCAGACATTTAATAGGAGCCACATTTTCTTGGTGCCAATTGTGCTTGATAATACAGAAATATTTCTGCTATCTGTAGAGTATTTGGTTTTTCCTCCCATGTGCAAAAGGTTACGTTATTATTGTGGGAATGTCATACCAATGCAGATTGTCTCTGAGCCTATGCACATATGAAACATAAAAGTAATGAATGTTCTTATTGTGCACAACAACAGCTATTGTAGGCAATTTGACTAAGAAATCTGGATAACAATAGGCCGATTCCTTTTGGCTTCCATTCTTTAGGGTACGCCTTCCACCGTGCATCTTTACATCCATTTCTTCTCTGTTACCTCCTCCACTTTTCACACAGTAAGCATCAAACCTGAAGTGACAGAACCAACCCAAACGAAAAGGAACATTTTCATTCTGGTCTTCAACACAATGCAGACTACAATACTGTCTCAATCATCTATTATACAGCAGGCACCCACTACGGTCAATCAAAAACATCCACAGCTCCTACAATTGAAGCATGAGGCACCTAATGTGAGCAGTGGGCAAGTGAATTGATTACAGGGATCTAGAGTGGTGACACGTGATCAACGGCTTATATAAATGGCTGAGATGAACGCAATGGGATGAGTTGAACTAGCATATGCAAATGTAAAATGAATTAAATGAACAACGAGAGGCACCAAGTTAAGCAAGGCAAGCACAGGGCAAATGTGCCTTGAACTGGCTGGGTTAGGTGAGAATTGTGAGGAGAAAAAGGATGGATCAGTTAAGGCAGGTTGAAATCAAACATGGTTTGTCAATATAGAGTGGAAGAGCCAAGCACATCTTGCATGATGTAAGCAACGGTTGGCAATGAAACTACAGGATGGGTGAGTCAAGCACAGGCGAGCACATGGTGGTCTAGATGATGACTGGTTGAGTAAAGCAAGTAATCTGGGTCTGTGAGAGAGGGAAGTACAGCTTGCATAAAGCAAACAGAATATGTGCAAGGCATGTAAAGGCTGGATAACTCCAGCACATTGTAGGTACAGTGGGCACCTAAAGGTCAGGAGACCATGGGATTTTAAAGAAAATTTTGTACATAGACCAGGCCTCCTGGGCATTGGAGAGATGCAAAAGAGATGTTAGTACAAAATACAGGCGTAGACATTGGGAAAAACATTTTGGTTTCAGAAAAAAGCTTCAAATGGAAGGTGCAAAAAACAAAGGAGGTTCCACCCCTGCTTCTCTTCTTTCCAAAATAATGGATCACCAACAAAAGACTTTAAGCGAGGTCTGGACTTTATGTGCAGTCTGGACTTTATGCGCAGCCTGACTTCCTCAAACAACAGAGACTCTGACTGTAATAGTGGCCCAGAATGCAAAGGCTGTGTTGATATTCACTAAATGTAATTAAAGCTTTGCTTTACTGCAATATGAAACACAGGCAAACTCACCTCTGTGACTTGATACCTCTCATCGAAAAACAAACAAATTAAAGAGGCCATCTAATGAATACTGTCACACTGGATCTCAAAACCCCGTCTTGACATCAAACATTCTATAGTAATTTTTTTAGAGAGATGCTGGCCTGGGCTAAGAGAACTGTATTTTTTCTTATACTGGAGAGTCCTTTAAGGAGTATGAGGGCATCAGTTTTTCAAAAATAGGACAACACCACACTTAATGCATAATCACACCTTTTCAAGATCACCTATGGTGTGAGTGGCTCAGTAAAGACAAAATATTTTTTTTAAAGGGTTTCAGGAAGTGCCAGAATGTGAGGAGGTTACACCTGGACACAATCACACTAGTCATAAACATTAAAGAAAGTACGTATCATGAGAGTGCTTTATTTTGAAGACCATTCTTTTTCAAGCCACTCATTTCCCTTTGTTTTTCGTGGCCATCTTCTTCTGTGTCTCAAAATCCATGAGATTTTATTCAACACCTCTTTTTCAGTGCCAAGGAAACCTGTTTATTATCCACAGTCTGATGAACCCCTAGCATCCATGCTTCAACACCCCCTAACCTCTTGCTTTCTCACCTGCAGTATTAATTGACTGCCTGCTCTCCCACGCCTGGAGGATCTTTATGTTATGTTATGTTCTTTCTTTATTTTTTCAATCAAAAAAAGTCTTTATTACGATTATTCATCTTAAAAGACATATATGTACAGCTAAAAGAATGTGAATTTTCCATGACCATAATTAATTATCATAAAGTTTAAAAGTCTTACACAGCTAATACAACACTTTAAAAAAATAATTTTAAAATGGCCATTAAAATTACCTCTAAAAAACATAAAAACAGCAAGCTACTATAGTCCACCATTTCTTTCACGAATAGCCCAAGACCAGCTAAGGAATTTGGCTACCCCTATAATAGTTATTTCATTATCGCCATTTTTCAATAACCTTTTGGCAATCAGGGCAGAGGTCGTGCCAAGAGTTCTGCTCAGGGGTTTAAGCCACGCGCTCCTAGCTGAATGATAAGCAGGGCAAACATAGAGAAGGTGGTTAACACTTTCTATGCTGTTAGGGCAAAATGGACACCTGTCTCCCTTACCAGTTTTCCATTTGCTGGTAAATTCCCTAAGTGGGAGTGTTCCTACCCGAAACTGATGGTACAACCTACAGTCTCTAGGTTTTGTAATTAGGTCCCAATAAGATTCTAAGGATGGTTCATCTTTTAAATCCCAGAAATCTCTAGTCAGTGGAGAGCATACCAGAGTAGTGTATCTCCTGAATTTTATTAAGCTCCAGTATGCTACTCTAAATTCCGCTTTTGATGGAAAGACAGCCGCCTCCGGAGATTCCCACAAATCCCTCATCCCCATATCAATAAGTAGGGTTTTGATAGTTTTTAGCCATGTAATTTTGTTTGAGTGGTCCAACCCCCTTACTTCAGACAGAGCCTTTGCAAATTGGTGCAGTTCGGGAGTAGACCATAGCCTTCTCCAGAAGGACAACATTCTAAACGTGCAATATCCTCAATCGGATTGCAACCAAGATCGAACAAAAGGGGAATTCGTGGAGATGAACGTGGGAGGCCCACAATTGATCTTAGAAATTTATTTTGGGCCAGAACTAAAGCAGACAAATTGCTGCAACCCCAGATCTCAGCACCATATAAAATAGCTGGGACTATTTTCAGGGCGTACAGCTTGACAGCTGGAGCCACTGGCTTGGTTCGAGAGAGCCTATGCTCCCTCAATAAGGCTCCTGCTAACTGTGAGTGTTTTAATGCAAGGAGCTTCACCTGAGGAGTCCAGCTCAACTTTTCACCGAGGGTAATACCTAGGTAGGTAAAGACTTTGGCCTGCTCCAAGAGCTTCCCGCTCATGAAAACTCTAGCCGAAACAGCCCCAGCCCCATGGAGAACCATAAATTTGGTTTTCTCCACATTGACCTCTAGCTCATGTTCGCTGCAAAACACCTCAAAGCGAGACAGGTCCCGCTGCATACCCTGCCGCGTTTTGGATAATATCAGGGTATCGTCAGCGAACATGAGCAGGGGCACCCTTTGGCCTGCCAACTTAGGAGCATCAGTGGGGTAGTTGTCAAAATACTTTACAACCCCATTTATAAAAAGGGAAAACAGGGTTGGGGCCAGAACACACCCCTGGCGAACTCCTTTCTCTACTTTAAATCTTTCAGTGACCTCTCCTGGTTTCCCCCAACGTACCTGGGCATAATTGGAATTGTGAAGCTTAATCACAAAATCCACTAGTTCCTTAGGCATCCCTAACCCTAGTAAAACATCCCAGAGTTTAGATCTGGGGACAAGGTCAAATGCGGATTTTAAGTCCACAAATGCTGCGAAAATTAGCCCCTTGCCCAAAAGCACCTCCTTCCAATAAAGTAAAACGAACCTAAACACCTGGTCCAGTGTTCCCATATGGGCCCGAAATCCTACTTGGAGAACAGATAGAATATTCTTTTCATCCATCCAGCTTTGGATCCTTCCCAAGATAACACGTGCAGTGATCTTTTGCAAGGCATCGATAAGGCTAATGGCCTATAATTGCCAGCGATCCCCCTTTTTATAAATCGGGATTATTTCCGCACCTGACCAGGAGTTGGGGAATGGAGTTCCCCCCGCCAATGAGTTCATCAAGTTCGTTATATAAGGGACCCAAAGATCGCCATCCTGCTTAAATAGGTCCGCTGGGATACAATCAGGTCCGGGTGCCTTACCACTCGGAATATTCTTCAGAACTGACTCAACCTCCTTGGCACTGAACCGTAGAGGAGAATCTACGGAAAGGAATGGAACAGATGAGACCCTCTTCGAGCCCTGCTGGTATTGGGCTTCAAAGTGGGCAACCCAGTGGTGGGGGTCCACGTTATTATTTGGGATTATCGACCTTTGCCCATTCCCCCATTTAATTAAATCCCAAAATTGGGTCATGTTCCTACCTTTACATGCTCTCAGCAGGTCCTTCCAACGTTCCTCGTCCCACTCTCTTTTAGCCTGTCTTAAGGTGGATTTATACAGGACCCGGGCCTGTTTGATTACAGGGTGATTCCTAGATTTAATAGCGGTCAAAAGGGCTTTGTGAGTAGACCTACATAGCTCATTATACCAAGAATTGGGTTCAGATTTTTGATTGACCCTCATAGGCTTTGAATTAATGAAATAAATCTTCAGCCTACTAATGAGCTCCATGTGAATCAATGGCAACTTAACGTTGAGAATCTCCTGTGAGCTACACTCTTTGAGCTCTCCTAGGGCTTTGGAAACCAGGGCCCTAATTTCTAACAGCTTTGATTCGTCAAGTGCTACCTTAGCCGATTTGACCCTTCTCAAGTCATTGCCCATCATTAACGGGGCATAACAACTTGCTGTATTCCCAACAGCGGTGGGGCCAAAGCCTTGAATATCCATAGTAAGAACCAAAGGGTTATGATCGCTTTCAGGGCGGGTTTGTACTTCCATGTCTAGCACAATGTGCCAAATTTCCAATTTTACCAGGATATAATCAGTCCTGCTTTTGGAGCGACCGTTGTCAAAAGTCGCTGCACCCAAGACGTCGGACTTGGTCCTACCATTAGCAGCCCTAAGGCCCCATTCCAGGCACACCCCTTTAACCTGGAGCGCTACCTCAGTCCATTTCTTTATAGGTTGTAGATCCAACTGTGGCACGCCCCAGAGAGCATCCTCCTCCTCACTAAATCTACCATCTTCACTATCTAGGGGCTCAAAACAGGTGTTAAAATCCCCCATGATAATCAAGTTGTTATTAAAAGGACCCTCAGCTAAAACGGTCTCAAGTGCTGCAATAACCTGTGAGCTCTTACCACCCGCTTGGCCCCTGGCATCAATATTGAGCAAGAATAAGTTAGGGCCACTCTGAGATCTAACTCTAGTTGCCAAGATGTCCGGGTTATCAAGGGGGATCTCGTCTACTGTAACCCCCTCTGTTTGCCTCACCAAAAATGTCAGGCCCCCCACCGGTCTCCCCTATGTCCCCTAATTGCGGGTTTCGAGAAGTTCAGGTAGCCCACGTGGAAGATGTTCCCCACTGCCCAAGTTTCTTGAAAGGCCCAGATGTCCACTCCATTAATAAATGTTGGCCAGTCTGCTAGACCGGCCTTAGATTCAAGGCCAGCAATATTCCATGAGGCCATAACCAAGGATTTCCTCAATACTGGGTTTAACAGGCACCCAGGCAGGGCTGATAACTCTACTAAAGAGCAGCCTGAGGTCGTTGTGATCAGGGGGGGGGGACCCGAATTTGGGCGACTGACTCTGTTAGATTGGCCTGGTAGGCTGCAGGGGGCTCTCCATTAATTCCGGTACCACCCTCCACAAAACACCCTGGAGCGCCCCACCCCTGTCAATCTATTTCTTCTAGAGTTATGTTATTATAACTTATAGAGCGCACGATTACCTTACGGTGTCCTGGCGCTAAGCATTGATAACCTGCGCTAACAAGAAACTAAAACTGAGAGAAGAACCATGTTTTGAGACTTTTCCTAAAGAAACTGAAATCCGAGGAGTTTCTTAGCACAAAAGGGAGTTTGTTCCAGATTTTAGACGCACTGTAAACCAAACTTCTACCTCCCCAGTTAACTTTTTTAAAGCAAGGTGTTTTCACTAGCTTCGACCCAGTAGATCTAAGAGTTCTACAGGGAATGTACCAGAAGAACTTATTCTTTAGAAACACAGGACCTGTCCCATTCAAAGCTCTAAACACTATGCACAAGGCCTTAAAGCGAGCTCTCAAGTGGACAGGGAGCCAATGCAGCTTCTTAAGTTCGCCTTTGACTGACACAGTCCTGGGAGTCCGGGTCAACAGTCTGGCTGCAGCATTTTGAATAACCTGCAGCCTATTTTGATGTTGTACTTGCATATTAACATAAAGACTGTTACAGTAGTCAAGGCGTGATAATATAAGTGCAGTCACCACCGTTCTGAGACACCCCTCAGATAGATATGACCTGATTTTTCTGATCATTCTAAGTACCATAGAACATCCAGACGTCACCTTGTTCACCTGGTCGCCCATGTTGAGTTTGTCATCTACCACCACACCCAGATTTTTAGCTTTCCTGCTTGGTGTAGGGCAGAGACCAAGCATGTCAGGCCACCAGTCAGGTGTCCACATCAGAGGATTATTGCCGAATCTCAGAACCTCTGTTTTAGCTGAATTTAGCTTAAGACAATTTGCCGACATCCACCTAGAAATGGATCCCATGCAATCTGAGAAACGTGCGCCTGTTTCCTTTTCAGCTCCCTCCGTCACAGACAACACAATTTGTGTGTCGTCTGCGTAGGAGGTGAGCTGAAACCCAAACGATCTAATAATACCAGCCAGGGGTGCCACATAGATATTAAAAAGTGTAGGGCTAAGAGATAAGCCCTGCGGCACCCCACATGGCAAGGAAAAAGGTTCAGAAATATCGCCATTTAGTTCAACTATTTGTGATCTATCCTTAAGAAAGGAGTAGAGCAAATTCCATGCTCGTCCTCCTATCCCGATCTCTGATAACCGATTGAGCAATACCTTGTGGTGAACGGTATCAAAGGCCGCAGATAGGTCTAATAGGATCAGCATCGCGTTCCCTCCCTTGTCCATCACCTCTCTGATCTCCTCGGTGGACTTGCGAAGCGCCAGCTCAGTACTGTGATGGGCTCTAAAGCCATATTGAGAGTGATCCAACGAGTTATTTGCCTGAAGAAAATCACTAAATTGTCTATTAATAGCTTTTTCTAGCATTTTGGCTGGTAGGGGAAGTCTGGAGATAGGACGGTAGTTAGTTGGATCCTTAGGGTCCAAAGACTGTTTTTTTTAATAGAGGAAGCACTGAGGCTTTTTTCCAAGAGCTAGGAAAGGTTCCCAGAAGAAATATGTCATTAAACAGAGGTGTCAGAGCCCTACAGGTAATATCTGCAATCTGCGCAATAATCCATGTAGGACAAGGATCACTAGGGGCACCTGATTTTATATTATTCAGAAGTTTCACAGTGTCCTCTATATCCAAAGGAAAAAAATGATCCAAAGTGCTAACCGGCGGAAGAGAAATTTTAGTTGTGAGATTATTTTGATTGTTATCAATCAATTCGGACAGGGAAAAAAAACTTGTTTCCACTTTTGACTGGAAGAATGCCGCAACAGTATTACAGAAGTCAGGGGCAACAGGATCATTTGGCGTCCTGGGGTTTGACAGTTTAATAACTGTTTTAAACAGCTCCTTCGTGTCAGATTTAGCTTTCGTAATTTGTAACGAAAAGTATTCTTTCTTTGCTAACATGAGGGAATGTTTGTAATTAGAAATCGTTAGTTTAAATTCTATTTTATCCGCCGTGGCATAATTCTTCCGCCATAGTCTTTCGACCTGTTTACATAGTAATTTCTTTTCCCTAAGCTCTCCTGAATACCAAGGAGCAGTGGGTGTGGCCCTTTTCGGTATCCATGTTTTGGGAGGTGCTAATTTGAGACACACATCACTTATCCAGCTGTTGTACAAACATGATACTGTTTCGGGGTCATGTGAAGCTGTGTACATTGAATCAATAAGGGAGGATTCCAGATGTTTGACATCTATTTTACCCCAGGCCCTGGTCGTGATCTCCTTCTTTTGTTTGGAGTCAATATGACCTCTCCTAGCACACTTAAGTTCGAAAGTAACTAAGAAGTGGTCAGACCAGATAATCGGGAGGACGGAGATATTGCCTAAATCACAATTATTAGAAAATATCCCATCTAGGGTATGTCCTTTCGTATGAGTAGGGGAGGAGACCAATTGTTCAAGGCCTCCTAGAGCCATAATATTATTAAGTCTGGCTGTATCCGGGTCTTCCGATTTTTTCAAATGAAAATTGAAGTCTCCAAGCACAACAAATGTTTGTTGGCTCAATCCTTCTTCTAAAATCATACTCAACGAGTTCAAAAAATCATTCTTCCCTCCAGGAGGACGATAAATTAAAATCCCATTAAAAGGCTTATAGAGAGCTGAAAAAATCTTAAAAGACAGAGCCTCACATCCTTGATCGTAAACAGGTAGGAAATGTTGTGTTCTGTGGGTCATCTGCCTCTCACCCTCAGTCTGCCAAACCATGTAGTATGGACTTATGCTGCTGGTTCACACAGACTCGACTGGACTCCATTAGGTGGTTGTGAGCTTGTCTTCCCAGACTAAACATGTTTATACACACATATTCACCCATCACATAAAAAAACTCACACATATTCACGACCACTCACACACAATTTGATTCATATCATTAGCTTGCACATTTACCTCATGTTAATAGCCAGAAAACCTGAACTTGAACTGGCCCTTCTGAACCTATGGTGGACACTCAAAAGTCAGAAAAAGCGATATTCATGCACACAATAAAAGGCATGCAAACATGAGACGAGGTTGCAGATTACAAATCTGATGATGAAGTTAATTTTTTAATGGGCAACTAAACTAAAGACATTCAACCCTGAGCTTAAGGGCAGAGGAATGTAATTAATTTTTGGTAGGTGGTTATCATTGATGTTTGTAGAGTACTCGCTGCCCAAAGGGGGCCTTTTAGTATTTTCAAATCTTTTTATACTACTAAGGATTAAACCCACAACTGTAGAATCAGTTTTTCCTCAAAACCTCAAGTCTGTCGAAATGACTCCATCCCAAAGTTCTGTTAGAGAAATATGTAGTGGATTCCCAGTTTTCTTGCTTTAGCGCACTCTGCCCCTCGAAAAGTCAATGGAACAATTGGAGCATGCACATCACTTAACCAGTTTAATACTGCAGTTGGGACGAGTATGTGGGCTGTCTGCCTGCCCTACAATGGACTGCCCAGCTGAATGATAAACCCCCAATATATGGTAGCAGCAGCGTCGGATTGGGATCATAATTCGGCCTGGGCACCAACGAAAAAGTCACCCACATTCCCGGATCACGCCTGTTCCTGAAACAGCAAATCTCACTGGGCTCATTTTTAGATAGTTTTTTGATAAATTATGTATTTTAAAGCTCATAGATCCAGAAATATCGGTGAAAACTAGCAGCACTACATTTTGGCCAGACGGGCGAGATGAAATAGAGTGGCTGCAACTCCTGATCTGGCTAAGTTTGATACTGGCCGTTTTTTTTTTACTGGCATTACCAGTATTCGAATGTCCTTGCTGGTATAAAAATGAAGAAAATCACCTAAAGCTGGTACTTTCTCCTCTGATCGATATACACTTTAAAGTTTACACAGTAAACATAAGATGAAAGCAGTTTAAAATGTGGTGTATAGCTGCTTTAATGACCCGTGACTGGTAGTTGAAACTAAAAAAGGAAGAAAAGCCATGTTGAAGAAATACAAACTTTTGTATCATTGTATAAATAATCTGCTTTCATTATTATGTTGCAGCCTTTGCAGACTCTGAAACCATGAGCAAACAGAAGATTCTTTTTTTATTGTACTTTTATTTATGTAAGGTGAACTAGGCACAAGGGCAGAGATTACATGAGCACCAGTTACATTACAGAAAATCAAATACATTTTTATTTTAGACATTGGACAATTAAGTCATTTGCCCAGAATCACAGGATGTTGAGCTGAAGCTGGGACTCAAACCTATTTCTTTAGTTCCTTATTCAGCTATGCAAACATAAACCCCCCACCAAGGCCTGAAAGACACTGGAGCAAAGGTGCTAACAACAGGCCCCCAGCGAGGCCAAATGACTTACTATTGCTTCAGGGCGCTAGCCTGGATGGGGAGCAGTGAAGAAAAGCAGAGAGCCCCTTAGGCACCAACCCATCTGTCCGACTACCCAATCCAATGCTGGGTAGCGTGTAATACACTGCCCCCAAACCTCCCTGCAGACTGGTGCTGAGAGGTGCATTCATCTCTGGAGTCACGCTCTAAGTAAATTAGATTGTGGGGTAGCGGATAGGTTCAGAGTCCCACACCTACAGTGTGATTGACTGGGCAGGGTCTGATTGGACCCTTCACTTTCATTCACAGAGGGCCGCAGGGCATCCACAACCCTGAACAGCCCTTAAGTGATGCAAATGAGCCGCTGCGGGATGCTCAGCAGCGGCTCCATTCAAAGGTGTACACTGCTCCTCCCTCCAATCTGCCTTCTCTTTTTCAGCAGCAGTTGAGCAGAGCACTTTCTACACAGCTGCACAGTCCCCAGTGCCATCGAGCCTGCCCTGCCTGACTTTCCCCTAAGAGTACTGGTACTCTCCTTGGCCAAGGAAAAGTTCCGGTACTCAAAGGGAGAAAATAAAAAAGTGGCGGTACTCCGTACTGGTGAGTACCGGCCCATTTAAAGCACTGCCCCCGACGACAGGTGCCCGTGGTAAAGAGTAGAATGCGGGTGATGGACACAGATGGGGGAGGGGGAATGTTTGTGATAAAGTGTGCTTAGTGGGGGGGGCAGGGCATCTCGGAGTGGACAGAGGCTGTCTGTGGTAGGCAGGGAGAGCGCCCCCACAGGCAGAAGGTGTGTCCGCGGTAGACAGGGTGAACTATCCGGGAAAGTAGACACGCCCTATCCGTGATAGAGAGAAGAGTGTTCATGACAGAGCGTGTGTCCGCAAAAGACAGGGAGAGTACACCGAACAGGCATGGAGCTCCTCCATGACAGGGAAAGCGTCCCTGGTGGTGAGGGAGCATTCAGGGACTGATGGGGATCATGTCCAGGGCAAAGTGTGTCAGTGGTAGACAGTGAGTGTCTGTGGTAAAAAGGGAGGGAGAGGGTCCTTGGTGGTGAGTGTGTTAGTAGTATGGAGGGGGTAAGAGGGTCCATGGTGAAGAGAGTGTTCGATGTATGGATGAGGTGGGGTGGGGGAGTCTGTGGTGAAGCGTGTGTCCATGGAAGAGAGTCCTGGCAGGCAGGGTACTCCAAGAAGAGAATAGAGTGCCCTTAGAAGGGTGTATAGCCAGGAAGGGAGCCCTCTCGGGTCACATTGAGACAGTGTGGTAAATATTTCATTACCGGTACTATTTTTTATGCGGTAAAGTCTATGAGGAATAACTCAGTAAATATAAGAGGCAGAATCCGTGGTATTAGAGGTTTAAAAAGGCTTTATTCCTATACAAAGGAATGTAATTCGAATTACAGGCTTCTGTTCCATCACCACGAAAGTTCAGGAAGGAAGGGCATACATTATTGACAGGTAATCATTTTTATAAGAATTACATTATAGTGTAACAGATGCAGGAGGCGTAACAGCTGATAAGAGAGATAAAATATGCATACGTAACCAAAGAAGGCGTAAACATGGGTGTAACTAAAATACGTCATTAAACATGATGTCACAAATGGGTGGATCCATAAGAGAATCCTGCAATGTCAGCAGAAATATTTGGCAGAGATGCGTGCGCAGCCGCATGACGTGTGATTGACGTGCAACTAGAGGGTGAAGGGGACTTGACATTTAGCTCTACATGTGGAGACAGAAGTCTGGGGTTCATGTCAACCTAATCCCAAATCATATCTAATATCCTATGTTTAAAGAACTGTGTTATCCAAAAGGAAAGGTCTCTTCGGACGGAATCTATTCTATACTGACTGTTAGTGCGTGTACGGGCGTCTAAGTGTCTACATGAGATGCGAGGGGGCAAGAATCTTCCATGGTAACGGGGCTATGAATTACTTGCACGAGGACAGTGAGGCCTGGCCCCTTGCACGGTAGCTGGAGGAATGTTTACCTAAACTACTAGACAGGAATGCATCGGATGAGGAGCGAAGCAGATAATCTTGAAGGTGAAATACAGTTTTTGGCAGGCAACTGGCTGGATCAGGCACCGTTAGCCGCGCAGGGAGTAGGACAAAGTTCATGGATACAGATGCAGGCTCAGACTGGAGCTTTCAGAGGCAGAAGGCAGGAAAAGGCTTGATGACAGAATTCAGGGCCTACTCGCCTGGATCTGTAAAATGTGGAGAGTGAACCACATAAAGTCGGTGGCCTTTCATACTTAGGAATGGAGTATCTGACCCATTCATGGCGGATCTGAAAGAGGACATGTTGACGGTGGACGCACATGTATTTGCGTCTTCAAAACTGGAACTGGAGGGAACATACATGTACTTATGGCATGCACATGGAGCCGTTGGGGTCTACGATAGGGGACATAACTGATCACAAAATTCATATTTCCTCATTCCCTCCTTGTCCCCTACGGACCCTCAGGAGATATCGATCTTCATCAATCCATCGATCTGTTCATATAGCATCATTTGTTCTTCTTTCTTCTTCCGGGATCTTGAATGAAAACTTGGAGGTGGGATACACGATGTGGCACACAGACCACAAATCGCTGGCCCACATTGTAGACATAAGCAGCAACTGAATAGTATGAGAAAGCCAATACCTAGGAAGGATAGTATTCTCCATCCCCAGGCTGACAACACGCCCCAGAACCAACCGGACCAAGTCCAGGTGCCTGGACTCTGGTGTATCTGGCTTATAATCTTATGAAGGCGGGTTATGGCTTTATATACTGACGGCGAATTTTCTGGTATGAAAATGCAGCAACTTGATCCGATGACCCTACAAGCTCCGCCCCTATCGGACAAGATGACGTCAAGGACAAGACGATTTTGAAGTACAACAATCCGCATAGCAGACTGCTCTTCTGTTAAATTGCCTAAGGCGGAAATAGTTTCGTTCACTACTGCTTCAAGGGTTCTGGTTAATCTACGTATCAGCTTACTATTAGTGACTGTACCTATATATGGAAAGAAACCTTTATTGAAATCTGTGTATTTTTCCCATGCTGTTTCAGTGTAATCGACAATTGGGAGATCTCTCTGTTGTCTATTGTGTACTAAATGGGTATTTCTGTGATAATCAGGCGGTGCTAGGAAAACAGGTGGCAGAAGGAATGCTATGTAACAGGTACCATCCCAATCTAGAGGTAGACATATATATGCGGTCTGGCCACATATGAAGTAGGAATGATGGGAAGCTCTAAATGTAGACTTGCCTTGATCACTGAATTTTATTACAGTGGTGCATTTACTATGGCCCATATGTATGGAACCATTCTTTCTTATACATAATTCCCCTTTTACTGGGAATACTGACATGGCGGGCAAGATTGGTGTAGCTTCAGATTCAACGTTCAGGATCATGAGGTTAAGTGTAAAATTACCTAATCCATATACTTCATTTTCTAGATCAGTTCCTGTTCTTTTGGGAAGTCCCTCCTTGTTAGGGTAGCAGACTTTAAGCAAAACTAGGTTCAGGTTTCCCCACACCCAGTTGTCTTGGTAAACTACGGAATTAGAATCTAAGGAATTAATCAAACTAAACCATGCTCCACAGGAGCCATTGTGTGTGAACGGATATGGAAAGAGGGGCAAAACTCCCTTATAGTTTTGATAGGGAGGGAGTCGGCCACATATCCAACAATTTGTGGCATTGCTGGTCTGATGGGAATGATGTAACATACTAATGAATGTGTTGTTGCGCAGCGCAAATCTATAGGACAACTCATGCGGAGGTAATTCGCTAAAAGAATGTTCTGCAGTTATATTGTAAGCACGTTTAGAAATAGGATAATACATATGCAATAGTACGCTGAAAACGATGATCAAAAGACTTAGAAAAAACAAAATTAATAATGTTACTGTGCAGTGACTACGAAGTGATTTACAATATGCATGTTTTTTTCAGCTGCACCTGTTGATTTCTTTCTCTATTCCGGTCTAGAGGATACATGTCAGAGACAAATTCAACCGATTCACCTTGGAGAGGACTTAAACAATCAAATTGTCTGACTTGCTAGACCTCAATTTTAGTTTGTACAGTTCTGGTTTTGTTTTCTCAACCAAGGGGAGCTTTGAGTCTGTCTGTGAGGGAATACAAGGTGGAGTATTCACGCTGGATGGTAGTCCATAAAATTTCTTGATATGACTCGAGTGCAACCACCCTTTGCGACCCTCAATCTTCACGGCAGTCCTTGTAGTCAGTAGAACCAACTTAGGCGACTTCCACCTAGGATCCAGTTGGGTCTTCCGGTCGAAATTCCTGACCAAAACCAGGTCACCAGGAACTACGTCATGGGGCTTCACCTCAGTATTATCGGGAAAAGCTGCGGCTACCTGTGAACGACAAGATTGTAGTGCAGACATCAAGGAAGCCAGGTAATCTGTCAGCATATTACAGTCAACATCAGTTATTTTGCGAGGTATAGGCGTCCCCCACATATTTGGTGGTCTACCGAAGATCACCTCATATGGGGATAGCCCTGTTCGAGAATGTGCTATCATTCTCATGTAAAAGAGCGCAACTGGTAAGGCTACTATCCAGTCGACACCTTTTTCCCTACATATTTTGGACAATCTAATTTTCAGAGTTTGATTATGGCGTTCCACGAGACCTGCGGCCTCGGGATGCCGGACACAGTGGAATTTCCATTGGTAGCCTAACAAAAGGGAAACGTGTTTCATTAATTCGGAGGAGAACGGCTGGCCGTTATCTGAGTAGACAACACGTGGTAAACCGTACCGTGGGAAGAATTCTCGAACTAACTGTTTGGCAGTAGTCGGAGCAGTGTAATCTGAAACCGGGTATGCTTCTGTCCAACGGGAAAGAGCACAGACAACTACGAGAACATATTTGAATCCTCGACATCGTTCCATCTGGATATAATCCATCTGGAGGACTTCAAAAGCATGATCGGGAAGTTGAAATCCACCCTGCTCTACGGGGATGCTTTTACCTGGATTAAACTGACAACATATCATACAGGTACGAACTTTCTGTTTAGCTGCTGCTCGCAAGTGTTTGTTGAACCAAATGTGTTGAATGCTGTCTAGCATAGCTTTTTCTCCTAGGTGCGCTGGACTATGTATTGTGTTAATGATGACTTGAACCATAGAGTCGGGAAGAAACCATATAGATTTTTCCTTCGTCATCCATCCTTGATCCGTTTGGATCCCTCCTAATTCCGTCCATTTCTTTATTTCTTCTGGTGTAGCATGTGTCTGTATGTCAATTACATCAAGGGCGGGATCCTTAACTGTCATGCAATGTGTTGGTGTCGGAACTATTGTCTTTGTCATGTCAGTTGTGAGAGTCTGATTCTGAGCAGTCTGTTTAGCTGTTCTGTCAGCTAGGTCATTACCCTGAGAAATGATATCGGTAACTTTTGTATGGGCTTTGCATTTCATAATCGATATTGCAGTAGGTAGATGAATCGCGTCTAATAGGGCTTGAATGAGGGGTCCGTGTTGGATGTGGGCACCGTGAGAAGTTAAATAACCTCTCTCTCGCCATAGTACGCCGAAGTCATGGACGACTCCGAATGCATAACGTGAATCTGTGTATATGTTGACTTTCTTATTCTTGGCTTGAATACAGGCTTGTGTCAGAGCGATGAGCTCTGCTGCTTGAGCTGACAAAATGTTAATACAATTTGTTTCAATGACTTCAGTGTCTGTTGTGACTGCGTAAGCGGCCACTAACTCTCCTGTACTTTTTCTCATACATGACCCATCTACATACAATGTCAAATCTGGATCTGACAAAGGGATATCTGTCAAGTCTTGTCTGGGTTTCGTCGTGATAGTAATGACTTCGACACAATCATGTGCCAATGGATCTGTTCCGCCTACTGGTAACAGTGTGGCAGGGTTTAATGTATTACAACGTCTGATTTCTATGTGTGGCTGAAATAATGTTAGTTCGTAACCAGTGAGTCTCGCTATAGTCAAGTGTTGTGTTTGTGTGCGGTTCAAGAGAACCTCTACTGCGTGTGGTACTTGTACTGTCAATTGGTGTCCTAACACTATGGCATCGCTTTGTCTGATTGCTAAAGCTGTTGCTGCCACTGATTTCAGGCACGCAGGAAGAGCCTGAGCTACTGGATCCAATGTACTAGAAAAATAAGTACATGGTTTGTGTGATCCTGCTTGTTCCTGAGTGAGTACTGACAGGGCAGTACCTTCGCGTTCTGTAACAAAGAGTGTAAACTGTTTACTGTAACATGGTGTTGCTAAAACAGGTGCTTGGCATAAAGCTTTCTTTAAGCTTTCAAAGACGTGTGTGTGTTGTTGAGTCCAAGGGAGGACAGTCGATATGGCTGCCTCCTGTGTTGTTAACTGGATGAGTGGTTTTGCTAGAAATGCATATTGAGGGATCCACTGCCTACAGTATGAAGTGAGGCCTATAAAAGCCCGCACCTCCTTTTGTGTCTTGGGTGGTGGCATGTTAGCGATTAACTGGATGCGGTCGGGTGTAAGCTGTCTTCCCTCCTTGGACAGCGAGTGCCCAAGGTAAACAACTCGCTGGACACAGAATTGCAGCTTAGAAGGGGACACCTTGTGCCCCTTGTCGGCCAGAAATTGTAAAACCGTCAGTGACGCATTTTCACATTCATGTTCGCTTCGGGCGGTGATCAGCAGATCATCGACATATTGAAGCAAGGCAGTGTTAACTGGCATGTGGATACTGTCAAGTTCTCGTTTCAGTGCTTGGCTATAGATGCTGGGGCTTTCTGTAAATCCTTGAGGTGCGCGTGTGAATTTAAAACTTCGTCCATTTAAACTGAATCCGAACAGATATTGACTTTCCGGATCTATTGGGACGCTAAAGAAAGCATTCTTGAGATCAATTACAGTGAAGAACGTTGCTTCTGAGTAAATAGCTGTTAATAATGAAGAGATATCTGGGACCACAGGGTATTGTGGTACAATACATTTATTTAATTCGCGCAGATCAATAATTAATCGATATACTGGTGGTGCTTTTGGATCCGTTCTTTTAAGAATCGGAATTATCGGGGAATTACATACATTGGAGTCAGTTTCGACAACCACTCCTTGTGTAATGAGCTCGTCAATGATTTGCAGTAAAGCCACAACAGCATCGGGTGGTAACTTGTATTGTCGCATTCGTGGTAGTATTACTCCTGTTTTTAGTGTGACACGATATGGTGTAATATTCATGCAACCAACATCAGTGGGGCCTTGTGCCCATAAATGTGTAGGTAAATTCTGCAGTCGGTGATCCATGTCTCTGGACACGTAGTGACCTTTAAAGTCACGTAAAAATAGTCGTACTCCTTCCGGAGAACAACATATTATAGCTCCTAGAGCTTTCAATGTTTTTATACCTAACAAGTTTTCTGGACATGATTTAGTAAGCAATAAATCTGTAGTACGTGTCAATGGACCAATCGTAAGTGTAAGAGGTTGTGTTACGTCATTTATTATAGGTTTTCCTGAGAATCCAAGGGAAATATTTTGTGAGCCTGAGAGGGGTGCCCCTGGAACTTCACTGCGTCTTATAGTTGTTCTGCTTGCCCCTGTATCAATTAAGAACTTTCTGTCTTCCCCTAATAGTTCACTATGTACATAAGGTCCCTCTTGGTCTACAGGAACCTCAATAAGGGGTAAGCCAACTTCCCTCTCTAGGCTATCTCATGAGTATCGCTGATAATCGGGATAATCTGCTTGTGCATACTGATACATTTGTTGTGTTGTTGCTTGTGTTGCAGCAATAGGCTGCGCTTGTGGTGGTGCTACATTCTGTGGTGCAGCTCCTTGTTGCGGAGCTAGTTGTTGCGGAGCTAACCTAGGTTGTGCATGCTGAGGGATTAGTTGTTGATTCTGATCCTGTCTAGGTGGACGTGGTCTCTCCTGCGTTCTACCTGTAGCAATATTATGTTTCAGGTCTGGACAATCGTGTATATAATGACCTGGTTGTTTACAATAGTTGCATGTCCCTTTTGTAGGACCTGCGGAATCACCATTTTGATGACCATTAACTGGGACTGACTGAGCAACAAGCATTTTCATTTTTGTATCTTTCATACGTCTTTGTTCGTGTTCTTGTTCTTCTTTAATTCTATTGTGGTGATATTGTAACATCTGTAACATCTGTGATGGGGTATTACCTTGCCAGGTACTTTCAAATTTCAATACTCTATTTTTAACTTGCAGCAGAGAATTTTCAACTAATTTTGTCACAAACAGATGTGGATATGATTCACTACTGGCTTTTATGCCACTATTTATACCAAAACATTTTTCAAATCGGGAATAGAAATCACTAGTGTCTTCATCTGGTTTTTGTTTACAGGCTGAGATTGCACCCCAGTCTTCCTTTTTCGTAGTTAATAAACGTGGCAGTACCTGCACTAGTAGTCCTGCTAGTGCTGTAGTCTTTTCCCCAAGTCCTGCTCCTGCAGCTCGGGCCCTTTCTTCGTTTTCTAATGCTGTCCAATCTATCTTTTGGTCTCCCACCTCCCATTCCTTTTCTTTAAGTTTCTCATAAACACCGGTGGGTAATAGGACTTTTAATATCTTCATAATGTCGGGATAGGTATACTCTCCCATGAGTAACATGTCTTTTATTTCACGGTGGAAACCTGCTGGATCCTTGTCATGGCTGGGTACTACTTTCTTCATTTCTAATAATTCTAGTTTAGTTATAGGCGTGTACACAAACACGCGTGTAAAGTTATTACCGTCACCTCTGATTGGGTGTACTTCGCGTAACGGGTTCTGTCTATCTATGTGATACATTTTTCTTCCCATGATGGGAACTGGAACGTGTTCTGGGCATACGAAATTTAAATATTGGTTTCGGAATTCTAGAATCTCTTTAATCAAATCAGTACCTGACCCTCTCCATATATTTGTGAGTAGTTCTGTCAATATGTCAGGTAAGGGTCCTGGATCGGAGTGTTGACTTTTATATAACATAAGGAGGTGTTGAATCATGTATATACTAGCTAAACGCTGTTCGTATGGGTCAAGATTCAGAAACGTGTGTGCAAGTACATCATCATTGTAGTCGCTGGGACTGTCAGCCCATTGTACTGCTGACCTAGCTAATTCTTGTTCGTCCATGGAATCGAGCATATGGTACCCCCTTCGATCTCGGAGTAATTTATCAACGGCTTGGAATAGGTGTTCAGGGGATTTTGTATTTAACATAGGATTTGGAAAATGTCTATTATATCCTGGACGTATTGGACGTATCGGGTCGTTAAAGTCTCTAGTATTATTATGGGGTCTTCCTCTACCTACATAAGCTATTGTTTCGACTTGTTCTGATTCTTGCTCCTCCTCCTCTTCTGATTCTACTCTGTCTGTTTCTCGTCTTTCTTTATGTATTCGTTCTACTTCCTTGCGGATCTTTCGACTCATGGCGATTATACACGCCTGTCTATCATGTTTCTCTTCTGATATGTTCTGACCCCATTTGACAAGTCTTTGCATGGTATCGTGATCTGCCCCGGGCCTGTCTTGATTCCTAATTACACAATTTATGAAAAAACGTAGTAGTTGTCTTTGTACATCCACTTTCTGGTATTCCATAGCTTCGTTAATACTTTCTGGACCTCGCCCTGTTTGGACAAAGCGATATATTTCGTCTAGGTGTTCACCCATTCCTGGTATCGTCATTAAATATAATGTAGCTCGTCTTATACGTAGTGATGATATGAGCAATTTATCCTGTCTACCTGGTACTGGGTCGTATCTACAATCCACAAGTTGTTCTTTAAACATGTCGGATGTCGCTAATTGGGGTGTACGTTGGA
This sequence comes from Triturus cristatus, assembly GCF_964204655.1. Classification (NCBI taxonomy): domain Eukaryota; kingdom Metazoa; phylum Chordata; class Amphibia; order Caudata; family Salamandridae; genus Triturus; species Triturus cristatus. Next base: position 888,171,948 of record NC_140593.1, read on the forward strand.
GTGCTAAATCTCTAAGGGTCTGTTTATTTCGCGGCGGGGTGGCAAACATGTCTGTCGTACCTCCTGTAGCACCTTCTGAAGCGCTGGGCACGAAAGGATTCGTTGGACGTAGGATAGAGATTGTGGATGCGGGAGAAACTGTAGAAACGGACGGACCCGTGGGAACTTGTGTAGGAGTTTGTAGTTGCGGGGATACAGACGGATGCTCTTGGTGTTGAACACCATCGGCAAGCGGTATGTGCGGTATGGCATTAGCATACTCGGGAGCTACGTCATCTAAATAAGAGGAAAGGAAAACGTCCTTTGCTGTTTTGGGATGTGTTTTGGGATGTGCTTTTATCGGGAGTAATGGAGGAGTTAAGTCTTTTGGTATTTCCGGGGTAGCCTTAGGTAACCCTTCGGCCAGAAGAGGATACATACCATTCATAAGAGCGTTTCTTTGTCTATCTATTTGTTCTGTTTTTACTCGGGTACCTTCCTCAAGTAATAGATTTTCTCGGGTTTTATTTGAATTCTCTCTACCTTTCTCTCCCTGTCTGAGCGCTTTTTCTGTACGTCTATATGATTCTTTACGCCATAATTCAATGGCATCTTTCTGTGACTGTCTGGCTTTCTTTTTCCATAATTCTTCTTCTACTCTCATGATGCAATCTGCATCCCAGGTCCCTGCTGCGGGCCATCTCTGACTCTCTGGTAATTCTTTGGTGTAGTCCACCCATAAATCAAGAAATAATACGGCATCTAGACCATGCTTATGATACATAAAGTATCCTGGAGTGTCCCTAGGTGGAATGGGAACAGCTTCTTCGAGTACCCCTTTTCTAGTTTTGATCTGTCTTAGTTTCGAAAAGAGCGGCATTTTTAGATCTTATTATTAGAACACACTTAATACAGTAAACACAATAATGAACAGTCATTCATACCACAATGTATAGAACGTATTTAAACATTTAACATTTAACAGTTTTTTTTTAACGAACAATGATAACTAATAGAAAACTAGTTACTGACATAATACTGATACTAGGTAATACTTATTTATATGCAAGACATACTATATATACTGCTAAACAGTACAGATACACTGCTGAAACAGTGCAGACCGGATTTGTGTACCCAAACCCGTCTTGACCGGCACAGACTATGTGCACGTTAAATGCCTCCCCGGTAATGGTACTCACCGGGTAGCTCGGAACGGAAGGCCTCGGAACGGAACTGAAACTGGACCGGACTGGACTCGACTTGACTGGACTCGGAACTTCGGAACCTGGTGGGTCTCTGTATACCTCGGATCTTGCTCTCTCAGCTAGGCTCTGGTCGGGATACTTCGCACTTCTCACCGCCTCGTCTGGGTGTTGATCGCAGCCTCAGTCACCCCCGCTCGGCCGGAGGGAGATACAGGAAATCCTGCGGGTACGCGTAGTTGTCCGTTCAGCTGTGGCAGGAGACCGGCCTGCAACGCACCGCCGGCGCGTGAGATGAGAAAGTGTCCCTATTCGGGCGCCAATTTATGTGGTAAATATTTCATTACCGGTACTATTTTTTATGCGGTAAAGTCTATGAGGAATAACTCAGTAAATATAAGAGGCAGAATCCGTGGTATTAGAGGTTTAAAAAGGCTTTATTCCTATACAAAGGAATGTAATTCGAATTACAGGCTTCTGTTCCATCACCACGAAAGTTCAGGAAGGAAGGGCATACATTATTGACAGGTAATCATTTTTATAAGAATTACATTATAGTGTAACAGATGCAGGAGGCGTAACAGCTGATAAGAGAGATAAAATATGCATACGTAACCAAAGAAGGCGTAAACATGGGTGTAACTAAAATACGTCATTAAACATGATGTCACAAATGGGTGGATCCATAAGAGAATCCTGCAATGTCAGCAGAAATATTTGGCAGAGATGCGTGCGCAGCCGCATGACGTGTGATTGACGTGCAACTAGAGGGTGAAGGGGACTTGACATTTAGCTCTACATGTGGAGACAGAAGTCTGGGGTTCATGTCAACCTAATCCCAAATCATATCTAATATCCTATGTTTAAAGAACTGTGTTATCCAAAAGGAAAGGTCTCTTCGGACGGAATCTATTCTATACTGACTGTTAGTGCGTGTACGGGCGTCTAAGTGTCTACATGAGATGCGAGGGGGCAGGAATCTTCCATGGTAACAGGGCTATGAATTACTTGCACGAGGACAGTGAGGCCTGGCCCCTTGCACGGTAGCTGGAGGAATGTTTACCTAAACTACTAGACAGGAATGCATCGGATGAGGAGCGAAGCAGATAATCTTGAAGGTGAAATACAGTTTTTGGCAGGCAACTGGCTGGATCAGGCACCGTTAGCCGCGCAGGGAGTAGGACAAAGTTCATGGATACAGATGCAGGCTCAGACTGGAGCTTTCAGAGGCAGAAGGCAGGAAAAGGCTTGATGACAGAATTCAGGGCCTACTCGCCTGGATCTGTAAAATGTGGAGAGTGAACCACATAAAGTCGGTGGCCTTTCATACTTAGGAATGGAGTATCTGACCCATTCATGGCGGATCTGAAAGAGGACATGTTGACGGTGGACGCACATGTATTTGTGTCTTCAAAACTGGAACTGGAGGGAACATACATGTACTTATAGCATGCACATGGAGCCGTTGGGGTCTACGATAGGGGACATAACTGATCACAAAATTCATATTTCCTCAACAGCCCGGGTGGATCACGAGGGAGGGCCCGGGTATCTGATTGCTCCACGCTCGTGGGGGAAAGCCATGAGGCAGAGCGCCTGCACCTCGCTCGCGGAGGGCACGACGTAACCAAAAGTGACCCTGCCACAGGGCAAGTTGCCTCGATGAAGAATGCAAGGTACAGGGCAGGGGGTCACGCCCCCAGAAAAGAGAGCGTTTGGAACAAACGGGGCGCCCCCGGAGTGAGTCTAGGGCTCTCGCCCGCTCGAGCGCTGCAGGAAGGAGTCGTGACTCGCTACAATACAATGACACTTCATACGAGAGGGCTCCTTACGTGAAAGCTGTGTCCCATTCGTGCAGATAGTACCCTTTGTGTGCTTAAGGGCTCCCGTGCACAGCCGTCTACTCACTCACTCACTGTGCAGCTATAGCGCGTTGCGTACATAGTAACCGGATACATGTGCACTGCAGCTGCCACCCTGCGTGCTGCTGCTCGCTCCCAAGGCAAAACGCCCTGGGAGTGAACATTTCAAAAGAGCTGAGACATGCACCCACCTTTATCCATTTGCGTGCTTTCATTCTTGAAAGACAGACGCAAAAACCAATCCAATTGTGGGAGGAGTCAGACCCACACATAGTAGATACAAGAATCCTTGCAGAGCAGCGCATGCGCGCTGATAGGCTCGACCTAAAAACATTGCGGTGGAGCTGTTGCCTATACGGGATATGAATAGTTCCTATGTATCTTTTCACATCTTGATAAGTCCCACTGCCATAACACAGTTTTAGTATGACGGATGGGAGGGGTAGAGAAGTGTTGGGGAAGATGGGCTATATGCAGCCATGGAGAGCTTGATTCCATGTGGGCCAAAATGAAAAGACCTCTTAATGCAGGCCCGAAACAGGCCCAGCTCCCTAGCCAAGAACTACAGCCACAGCACTCCATACGCACATTAAGATGCCAAAGAATCAGACATTATTGCAGAAAGTCATCAGATATGCGTACCCCTTAGCTCGTATACCTCTCCCTCTGTTTACCGAGACTCTTCACATATCTAAGTCACCTGGGTCAATAATTAACCTTTGTCTTGTCCCGGCCCGGGCACGGAGAGCTGTCACCTTGAAACCGATTTCTGCTGTTTTAGGTGTATTTTATATTTTTGTGATACTGCGTTCGTGTACTTTACACAGAATATAATTGGAGATTTGAGCACGTCACCAAAAATATAACATTATTCAGTCATTCAATCGTGTGCATTTGAGGGGTTTAACAAATAGAAAGGCGGGCCGGCATCGGCCACGCCGAAGGTATGGCGGGCGTGTTGGCCCCGATGACCAGACAGGGGCGGGCCTGTCGCGTGCATTGTTGACGCGACCGGCGCGCCCCGCCACCAATTGGTCGAAGTCGAGGACGTGACCCGGAAGTAATTGAAAGTACTTCTGGGTTATGCACTCGGACTAACGCCAGGCCGGTTAGAACTGGCCTGGTGGGAATCTGGACAATAAAAGGCTGGGGAGCGGCGGACTCTGCCTCTTTGCTCGCCGCTCCCTCAGCGTGCCATTTAGTCACACCAGCCTCGCTAGGAGGCTGTATTTTAATTTCTGTTTTATTTTTCAGGGATTCCGGTGTTCTAGGAGTTCGATCGGGATGCGGCCTTGCTTTGAGGTTGGAAAGTGGGCTGGTGACGGCGAGACAGAGTCAAGCAGTTGATCATTGCCCTGGAATAGTTTTTTGGCTCGTTGGAGGCGATCTTCTGAGGGTCGCGGAATTGGGCAGCTGAGATCGGCGCGGCAAAGGGAGGCGCGCGGCAGGAACGGCATCTTCTGATCGGGAGTACCACACCAAGGCGGTATTGTAGGCGGGGCCGCCGCCTGTCCAGCGCTGACGAGAGCGGTTTCGCTGATTTATTCGGAAGCGCGGTGGTTTAAGTCCGGTATTATAGATTGTGGGAGCACTGCGTGCTGGGCATTGAGGGTAATGATTAACGCGCTGCGCAGTAAAAAGCGCGATGCTCACAGGCGTGTGGAGCGTTGTCCTAGCGCGAAGGGAAAAAATTCTTCGAGGGGTGCAGCCATTGAAAGTATAATTTTGGCGCGCAAAGGGAAAAATTTGCAGGGGGGCAGCCATTGAAAGTATATTTTGGCGTGCAGTCGCAGTGAAGAGTGCGAGCTCACGCCCTTTCCCAATACCCTTGTTTTTGTGGTATGGTTGTGTCTGCCACCTTTTAGTTGACGTGCTGTGCGTCTAATGATAGGCGTATTGGATCTGTTCCGAATTTAAGCTACTTGCAGAGCTGTTCATAGGATGAAGACTGGTTGCTCATTGATTGTTCTGCCCTGGTTTATAGGGTAACTGCCTTTTGTTTAGTTATGCTGGGATTAAATACAGGCATTTGTTATTTATAAATTTTAGTAATTGGGGACGTGACACCTATTTGCAAAACTGATTACGTGTTGGACATTTTAATGCATGCATGTTGTTGCTCAGCGCGGTGTTATGTAAGTATTCCACCGCAGTTGCCAATATACGGTATAATTGCCACAGGTGGCTGTAGTGGGGATGGGCTCCAATTTTGTTCATATCACATACGTGTTATCCTTTTGGACTTATGAAATGGGTAAAATTTAAAACCGATTTATTGAGCATAGCGGTGCACCTTGTTAGGGAGTCTGGGCACATCGTTCTCTAATCTGTTGGGACAATTTTAAAGTGCGTTGAAAACATTATCCCGTCCATATATTGGGGCCAGACACCCTGACTCGAGATGGGGGTCAGGCTGGCACGCACAGTACAGTGACTAATCGATGGGCCAAATATTACTCGGAGGCAGGGTCTGGGGGTTTAGCAGACTATTGCTTCCGCTGTAGGGCCCGGTGTTCGACCTCATAGCCTTTCATTGTTCCGAGGTCAATAAAACGCATACATTTTGCATAAATTGTAGGAAGAACACGACACAAGGTCTCTTTAATTTTGTTTGAAGCACAATATACATCGGAACACAGTTATCTGTTTCAAGCTATTCATGCTTACAGCGTGGGTGTTAGGAGACAAGCCTTTAAAAGGATAATGCTAATGATAAGGCGGTACAGCCTTCTTAGCGCAATCGGCAAGCGTGTCAGTCTCATAATCTGAAAGTCCTGAGTTCGATCCTCAGAGAGGGCATTGATTTCATCCTTTACAGGAAATCCATAATGTTGTGGCAGGTATCGTGTGGCATGTAGCGTTTTCCCACCCTCGCTGTGTGTAGGGAGAGTATGGGATTTACCAGATTCTTTGGTACAAATAATAACCCTACCGGCTAATACTCAGCTGTAAGAAGCTATCAAGTTAGAGCACTTTGCGCTTTGTTGCCTCCGTGATCGCCGCATTACCGGTGATAACTGTTAGGGCGGTCCATTGCTCATAAATACGCCTGATGCAGGTAAAGCATCGACTTCACATTGAGTTCGGAGCGAATAGACGCTTCAAGTCCGCAGTAGCCCAGCAGCGTTTTTTAGCAGGGCCACAACCCGATAGGCGGCTCCCTCACGGAGCAAGCTCGGTTTGGCGTGGGCTGGATGCCTCGAACGGAATTTTCAAGGCTATGCCCCTTTTGTATGGGTGCTTCATGGGAATCTAGTATAAACATGCTGCATGTGGTTGTTCTTCAAACAATCCGAATTCCCTATAAAATATACTTAACCCCATGTTTATGGTCTGTATGTGAAAAATGTATATATACACTTAGTGTCATATTTACAGACTGAATGTGTATGACTGGATCTGAAGACAATAAAAAGGTTACGCGGTGAGGCCCTCCTCCCCATGCACACAAGGGTGGGTTAGGAGTTTATTTTAATAAATGCACTGAAAGGGCACTCATGAGGTAACCCATCATGTGTGGATTCTGCCTTGATTGGGACCAAGCGTTAGGAAATCGTGTGTGTTTAGATGCATTTACGTTTAAACAGGATTTGGCAATGCCAATAGCACCGGCTTGGCAAGGAATGTGCATTTCGTGCCACGGCTTCAGCATTCCTTAAGTAACCATGAATGCGCTATTGCCCTCCACTCTATACCCCGTACCTTCCTTAAGTAACCATGAATGCGCTATTATATTCGACTGTATACTTCCATTCTTTAAGTAGTGGGACACTCTCACACGTGGAGTACACCTTCAGGGGGGCCAGGTGCATGGTATGCTGTTAAATATAAGGCGGTTCTGTAATGAAATTAATGGATTGCATCCCCTCTAGTCGGACACAGGGGGTTAGCCATGGGCATTTCACTTTGTTTGCAACATTTCTCATAAGGGTCCAAGATGGGAGATGGTACTTGTCCATCCCTTTCAAAGGCTTCATTTATCGGGGCGTATCAATGACATTCGTACAGCTGATGCTAGGGAAATCAATTAAACTTTTGCGGTAATATATGAAGAGGTCCCCATGTATACAACTGGGGCTATGCTAGGCACCCTCACTGTAAGCCTAAGTTCAATGATGCTATGCTAAGCGCTCTCAGTTGAAAGTCTGATAGTAATGCACCTAGTGCAATGCTAGACACACTCATTGAATGTCTGATTTCAATGATCTTTATGTAATTCAACTGATGCTCTGCTAGGCTCTCACAATAAAATGTTAGGGCACAGACCATTCACGGTTAAATTGAGTTTGGATCGGTTCCCAAGAAACACAAGCTATATATTCAGCTAATTACCGGTTACTTTTATGGTTGCTCCACAAATTACATATTTGGTGGCATTACTTACTGAGGGAGTTACGCTTAGCAGGTTACAGCATTTGATTACAAGGTTTCGAGGTCAGTCCTGGGAGGCACTGGCCTCGGTGAGGTCACTCAAGTACATTGTCAACACTTATGATGTCAAAGCAGTACATCCCAGGCCAGGTTGTCACACCTTCAAGAGTACCTCTGCACGGGTGTGCGGTTGCACATATGGATTAGGGGTCTGGGTCAAAAGCATCTAGGCACCCATTACAGATACACGTATGTTTTAGAAGTGCGTTGTCACGCAGTGCTATAACACCAGTCTCCTTAAACACTTATGGGTAGCATGCCGGTGGTTTGTTACGCGGTATCTTGAGGGGGGAATGACTGGGTACGCCTGGGTAGAAGGGGGGCTGGGTGCAACACTAATCACTGAAGTGGGTGGGTCGACATTTCTGTGCCCTGGGTACACCCTGGCACAGAGACTCCAGAGATTCCAATGGGGGGGGAGCGAGACTGTGAGGGTAGTGAGCCACTCGGGAAAAATAACTAGTAACAAACAAACAAACTAGGGCTTTACACCTGCAGACTATAGCCCATGGGTGCAGATGGGGGGAGTCATGCTTCTTAAAAAGACGGTGTCCATTTGTCCAAATTAGGGAAGGGGCATGACCTTTCAGTGAGCTTTTTGGGGGGGTCCTGATAGTCGGGTAACTATGCAGGCCTGTGGCGGTAAGGTCATGGTTGGTGAGCAGTAAATTGAAGGTCTTTAGAGGGCGGCGCCATTCTTGAATGGGGTCGCCCAAGGTGGAGGGACAAGTGGTCTCTCCTAGAACTCCTGGGGCAGTTACAGCCGGTTAGCTGGATGGGTGCGGGGGAGGGGGAGTTACGCTTTCCAGTAGGCTGCTTGGCCGCCCCGCACATGCACAATGGTGCAAATAAATGGAGCATAACTGCAAGAGCCCTATTATGGAGATAATCTACAGGGCGTACGGGGGTGACCTGGGGGGAAGTACTCTCACGGGGAATGGGCCCTCTGCGCATGTGCACTCTGGTTGGAGGGCGGGCATAAGGGCGTACGGGGGCAACCTGGGGGGGAGTACCCCTCACGGTGAACGGGCCCCCTGCGCATGCGCACTCCGGTTGGAGTGCGAGCATAATTTGATAAGGATCTGGCGCCAGTTATTGATCTTGCCGTAGGCTCACAATAGGAATACGCAGAATAATAAAATGTTGTTATTTTGATTACTGATTATGGTATGTTAGATTCGGATAGGAATATTTTGTGTTAGAGATATGTTAAGGTTAACCATCTGACATCTGCACCTATCAATGTAATCAATGTAATGTAATTGTTTTCTGCGTATTGTGTAAATATTGTATATTAATTTTTGTTTAAAAAAGTTTATGTAAATAAATACGGCTGGGGGTTTACGACCCCCTAATCCAAAAATTCTTCTCATGTTATCTTGATATTGACAGGGGAAGAGGGGGTCTAGGTAGTACCTGTCCATATTCTGAAAGGCTGCCACCTACAGGTGAGATGGGCAGGTTTATACTGATCAAGAAATTCTATCGTACTGTGCTTTCCATAAAGGGGCTAAGTAACGTAAGTTTTTGGGCTCTACACCCGCAAAGTCTGCACAGTGCTAAAAAATGCAAACATTCAGAAACCTGAATCACAATAAATTACAGGAAGAAGCGACGAGCACAGGGGATGCAGTGAGGAATGTGCAAATAATGGCAAAGGTCTGCTGTCCCTCACAGGCTTCCCTCCATCCCTGCATTCAGAAACATTCAAAGAGAATCGTGCCTCATTAATATTCATGACAAACAGTGTGCGCGAATCATTTAAAATGTATAATTTGCAATCTTATGGATACGTTCATCCATCTTATTACAAACATATCCCCTGATAGCATACCAGATCGTCTGCAACAACAGAGCTGTTGCCCAAGATTAGTACATCCTGCTCTAAAAGGCTACCCAAGCGGAAGTTCTATTATAGTTTCAAAACTGGTAATAAATGGCGGTAATGCTGCAATGTCGCATTGGTGGTGATGGGAGGGAACAAATAGCCATCACCACGAGGAAGAACATGTATTATTTAGAAATGGAAAGTTGAGATCCAAGAGTGCCTTCTATTAAAATACATTTTTCATTTCCACATTAACGAACAGCTTGAACAAAAGGTTAATTGCTCATTCTTGTTATTCTTTTTACACTGTTGCAAAATATTATTTGGAATCACAGGAAACATGTTCTTACCAGGGAGAGGGAATGAAAGACTTGACATAGGAGGGCGTATTCAATTTTACAAACTTCTAAAATATGAATATGCACTTGTAAAGTGATTCAATCATGCTTAATTTCACCCCAGTGTGGGGATTAGTGGGCACTGACAATTTGTGCAAATCCTCAAAACTGTGAGTAGATTAGTATTCACGAATTTGTAACAAGTTCATTCTCACCCTGAAACAGATGGGGAGGTAATCTCTGTTGGGGTAGAATTAAAACGATTTGTTTTAGGGTGGAAGAAGAAGGGAACACCTCCTAACTTGACGTTTTTTGTGTCCTTAGCAGAGAATAAAAGTTTCTATACGGAAAGAGAGACAAAATAAGGTGCATGGTCAATACTGAGAATGCACTTTCTCATGCGCAATTGCACACAGTGTACAATTATTCTATGGAACTGCCTTGGCCTGGACGTATTTGGGAATTAATGTTTTCCAAGAGTATTGCTGGAAACCAAAGACTTGTGCAGGTTTTCAGAAGTATGCTTTGAAATCTTTGTAAATTCTAAAAACGAATAAATATGCAATCAAATTAAGAATTAACCAAATATTCCTTGTGCTCGAATCGAGCTCGGTAGGTATCCTTCTGGAACATCACATCCCACTAGGGCATCTTTAATTATAATCATGCCTCAAATCATACTGTTGAGAGAAAAAATAAGTTGATTGCTTTGCAGGTAGAAGATATATGGAAATCAAAAGTTGTGATAAAGAAGGTGCATGCTGGGACTGACAGAAGAGAGAGAAAGATGATAAGGATGAATTAGAAAACTATTGTATGTCTTTAGAGAAATCTTCAAGAAGTGTATGAAATGAAAATAGAAATCCTACCCTGCTCTCATTATGAATAGAATTGGAGAGAGTCTGACGATACCTGAAAAAAGTAGCTGTTCCACCTGTGATGGACGGTAGAGCTGAAGTTTGGATTCATGAGAATAGAAGATATCACTGACAATACAATCCTATTAATATAACTAAAAGATGCGCATACGCAAAATAAAAAACATAAAGCTAAATAGAAACATTAAGAAAGAAAATTAACAAAAAAATTGAAGAAGCTGTACCATCGTTTCATAACTTACAAATGAAAGAAGTACCAAAACGGATAAAATAACAAGAGCACCTAGGCTCAGATGGGCTGAGAGAGGCAAAACATGGATGCTGAGACTTTGGATGCTTGACTGAATACCCAAATGACCTAAAATGGGGATGTAATATTCGTGATGGTCCAGCTCTTTATGTTTCCACCCCTTACCTATTCCCCATTGTATTGTAGAATATCAAGAACAAAAATACCAAATTACTTCAATATTTTGTCATAAATATTGTCTCCAAAATCAACGAGTTTACATACTTTGTACATAGACTAGCAAAACATTGTGTCAAAAATATTGTGGAACAGAATATCATCCAAAATGGTAAGAACATCGAAATGTTAACAATCGAGCATTATAAGTGATTTATTGAAAATATTAAACCACAAAATAATAATCTAAGTAAAAATGAATAATCTGAATAAGTAATGTAAATCAAATGTACAAATATAGGAATATATTGTTTAAAATATAAAACCACTAATGAGATAGTTTTAGTATACTTTAAATGAAAAATATTAACAATAACTTAGAAGTACAATCTAACAAACATATGTATATAGCCAAAACATTTCCGTAACCCAATTTAAAAAATAAAATGAATCTAAAATTATTCCAAATAATACTGTGAACAAATTCATAAATAAATATATCAAATTTAACAAACATAAAAAACAATTGTTGAACAATATTAACACATTAATAATATTAACAATAACTTACAAATTAAAATTAATTAACATTGCAACAGAAACATACATGATAATAAGATAAAGAAATAAAATTAATTTGAAGAAAAACTAACATTTAAATTAAAAAACTATCTTTTTTTAAAGTTTTAAACTTTAAAGGAGTCATACTAACTCATCTGCCTACAATTCTCAAAAATTCGTAAAAATGTTGGACTTTATAGAGGCTAGATTTACTATTCCCTCTCCAATGCAAGCAAAATCGGGAAAAGGGTTGGATTTAGGAGGGGTTAGATTTATTATTCCCACTCCCATCCAAGGGAAATGTTTGACTTGTGAGGACAGTCACTATTTCACACTCTAACCTAACCAACAGTATGGAAGATGTTGGACTTTGGAGGCACAGATTTACTATTTCCACTTGTTGTCTTAAGTATTTGGAGGACCCAGGCTAAACATCTTTTGGGGGCCCCTGTGTAGAACAAATTTGAATTGTATTACCCAGTTCCAACCCCTATGATGCTAAACAATACTAAATTATGAGTTAAATTTGAACAAGGTCATACAAAAATTATTGAAATATGTCTTGCCCAGTACCCCAAAAATCCTCACAATGTCACAAGTTTTGAGAGATGGGGTTAGAGGTAACAGTGGTAAAAGAGTGAGAGAGGTTTAGATAGAGAAGAATAGACAGAGGTCGAATACAGGGAAAGTTCAGTTTCCTAGGGGACCCTTTCTAGCTGGGAACCCTGGGCAATTGCCCACTTTGCTGTGCCTCACAATGTCTCTGTCCACTTCCGCACAAGCAAAATCAGGGAAAGTATTGGACATCAAAGGGTTAGATATGCTGTTCTCACTCGAGTCTAAGCAACGATGGAGAAAGTGTTGGACTCCGGAGGGGTTAGATTTAATACTTGCACTTCAAACCAAGCAAAAGTAGGGAAGGTGTTGAATTTTGGCTGGGTTAGCTTTACTATTCCCACTCCAAAGTGAGCAAAATCAGGGAAAAGGTTGGACTTCGGTGGTTACATTTACTATTTCCACGTCAATGTAAGCAAAATCAGGGAATGCGTTGGACTTGGGAAGAGTGCAACTCCTAATCATTTTGTTAACAATATTTAAATAACTAACAAAATACATGTGTTAAAACATACAAAATAAAACCTATATACTATATAAATAAAAACCATACGTTTTAAAAAAGTATCAATAAAAAAATAATTTAAAAATTAAAAAGCAAAATAAATACATTAAAAAAATCTTTTCATTCCCACTAACCCTCAAAAATTTCAATGATAATACATATAAAATACATTTTACAAGTGTCACCATTAAATATTATCATACAGTTAATTCATAACAAAATACACAAATAATTTACAATTATATTCTAATAAACAATGTACATAATTAATTACCAATTTGATATTTAATTAGGCTATTTTTTAAAATTAATTTAAAGAACTTCCCACCCCATTCCCATACAACCCAACAACCTGCTACTAACAAATAAGAAAGCAATTCAATTATACAAAAATAAAATACACATTTAAAATCACAAATTAAAATATATAAATAAAATAACAAACTAAACACTTTACATAACTAATAACCAACTAAATATTTAATTATCATACCCAACTAATTAGGAATAAGAAACAATAATTTATTATTTAAATAACATCCACCCTATTCCCCTACAAAACCCAAAAGCCTACTTCAAAATTATACATTACTAATAACATGTAAAAAAAATAAAATAAAAATTTTAAATTGCAAACTATACTAAAAATATAGCAATTACATTATTAAAAACAACACCTAAAATCAATATACTCGCATCTACATTGAAGATATTGAAACAATATTTATTACAACATCATTAAAACAAACTATAATAATGACAGCTTATATTTTTGAAAATTATATTATATACATTAAAAAATTAAACTCTTACCTTTGATATTCTTTTAGTTGGTATTTTTGTAGTGACAACATTTTTGACACAATGTTGATGTCATACAATATTTTTAGGATTCAATATTTGTGTCATTCACTCCTGTTGCCAATAGGCCCCTAATCGCTTCAATACTATATGGCAATGTTATGGGAGGCTGTGTCACAATGTAGTGACTAAAACATTGACTTTCAACAATATTGCATCTATAATATCAGTGACTACTGTATGCAATTAAGAACAGTAAATCTATACGTCCCTATGTATATATACCTTGATGATATAGTGGTGGCCTATACTATGAATACAATATTTGGGCAAGTCACATTTCAGCTGTGATGAAGTGACATACAGCCTCTGGCAATGACTATCTGGCACAGCATATTAGTATACATACTGAAAAATTAAAATGCAGTATACCAATGGTAATTGCAATGTTTTCCTATGCTATAGGTGCTTCAAAATTATTTCTGCCATGGGGGTGACAATTAATGGTATATCATAAAAAGAAAATCCTTATTTATTTTCTTTGAAATTAATAGCTGTAGGGATTTTTACCCAGCTTGTAACTGGTCTATAGGGCAATCAGGCAGTGCCCGAAAGGCTAGTATAATAGATCAGTGTGTGGGCCCATTTTTTTAGATTTGTGAAAATGTTTTATGGTCAGCTGGGCCTGTGTTATGGTCTAGTGGACCTGTCTTTACTGTTGATTTCCCCGGCATAACCACACACATTGTCTGTAGCAAGCACCAATGTATACAGTCTCCTACACCGTGTAAAATACCTATATATATATATATAGTGTATTTACAAGTTCAAAACTCTTCTATATGTAAATGTGGGCCACTGTTTTTTAACTAACTAATTCACTAATTGGGGCCATTGGTATTTTGGTGCACGGTCCTATTTTCTGTACCAGCCTGACACTGTTTTCACCCCACAAAAGTCACAGATGCACACACTATGTTGGATATCTGTACAGTTGTGAAGTAGCTGCTCTGCTCGTTGTCCCTCCCTTCTACCCATTCATACATGTTTGTACGTATGGTATAGCCAAGACCTTTTGATTTTACTAAAATATGTATAATGTTCTTACATACAGGGGCTTTCAACCACTTCTCTTTATCCATTTGTCCGTTGTTGTGCCATTCAGATTTTACTTCCACCCACAACAGCATATAGCATGGGGCATAGCGTCAACCTACTTACTGGTTAAATCCACTTCAAGTGACTGCCATTTGCACACAAGCTAGTTCCCTTCAGTACCAGCGTTTTTGTTTTTACTTTATTATTATTTTAGTGTTGTCTTTGTGTTTAGAGCCTGATGTGATAAAAGGACACTTCTGATGCACATTCCATCTTTATCAGATCCCATCTCCTGCCAGTGCTGTTATAAATTCCTTTTGTAGTGTTTTGCTTTTCTGACTGCTGCTATTTCACAGCACACCAGATCAGATTGTGTGAATTTGAAACCATTCTGTATTACGTTATCCTGTTTTAACATTTTTCTCTCTCTTCTCTTCTCCTCTCCTCTTTTTCTTTCTTTCCTCTCTTCTTTCTTTCTTGGCCCTTTGTTCTTTTTTCCTTCTTTCTCTTTCCTTCCTTCATTCTTGCCTTCTTTCATTCTTTTGTCTCTTTCCTTCTCTCTTTTCTTCTCTTTCTCCTTCTTCCTTTCTCTTGCTTCTTTCCTGCTCTCTTTTATTTGTGTTTTCCTCCTCCTCTTTCTATTGCTTCCCATTTTTTTTACCTTCTTTGGCTTTCCTGCTTTCTTTCTCTTGCTTTCTTTCAATCTTCCTTTCCTTCTCTTTCTTTCCTTTTTTGCTTCTTCTCTCCTTTCCTTCTCTTTCCTTCCTTCTATTTTTCTTGCTTTCTCTCATGACTTCTCTTTCCTTCTTTTTTCTCTATCCTTCTTTCTCCTGCCTTCTTGAATTCTTCTTGTCTTTTTTCCTTCTCTTTCTTTTTCTTTCTTACCACTTCTTTTTTATTCGCTCTCTTTCCTTCTCTTTCATTTTTATTTGTTTCATTGTTGCTTTCTTTCTTTCTTTCTTTCTTTCTTTCTTTCTTTCTTTCTTTCTTTCTTTCTTTCTTTCTTTCTTTCTTTCTTCTTCTTGTATCCAATGCCAGACTGATTATCTTTTTTGGTCTGTATAAATCAAACCCTTTGATTTTAGCAACATTATGTGAATTGCATAGTTACTTATAGGAGTTTTAGCCAGACTTCATCCATTAGACTGTGGTCAGTGTCATTCACATATTTCTTCCACTCACTCCAGCATGTATTAAAGGGCTCTGTTTCAGTCCACTTCAGCCATTGGCTGACTTCACTATGAATTACAACATTCACAATAAGATCATCCACACACAAAGTAGTTCCCTTCAGTGCCAGGGAGTACTATGGTAAGGTGTGTTCTTTAGAGCAAAAAACTTGCTTGCCTCTAGCACATGATTATTTGTTTTAGATTGATGAGGGTCCGGTCTATACCCAAACAATAAAGTTTTGCCAAAACCAAGATAAAACAAAGTAAGAACTGCCAGAAGGCTGGCAGCCAATGCCAGAGCTATTGGCTTTGAGAATGCTTGTTTATTTTACTTAGTATACCACTGATCCCCAAAGTCCTCTTTTTACCTGGGAAGAACAGCTTTTGGTTTTGAAGGCTGAATGTGCCGGGCTGCACCATGTTGAGGTGAAGCATCAGTGACCCTCTCCCTTCTTCTATTATTTTATTATACAGGGGTTACCCCATACCACTGCCCTTTTTTATTTATTTAATAGGTCCCCCTAGACCATTTTCTTCTCCTCTCATGCCGCTCCGGTGCCCTTACTTCTCTGGTGTAGAATTTCCCACCTGTACCTGTGACGCTGTGCAATGGGGTAGCCTGGTACAGGTGGGAAAATGTTCCCCATCGTGTTGTGCGAGGCAGATAGCCTGCACACCGAAAGGATCCTCCATTTAACCTCAAAACAATATAAGATAGATATCAGACTCATAGAATGCCACCCGAAAACAATATTCAAGGTTCCTAACACACAACAGTATGTTGATCAAAATGATAAAGTTTGTGCTTTACTGCAATAATTTCCTGTCCAGAAAGAGCAACTATCTGCAAACATATGTCACTGCAACAGGCACCTGTTTTTGCATTATATCTAGTGTAGATAGAAAAGGAAATAGCCAGACCCACTAAAATGGAGCGATTAAACAAATATGATCTATTGTGGAAAACATATACCAATGCGTGCTGATGTGGGAGGTTGAAGAAACTACAAAGTGAATGTTTTCAAGAGTTGAATCAGACTGGGTTGAATTTGTGTTTGCCATATAAAAATAGTGACTGTAAAGTGTGCAAAAATATTGAATGATTGTGATATAGTGATAATATGTGGGAAATTGTCAGCAACAAACTCTGCACTGGTTCCTATGTTCATATACTACAGATAAAAGGGATACTTGAAAGCAATAGGAAATCATAAGAAATGTTAAGGATCTCACAAGGTATCTTAGAAAGAGGCTCCATATCAATCAATTTAAAAACTGTTCTATGCCAAAGATGTATTCACAGTGAAATATGAAACCCTACCAAATAGATGTTTCCATGTACTGATCGTGCAGTGCTGTTTGTCAGTCTGTCATAAACCAGAATGAAAACATTTGGAACATTTGTCGGGGCAATAAGTGCAAGATAACATCATTCATCAATTTTTGTTCTGCTGAGTTTCATTAACAGTGACATACACTTAGAAAACTACATGTTGGGAGCTCCATCTGCATATGAAGAAAATAATATTGAAATATTGAAAATCCACTGCAGTAAGTGATTCTTAGAATCCAGGGGCTATTCAGTTCATATTCATGTAAGCATCATAACAGTTTCCAATTCTTCGCCTAAATGCATGAAAGATCTAAGCGGTGGGAAATTAAACACAATTGGATTTTGAAATTAGATTTAAATGACAAGAGATTTAATATGGATAACTGGTAACATTTATTCTTTTAAAAGATATTGATGTCAAAACATGTTGAGACCTATGAAAATGTTATAACAAAATTAAACATAAATGTGATTGTGTGCCTTCAAATCGAATAACACATGATCAAATAATTGTTAAATAATGGTTCAATAGGAAAATTGATGGGGACCCTTCTGTTCTGTCTTCCCAACAGGCCACATCTTAGACAACTATGAGACAGTTACTTAGCTCTTAAACTTGTTCAATTAGATGAAGCATTAACCTACATGCGACTGATTTTACTTCAGTATGGAAGAACTCCCTGAGTCTAAGCCCTACAATCAACTGCTTTGAAAAAGCCTTGGGACTGGGTAACAGATTGGGCAAAACACAAATAGGCTTTCTCTTCTAAACACTGAACAGAGAATTCCAAAGTAGAAAAGAAGACTTTGACACAACTCACACTTTTCCTGCTGATTATTAATATTGTATCAAATGACATGTTTAAAATTATGTACCTTAACATCTGTCAAAATGTTAGGGTGTGAGCATTCCATTGTCTCAAAATAAGCAATATTTTGTGGCTCAACCCAATGAACTAGGAATGCCCCTATACACCAACTACACACTACATTAAACAATTTGCTTGGCACTGAAGTGACTAGTAAGGCTTTTTGGCCCCTCTTATTTAGTAATTTATTTATATATAATAACAGTTGAAAACTACTTTGGTAGCAACAGTACTATTGTTGACAAGTAAGAGCCATAATCCTGAGTACTGTTGGAGGTGAAGGAAGCCGAGATTCTAGTGTGTACACTGTACGAACTTTAAATTTAGTTTCTTCTGAGAAACTATAGTAACTTGAGTTATATCTTAGTTCAGATGATTGTTATTCTAAAGAGGAAAATATATGATCTAAAATGTTAAGTTGAGTTGCAGTAGAATGGTCTTTAGAAACAGCTTGTTTCAGTTGAAAGGATGATTAATTTACCAGTTTGCAGCTTTTAACCATTTTCGAGTTGCACTAATGTGGAGGGGAAAGGGGAATTGGGTGTAGGGGCAGCGGTAGCCTTGCAAAATGCACGTGAAAGAGCATAAAGATTTCCTTTAGAAATTAGCATTACTAATGGCAAACCTGCCTTGAGCTTCAGAAATGAAATTGCATTTAAAAAGTGACACGCAGACATTTGGTGCTGCAAAGTGTAAACATGAGGTTTTGATATTCACAGGCTTTAG
Organism: Triturus cristatus; assembly: GCF_964204655.1. Lineage (NCBI taxonomy): Eukaryota > Metazoa > Chordata > Amphibia > Caudata > Salamandridae > Triturus > Triturus cristatus. The sequence goes on from NC_140593.1 coordinate 888,190,555, forward strand.
ACAGACCCTTTCCACTTAGGAACCCATGTAAAACATTTCACAATTAATTCATAGCCTGATTTCAATAAGGCTAGTTTAGATTTTTTCTCACTATAGAATGTGACTTCAATTTGTACAGATGTTAAAGGTGTGCATTAGTAGGGTTGCATCAGAATTAACACAACATTTTATAATGTAGAAACACAGAATAGCTCATGATTTAGCTCTTGCTCTGTAAGTTCCAGTTGGCCTTCGAGATAAGCAAAGGAATTAGTCTCTCTCCATGTGAAAGAAGAACGGGTGGTATAATTTACAGCATGTAACCTCTGAGCCTTATCTTTTTAGTTGCTGGAAATATTTAAACAAAGCCTCAGTTAATTATTTGCTTTAGAGAGAATAGAAAATGCATGTATTTTAAAAGTGTGTTGCCATGTTATGGTTTAACATTTATGTGTTTTGTTAAAATAAAATGTTTCTTTGAAAGAAGGTTAGGGAATTAAGTCATAATGTGTAGTGGAAAGAATTTTCGCCTGGCTGATTAATGACATGTGCAGACAGCAGAGGGGTGGAGGTCTCCTTTTGGAGAATGCTGAATTACAGTTGGATGCAGAACCAAAATCAAGCCACATGCTTTGTGACATTATTTTTTATATAAAGGCGTTCCTAGTTTAGAAGTTGCAGAACCCTTGAGGAGACCTTTGCAAGAGACAGTTTCAGAGAGATTTAGAGATGGGAGGCTGCAAAGGAGTTACAGACTTCGATACAGAACTGAAGGGAGCAGAGCAGAGGTGATTTGCAGATGCAGGGAAAGAGAGGGCAGACTTTGATGGAGAGCAGAACTGAGGCAGACGAAGAAAGATTAGACGCAGGTTTTGTTCCATTCTGACTTTTATTAAATACCCAAGCTTTAAGCTTTGCTAACTGGCTTTGCCAAGGCTTATTTGCTCAATGCTTTAGTTCTCTTTATGGGAGATTCTGCAAGTATTAACTATTGATTTAGGTTCATGCTAATCTCACTCTTACTTCTATTCTTAAATTCTTCATGAGTTCTGACTGAAATCATTTGTAACTCATTTTCTTAGAATAGGGATTCTTTCCTTTATAGAAAGCGCTGTTTGTAAATTTATGATATTCTCTTTACTAACTTTATTTTTCGAATATCAATTCTGTAACCTGATTGATACCTGACTAATGAATGAAGAGTCAGATAATCTTAAATATTATTTTTAAAATAAATCCCTTTAGAACTACTCACAACTCTCTTTATTGACTAAAATATTTATTTGCATTTGATTATTTGCCCATGTTTATGAAGGAGCTCTTTTGGTCAAAATATGGTGGCCGAGATCTGTCACCTTGATCGGAAACATGGGTAATAGTAATTAAAGGTAATGGTGCCACATTTCTAAATTTCCGGAGATATCTGCTTTATCATATGGAACACCTATAAGGGTGGTCACAAACATTCAACATGGCCTGGCCCAACCACTCACGTCATGGAAACATAGCTACTGTTTCTGTTTAGAAATAACTCCTAAACAACTTTACTTGTGTTTTTAGGGTGGGAAGAAGTTGGGCATACCCACATATGTCATGGGGCATGGGGACAGGGTTTCTCATCAGGGAAAAATACCTTCCCTCTGAAGGAAAAAAAAGAACAAAGGTTAATTTGCACAAGCACATTTCTGCTTGATTTATCCATGTGGATTATTTATCTAGAGGAAGATATGAATAAATCAGAGTTGAATTTTAGGCTCCTTCCTGGAATTCTGCAATTTTTGTAGATTTTCTTGACTTTCATGGGGTGTTTTTTTTAATCAAGGTGTGGTATGCAGAGACAGGTTGTTGCTGTAAGAAAAAATGCAACAGAATCTGCACAAAAATTACTATAAGACTATAGTGGACCAGTCTCTAGGGACTGGGACTACTAGCCTGAGAAGATCAAGGGGTCAGACTTCTATGTCATGAGAGGTAGTAGTGCTTTATAAACAATTCATTTTCATTGAGAATGTGCCTGTCAACTGCCTGTGTTGGTTTGGCTCCTTTTGCTGTCGTTCTAGTTTGTTCACCATAGTATTAATCTCTCACATTTGAGGTTTTTGCTCCTTGTTCAGTTCCCTGACGTTTTGCCAAAATATAGACCTGTTTATGGATTCCAGTTTGGCTTGGTATGCTTTGTTTATATTTGCTTCCCATTACCTTTTTTACAGAATTACGTTAAACCTTGAAGTACACCATTTCTGATACCAGCTTCCTGTATATTGGGTCACTTTCACTGCAGACTGAATTCTGAACCACTAAGCATAACATCTGAGAGCACTTTGTTATGACATTACTTCTGACTGTGAACCATAGTAAATAATTGTTCTTTACATTGATCGTATCCACTTTATGTTAACATTTAAGAACACTATTGTACATTTCGTGATATTCGGAGAGATGTGCACCAGATGAGACTGTGATGCCTCACCTGGCTTGAGACTCTCTAACTCTAATTTCCCTCTCCTCAGTTTGGCCTCTCCTGTCCATGCTTACTCACATACAGGCAGAGATACATCCTGGTCAGCGGAGCAGATTGAAATCAGAATCTACTGTTCAAGATCTGCAGATCCTGACATCAACTACCCAGTGAGAGTGGGAAGAGGTTTGCAGAAAGCTAAATTTAAGATTTTATATCCCAGGATGCAGCATAGGATGTACGATTGCTAATATGGTTATCTGATGAAATGGTACATGCATAGGTAGGCATGGGGTTATAAAGCAAGCAACATAAAATATACAGGCAGTATAGGTAATGTCAGAACACGATATGGAGTGGGTCTCTTTGCTTCATTGTCTTCCTATTTGGTTGCTGACTCTTCAGAGTTGATATGTGACAGAATATTTGACTATTTTACATATGCCACCTGTAGGAACATTTCACTTTTTGTTTGCTCACCACCACCTTTTGCTAGATCCTTCTGTTGTTTTTTGTACTCTTCACACTGGGACACTGCTGACCAGTGCCTAGTGCATGTGCTCTGTAGTCTCTTTGCTATCCTTTTGATTGGCTACCTTCTGTACGTTCACTGATCACTATTAGGGGCTACTTTTATGTTTTGATTAAACACTCTATTGGAGTGAATGTGTTTTCCAGCTCTCCCCCCTGTGCTTCTTCCCTGCTTCATGTTGCAATTTCCCTGCATCACTCTTTCCATCATGTGCTTCTCCCTTTGCCCCCATGTTGCTGTCTTTCTCATGTGTTTCTCTCCAGCTCTGTGTTTTGCACTCTCCTTTGTCAAGCAATCAATCAGGGGGATTGTAAGCGTGCTACTCACCCGTGAGGGTCTCAAGGCGCTGAGGGTGGGGTCCGCAGATCTGCTTAGCCAAAGAGCCAGGTCTTGAGGGTCTCCTGAAGGTGTTCAGGGAGGGGGTGCATCTGATGTCTGCCAGTAGTTTGTTCCAGGTCTTGGCTGCAACGTGAGAGAAGGATCTTCCACCAGCTCTGGCTCTGTGGATGCGCAGGGTTTCGGCCAGTGCGAGGTTGGTAGATCGGAGGTTTCTTTTGGGTACTTGGAAGTTGATTCTGTCATTGAGATATTTGGGTCCGTTGTTGTGTAGGCATTTGTAGGCGTGAGTGAGGATTTTGAAGGTGACTCTTTTATCCACGGAAAGTCAGTGGAGTCTTCGTAGGTGTTGGCTGATGTGTTTGTGCCGGGGGATGCAGAGGACGAGTCTGGCGGCGGTGTTCTGTATTGTCTGGATTTTGCGGAGTAGGGACTTGTTGATGCCAGCGTAGCGTACGTTTCTATAGTCCAGTCTACTGGTGATGAGTGCGTGGGTGACTGTCTTCCTTGACTCAGGGGGGATCCATTTTAAGGTCTTACGGAGGATGCGGAGGGTGTTGAAGCAGCTGGAGGTGACGGCGTTGACCTGGCGGTTCATGGTGAGTGATGAGTTGAGGAGGGGGAGAGGATGAGCTGGGTGTCGTCGGTGTAGGATACGATGTTGAGGCCGTGTTGTCGTACGATGCCTGCGAGGGGGCCATGTAGATATTGGAGAGGGTCAGGCTCTGTGATGACCCCTGTGGGACTCCACAGGGGATATTCGTGGGGTCGGAGAGGAAGAGTGGCAGTCTGATCCTTTGGCTTCTTCCGGTGAGGAATGATCTGATCCAGTCCAGTGCTGTTCCTTGTATGCCAGCGTTGTGTAGTCTGGTGACCAGTATGTGGTGGGTGACAGTGTCGAAGGCTGCTGATAGGTCGAGTAGGATAAGGGCTGCGGAGTGTCCTTGGTCCAGGAGGGTGCGGATGTCGTCTGTGGCGGCGAGTAATATGGTCTCTGTGTTGTGGTTGCTTCAGAATCTGGATAGGGACGTGTCGAGGACAGCGTTCTCTTCGATGAAACGTGTCAGTTCCCTGTTGACTGTTTTCTCTGCGACTTTGACTGTGAAGGGGAGGAGCAAGATGGGCCGGTAGTTCTTGAGGTCAGTGGGGTCAGCTGTGGGTTTCTTGTGCAGGGGCTTGACTTTTGTGTGCTTCTAGTCATCTGGGAAGGTGCCTGTTTTGAAGGTGGTGTTGATTGCATTGTAGTTCGGGTGCGATGGCGGCTGCGGCGCTGTGGTAGATGTGAGGAGGGCAGGGGTTGGTGGGGGCCCCGCAGTGGATGCCTTTCATGGTCGAGTCAGTATCTTTGGTCGTGATCGGTGTCCAGTTGGAGATGGTGGGCTGGCTGGTGTCTTGGGGGGGGCAGCTGTGGCGTCTGGTGGGTGGCTGACGAAGTTGTCGTAGAGATTTCTGATCTTGAGGTGGAAGTAGGTTCTGAGCTTATCGCAGAGTTCTTGGGACGGGGTGATGTCTGTGGCTTCACTGCATGGGTTGATGAATTCCTGAATGACACTGAAGAGTTCCTTGGAGTTGGTGGAGTTGGCGAGGATTTTGTTGTGGATGAAGTTCCACTTGGTGGTTCTGATTTGGTTGTGGTAGTCCTTCATGGGGTCCTTGTAGGTGGAGTAGTTTTCGGTTGTCTTGGTGTTTCTCCAGTTCTTCTCCAGGCGTCTGCAGGTGTGCCTGGCTTCTTGGAGATCAGTGGTGAACCAGGCGGCTTTCCTGGGGTGTTGTTTGTTGGGGTTGCATAGTGGTCGAGCTTGTCTGCGCAGTTGGAGATCCAGGTGTGGAGTTTTCTGGCAGCGATGTTTGCATCGGGTGTCCAGGTGTGGTTGTCTCGGGTGAGGGTGGAGTTGAGTTGCTCATCGGTAACCTTGCTCCAGTTCCTTAGTGGTGGCCGTGGGGCTGGTTTGGGTGCCTTGGGTTTGTCAATGGTAAAGTGTACGCAGTGGTGGTCGGTCCATGGCGGTTGCGTTGTGTGGCTGAAGTGAACACTGTTTCCTGCAGCGAAAATGGGGTCGAAGGTGTGTCTTGCTCTGTGGGTCGGTGTGGTGACGAGTTGTTTGAGTCCGATGTTGGTGAGGTTGTCACGAAGGATGGCGGAGTTGGGGTCGCTGGGGTTGTCAAGGTGGAAGTTCAGGTCTCCAATGAGTATGTAGTTCATTGAGGCGATTGCGTGGGGTGCAATGAAGTCGGAAAAGGTGGTGGCGAAGGGTGATTGGAGGCCGGGGGTCTGTAGACAAGGGTTCCTCAGAGTGTGGTGTTGGGGCTGGTCTGGATCTGAAAGTGCAGGTGTTGCAGAGGGGAAGGTTTCGCTGGAGGTGGTGAGGCGGAGGCTGCTCTTGTGGGTGATGGCGAGGTCCCCTCCTGGGTGGTTGGGCGGTCTTTCCTCTGGATCTTGTATCCGTCCGGGATGGCGATGTCAGGCGAGAAAGAGTCTAGTAGGTTCCAGATTTCCATGGCGTGTTTGTGTACGGAGCGCATGTTGAGGAGGATGCATCTTAGGGTGTCGCCGGTGGGGCGGTCCTTCCTCTGGATCTTGTATCCGTCTGGGAAGGAGGTGTTGATGTTGGGGGCGGAGAAGGTGTTGGTCCAGGTCTCCGTGAAGAAGGCAATGTCGGACGAGAAAGAGTCGAGTAGGTTCCAGGTTTCCATGACGTGTTTGTGTATGGAGCACACGTTGAGGAGGATGCATCTTAGTGTGTCGCCGGTGTTGGCGTCGCTGGTGTTGGAGGCCGGGGTGGTGGTGAGGGTCTGGCGGCAGTAGAGGTAGTAGAATTGTCTGTGGGTCATGTTTGGCGAGGCCTGTTGGCAGTCTCTGAGTCTACCGGGGTTGAGTGCGAGGAGGGTGGTGGTGTCGTAGTGATGGATGGTCAGTGATCCAGGGTTCCTGGCGCTGGCCGCGGACGGGTCACGGACAGGCGCAGACGGGCTTGCATTTGGCACGCCAGCGGCGTGACCGCGTAGCAGCCACCATTAAAAAAGAGAGGGGGCCGGATGAGAGGTAGGGAGGCGGGAGCGGGGGGCTGGCGGGGCCGGGGAGGGGGGATATGATGATTAAGGAGGGTGAAAATGAGAAGGAAGGCAGAGAGAGGGCGCGAGAAAAGATCAGAGAAAATAGGGGGTGAGGTGCAGAGACGGGTGCAGCTTCAGGCAGGAGACCGGAGCGGGTAGCCGGTTTGAACCCTCACCAGGGGGAGGACTCAGTGCAGTGGAGAGGCACACAGAAATGCGGAGCTGCTGGGGAGAGAGCTGGCCTGGACCTGGGGTCAAGGTTTCACTCGCACCCTCCCGCAGCGGCCGCCATTAAGAAGGGAAGGGAGCCGGGACGAGACGTAGGGAAGTTGGGGTGGAGGCTGAGTAGGCTTTGCCACAGGTGTGCAGTGGTGAGAAAATGGCGAAGTGGGGGGCTGGCGAGACCCAGGAGGGGGAATATGACGATTAACGAGGGCGAAAATGAGAAGGAGGGCAGCGAGAGGGCACGAGAAAAGATCAGAGGAAGTGCTGCTTTTCCCTCCTTTCCCCACCCAGCTTTGTTTTTATTTTATCACTCTCCCTGTTGCCGCCTCCCCACCCGGGGGGATTTTTCTTTTTAAATTTAATTTGGGAGGACTTGCCCCCACAACTTAAGAAAACTATTCCAATTTCAATTTATTTTTGTTGACTAATCCATCTTCTATCAGTGAATTAAAAAATGGCGCCTGGTTCATTTCATAGGCTTTCACAATCTTCAAAACATTTCACCAAAAGGCTTTGGCAAAGACAATAGGCCCCAAAGGCATGAACTATTTGATTTGTCAATGCTTTTTATTGTGTTGTGTTTTGACTCTTTAACTGTTTTAGTACTTTTAACTGCTATACATATTTTCTTAAGGTAAGCCTGTCTGCTCTGTGCCATGGCTACTAGGAGTTGAGTTCAGGTTTAAACTAGTGAAATCTTTATTTGACCCAACAGAAATAGTGACATTATTGCTTGTGTTGAACTACTATCCCTCTGTCTAAAAAGAATACCCTTGCCCACCCCAGGTCATTCTTATTCACCGTTTCTAGGTTGGAAAATAGGTCAGCTCTTCCCAAGCTCGAAAAGCAGCCCTTTATATAATTGAGCAAGGGGATGTGTTGGGCAGGGTCAAGGGCCATGCAATCCTTTAGGATCAATTTATTCAATGTTATCCCCTGACTCAGCCAGGAGATAACAGACAGTGGGTGAAAGGCCTACAGGTCAGAAAGGTAAGACACACCCAGCTCTTCGTGTACCGCTAGGATTGAGGTTCTATGGGGAACACATAGAAGACGTCTTAGGAAGCCCTTTTCAACCACTTGTTATTCCTCGTGGGCAGAATACCCCCAGATTTCACGACCATAGAACATTTTGGTAATGCACTTTGCCCGGTACATCTGCAGATTGGTCTTCTTCCTAATCTCGAGGCAATGTTAAAGATGGCTGTATTGGCCCGTATTAAATCTCCCTTCTTTCTCTGTTTTAATGGCCCCCATTTAATCATATTGTCTAACAGGACCACCAGGTAGGAAAATACATCTGTATGTGGGACCTGAATGGATCCAACCTGAAAGCAATAGTGCTTTCTTGTACAAGGTCCCACCTGCATCACCTACTATTTCGAATTGTTTATCAGGAGGTCCTGTTCTTCCATAAATGAGGCAAATGCATTAAGTAAAGTTTGCAAACCTCTTGCGTCCGGGCAAAAAGGACAGTGTCTTCCACGTACATTTTATTAATCAATACAGAGTTTAAACTCTACGCTAAGATTCCTGCCCATTGGCATCTCACAGTACTGCCAACCCTTGTCCATGTGGACCAGTCAGCATTATGCCATTTCGTAGCTCTCGCTACTGTATCCGGTATCTACACCAGGCGTTGGCCCACAAACACAAGCTTCCTGGTCAGGGGAGTTGCCCTTGGGTGACTTTGAGAGAGCATTTGACACTGTTTACTGGACATACTTAGATGCTGCGATGATAAGCATGGGCTCTGGTCCATGTTTATGCTGATGCTTTGCTGTGCTGATGCTTTGTAGGTATCCTGTACTCCCTCCATAGCCACCCGTGTCAGCGTCAATGGGGTGCTCAATGGGGTGCTGTAGGTTCCCTTTCCAATTCCAATTCTAAGGGGAACGAGACAGGGATGCCCCTGTCTTCCCTCCTCTTTGCCTTGCCCATTGAGCCTCTGGTTTGTCTTTTCTACTGTGATGCCCAGCTGTGGGGCTGGAGCTGGGGGACGGGACGCGAAGAGCGGATCGCTTTATATGCAAACAACATCCTCTTCTACCTTACTCACCCCCAGGAGTCCAGCCCTGAGTGCTCTCATTCTTGACTTATTTGGGGACGCTTTTGGCTTCTGACCCAACTGAGCCAAATCCCTTGTGATCTTTATGGATGAGGGTGCAGAGATGGATTCCAGGAGGGCCATCATCCCTATGATAATAATAATATCCACATTTGTAAAGCGCGAACAATCACCCGTAAGGGTCTCTAGGCGCTGGGGGCCGCCGGGAAGATTAAGCAAGCTATTGCCCAGAGTCACAAGGTGGTTGGCTAATCTGCCGCCGGGGATCGAACCGTGATCCCCAGATTCCGTAGTCAGTCACCCTGGCCGCGGCGCCACACCACACGTCTTCCTTGATGTGAATCAGTTTCCACTATCTGAGAGTTTTCATGTGTGGAGCTCACTCTAACCTGGAACCTTAATCTGAAACCATTGGAGGCATGCATAAAAGAGGACTTTTAACACTAGGTGACACTCCAGTTAGGGATTCTTGGGTAAGTTACTCTTTTTAAGATGAAGATCCTCACTTCTTATATGCCTTACAAACATATGCACCTGGTTCCGCAGCTTGACCAGGACCATATGAATCTTTCTACTGGTGAATATTCACCCTTGTATAGTTCTTGATAAATGCTGTCAGTCCACCTACGACAGGAGGCAGGGCATGCTTGATATTAAGTTATACAACTGGGCTGTTCAACTGTTAGTGATTAATGAATGGCTTAACAGGAGGTGGGGAGACCCAGCCTGCGAAGTTGAGCTCTCGATCTTAAGCTTACCCAGCATCCTGCATTTTCTGTATGGGGGAACGATCCCAAAACACCTCCCCATTCCAACCAGAGTGGTCCTCCAGATATGGAGGACAATGACTTGGATAATGGGTTGGTATGGGTGGCCCACCCGGCTGACATCTCTCTGAAGAGGCACATGGCTCTGTCAGGCCACCAGGGTGGAGGGGTTTGCCAAATGGGACACGATTGGGATTATCACTGTTAGTTTTTTTTGTGGCACAGTTCAGCGATTAAATACTTTCAAGATATGCATTCAATTTTCTCCTTATTCAATACACAATTCCATAAATACCTCCAGCTGTTCACTTCCCCCTTCTACAGGATCTTCTGGACTTCAGCCCTTTAGAGGCCGAGCTCCTATTAGGTCCACAGGGGAATAGTGGGATCTTCCAAATCCCTGATCCTTAACTCACCAGACAGGTTTTCCCACCTTAAACTAAAGTTGGAGGGCTCCCTGGATAATGCAGACTGGAGAGATGCACGGATGGCCCCTCTCACCCTAGCCATTTCTTCATAGCTCCTTGTCATGCAACTGAACTATCTCCACACTACCTATTCCACCCCCCACAGGCTTTGGAACGCAGGCATCTTACCATATCCCAGCTGCCATCAATTTGCCTCCCCAAATGCAGACTTCATTTATGCAGTGCAGTCCTGCCCGGTAATTGCACTTTATTGGCGATCTCTTGAACGAGAGATTGCTGGGGTCCTTGAGGCCCCTCTTTACTTGACCAACAAGGTGGCCATTTTGGAGATCCTGGAAGATCTGGGGTTTACACGAGTGGAGCGCTCTCTGGTAGAACTGGCCACACTTCTAGCCAAAAGAGACATTGACCACCACTAGTCACATAAACCATCGCCCACATTCTCGGAATGGAGGAGGGTGATGGACTGGTGCGCCAAGATGGAGGAGCTGATCTAAAGAGTGGGGGGCTGTTCTTATAAACATGCAAAGATCTGGAGTGCCTGGTGGGACTATTCAGGCTTTTCTGGGGCATGCAAGACTCCGTGACATATGATTTGTAGTTTATGGAGCATAATAGATCTGTTCTGTCTTATTTTTGTCTGGGATGATATGCCGGGCTCCAGTCGCGGCTGGCATGTCTCGTGGTTTCGGGGGGGGTCGTGCGGGAGTCAAACGGGGGGTGTTAATTTAATTAATAAAAAATATATATATTTAAACCTACCTTATCGATGGCCATATCCTGTGCCTTCTTGGCTAATGCTCTTGGAACAGGAAGCAGCCAGCCTACCTCCTCTCCCCTAAGCCAACCACTACGCTCCAGTGGAGCGTTGTGATTTGACGGGACGCCGCCCAGCCAGGGGCTCACGGGGAGGCCATGTTCTCCATGTAGGCTGAGAACTATAGAGTGCGCATGACTGGTTTGGGCGGCCCCAGAGGGCCGACCAAACAGTCATTGCACCCTCAGGAGTGGGCACACCACTCCTCCCCTGCCCTAGAGCAGCCCTGTAACCAACCCTTCTGCTTTCTCGCAGTGCAGGAAGCAGAAAAATAAAATGGTAGTTATCACCATTTTACGTTTCTGCTTCTCGCACTGTGAGAAAGAAGTGGGGCGACGCTCCTCCGCCCTAGTGGGGGAGCCGCCCCTGCCGGACTCCATTGGATGGGGATGGGTGAGGAGATCTGATTGCTTATTTTACCATGCCAAAAGTTCAATAAAGTTTGTTGTAAAAAACTTGTGTTTGAAGATCGAACATCTCCAATGTGTGCCAGCCTAGGACCCATCCCTTCAATGTGTCTTCACAAGGCTAAAAACATACAACAAACATTTTTTCACTGTACAGATTTTTTTTCAAATTCCAATTGTATTTTAATGTGATCTCAAATAGTATTATTTATACACTTTTGGACCAAATATGTAGTTGTTATAATATTTTGAAACGTATTCTGTTTCTCCTTGGTGAGTAGCATACAGTGTTGTGTAACAATGTATACTCTGGCAGCACACCCCTTCAGCTTACAAGCGCTTATCCACTCTTAAGCAAAGCACCAAGGGATTCTGGTAAATGTAGGCCTTATCGCTCATAGTTCAATACTATTGAGCAAGGGGAAGCTTTGTGTCACACAGGTATTCCCACACTGGACATGCTCAGCACCGTAGCGTTCTCCCGAGTTCTAGGTTCAGCAAAAAGAGTGCATCCCTGGTTTATTTATATAAAACATAGGATCTCAGCATTGCAACCACAGCATTGTACACATGGGGCACATTCTGCTGAAGCCCACGCATTAGGTGCAGACAATATACACAATTCTCTGGAAATTAGCCAAGGAATTAGCATCTCTTACACCAATGTTATAATATTTTATGTTCCACAGTGCCATATCAAAGTACATGTTGCCAGTCCAGTTTCAATATTTCCCCAGTGTGCGGAGAAAATATTAAATGCCTCTTGAATTGGCCAGGTTTAACCACCTCTGAATTCTAAAGGAAATGTAATTTCTGGGAAGTGTGCTGAACTCCCCTCTGCCCTGGCGCACTGAAAGCAAACTTCACATAGTCAATAATTTACCTTGGCTTTTCCCCTGACACATAGGTCAGTTTGCTTTGTGACCAATAGGCAATGGTTTGTTTGACAAATAATCATCCCCTTGTAGATTCTGCTGACTTGAGAAAGTTAATCCTTCCCAAACATACATAAAAGCTAATTGACATAAATGTAAGCCTGGATTGGTCTGTCCAGACAGAGATAGATGAACAAACATGATTCTTTTAAGTGGCACGATGGTGAGTTGGAATCCTATTTTTGAAGAGCAGGTAGATGTATAAGATAACGCATTGGTCCAGAAAAACGTGAACCAGACGATGAAGCACTTCAACACGTGGCATTGCTATGAATACGCTGATTTACCCATCATAAGCATCTGGAAGGTAGTAGCTATATGGGTAAGCCCAGACATGTTAGAAATTGGGTTACTGGTTGACTGGGGTATGAGGCCTGGTCAGCATTATGTCACTGTACAGGTTTGAAAGAAAAAACAATTGTATTTTAATGTGATCTCAAATAGTAATATTTATTCATTTTTGGACCAAATGTGTAGTTGTCATAATGTTTTGAAATGTATTCTGTTTCTCCTTGGTGAGTAGCATACAGTGTTGTGTAACAATGTAGACTCTGGCAGCACACTCCTTCAGCTTACAAGCGCTTTTACGTTCTTGAGCACAGCACCAAGGCATTCTGGTTTATGTTGTCCTATAACTCATAGTTCAATACTGTTGAGCAAAGGGAAGCTTTGTGTCACACAGGTATTCCCACGCTGGACATGCAGAGCACCATAGTGTCCCTACCTCCAGTTCTGTGGGATGTCACATTGACCATCCATCCTTTCCAGGGATGAATTAATCCAGGCTCTTACCCAAGTTCTAGGTTCAGCAAAAAAGATTGCATACCTGGTTTATCTATATAAAACATAGGATCTCAGCATTGCACACAGCATTGTACACAGGGTGGCACATTCTGCTGAAATCAACCCATTAGGTGCACACAATTCTCTGGGATTTAGCTAAGGAATTAGCATCTCTTACCCCAATGTTATAATATTTTATGTTCCACAGTGCCATATCAAAGCACCTATTGCCAATCCAGTTTCAATATTTCCCCAGTGTGCGGAGAAAATATTAAATGCCTCTTGAATTGGCCAGGTCTAACCCTCTCTGAATTCTAAAGTAAATATCATTTCTGGGCAGTCTGCTGAACTCCCCTCTGCCCTGGCGCACTTAAAGCAAACTTCACGTAGTCAATCATTTACCTTGGCTTTTCCCTTGACATAAAGGTCAGTTTGCTGTGCTAATAAATAGGCAATGTTTTTTTGCCAAATGATCATCCCCTGGTAGATGCTGCCAACTTAAGAAAGTTAATCCTTCCCAAGCATACATAAAAGCTCATTGACATACATGTATGCCTGGATAGGTCTGTCCAGAAAGAGGTAGAAGAACAAAAATTACTCTTTTGCATAACCACTTGGTAAATTGGAGTCCTATTATCTAAGAACCAGTAGATGTATAAGGTAACCCGTTGGTCAAGAAAAACTTGTACCAGACAGTGAAGTACTTCAACAAGTGACATTCCTATGAATTCACTGTTTTACCCATCATAAGCACCTGGAAGGTAGTAGCTATGTGGAAAAGCAGAGTTAGAAACTGGGTTGCTGGTTGACTGGGGTATGAGACCTGATCAAACAGCAACCATAATCCCAGTCATGGTAAAAGGCAGCCAAACCCTAAATTAACATGTGCTCACTCTCTTATAGCTTGGCACAGAGCAGTCAGGCTAAACCTAGAGGCAAAGTGTACAGTATATATGCAACATTTCAAACAGTAAATTAGTGAAAGAACCACATAAAAGATCCCACACCAGGGTCAGGAAAATAGAGTATATTTTAATAAAGAAAACAAGACAAAAACAACAAAAATTAAATGACTCAAATCAGAGTTATTGAAGTTTAAAGTTTTTTGTGAAATCTAGCACAAAAAAGTACAAAGCGCTACTGGGGGATATCTGGTCCTGCCGGAGTGGGACAAAGTCATAAGTTTAGGCCGACTGCGATGGAGCTCCGGCCGACTACAGGGACACAGTTAGGAACTCTGAACAGGGTACCTCAAGTCATGGATGTGGAGTGTTGCGTGGATCCGCATTGAAGATGCGTCACACAGCAGAGGCAATGCTTCAGTTTTGAGATGCAGCTAGGCTGTGGGGCGAGCTCCTGCTGCTTCGAGGAGCCTGCCGATGGGACTTGCGACGCTAAGTCCAGTGTTGAAGATGTGAGGTGCAGCCAAGGCGATGCTTTGGTTCCGATGAGTGGCGAAGCTGCGATGTGGCATTCGGCGTCGCCCTTGAGGCTGCTGTCAAAGAAGGATGCAAAGAGCTTGCACCGGGAAATGCACCGCGCAGCTGAGGTTCCTAAGGTGAGGTGTAAGTCCCAATATGCGGGAGGAGGCAGCGATGCAAGTCTTTTTCAGCTGCGGAGATGCGTCTGTTCTACACGGGGATGCATCGCTCATAAGAGAACATGAGTCGATTCTGCTGGTAAGCACCTTGGCCCAACTTCCAAGGGTCCAGGACTAGGCTGGCACCACTTGGTAGGGTAGACTCACAGATGGCAGAGTCTAGGTGCAGGGGTTGGAAGCCTATTATGTCCCTGAGGCTTCAGATCAGGAGGCTGGCCAACTAGCCCTTGAGGTCACTCTTGTTTCTGGGGTCAAGTGAGTCAGGTCCAGTCCTTCTCACCCAGGCCGGTGGGCAGCAGGCCAGTAGGTAAGCACAGCAAAGCAGGTGTCCACAGAGTATCAGTCCAGTAGAGTGGTAGGCCTTCAGCAGCACAGCAGCCATTCTTCCTGGCAGATTATCCACAGGTCCAGAAGAGTACTGTCATGAGGTCCAGTACTTATACCAAATGGTGCCTTTGAAGTGGGGGGACTTCAAAGAAATTACTTTGAGGTGCACAGAGGTCCTAACATACTACCCTGTTCTAGACTCACTACAGGTGAATTTGCAGCCCTTTGTGTGTGGACAGGACGCCACCTATTCAGGTGTAAGTGAGGCTTTGCCCAGCTCCTCCATACGTTCCTGCCAGAGATGGCTGATTGAGAAACGCGTAAGCTCCCATTGTGTGTGGCTGTCAAATAGTAATACACAAAGCCCTACTACTAACTACACCCAGTCATGTGATCAGAGACAGGTACCAAATGAATAAAGCAAGAAAATGCCAACTTTCTAAAAGTGGATTTTCAGAATAGCAATTTGAAATCTGGCTTCAACATAAGTCTGGATTTTAAATTGTGATGCCAGAGACACAAGACATGAAGGGTTTATTTCTTCTCTTCCCAGTTGGAATTTACACTTATAAAAAGTAATAAGGTAATCCCAATGTTATCCTATGGGAGAGATAGGCCTTGCAGTAGTAAAAAACGAGTTGAGAGCTTTTCACTACTAGGACATGTAAACTTAAAAATATATGTCATGCCTTTTAAATACATGGCACCCTGCTCTTTGGGTTGCAAGGGCCTACCTTAGGGGTGACTTATATGTATAAAAATGGGAAGGTTTGGGCCTGCCAAAAGGTTTATTTTTATATCCGTGGTAGAATGCACTTCGATGTATACACAAAATTATCAATAAATTTGACGGATGCTCAAAGGCAAAGTTTTGGTGTGCAACCCTGGTGCATGCTCTGTCCAAAAACACATAGATATACTCGGTTGCTGGCTGGTGCCCAAAGGTGCTCCAGGCCCATGGTGTACCTTAGAGCATGAGCTGGCACCAGAGTATATACGTGTGTTTTTGGGCACAGCACGCACCAGGGTTGCACACGGAAACTTTGCTCCCGAGCATCCATCAAATTCAACTATGATTCTGTTTACACATTGGTGTGCATCTATCAAATACATCGCCCAGAGCACCATGATCACGCAGGCAGCAGGAAGCTGTATGAGTGAAGAGGCCATTGAGAGGGAGCTGTGTTGGTCGAAACACCGCTGGGGAGACTACATCACTCATAAATCCCTGATTCCAAAGTGCCTAAGAGGGCACAGCATTCCCGCAGGCGGCATGGGGCTGTACAAGTGAGGATGCCGTAGGTGGTGAGCCGTTTTGATCAAGACACCGCTGGGGAGACTACATCGCCCAAACCTCCTGATTCCACAGCGCATAAGAGGGTACCATGCTCCCGCAGCGCGGGATGCGATCGAGTGAAGCCCCGGACAAGTATGGGTCTGTCCTGCATCCGTCAGCGGCCGGAGTGGGCCGGGCTGGACCACCCCTCAAAAATGTGTAACGTTGAATTGTTGGGAAATATTGTTGGTAAGCATTATATTTGTGCAATTCCTGCGTAAATTTGAGAAAGCGCTAAGCAAATGGACGCCCCTAGCAGCCCTAGCCAGCAAGGTTTGACACTATGCTCGAGAGAGTGATTGGGGTAGTCAGCACCAAAATCGCATTGACCGAACGAAGGCTGTCCCTGGTGCAGAGAAGTTGTGTGAGCGATTCAGTTGAACCCTCAGGATTACATGGTAACGCCATACATGTGCCAAATTGCGAATAACAGGGTGTAGACGCAGGAGATCGTATTCACTGTAAAAGCCCGACTGATACGAACATTAACGGGGAGGTGAGTGCAGTTGTTTGCTCGGCCTCTAGAAACAACATTAGCCTTAGCCCTAACTCTTTCCCAAAGCCGGTGGTGAAGTGCAAAAAGACTGCCCACATGATCCTCACGGGAAATCTCAATTAAATCAGGTAATGGAAGGAGGGAGAAAACAGCATCTCCCTTGGGCCCCATTCATGCCAATAAGATGTAAACTTTACTTTCAGAGGTTCTGGAGAAGAAGCTGTCCACCATATTATAGCGTCTGACAGCATTTGAACATTTAATGGTTAAATCATCCCCCTGTATTAACTGTGCCAAACATGGATGCTCTGTCTCAGGTGGCATAAATAACAGTGCCCCGCCGCTTACGTCCGTGGCAGGAAACTAAGCCCAGCCTGACTTAGCCATTCCCCCAAACCCCACTAATCCAATTGTTTCATGATCTGTAACTGGCAGCAGAGAAATGGTTACTCCTGCAATGCTCCGCGGTAAGGGATACGCCGACCCATGCATATCCCACCGACCTCCATTTTTGGAAACCATCGACCAGAGTAACAGGGTCATTGTCCAAGAAAAGGCTGGACTCATAACTGCTAATCCCAACACCACAATCCTAAATTTACCATCAGAATGTTGCCCATATGCCTTAATACTGGCAGGACTACCTCCTTTGAATATGTCTCAAATCGAATCCTGAGAACACACCCGAAACAAGGTTGCGCACTGGGTAAGAACAAATAAGCAGCTTACTGACATTGAAGGGCAAGACATCATAATGGCCAGTATGAGGCGACTGAGAGCTGCATTGCAGGGAGAGACCGCTCCACGCAAGTAAAGACCAGCACGCGCCTACGCGAATGCCCACTCGCTCCAACAACCTGCAGAGCAACAGCATTTAAAGCATTAAATAGATGTATGTGTATGGGGTTCATTAGTGCGACAAATTTGCGGATTCTGTCGCCTTGATTGAGACTCACTGATGGCCTGTACCCACCTGAGGTGGGCCGGCTGTGCCCGTCAGATGCCTAATTACACCTAGCAGAGGAAATATCGTTTGAGGACCATACAAATAAGCCTGACTGTGCATCTGAGGGAAAAGGCGCCTGAGAGAGGAAGGCTCCCAATCCTTGGATTGCGGACCTTGGCCCTACACACCCAGATTCCCCGAACCATCCAGGTGGACACTTCAACAGCTAATGATGCAGCCCCCCATGAACAGTAAGGAACAAGGTCCTGCACTCCCTGTGAGGAATGAAATCTGGAGTGGACCAGGGACTACGTTGCACAACATCTGAATACCCTGTCATTGCGAGAACTCTGGGGAAGATGGGCAAATCCCCCCAGAGGAAGGAACAAGGCCAGGAGAAGTCAAACACACCATCAACGGAGGAGGTGGCTGCGCCACCACCAGTGAGACCTCCTGGCAACCCCACATTACAATATATACTACATGCCACAGTGCCTCTGAAGAAGCATTGGAGCTCAAGATTGACGCCATAGGCACTGACATCAATCTTTTCAAGGATGATCATAAGAGGCTAGCGGAAAGAGTTACCACTAACAAGCACTCACTGGAAGGACTCCACCCGGCCATGGCAACGATACAATAGTGCTTGCAAGCGATGGAAGCTAAAGTGCAGACATTAGAGATCAGAGCAGAAGATGCAGAAAATCGCTCACGCCGCAACAACATCTGAGTGGTGGGCCTGCCAGAAAAAATTGAGGGCACAGATGCAGTGAAATAAATGGAACACTGGTTGCGCACAGAAGTATCTCTTGAGGGATCATCTGTGTTTTTTGCTTTAGAAAGAGAGCACAGAGTACGGGCAAGGCTTCCGCGGCCTGGTGCCCCCACTCCCCATGACCAATCGCGGCGATACTGCTTTACTACAAAGACTGCGACTGAATATTGGCGCAGGCACGCAAGAGAGAGGAGCTCCAAGTGGACACTGTTACAGTGTGTATTTTCCTGGACTTTTCTAGAGAAGTTCAGAGACAGAGAGCGTTCTACAAAAAGGCTAAAAGAAGCTGGGGCAATTGGGTCTTAAATATGCAATGCTCTTTCTGGAAAAACTGGGAGTTGTGAACCCGGGTGGGGTGCAGTTCTTTCACTCCCCGCAGAAAGTATGGAACTGGCTGGAGGACCAACACAGACTGAAATTAGACGCAGTGGATGGAGGATGGCAACAGCAATGATGGAGCGTCAGACGTAAGTGACCATGACGGAGACTGGCTGCGCCCTCTCAGGCTGAAGCGCAACTGGGACGATGTAAGGTGAAGGAGGTTGTGGTCCAACTGAGTGGAAAACAGGTGAGCCAGGAGACACTAGAACGTGAATCTTCCCACCCAGACTCTGAGTTGGATCCTGAATCCAATGCATCTGAGAACTCAAGCCTGGAAATACCCAAGGTCACACTTAGAACTGTAGATTACATTATATGAGACACTTGATGCACTGGTAATGGGCAGGGGGAAATATGACATTACATACCGGCCTATTGTCTCTTTAAAGGCCTGGCGACACGTTTTGAAAAACTGTATTATGTAGTGCATCATGCCTTTACTTAAATAAGCTAGATGGGGGGCTGGCTACCCGAGGGACTCATGAGGCACCCTCTTCATGCTAATGAGCACTGTGGACCCATTTTGACGAATGCTGTTCATTTCTAATGTGGTTTGGATGGGTGGCATTTCTCTACTTGTTCTGGGTAGGGGGAGTTGGAGCAGTTGGATTTTTTTTGATGTTGTGGTTTGACAAGTCACACACTCTGAATGTATGTGCCTATTCTGCATATATCGAGAGGAGGGCACAACAGACCACACTGGGAGATCAGAGAAGTCTTAATCCCCTCCGAGAACTAATATGGCTGGTCACCTAGCTTACAAGTACTTAAAATGGAATCATTGGGGCATGCACTCAATGGCGAAGCATTATAAAGTGTTCTTATATCTGCATAGGAGAGGGGTAAACATAGAGTTATTTCAGAAAACACACCTCACTGACAAGGAGAGACACACGCTACAATGACGATGGAGAGGCCAGACATATTATACCACATATTTGGCATACGCTAGAGGATTCCTTATATGGATTTGAGCAAGAGTCCCATTCCAATTTATAGACGCAATGATAGACACCGAGGGCAGATATTTGGCGGTGCAGGGATGACTGGAGGGCAAAGAGCTGACAATAGATACAGCTCCAATATTGATCAGGGTGGGTTCTTCGCGAACTTATCATGACGATTAGCACCATTCTTAACAACAGCGACGGTAAATGGGGAGACTTTACTTGTGTATCTAATGTTCTACTACATCACTCACACCCTCCCTTGTGCAATTCCCAAACATTCTGCACAGCTAAAATGTTCACAGACTGGCAACTGCAATGGGGCCTGGTAGACTCCTGGAGACGTCTCAATCCACAAGAATGAGACTACTCCTTTCTCTCGGGACTCCATGAAGTGCAAGTTCGTCTAGACCTTTTTCTTTCCACCCCCAACATACACAGCCTGATTACCCATGATAGAATATCTCCCCCGCACTCAGATCATCATCCTGTACTGCTGCAACTGTGGTGGGCTCAGCCCAGGCCTTTAATACTTACATGGTGTCTCAAACCTGAATCACTGGTAGATCAGATCTTCCGCAAATCAATTCAGACTAAAATCACCCAATATTTTACTGATAACGCCGACACAGCACCTACCCCCCAGGTAGAATGGGATGCCTTTAAGACAGTTACATGTGTATATTGTATAGCTGAATCCAATTGAGTTAGACAGACACTACTGAGGGATGTAGAGGTAGCAGAAAACCACCTAAGAGGCATAGAGATCCAGGGGCTCGGCTGCCCTGAGCTTCAACCCGACCTCTTGACCGCTAAAGAGGCAGTAGCGATGCAAATAGAGCGGCTGCGATGCTTTGATTATAATAGCTATATTGACCAAAAACCTGATGAGAGGGACAAATCTGGTCCTCTATTAGCCTGGCTGGCAAACCCGGATAACAGGTGCTCACCCATTATGGAGCTGGAGGACAGGGAGGGTGCCAGAGTATTTACACAGGACGGGATTAATTTCATATTTGCAGGCTACTACTCAGCGCTATATGCTAGCTCCCCCACACAAGACCTGCAGAAGACATGGGTGTGACTGGTGCTCCTCCGGATCCCAGAGATCACGGAGGAAGAAGTGGGAGAATTGGGGGGAGTCATCACGATACAAGAGATAGCAGCCACCATCAAACGTATGGCGTGCAACAAAACTCTAGGTACTGATGGGCTCCCAGTAGAGTTCTGTGCTGTGTTTTCTGCTGAGCTGACGCCTCAACTCACAAAGCTCCATGAGGCAGCTAAAGACAATGGCTCCCTTCCGGACACCATGAAAAAAGCTGCAGTAGTCCCCATTTAAAAACAAACAAAGTGGCCCATGACATATCAGCATACCGCCCATTATCGATTCTTAACATCGATTACAAAATCGTAAGCTGGATTCTGGCCACCCGATTATTGCCTTGAATGAGCGCACTGATAAACGCGGACCAAGCTGGGTTTATCCTGACCCATAGCACAGCAAGGAACATTAGGCAATGGTTGAATATCATGGAGATGGACAAAAAGTACCAGGGAAATGCAGGATTCTTCACTGTAGACATAGAAAAAGCATTTGACAGTCTGGAGTGGGATTAATTATATGAAGTGATGGTATGTATTGGATTGGGAGAGGACTTTATCAATTAGACCTGACTGTTATACACCCGGCCTACGGCCACAGTGCCCACAGGAAGAATCATATTGTGGAGTTGGTCAGTAGAGCGAGGCACAAGACAGGGATGCCCACTCTCCCCTCTGCTATTTGCGCTTGCCATGGAGCCACTTGTGATTGAGGCCAGAACAGGGCAATTCTATAGGGTACTCAGCACGGGACACATTAATCATCAAATAGTACTCTGTGCTGATGACCTGTTACTCTTCTTAAAAGAGGGAGAGGAGGACCTGCAGGGAGCCCGCTCCCTATTAGAGGAGTTTAGCTCTTTCTCTGACCTAAAAGTAAGTTGGCAGAAATCTAGGCTCTTCCCGGTGGTGCTAACAGGGCACCCTCCGACTGACCTAGCACAGCTGCAATGGGAACCAAGTTGCCTACCATACTTGGGAGTCCGAATATATCATACCTGGCCAGACCTCTTTGAGGGAAATGTGGGGCAGGCCCTATGAGGGCTACAGACGTCTATAGCTTTCTGGCGGACCCCGCCGCTGACAGCTGGCAGGATTGCACACCTCAAAATAGTGACGCTTCCCCGCCTAATATATTATTTTAATACACTTCCGCTCTGGATTCCCACAACATTTTTCAAGGAGCTTGACTTGCTGATCAGGACTTTTGTATGGGGTGCGGGACAATGCAGGGTAGCTCTGACAATAATATAACGACCGGTAAATGCAGGTGGCTAGCGATCCCCGACTACGAGACCTATTACATAGCAGCTCAGCTGCAATGGCTGATTAAAGACATAGCACAGAGACAAAGCCGAATGGGGCTTCAACTTCAGCTGCATCACCGTTATCTGATCTCTTGCTGGTGTTCCTCAGAGTGGGCAGATCAGCTGGGGGAGATTCACATGAACTCAATGTACAAATCAAATGCTGGCACCCGGGTCTTCAGAAAATGAGTGTTAAGGTTCCATATTCCCATGATATACCACTAGATATGCTGAGGATGCTCCCACATGGGGGCAACTGGGGGGATTTGGAGGTTTGGGTGGAAGACGTGGCAACAAAGATGGAATATCTTTATAGAGATTCAGAGCTGCTCCCCTTTGAGGAATTCCGCACAGAGTTTGATCTACCCAACAGGCATTTCCTATTGCATAAAGCACTCACAACAGTGATCCGCAAGAACTGGCAGGTGGGACCTGCTGAGCTCCCACCACAGCAGAGCTGTTCTTATATGGCCTAATTGGCAGGCAGTGTCCTGTCTGTACAGAGCACTGCCCGCAGATCAACAGTGCCCGTTGGAGAAATTACTAATCCAATGGGAAACGGATCTAACTATTCCGATCCCAATGAACGACATGGATTACATAAGATAACATACTAGCTGGGGTACTCAAAGTATCTAGAAATGTGCGCTTCAAACCGATTACCTATTATGTCCTGCACAGATCGTACTTTACTTCGGATTGCATAAGCAGATATTTCCAAGTAGAAGAGGCAGCCTGCCATCGCTGTGGAGAAGAAAGGGTACATATTCTACATATGTTCTGGGCCTGCCCAGGACTGCATGAGCTTCGTGTGGGGGTTCTGCACTTAATAAAAGAGACAATTGACAAAGTGCTCCCGCACACCCCAGCCCACTGTCTATTGGTATGGTTCCCCCACACATCCAAGACTGAAGTGGCCAGCAAATTTCAGGATCTAGCGTTCGTCCTTGCCAAACGTGAAATAGCTAGAAACTTGAAGTCATCAGGGGGCCCCAGACTGACTACCTGGAAAAGTGAAGTACTGAAGTGGGCAGGATGCGTGGGAGGAATACTGCTGAGAGAAGCTAGGAGGGGGTTGGGGAATACGGAGGCGACCAGGTCTTGGGAGGCCCATCTGGATCACTTATCCCACCCTGAACCGGAGACCGCTGAAGGAACACCTACAAGACACTCATGAACGCTTCCTAGAGCGTGCGCCTCCTTACAAATAAGAGCTGCCATACTAGCCTTCAAGAATTACACTCAGTGAGTAATTGAATTGATCTAGTAGTGCCCCTGCCCCTTACATGCATATTGACACCGAACTTTAACTCACTCAAAAAGCACGCAATCCATATATTTTCCACAACGTTGACTCACAAGGGGTAGGGAGGGGTCAGTTTAAAGTTTGTGTTGTAAACTGACACTGTGATTGCAATATTGCAGACCCAGCGTTGCATACGAGTAAAATGAAAACATGTAATCCTGATATAGTTGGAGCACTAACCATATTGTAACAAAGATGAAAAATCATTAAAATCTGTTTGCAAAAAAATATATATATATATCATAATGGTCGGGAGGGTTAGCTGGCTTTGCGTGACCCTAAGGATATTCCGGGTGACTGTTTGGTTGTATATTTTAGGGGCCTCAGTATTGTAAGGAGAATTTAAACTGTAGAAACAGGGGAAGCATTCTTAAATTCCAGCATAGTCACGTTACCCCTAGGGTACTTTTATAAGCCTGCTAATGTAAGGAAACGCTTTGCTGTATCAACCTTACATACCCAACAATGACAGGGACGGCTGTGCCCTAATAGCTATGCTCCCTTATAGGACTGTAATGCTGTTGGTTGACAGGAAACACCCAGATACACTGGAATAGATGAATCACATAGATTTGGACCTGTAACTGTCTGATATTTATCAAACCCAGTCATTGATTATCAGTTAGATTTTACCTCCCCTGATATAGTTGGGCCACTGTCTGTGGACAGCTCATCCAGCATGGCTATCCCTAGGGTGCAAAAACTGCCAACACTAAAAAGCGCTATACTAAATCATCAGCGCCCCTTAAGGATAATGAGCTGAAATATTGTGGGGCTTCGTGATAAGTTGGCCCTACCAGAATGGCAACAGTTTTTCAGCTCCTGTTAATGCAAGAGACTTGGGCTGTGGATCCCATAGACCTTGAGGGTTTTTTCTGGTTTAACTCTCTGGCCACTCCGTCATGTGTAGGTAGAGCATCGGGAGGATTAACAGTTTGGATTAATTTACTACTTGGTGGCAATGCAGAGGCCCTGAACATATCAGGGAATGATTTCCAGGCAATTTATTTAAGGAGGATCCACCCCTGCATATAATACATTTCTATAATAATGATTTCCTCTATGTGCTAAATCAGAGATTTCCAAAGCTCTTTAAATACATCACCACCCTTGTTCAGCTTGCATCAGAAAAGGGGCACCAGTCATATTTATTCATGGGAGAGGGATTTAGCGCTAAAATGGCAAGAACGCACAGCGATATATTGGCAGAAGGGGCGGGTGAGGGGGCATAAGAGGAAGGGAATTGGAGAGTTTTATAGCTGCCTCTGACATGATAAATAAAATGAATCGGACAGGGGCAGCAATTTACCCAACCCGACCTTTAGGGGTAGGAAATGGCACTAAATATTTGACTAAATTTTCATTTTCCGCAATCTTACACAATTTCTCTTCCAATGTAAAATTATAGACACCAATTTTGGTGATCATAACCCGGTCGAACTTCAACTCCCTGTAGCTTCCAGGTAAAGATTTCAAGATTGTCCCCACTCTCATAGATTTACCTACGTCTACCGACAACCTTAGATTATGTTGGAAAATGGCAAACCCTACTATACTTTTGAGAAAAACAATCATGGAGAATACTGACTTAATTTTTAAATGCAAATCAGAAGAGGCTGATAAAGGGCAGGTTGTTGATTCATTCGAGGCTTTATGTAATAATATTAAGAACCTCGTTATCAAATCCAATTGGTCCGACCCCCCAGATCCCCCGATGGTTTCATAATGAGTGTTCCAGGGCAAAAGGTACATTGCGTAAAGCCTTAGTAATGAAACCCAGAGATCAAGCTCTATTACTATCCTGCGGAAGCAATATTTGTTGGTATTAACACACAGGCAAAATGAAATCCTAACGCAGCAAAGGGAAACACTTAAGGGCATATTATCAAGAAACTGCGTTAAAATTATCGCCGCTTTAGCGGTAGAAAACTGCCGCTAAAGCGGCGATAATGGGCTTGGTAATATGCCCTTCTGAATTCCCATAGAAGCCCATGTTCTGGTGTCAACATGGGCTTCTATGGGAATTCTCTGCGGCATATTATCAAACCCATTATCGCCGCTTTGGCGGCAGTTTTCTACCGCTAAAGCGGCAATAATTTTAATGCCGTGCTTGATAATATGCTCCTACGGCATAAAGCCCCCACAAAAAATAGCAAACTCTTCTGGGGAGCTGTAACAAATATGCATACATTAGACCTAAGAACAACTAATATGAGCTGTCATATAAACAGTGAGGCCCGGGCAAATAATTCTTAACAAATGAATTCTGTTCCCAAGGAAAATGTTATGCATAATATATTGGGGCAGGAGGTCTGCTCTGAATTAGTACAGTTCTCTTTACAGTAAGTGATCATGGCTATATCACAGAGCACCAGGGGTAAAGATCCAGGACCCGATGAGGTTCCAATTGCCCAATAGATATCCCTGAAATAATTAGTTGGAGAATCAAAGAATGGACCCCTGATAACAATATCCTGCACGCTAGCCAGTATGGCTTTTGTGCTGGAATTGGCACAATAGAGCAGTGCCCGAATCTGAATTTAATGATCGGGAAATATACAGTGGCAAGGCTTATTCCGCTCTATCTAGCCTTCCTGGACTTGACCGTGGCATTCGATTGTGTTAATAGATCAACGTTATGGAGAATTTTACTAGAAATGGGTCTAGATGGAGAACTTGTCAACATGTTATTAGTATTGCACACAAATACAAATGCCAGGGTGAGGTTTGGTCAGGGGGCGAAGTTTCAAATAAATTTAGCATTGGGCGTGGTGTAAGACAAGGCTGCATGTTCCCCTCTCTGCATTTTTATTTTATATATCAATAATCTTAGCTGCCATAAGACTAGTAGCAAGCAGGACATTCCCAGAATTAACGGCATCTCTCTTTCCGCACTACTTTATTTGGATGATGCTGTACTATGGCCCGGAACCCGAAGGGCTCATGCCAACTAGTTCACTGGGCTTTATAGCCGATCTAATCTTGTTGACTAATTTTTTGAACTCTTATATTATGTTCTGTGGTCTGAAGCGTTCACACATTGCCAGCATTACTGATGGCTTCAATATTTTGTTAAATATTGATAATTTCCCATATTTGGGTGTTACTATTAGTGCTGCTGGAACCTGCGCTCCCCATATTTCCCAAAGTAGGATAAAGCTCACAAGAGTGATAGGATCTATGTTGAGTCTTTCCAGTCCTGTGGGTGGAAAGTCTTTGACGCCTCTGGTGCAGATATATAACGCACAATGTACACCAATAGCATAATATGGGGCATGAATTTAGGGTATTTCAGGTTGCTCCATGTTGTAAAGAGAGGAAAATAGATTTTGTAGAAAAATATTTGCAGGTCTTATATCAACTTCTCATTATATCTGCCATAAAGAGTTAAAACTGACATACCTGAGTGACTTCATTTGTACAAGACCTGTCATGATCTGGTTATCCATTTGGAGGTTAGAGGAACTATCACTTACAAGAGGCATAGTTGCCAACTCCATAGTTTGCGATAAGGGGTTATCAATGCCCTGGCTGTTCTATGTTAAAAATACTTTGGAAGCAATCGGCTTTGGCCATGACTTTACAGATTCCACTAAATGTTCCACTCTGGATAAAAAAATTGGAATTATCCTTAATAATTGGCCAAATTAGAAGAAAGTAGGATTAACCTTTTTACCGCGATGGAAATTCCGTCGCGGTGCGGCACCTTTGTTGAGTGGGCGGGGTCGCGTCGGCCAACGGACATGCGCAGCACTACGTAGGTAGTACGTGTGACGGCCGTTGGCCGACAGAAGCACGCAACGGGTTAAAGCTGAATCTCTGAAACCATTGGCTGCATCTTACCTGAGCCTTAGCATTGAAGCCCACCTCTCAACTAGCTGTATATGGGAGCCTAGAAGTAATTGGGAGTGCTCTTTACTTTTCTTGCATTAGGGCAAACACTCTTAAGCTTTTACTATGATTTCCTGCCGGGTACCAACATAGGGGTTGATTAGGATGGCGGGTGGATCGCCACCACCGGCCCGGCCCAAGGGGGGCTGCACTTAGGGGGTACCTATGGTACCCCCCTACATTGCCCTGCACAAGGTGGCAGGCACCGCGCGGTGCCTGCCGCGTTGTGCAGGGCAATGCTCAACATGGCATTATCACCATTGCGGCGGGTGCTGCAGCCAGCAGCACCCGCCGCAATGTTGAGAATACCTGATGCGACCGCCGCGGTGGTGGTCGCATCATGATTTGGGTGGCGGGACCACCGCATGGCTGGCAGGCAGTCCCGTTTCCGCTAGGGTGGCGGGCAGACTTAAGTCCGCACGCCATCACCCCATAATCTTTAACTGAGAATATGCCTGTGTAATAGAACCTCGAAAAAATCAATGATGCATTTTTTTTCTTCTGTGGTTTTCATAAACTGTTCACAGAAAGTTTTTAGTGAAATTGCTGAAAGCAAGAAATTGTAGCCAATGTAATAAAGCCTATTATTTTCTTAAAACAATTATCTGACAAAGACACACGTTTGATTGTACCACCTAGTCTATGTCGCTGATTGAATTGGATCATACCGTATTTCGAGTGTCTCCTCTAGGTCCACCAATTGACTTTGCACTTGTAGCTCATTAACTCTTTTATGATAATTGAATGAATGTATTTATTAACTTGTATTTAACTGTTTCTGCCATTTCTGTATGCTATTATGGTTGTTCCCAGCCGAATAAAGATTTTAAAATGAATGAATGAATGAAAGAATACCACACATCATAAGAATTAGCGACAGTATGTGAGCATGATCGCCTGAAAAGTAAAGACCAGGATAATAGAACACAAAAATATAGATTTTCCAAATTGAAAGATAGGATTGTTTAATTTTAAGTTCAACCCACTTTACACTCATAAAAGAAGATTAATACATATAGTAAATCAACTAGATTATTATACCATGTCAAAAAGAAACAAAGCTGTTTAGGTTTTATAATTTGTATGGGAAAATAAGGGTAGAAGAAGGGGGCCGGAAGAGAAGAAAGTCAATTTTGAAAACCAAGTAACAATAAATATCCTGTAAAAAAAACAAATATTTGAAAAGTATTGTTAATAAGTTAAAGTAGAACTAAGGATATGCAGAGATTGCAACAATTTATGGTGGTATAAAATTTTGTGAATATTTGTAGTTAGTTGGTTTCTGTACAATATTATCTAACAAATGTATTAATGGTAACCATCAATGCAAATCTCGATTAACATTTGGTAGAGAAAAAGTGGCAAAAGCTGGATTTAATCTAAACATTATACCACCAGGCTTTATATCAAATATTAGAGCAACATTTCCTGTTAATTGCAACTTCGTGAAAAGCTAAGGCGAACTTGAGATCTAATAATTTATTATTATGAATGCCTAAATTGGAAACACGAAGGAGACTTCTTAAAAAATATATTAAAGGGGAGATGGAGCATTGTATATCGAAAATGTTTGTGAGTTGGGACCAAACTTTCACCCCACAGGATGCAGTGGGTGGATATTAAAAAAGAATGTGCATCAGATCAGCATTCGGGTAGCCACAGGACTCGGAGTCCCATATTAATTGGGGAGATGCAGCAGAGCTTGCATGGATCGCAAAAAGCTCATCAGCGGTAGAACTAAAAGAGGACTAGAAGAGAAAACTGGTTCTCGTAAGAGAGAATTGTTGAACCTCAATCTGCTGGGAGTAAATCTAGATCTGCAATAAGTGGGGCATGGTCAGGAATCACACTAGGTTCAATAGTAGAGGTAATAAGATTGTAGGAAAGTGATTTACTAACAAAAATATTATCAAGTCAAGTGAGAGATCCATGGGGCACGGAATAAAAATATATAGAATGTTAAAGGGCCGTTCCCCTCTAAACCTTCAGGAGGACCATAAATGCATATATTGTTGTGCCTATTTCTGTTTTCTAAGTCTTCTGCACTTTTTTTTAACAGAATGACCGCCTTTTCCAAAACAGTGATTTTATTGATGTTGTTTTGTATATCACTGACACACTGCTCTACCGTGGTAACTCTTGTCTCTATAATCGTCCATTTGTCATCGAGATTTTGGATCTGTATATTTGTTTC
This sequence comes from Triturus cristatus, assembly GCF_964204655.1. Classification (NCBI taxonomy): domain Eukaryota; kingdom Metazoa; phylum Chordata; class Amphibia; order Caudata; family Salamandridae; genus Triturus; species Triturus cristatus. Next base: position 888,219,954 of record NC_140593.1, read on the forward strand.
TTTAACAGTCGAAAGGCTTGAATTTCCTCCAATAAGGTCTCTAAAGAAATAGGCAAAGGTGATTTTTCAGGAGAAGGAGGATCTTGCTGGAGATTTGTATTAGTAGAAGAGGGTGACTACATTTTTAATGAAGTAATTGGTGTAGTTGCAAAGCATGTAGTGACAGAATGTGCCATGCCAATAGAGGAGATTGAACCATCCATTAAAGGCACCTCAGAAGACAGTTGTGGGTCCGTTATAGTAATAGGCTTCACCTTGCTGGTTCACAATGGCTTCCTTATTCTGCCCATATACAAATTGGCAGCTAGGACTCTCAGAGAAAATGACAACAAAAGAGTATATAAGTAAAAAAGGAGTGAAAATGATAGCCTCGATATATCCAACAGTGTCTCTGGCTCCAAATTGTAAGTACAAATGACTACAATGTATATGCCAGTGAACAGTTCACCTCCACCAAGGATCTCTGTGAGAAGGAGGAGATGAATGACTTTTTTATGAAAACTAAAAAGTGGAGGCCAGAGTTATGGAGGTTAAACTAGGAAGCACAAAGGAGAGTACCATCAACTGATGCCACCGCTGAGATGAAATGACCAAATGGGACAGACTTTAAAATAGACACAGCACTAATGCATTTTGGTGCGGTAAATACCTAAGATGGCAGCCGCGATAGTCAGAGCAGCGCTGTTGTCTTCAAAGTAATTCAGGTACCAGCCATGGGTCACGCTGCTCATCCAAACCTCTAATTTATGAGGGAAGATAGTTTTCCCAGATGAAATACTTAAAAACTGCATTTTTAAAGACTGTGGTTCCTGCAAGGTATGAGCCACCTCAGTTAAGCACCCATTGTTAGACGTGGGGGTCTCTAGTTGGCACAGGTATGCACTTGTGACAAATAGGGACCCTCTCCTCTAGTCAGGGTAAGGGGGTACACTCCCAAAATAACCCCTGCTCACCCCCTTGGTAGCTTGGCACGAGCAGACAAGTTTATCTCAGAGGCAGTGTGTAAAGCATTTGTGAACATATTCAGTAACCAAGTGACAACACTACAAATGGACACCACACAGGTTTTATATTAAAAATAAGTATTCTTTATATAGATTTACCACAAGACCATTAAACGACAAAAACACACAATACTGTTACTTTAGATAGTAGAATTTGGCCTAGTTCTCTTAAGTTCTTAAATGCGACACCTTAAGTCAATGTACCTTTTAGATGCGTTGCGCTTCCACGACAAGCAATGTCGCAGCGATGGAAATGCGGCAAAGTTCTGGTGCAAAGAAATAAAGACGTGAAGATCTTCCAGATGCGTTACGCTTCTCCCATGTTGCGAGAAGACTCGACTCGATGCTTCAGCTGCAGCGGCGACACACTTTACGCGATGCGACGACAGCGGCCTTGGCAGCGACACTCTTCTCCAAGGTTTGCGAGACGCTTCCGCTCTATGCAATGTTGCAGCGGCGACACCCCTTTACGCGATGCGACGACAGCAGCTCCGACGGCGGCACGCTTCTCCGTGGATCTGAGGCGCTTTTCTTGATGCGGTGCAATGCGACAACTACGATGGCTGAGATGGCGACGCTTCTTCCTCGATGCAAGACTCTTCTCTTGATGCGGTGCAATGCGTCAGCTATGATGGCTGCGATGGTGACACGCTTCTTCGGCGTTGCGAGACACTTCCTGGATGATGCGAGACGCCTCCGCTTGATGCGATGCTGCAGCGGCGACACATTTTACGAGATACGACGACAACAGCTCCGATGGCAGCACGCTTCTCCTTCTTGAGTCGCGCTTCCAGCTCCTTGCGACACGCAGTCCCTCAGAAGGCCTAACAACAGCAGCAGGCACTTCCAAAGAACTCTGGGGAGCTGGGGGGTGAAGTCTGTTGTTCCTGAGACTTCAGCAGGAGGCAAGCTCTTTTCCAAGCCCTTGGAGATCCTTCACAAGTTGAGCAAAAGTACACACAAAGTTCCTTTCTCCTCTCTGTGGCAGTAAGGCAACCACTGCAGGCCAATCCCCTAGTGTCAGGGATAGTTTCCTCCTCAGCTTCTTCTGGTTCCTCCCTCAGCAGAGGTTCTTCTTGTTTTCCCAAAGTGATCTAAATTCTTGGGATCAGGGTCCCAATATTTATACCCAGAAATCCTTTGTCCTCTGAAGGCAGAGGGGCCTTTGTCCAGTCCAAACCAGTTCCTGAGCACTCTGTTTACCAGACCTCTCCTTTCCTTTCACAAAGCAGGGCAGAAACATTAGACGCCCCACAGGAGGTGGAGCCAGCATTGTGGAAGGCACGTACAGCACTGGAGCACTTTGTTGACAGGATTCCTTCTCTTCATTCACTGTGCAGGGCAGAGACATCAGCCGCTCCCCAGGAGGTGGAGCCAGCATTGTGGAAGGCAGGCACAGCCCTATTCAGGTCCCAGGTGCAACTCCTCCCACCCATCTGGATGAAGATCTCTCTATTCACCACTGGGACACCTCACCCTGTCTCCTGGAATTCCCCAGCCCTGTCACTCAAACTCCAGACAAAGGAATACACACAGCCTAGCAGAGGCAGGTTTGAATGGTTAGACAAGAAAATGACTACTTTCTAAAAGTGGCATTTTCAAACACAGACTGTTAAAACCAACTTTACTAAAAGATGTATTTTATCATCCTGAGTTCAGGCATACTAAATTCGAATTTCTACCATGTTCCCTGAGTCAGTTAGGATTATAAAATGTCATAACCAAACTGCCCATTCTGGCCTATGGAGAACAGGTAGCCTTGCAATAGTGAAAAACGAAAATGGCTGTAATTCACTATTAGAACACGCCACACACACAAGGGCATGTCCTACCTTATCCTTACAATGCACCCTGCACTTGGGCCTACCATAGGGGTGTCTAATATGAAGGAAAGGGAAGGTTTAGGGACTGGCAAGTGGGTGCACTTGCCCAGTCAGCATGACAGTACCAGACTGCACGCAGGCTCTGCAATGGCAGACCTTAGACACATGTTTACAGGCTGCTTCTGTGGGTGGCACAAACAGTGCTGCAAGCCCACTAGCAGTATTTGGATTACAAGCCCTGGGCACTCCTGGTGCACTGTACTAGGGTCTGACAAGTAAACCAAACCAACCAATCATGGAATCACAAATTATACATCAATTTACAATAGGGAGCACTTGCACTGTGGCACTGGACAGCAGTGGCACAGTGCCCTGAGCAACTAACACCAGCAAAAAATACATGAGGCACAGCAAAAAATGGAAGGGAGACTCATGCCAATGTGCCAGGTCTAGCACGTGTCCCCTCCAGCTGAAAAGTGGGCAGAACTACCCTACCTCCTGGGAGTTCTCATCACTAAGGTGGAAAAATCTGGACAGACCATCAGCATTGGCGTGTTCTGTACCGGGTCGATGTTCCACCGTGAAATCCATCCCCTGTAGGGAAATGGACCACCTTAACAGCTTTGGATTCTCACCCCTCATCTGCATCAACCATCTGAGGGGCCTGTGGTCTGTCTGAACCCGGAAGTGATTCCCAAACAGGTAGGGTCTCAGCTTCTTCAATGCCCAGACCACAGCAAAAGCCTCACGCTCAATAGCACTCCACCTCTGTTCCTGTGGAAGTAACCTCCTACTGATGAAGGCTACAGGTTGATCTAGGTCCTCCTCATTCATCTGTGCTAGAACAGCCCCCACACCATGCTCTGAAGCGTCTGTTTGTACTATGAACTCCTTGGAGAAGTTGGGTGCCAAGAGCACGGGCGCTGTGCACATATCAGTTTTAAGGCCTCAAAAGCTTCCTGACAGGTGTCAGTCCAAATCACTTTCCTTGGCTGCTTCCTGGAAGTCAGCGCTTTCAAGGGTGCAACAATGTTGCCATACCCCTTGACAAACCTCCTGTAGTAACCCGTGAGTCCTAAGAAGGCTCTCACCTCTGTCTGGGTTTTAGGCGGCTCCCAAGCCGGGATGGTTTCAATCTTGGGCTGTAGGGGAGCCACCTGGCCGCTCCCTACCTGGTGTCCCAAGTACACCACGGAACCCTGCCCGATCTGGCACTTACTCGCCTTGATCGTGAGGCCTGCCCTCCGCAGCGTCATCAACACTTCCCAGAGGTGGCGCAGGTGTTCTTCCCAACTGGCGCTGAACACTGCGATGTCATCCAGGTAGGCGGCACTGAACGAGTCCAATCCAGCCAACACCTGGTTGACCAACCTCTGAAAGGTGGCAGGGGCATTCTTCATCCCAAAGGGCATCACCCGGAACTGGTAGTGCCCATCTGGTGTGGAGAATGCTGACCTCTCCTTTGTCCCATCCTTCAAGGCAATCTGCCAGTACCCAGACGTTAAGTCAAACGTGCTGAGGTACCGTGCAGCCCCTAGCCGATCTATGAGCTCATCAGCTCTGGGGATGGGGTGTGCATCAGTCCTGGTGACTGCATTGAGCCCTCTGTAGTCCACACAGAACCAGATTTCGGGTGTGGCACCCGGCGCGGCAGCCTTTGGGACCAAGATCACTGGGCTGGCCCAAGGACTGCTAGAGGACTCAATTACCCCTAGCGCAAGCATCTTTGAGACCTCCTCTTTGATGCAAGCCCTTACCCTGTCAGTCACTCTGTAGGCCTTGTGCCGCACAGGTGTACTGTCCCCAGTGTCCACCTCATGGACGCACCAATCAGCGGCACCAGGAACCAGGGAGAACAGATGAGAAAACTGTCCCAGCAACTGGTGACAGTCATTCTGTTGCTCAGGTGTCACCTCCTCCATCCCAGCATCTGTTGCCAAGAGCATGTCCACTTGGGACCTCTCCAAGTGGGGCTTCAGGTGGTTGACATGCAGGGCCCTCAAGGGGTTCCTGGGAGACCGTAAGTCCACCAAGTAGGTAACTGGACTCTTGCGCTCCACAACCTCAAAGGGGCCGGTCCACTTATCCTGGAGCACGCAGGGCTACACTGGGGCCATGACCCACACCTTCTGTCCAGGCTGAAGCTCAACCAGAGTGGCATTCTGGTTGTACCACCGCTTCATCTCCTCCTGGCTGGCTTCCAGATTCGCCTCAGCGAGTTGTCTGAAACGCCTAGTCTGGTTCCTAAAGGCCAGCATGTAGCTATATACATCCTGGGGAGGTTTCCTGGGAGATTGCTCCCAGCCTTCCTTGACCAGACTTAGAGGTCCTCTTACGGGGTGTCCATAGAGAAGCTCAAAGGGACTGAACCCTAGAGATTTCTGTGGCACCTCACAGTAAGCAAAGAGCAGGCATGGTAAGAGGACGTCCCACTTATGCCTAATAGGTTCCTCAAGACCCATTATCATGCCTTTAAGGGTTCGGTTGAATCTCTCAACCAACCCGTTTCCTTGGGGGTGGTAAGGTGTGGTAAACTTGTAGGTTATCCCACACTCTTGCCACAGGGACTTCGTATACTTGGAAATGAAGTTGGTTCCACGGTCAGTCACTACCTCGCGAGGGAATCCCACTCGGGAGAAAATTCCCATCAGTGCTCATCCCACCACGGGGGCCGTCACTGTCCTCAGAGGTATGGCTTCCGGGTACCGGGTGGCATGGTCCACCAAGACCAGGATGAACCTGTTGCCCATGGCTGTCCTGGGGTCCAGAGCCCCACAATGTCAATACCCACCCGTTCAAAGGGGGTGCTGACTACAGGGAAGGGCTGGAGAGAAGCCTTGCGCTTCCTCCCACTCTTACCACTTGCCTGGCAAGTCTGGCATGTCCTGCAGTGAGTGTCAGAACTCCTGCACATTTGGGGCCAATAAAAATGGGTGACAAGCCTTTCAAAGGTCTTGTCCTGCCCCAAATGTCCTGCCAATGGAACATCATGAGCCAGCCCCAGTAGGAAGGCTCTGAAGCGCTGGGGTACCACCAGCACACGGGCTGACCCAGGCTCAGCAACCTTAGGCTCTGTATACAGGAGGTCATTCTCCCAGTAGATCCAATGTGATCCAGACTGATCACCTGCTGCCTGGTCTGCAGCCTGTTGCCGCAGACCCACAAGAGAAGGGCATTCTTTCTGCTCCTTGCAGAATTCCTCCCTGGAGGGTCCTCCTTCTTGCTGCCAATGGGTCAGCTCAGCCAGGTCCCCCAGTTCGGCTACCTGTTCCCCTGTAGGCTCCAGGGCATCCCCCTCAGGGTCTGCTCCCTCCTGGACCGTGGGAACTTCGGGGGCCGGTTTCCCGCGCCCCCTGCCTCTCCTCTTGCTGGCAGGTACCTGGGCCTCCCTCTCAGGCTCCAGGTCCTCTTGAGCACCTTTACTCGCTGCCATTGACCGGGTGGTCACACACGCCCAGTCAGGCATACCCAACATTTCTAAATGGGCATTCCGCTCCACCTTCACCCAAGGTGAGCTCTCCAAGTCATTCCCTAACAAACAGTCAACAGGCATGGCGGGCCTCACAGCTACCTGAAGAGTACCAGATACCCCCCCCACTCAAAGGGACCCTGGGCCACCTTGCAGTGACTCTCTGTGTTGTCAGCGGCAACAACTGGGTAGAATGCTCCAGGGACAACCTGCTCTTGAGACACCAGGTGACACTTGACAGCTGTTGCACTGGCCCCTATGTCTCTCAGAGCCTCCACTCCATGGCCATTGATGGTCGCCCACTGCCTGTACTTTTTAGTGTTATCAGGCAGCTGGGTCCTAGGGACCACCTCACAGTCTCCTAATGAGACAAGGGACATTTCTGCAGGACCCCACCCACCTTGGGCACCCCTCTCCTCACCCAGGGCTACACTAGCCATCTGCCGGGGGGCTGCACCAGTGGGTGCTGGTTTTCCATAAAGGCGACACTTGGTATCATTGGCAAAATGACCCAGTTCACCACATTTGTAGCATCTCAGGGGCCCTCTTTGAACAGGTGGACCTGTCGGGCCCCTGACGGTTTCTGGGGGGGAGGCTGAGAACCTTTCCATTGGTTCCCTTGGGGATTACTTTGGGGCCTATTATGGAATTCCCCCTGTTTACCCTTGTCCCCCCCACTCTTCTGCTGGGGACCCTGCCCACTCTTGGCTGAGTCTCCCACATGACCCTTGTGGACCCTGGTACTGACCCAGCGGTCCGCCTCCTCAGCAAGCTTCCTAGGATTAGTCAGCCTACTATCAATCAGGTGCTGGCGTAGCTCAGGAAAACAGTTACTTGACAAGTGCTCCCATGCAATCAAATCAAGCAGTCCCTGAAAATCATTGACTTTGCTACCCTTCACCCAACCATTCAATGCTCTGCAGAAAAAAGTAACATATTCAACATAGGTACTGTTTGCTATCTTGGTGCAACCCCTGAACCTCTGTCTATACTCAGGGGTCAAACCATATCTAGACATCAATGCATCTTTCATGTAGGGATAGGAATTATAGACATCAGATGGCAAGTCTAGCAGTGTGTCCCGCCCCTCACTAAGGAACCGTTCCCACAACTCCGCTCCCCAATCCTTCTCAGGGACCCGGTGGGAAGACATGGCTACCTCATAGGCCTTGAACCACTGCCCAATATGTGGTAAATAAAAATACCGGACTGAATTTCATACGGAATCTTAAAATAAAGTAAATAGCTCAAAATAACAAGAGGCAGAATCCGTGGTATAAGAGGTTTTCTAATGGGCTTTATTCCATTTAAAATGGCCGACTCGAGTCGCGGCCTTCAGGTTCCGTCACCACGAGGGTTCAGGAAGTGAAGTACAATAATTTATTAACAGACATGTATTTTTATAATAAGTACATTACAATGAAACGAATGTAGAAGGCGTAACATTTGATAAGAAAAGTGACAAAACAGTGACATAATCGAAACTAGGCGTAATAAGGAATAAAAGAAACATGATTGGTTAGAATTATCAGACATAGGTGGATCTATAAGATAATACTTGGCATAGATGCGCGCGCGGCAGCATGACGTGTAATTGACGTGCAACTAGGGGGTGAAGGGGACTTGACATTTAGCTCTACATGTGGAGACGAGAAGTCTGGGGGTCAAGTCAACCTAATCCCAAATCATATCTAACATCCTATGTTTAAAGAACTATGTTATCCACAAGGAAGAGACTCTCGGACAGAATCTATTCTATACTGACTGTGTACGTGTACAAGCGTCTAAGTGTCTATATGAGATGCGAGGGATAGAAAACTTTCCATGGCAACAGGGCTATGAATCACTTGCAGGAGGACGGAAAGGCTGAGTCCTTTGCTTGTGAGCAAAAGGAAATGTTTACCTAAATCACTGGACAGGAATGCATCGGCTGGAGAGCAAAATAGATAATTCGAAGGTGAAATACAACTTCTTGGCAGACAGGCGAAAACTGGCCGAGGCAGGCACCGTTAGCTGCACAGGGAGTAGGACAAAGTTCATGGATACAGATGCGAGCTCAAGCTGAAGCTGTCAGAGACAGAGAGCAGGGAAAGGCTTGAGGACAGAATCGGGCCTACTTGCCTGAACTGTAAAAATGAAGTAACTTAGCCATATAAAGTCGGTGGCCTGTCATACCTAGGAATCGAATATCCAGCCCATTGATGGCGGATCTGACAGAGAACATGTCGACGGTAGACACACATATGTTTGCGTCTTAGAAACTGGAACTGGAGGGAACATACATGTACTTGTAACATGCATATAGAACCGTTGGGGTCCAAGATAGGGGACATAACTGATCAGGAAAATCCACATTTCCACATTCCCTCCTTGTCCCCTTCTTGCCCTTCACGAGACATCAATCTTCATCATTCCATTGATTTGCTCATGGAGCATCATTTCTTCTTCCTTCCGGCATTCTGAACGGGACCTGTGATGTGGAATGCATGATGTGGCACACAGACCACAAATCGCTGGTCCACCTTGCAGGCATAAACAACAACTGAAGAGCATAAGAAGGCCAATACCTAGGAAGGATAAAACTCTCCATCCCCAGGCTGATATCACACTCCAAAACCACCCGGACCACGTCCAAGTGCCTGGATTTTCGTGTATCTGGCTTACAATCTTATGAAGGCGTGTTATAGCTTTATATACAGATGGCGAATTTTCTGGTATGAATATGCAGCAGCTGGATCCGATGACCCTGCAAGCTCCGCCCCTATCGGCCAGGATGACGTCAAGGACAAGACGATTCTGGAGAACAACAATTCTCATCACTGATTGTTCCTCTGTCAGATTGCCTAGGGCGGCTATAGTCTCGTTTACTACAGCTTCAAGAGTCTTGGTGAGTCTGCGTATCAGCTTACTATTTGATATTGTACCTATATAGGGAAAGATACCTTTATTGAAATCTACATACTTGTCCCATGCTGTCTCAGTATAATCGACAACTGGGAGATCTCTTTGCTCTCTATTGTGTACTAAATGAACATTTCGATAATAATCAGGGGGAGCTAGGAAAACAGGTGGCAAAAGGAATGCTATGTAACAGGTACCATCCCAATCTAGAGGCAGACGCATATATGCCGTCTGACCACATATGAAGTAAGAATGGCGAGAAGCTCTAAATGAAGATTTACCTTGATCACTATATTCTACTGTAGTAACGCATTGGCTATGGCCCATATGTATGGAACCAACTTTTCTTACACATAATTCACCCTTAACTGGAAATACTGACATAGTGGGCAGAATTAGTTCAACTTCGGATTTGACATTCAGAATCATAAGATTAGGCGTAAAATTACCTAATTTATACACTTCATTTTCTAAATCAGTTCCTGTTCTACTGGGGTGACCCTCCTTATTAGGGTGACAGACTTTGAATAAAACTAGATTCAGATTTCCCCATATCCAATGTTGTTGATAAACTGCTGTGTCTGGGTCTATGGAATTTAATAAACTAAACCATGCTCCACAGGAGCCATTGTGTGTGAATGGATGTGGAAAGAAAGGCAGAACTCCTTTGTTATTCTGATAGGGAGGAAGTCGGCCACACACCCAACAATTGGTCGCATTACTAGTCTGATGGGAATGATGTAACATACTAATGAAGGTGTTATTGCGCAGCGCAAGTCTATAAGATAATTCATGTGGCGGTAGGTCACTAAAAGAATGTTCTGCAGCAACATTATAAACATGTCTAGAGATAGGATGATATATGTGCAAAATCACACTCGTAATAATTACTAAAATACTCAATAAAAACAAAATTAATAATGTCCTCATACAGTAGCTACGCAGTGATTTACAATACGCCTGTCGTTTCAACATTTCTCGGGTATTTTCTCTACTCAGGTCCAAGGGATACATGTCGGAGACAATTCAACCGCTTCACCTTGGAGAGGACTTAAACAATCAAATTGCTCGACTGTTTGGGCCTAAGCTTTAATTTATAGCACTGAGAGTCATTCTGTTCAACAAAAGGAAGTTTTGAATCAGTCTGTGAGGGAGTGCAGGGCACAGTGTCTATATCTAAAGGTAGTCCATGAAATTTTTTGACGTGACTTGAATGAATCCACCCTTTGCGTCCCTCGATCTTCACGGCTGTTCTTGTGGTCAACAGGACCAACTTGGGTGCTTTCCACCTGGGCTCCAGTTGACTTTTCCTGTCGAAATTTCTCACAAAGACAAGATTACCCGGAACAACGTCATGGGGTTTCGCCTCAGTGTTGTCGGGAAAGGCTGCAGCTACCTGTGAACGAGAAGATTGTAGTGCAGACATCAAGGAAGCCAAGTAATCTGTCAGCATGTTACAGTCAATGTCAGTTATTTTGCGTGGTATAGGCGTCCCCCACATATTCGGTGGTCTACCAAAGATCACCTCATACGGGGATAGCCCTGTTCTAGAGTGTGCTACCATTCTCATGTAAAAGAGTGCAACTGGTAATGCTACTATCCAGTCGACACCTTTCTCTCTACATATTTTGGACAGTCTGATTTTCAGTGTCTGGTTATGTCTTTCTACGAGACCTGCTGCCTCGGGGTGTCGGACACAGTGGAATTTCCACTGATATCCCAACAAGAGTGAGACATGTTTCATTAATTCGGATGAGAAAGGCTGACCGTTATCTGAATATACAACACGTGGTAAACCGTACCGTGGGAAGAATTCTCGAACTAGCTGCTTGGCAGTAGTCGGGGCAGTGTAATCTGATACGGGATACGCCTCTGTCCAACGGGAGAGAGCGCAGACAACTACGAGGACATATTTGAATCCTCGACAACGTTCCATCTGAATATAATCCATCTGGAGGACTTCAAAAGGATGGTCAGGAGGCTGAAATCCACCCTGCTCTACGGGAACACTCTTTCCTGGATTAAACTGACAACATATCATACAGGTACGAACTTTTTGTTTAGCTGCTGCTCGTAAATGTTTGTTGAACCAAATGTGCTGAATGCTGTCTAGCATAGCCTTCTCTCCTAAATGTGCTGGACTGTGAACTGTAGCTATAATGGCTTGAACCATGGAATCAGGGAGAAACCATACAGATTTCTCCTTCGTCATCCATCCTTGATCTGTCTGGATCCCTCCTAGTTCAGTCCACTTCTTTATTTCTTCTGCTGTGGCATGTGTCTGTATGTCAATTACGTCAAGTGTGGGGTCCTTAATTGTCATACACTGTGTTGGTGTCTGAACTATTGGCTTTGTCATGTCTAATGTGCGATTCTGAGCAGTCTGTTTAGCTGTTCTGTCAGCTAAATCATTGCCTTGAGAAATGGTATCAGTAACCTTCGTGTGTGCTTTACATTTCATAATCGATATAGCAGTGGGTAGATGTATTGCGTCTAACAAAGCATGAATGAGGGGCCCGTGCTGAATGTGGGCACCATGGGACGTTAGATAACCTCTCTCTCGCCACAGCACGCCGAAGTCGTGTACAACTCCGAATGCATAACGTGAGTCAGTGTATACATTAACTTTCTTATTTGTGGCTTGAATACAGGCTTGCGTTAGAGCAATAAGTTCTGCTGCTTGGGCTGACAGAGTATCTATACAATGTGTCTCAATAACTTCAGTGTCTGTTGTGACTGCATACGCGGCCACTAAATCTCCTGTACTTGCTCTCATGCATGATCCGTCTACATACAACGTCAGGTCTGGATCTAACAATGGAACGTCTGTCAAGTCTTGTCTAGGTTTCGTCTTTATTTCAATGATTTCAACACAATCATGAGCTAGTGGGTCTGTTCCAATTACAGGTAATAGTGTAGCAGGATTCAATGTATTACACCGTCGGATCTCTATGTGTGGTTGAAACAATGTCAGTTCATAACCGGTAAGTCTTGCTATGGTCAAGTGTTGTGTTTGTGTTCGGTTCACAAGAACCTCTACTGCATGTGGTACTTGAACTGTCAATGGGTGTCCTAATACTATGGCATCGCTTTGTCTGATTGCTAAAGCTGTCGCTGCCACTGATTTCAGGCATGCAGGCAAAGCCTGAGCTACGGGATCTAATGTACTGGAAAAATAAGCACATGGCTTGCATGATCCTGCTTGATCCTGAGTGAGTACTGACAAGGCAGTACCTTCGCGTTCTGTAACAAAGAGTGTAAAAGGTTTGCTATAACATGGTGTTGCTAAAACAGGTGCTTGACATAAAGCTTCCTTTAGGCTTTCAAAAGCTTGTGTATGTTCCTGAGTCCAAGGGAGAACAGTCGATGTGGCTGCCTCCTGTGTGGTTAACTGAATGAGTGGTTTTGCTAGAAATGCGTACTGAGGGATCCACTGCCTACAATATGAAGTGAGGCCTATAAAAGCCCGCACTTCCTTTTGTGTCTGGGGTATTGACATGTTAGCAATTAACTGGATGCGATCTGGTGTAAGCTGCCTTCCCTCCTTGGACAGCGAGTGACCAAGATAAATAACTCGCTGAACACAGAATTGCAGCTTAGAAGGGGACACCTTGTGCCCCTTGTCGGCTAGGAAATGTAAAACTGTCAGAGAAGCTTTTTCACATTCTGGCTCGCTTCTCGCGGTGATCAGCAGATCATCGACATATTGAAGCAGTGCAGTATTGACTGGCATGTGGATACTGTCAAGTTCTCGTTTCAATGCTTGGCTGTAGATGCTGGGGCTTTCTGTAAATCCTTGGGGAGCGCGTGAGAATTTAAAACTGCGCCCATTTAAACTGAATCCGAACAAGTATTGGCTTTCCGGATCTATTGGGACGCTGAAAAAGGCATTCTTGAGATCAATTACAGTAAAGAATGTTGCTTCGGAATCAATTGCTGTCAACAATGATGATATATCAGGGACCACAGGGAATTGTGGTACAATACACTTGTTTAGTTCACGCAAATCAATAACCAATCGGTATACTGGTGGAGCAGTAGGATCAGTTCGTTTAAGAATCGGAATTATCGGTGAATTACATACATTGGAGTCTGTTTCTACAACTACTCCCTGGGCAATTAGCTCATCAATGATTTTCAGCAAAGCCACTACAGCATCATGCGGTAACTTGTATTGTCGCATTCGTGGTAGTACCACTCCTGCTTTCAATGTAACTCGATAGGGTGTAATGTTCATGCAGCCAACATCCGTAGGGCCTTGTGCCCATAGATGTACTGGTAAAGTCTGTAGTCGGGGATCCATGTCTCTGGACACATAGTGACCTTTAAAATCACGTAAAAACAACCTTACTCCTTCCGGAGAACAACATATTATGGCTCCTAGTGCTTTCAGAGTCTTAATTCCTAACAGATTTTCTGGGCATGATTTAGTAAGCAATAAATCTGTAGTTCGTGTCAAAGGTCCTATCGTAAGTGGTAGAGGCTGTGATACTTCATTAACAATAGGTTTTCCCGAAAAACCAAGGGAAACATTTTGAGAGCCTGAGAGGGGTGCCCCTGGAACTTCACTACGTTTTATGGTTGTTCGACTTGCCCCTGTATCGAGTAAGAATTTTCTATCTTGACCTAATAATTCACTATGTACATAAGGTCCTTCTTGATCTACAGGAATCTCGATAAGCGGTAAGTCAACTTCCCTCTCTAGGCTGGTTCATGCGTAACGCTGATACTCAGGGTATTCATACTGTGCAGTCTGATACATTTGTCGTGTTGTGGTTTGTGTGGCAGTAGCAGGCAACGGTGGTGCAGCTGGCACAAACTGTATGGGTTGCTGTGAGGCTGGCATGGACTGTTGCTGAACTGGCATGGACTGTCCATGCTGCATAGCTCCTTGTTCATTCTGATCTTGTCTAACTAATCGTGGTCTCTCCTTTGCAATACCTGTAGCTATATTACGTTTCAGGACTGGACAATCATGTACATAATGGCCTAGTTGTTTACAGTAATTGCAGGTTCCTTTTACAGGAACTGCAGAATCACCAGAATGTGTCACACCCTTTTTGTGACCATCTGCTGGTACTGTCTGAGAAACTAGCATTTTCATTTTTGTATCCTTCATGCGTCTATGCTCGTGTTCTTGTTCATCCCTAATTCTATTGTGATGATACTGTAACATTTGTAGCATTTGCGACGGAGTGTTACTTTGCCAGGTACTCTCGAATTTCAATATTCTATTCTTCACTGGGGGCAATGCATTTTCCACTAATTTTGTCACAAATAGATGTGGATATGAGTCACTACTTGCTTTTATACCACTATTTATACCAAAACATTTTTCAAATCGAGCATAATAATCGCTTGTGTCTTCATCTTGCTTTTGTTTACAGGCTGTGATTGCACCCCAATCTTCCTTTTTTGTAGTTAATAAACGTGGCAGTACCTGTACTAGTAAACCTGGTAATAGTTTAACTTTATCCCCGAGCCCTGAACCTGCAGCTCGGCCCCTTTCTTCCTCTGCTAATGCTGTCCAGTCTATCTTTTGGTCTCCCACTTCCCACTCTTTTTCTTTCAGTTTTTCATAAATGCCAGCAGGCAAAAGCACCTTTAATATCGTCATAATATCAGGAAAGGTGTACTCTCCCATCAGTAACATGTCTTTAATTTCTCGGTGGAAACCCGCTGGGTCTTTGTCATGACTAGGTACTACTTTTTTCATTTCTAATAATTCCATTTTTGATATGGGTGTGTAAACAAATACACGGTGAAACTCATTGTCTTCGCCTTTTATTGGGTGCACTTCTCGTAGGGGATTTTGTCTATCCATATAGTACGGCGCTCTTTCTCTGTGGGGCAGCGAGAGAGAATCCGGACTTACAAAAAAGACATACTGCTTACGTGACACTAATATCTCTTTAATTAGCTTGTTACTAGAACCTCTCCATCTGTTCGTGAGTAGTTCCGTTAATATATCAGGTAAAGGACCAGGGTCAGCATGTTGGCTCTTATATAATATGAGGAGTTGCTGAATCATATATATTCCAGCCAAACGTTGTTCATCTGTACTGAGGTTAAAAAACGTGTGTGCTACGGTCTCATCACCGTATTTTTCAGGACTGTCAATCCAGTGAACGGCTGATCTGGCTAATTCTTGCTCATCCATGGAATCGAGGAGGTGGTAACCTCTTCGTTCTCGTAGTATTTTATCTGCGGCTTGAAACGAATGTTCAGGAGATTTCAGATTTATTACAGGCGTCGGATACGTTCTGCTATTATTTGGACATACAGAGTGTATGGGATCAGAAAAACATCTAGTATTTTCACAAGATCTTCCTCTGCCTACATAGGCTATGGTCTCTGACTGTCTTGCGGAATTCCCTGATTCGGACACTTCATCTTGCTCAAACTCGTCTGTTCCCAATCTCTCTTCATGAATACGCTCTATTTCTTTACGTATTTTTCGGCACATGGCTATTATACAATTTTGCTTATCGTGTCTCCCTGGTAACCTTGCTAAATACTCTGCGGCTCGCCTGATACGTAATGATGCCAGGACCATTTCGTCCTCTTTACCAACCACTGGGTCATATCTACAATTTACAAGGAGTTCCTTAAGCGTACGTTCACTTACGAATTTAGGTGTACGTGAATGCGCTGACTCTTGAAAAACAAGTTTATTTATTCTGGGTGGTGTAAAGGTACTGCTAGCACCTCCCGTGGCCCCATCTGGGGCGTCGGGTGTGAATGGATTCGTTGAACGTGACACAGCAACTATGGGTGTCGATACCCCTATAGGATCGACTGCGGAGACAGATGCGGAAACAGATGTGCTTGCCGAAGCTTGTATCGGGACTTGCTGTTGCACGGGGACAGATACCTGATCCTGACGTTGAACCCCTCCGCCAGACGGTCTATGTGGTGTGGCGTTAGCATACTCGGGAGCTGCATCGTCTAGATATGAGGAAAGAAAAACATCTTCTGCGGTTCTGGGATGCCCCTTTGGATGTACCTTAATTGGAAATAATGGGGGTGGCAAGTCTTTTGGCATCTCTGTAACAGCCTTAGGTAGTCCTTCGGCTAGAAGGGGATACATACCATTCATAAGAGCATTTCTTTGTCTATTCACTTGTTCTGATTTCACTCGGATACCTTCCTCAATTAATAGATTTTCTTGAACTTTATTTGAACTTTCTTTACTCCTCTCTTCTTGTCTACGTGCTTTTTCTGTTCGTCTATGAGATTCTTTACGCCATAACTCAACAGCGTCTTTCTGTGACTGTCTGACCTTTCTTTTCCATAACTCTTCCTCCACTTTCATGATGCACTCTGCATCCCAGGTTCCCGCTATGGGCCACCTTTGACTTTCCGGTAATCCTTTGGTATAATCTACCCATAGATCAAGAAACAATATGGCATCTAAGCCATGTTTATGGTACATAAAATGCCCTGGGGTGTCCCTAGGAGGAATAGGAACTGCTTCTTCAAGCACCCCTTTTCTGGTAGTAATCTGTCTTAACTTCGAGAAGAGCGGCATATTGACAACTGATCTGATACTTACTCTTGAATTTTCTTAATACGAAAAACACCATAAATGAACAGTGAACAATGAACAGTCATTCATACCACAATATGCAAGACATTTCTGAATACTTTAAACATTAAACATTAAACATTATAACAATGATCGACAATGATGACAGTCTGCCTAACTAATCACCACGCTGAATTCTTGACAATAACTGAATACTTCGGAATACTTGATATACTGCTAAACAGTACATATACACTGCTAAACAGTGCAGACCGGATTTGTGTACCCAAATCCGTCTTGACCGGCACAACCTATGTGCGCGTCAACACGCCTCCCCGGCGATGGTACTCACCGAGTAGCTCCTTGAAACGGAAGGCCTCAGAGAATGGACAGGACTCGATAACTGCGGACATCGGACCCTCTGGACGTCGGGATTTCGGAAAACCTGGTGGGCCTCTGTATACCTCGGATCTTGCTCTCTCAGCTAGGCTCTGGTCGGGATACTTCGCACTTCTCACCGCCTCGTCTGGGTTGATCGCAGCCTCAGTCGCCCCCGCTTGACCGGAGGGAGCTTACAGGAAATCCTGCTGGTACGCGTTTATGGTCCGTCCAGCTGTGGCAGGAGACCGGGCCTGCAACGCACCGCCGGCGCGTGAGATGAGAAAGTGTCCCTGTTCGGGCGCCATTATGTGGTAAATAAAAATACCGGACTGAATTTCATACGGAATCTTAAAATAAAGTAAATAGCTCAAAATAACAAGAGGCAGAATCCGTGGTATAAGAGGTTTTCTAATGGGCTTTATTCCATTTAAAATGGCCGACTCGAGTCGCGGCCTTCAGGTTCCGTCACCACGAGGGTTCAGGAAGTGAAGTACAATAATTTATTAACAGACATGTATTTTTATAATAAGTACATTACAATGAAACGAATGTAGAAGGCGTAACATTTGATAAGAAAAGTGACAAAACAGTGACATAATCGAAACTAGGCGTAATAAGGAATAAAAGAAACATGATTGGTTAGAATTATCAGACATAGGTGGATCTATAAGATAATACTTGGCATAGATGCGCGCGCGGCAGCATGACGTGTAATTGACGTGCAACTAGGGGGTGAAGGGGACTTGACATTTAGCTCTACATGTGGAGACGAGAAGTCTGGGGGTCAAGTCAACCTAATCCCAAATCATATCTAACATCCTATGTTTAAAGAACTATGTTATCCACAAGGAAGAGACTCTCGGACAGAATCTATTCTATACTGACTGTGTACGTGTACAAGCGTCTAAGTGTCTATATGAGATGCGAGGGATAGAAAACTTTCCATGGCAACAGGGCTATGAATCACTTGCAGGAGGACGGAAAGGCTGAGTCCTTTGCTTGTGAGCAAAAGGAAATGTTTACCTAAATCACTGGACAGGAATGCATCGGCTGGAGAGCAAAATAGATAATTCGAAGGTGAAATACAACTTCTTGGCAGACAGGCGAAAACTGGCCGAGGCAGGCACCGTTAGCTGCACAGGGAGTAGGACAAAGTTCATGGATACAGATGCGAGCTCAAGCTGAAGCTGTCAGAGACAGAGAGCAGGGAAAGGCTTGAGGACAGAATCGGGCCTACTTGCCTGAACTGTAAAAATGAAGTAACTTAGCCATATAAAGTCGGTGGCCTGTCATACCTAGGAATCGAATATCCAGCCCATTGATGGCGGATCTGACAGAGAACATGTCGACGGTAGACACACATATGTTTGCGTCTTAGAAACTGGAACTGGAGGGAACATACATGTACTTGTAACATGCATATAGAACCGTTGGGGTCCAAGATAGGGGACATAACTGATCAGGAAAATCCACATTTCCACAAATATCATCATTTTTTTTAAATTCCTTCACCACATCTTTAGGGATATAAACTCTAGATTCTACAGGCATTGACGGTGTGCTGCCACCAGAGGGAGCAATTTCTAAACTCTGGGCTTTCAACTTCAACTCCCTCAAAACCTTTTCATGTTCATACTGTAGCTTTTTCTCTTCTAGGGCTAACTTTCTACTTTGCATTTCAAATTCTAACTGCCCACTTAACTTGAGCTTGGTCAGCTCCAATTCATGCATCCTACACTCTTTTCTATCTGCCAACTCCTCTGGAGATAGACTTTTACCAGAAACACTGCTACCGGCAGGGGAAGGGGTTCTCCTTCCTCTTGGATCCACTGGCCCATCCAGCTGCTCCTCTGTATTATCATTATCAGTGGCATTCCTTGCTTCTACCCAGGCCCTCAGCGCCTTGTAGAACTCTGTCTTATTTTTGCATCCTGTAGTAGAAACATTAAATTGCTTGCAGAAGAATTTCAGCTGCTTGGCAGTGTAGCTATCCAATTTCTCTTCTTCCCACTCAAATTCAGTATTAAAAGAGACTATGGATGCTGCTTTCTCCACCATGGTTAAGCTTGGCAGTACTCAAAAATAGAAAGTCCCAAAGAGAATCTACCAACAAGTATTGGTTGCGTTTAAGGTCTGCACTCACTAAGTAGTGTTCACCAATCACTGTACATGGGTCACAAATGCAAGTCCAGAATCCTCACCGCTGACCACCAATGTTAGACTTGGGGGTCTATAGTTGGCACAGGTATGCACTTGTGACAAATAGGGACCCTCTCCTCTAGTCAGTGTAAGGAGGTACAATCCCAAAATAACCCCTGCTCACCCCCTTGGTAGCTTGGCACAAGCAGACAGGCTTATCTCAGAGGCAGTGTGTAAAGCATTTGTGAACACATACAGTAACCAAGTGACAACACTACAAATGGACACCACACAGGTTTTATATTAAAAATAAGTATTCTTTATATAGATTTACCACAAGGCCATTAAACGACAAAAACACACAATACTGTTACTTTAGATGGTAGAATTTGGCTTAGTTCTCTTAAGTTCTTAAATGCAACACTTTAAGTCAATGTCCTTTTAGATGTGTTGCGCTTCCGCGACAAGCAATGTCGCAGCGATGGAAATGCGGCAAAGTTCTGGTGCAAAGAAATAAAGACGTGAAGATCTTCCAGATGCGTTACGCTTCTCCCATGTTGCGAGAAGACTCGACTCGATGCTTCAGCTGCAGCGGCGACACACTTTACGCGATACGACGACAGCGGCCTCGGCAGCGACACTCTTCTCCGACGTTTGCGAGACACTTCCGCTCGATGCGATGTTGCAGCGGCGACACCCCTTTACGCGATGCGATGACAGCAGCTCCGACGGCGGCACGCTTCTCCGTGGATGCAAGGTGCTTTTCTTGTTGCGGTGCAATGTGACAACTACGATGGCTGCGATGGCGACACACTTCTTACTCAATGCGAGACTCTTCTCTTGATGTGGTGCAATGTGTCAGCTACGATGGCTGCGATGGCGACACGCTTCTTCGGCATTGTGAGACACTTCCTGGATGATGCGAGACGCTTTCGCTCGATGCAATGCTGCAGCGGCGACACACTTTACGAGATGCGACGACAACAGCTCCGACGGCGGCACGCTTCTCCTTCTTGAGTCGCGCTTCCAGCTCCTTGCGACACGCAGTCCCTCAGAAGGCCCAACAACAGCAGCAGGCACTTCCAAAGAACTCTGGGGAGCTTGGGGGGGAAGTCTGTTGTTCCTGAGACTTCAGCAGGCGGCAAGCTCTTTTCCAAGCCCTTGGAGATCCTTCACAAGTTGAGCAAAAGTACACACAAAGTTCCTTTCTCCTCTCTTTGGCAGTAAGGCAACCACTGCAGGCCAATCCCCTAGTTTCAGGGATAGTTTCTTCCTCAGCTTCTTCTGGTTCCTCCCTCAGCAGAGGTTCTTCTTGTTTTCCCAAAGTGATCTAAATTCTTGGGATCAGGGTCCCAATATTTATACCCAGAAATCCTTTGTCCTCTGAAGGCAGAGGGGCCTTTGTCCAGTTCAAACCAGTTCCTGAGCACTCTGTTTACCAGACCTCTCCTTTCCTTTCACAGTGCAGGGCAGAAACATTAGACGCCCCACAGGAGGTGGAGCCAGCATTGTGGAAGGCACGTACAGCACTGGAGCACTTTGTTGACAGGATTCCTTCTCTTCATTCACTGTGCAAGGCAGAGACATCAGCCGCTCCCCAGGAGGTGGAGCCAGCATTGTGGAAGGCAGGCACAGCCCTATTCAGATCCCAGGTGCAACTCCTCCCACCCATCTGGATGCAGATCTCTCTATTCACCACTGGGACACCTCACCCTGTCTCCTGGAATTCCCCAGCCCTGTCACTCAAACTCCAGACAAAGGAATACACACAGCCTAGCAGAGGCAGGTTTGAATGGTTAGACAAGAAAATGACTGCTTTCTAAAAGTGGCATTTTCAAACACAGACTGTTAAAACCAACTTTACTAAAAGATGTATTGTATCATCCTGAGTTCAGGCATACTAAATTCGAATTTCTACCATGTTCCCTGAGTCAGTTAGGATTATAAAATGTCATAACCAAACTGCCCATTCTGGCCTATGGAGAACAGGTAGCCTTGCAATAGTGAAAAACGAAAATGGCTGTAATTCACTATTAGAACATGCCACACACACCAGGGCATGTCCTACCTTATCCTTACAATGCACCCTGCCCTTGGGCCTACCATAGGGGTGTCTGATATGAAGGAAAGGGAAGGTTTAGGGACTGGCAAGTGGGTGCACTTGCCCAGTCAGCATGACAGTACCAGACTGCACGCAGGCTCTGCAATGGCAGACCTTAGACACATGTTTACAGGCTGCTTCTGTGGGTGGCACAACCAGTGCTGCAAGCCCACCAGCTGTATTTGGATTACAAGCCCTGGGCACTCCTGGTGCACTGTACTAGGGTCTGACAAGTAAACCAAACCAACCAATCATGGAATCACAAATTATATATCAATTTACAATAGGGAGCACTTGCACTGTGGCACTGGACAGCAGTGGCACAGTGCCCTGAGCAACTAACACCAGCAAAAAATACATGAGGCACAGCGACAAATGGAAGGGAGACTCACGCCAATGTGCCAGGTCTAACACCCATCTTGAGTGGCATCCAAGCCACGCCCTGCTAGGACAGTTCCTATTTTAGCAAACGTGTGGTATCTTTGAGATGGAGAATCAATCACTTATTAATTAAACAATCATTCAACTTAGAGTGTGCTAGCAACTAGGGGTGTGCATCATTTGTGTAAATTGATTTTGTATTATTCAGGGAAATTTCTTCAAAATTATGCAAAATTACACAAGATGCAAAAACTGGCATTTGGCTCTGTGTTTTTGTGCAAAGTGTGTCCTTCCATACTCTTTGGAAATGTGGATTCCTTTTGTGCTAAGAAAATAGTGCAAAGAAGGCACAGTGAGCAACAGTCACTCACGCTCTGTCATTCACTTTGTTACCTTGTATTTGTGGTACATATTTACCACAAATGATGCTTAATTACGTATTGTGGGGTAATCAAGTAATTCAGGGAATTTTGCATAACAAGAGTAACACAAAATTCCAGAAATTACTCTAGTTACACTAGACCATTGCAATATTTCCCTATGCATACTATGAACCACAGCACTGACAGCTAGGTGCAGAATGGTTCTAAGGGCACATTTATCAAACGTTCATGCAGCACAATGCAGCAAGTCACCTTGCTGCGCTGCACTGTGTGAAAGGGCTGGAATACACTGATTTTAACATTATTTGCCACATTCCTGTCCTTTTCTTGTCCCTGGTGCACAATGTACTGCCTAGCGTCAACGCAGGCACCATTGAACAAAAATGAGAAAAAATAAAAATATTTCTCCTCGTTACACCTTACCTGGGGAAGTGTAACATTTTGACACATTCCCAGGACTTACACTAATGAAAAGCTGTGAATGCACCAGAATGCATGGATGGATGCATGGGAACACACATGCTCCAACTATGGATCACCTCCCTGAAGCTGAGTAATGCAATGCAGCAATTAGCGCATGGTTGAGTTACTCTAGATTTATCATGCCATGGAGGGCCACACAAGGTGGCCTTGCATTGCTTCATAAATCTTACTATGCTGTGGCACAAGGGCGACGCAACCACTAAGATAAATATGCCCCTAAGTCTTTAATGATTTTTGAAGGTCAAATTGGTTAACCACAGGAGAGCATCTGAGGCGCAGCTGTAGACCTGTCAGCCTTAGGGCGATCTTCCCCCAAACTTTTTGTCTTCTTGCCCCATTTTTACAGATCTTGTTTTTGCTGGGCATAGGGCTCTGAGCACCTTACCACTGCTAACCAGTGCTAAAGTGCATGTGAGCAGTCCTTTAAACATGGTAATATTGGCTTATCCCTAATTGGCATATTTAATTCACTAGTCTAGCAGTACATGTACTCAGGCCTGAAAATGAAATGCTAAAAGGGGTCCTGCAGCACTGCTTGGGCCACCCATTTAAGTATCCCTTTAAACATGTCCCAGGCCTGCCATTGCAGAGCCTGTCTGTGCAAGTTTGAACCACCACTTTGGCCTGGTAAAATAAACCTCTTGCCAGGCCCAAACCTTTCTTTTTAATACATATAAGTCACCCCTATGGGAGGCCCTGGACAGTCCAGAGGGCAGGGTGCAATGTATTTAAGAAGTAGGACATGTACTTTTAGGTTTTACATGTCCTGATAGTGAAAAACTCTTAAAATCGTTTTTTACTATTGCAAGGCGTATCTCTCCCTTGGATAACATTGGATTTGCCTTATTGCATTTTGGTAGTGAAGGGCCAGATTTATCAAGGTTTTGCATTGCCCTTATGCCACACAAGGGGGACAAGGGCAATGGAAAACCTAAGTGAGATTAACCACACCATGCAAGGCTACCTTGTGTGGTCCTACATTGCTTGATAACACTAGAGTAACACAAGTCAGCGCAACTCACTGCTTTGCATTACTCTGCAGCAGGTAAGGTTTCCATAGGTGGAGTTTGAGTGTTCCCACTCCTGTGCCCATGGATTTGGTGCTTTCCCAGATATATATAGATTAGTTATAGATCTGGGAATGCGTCAAAATGCTATGCCTTCCCAGGTGAGGCATAACAACGAGAAATAGTGTTATTTCTCTTTGTTTTTATCCCTATCTACGTGTGCTGCATTGTGCAGCACACATATAAAGAGGAAAACGCCTTTCAGGATTGTTTTTGTGCAGGAAGGTGTTCCTTTTGGCACAGAAACAATCCTGCCTACAATGTACAATGTAGGCACCCTTGCACCATGGCACAAGGGTGCATGCGTTAGCACTATGCAGCCAAAAATGCACCAACACTAGGAAAGGACAGGAATGCACTGTATATTGGTAAATACAGCTCTATCTGCCCTTTCACACAGCGGGATAATAACAATGGGGTCATGTGCAGAACCTGGGGATAGGTACGTTATACGAGCAGTGGTTCTGCCACGAAAGGAATTAATACATTTCTAAATTAGTCCTCATGGAGGTAGGACTTAAATAAATCACATCACTAATTGTACAAATAAACAACACAACTAAATTGAATAGTGTTAATTAATATATTGAACAAATCATGTATTTTAAAGAATAAGTAATATACAACAGGACAAATACACAATATACACAACTAACATAAGTAGTTTTTTTTACAATAGTGACAAACAGAAAGAAAAGTGAATGAAGTGGTTTTATACATGTATCAACAATATAAACTATATGTAACAAATATAACACATAAAACTATAATTCATTGCACAGTGTTGTATTAACAATGAAAAGACCCTAACAAGACCTATGATTCATCTTTTTCGTTGTAAAGGTCTAGTTGGGCAACAAAGCTTTTTTTTGAACATCGACGTTTCGACCCCTTATTGCGTGTATCTTTGAAATACATTATCGTGGGATCTTTATCAGGACTGAGAACCAATTGTGTACTGCCTTCTAAGGAGAATGAGGAAGCAGCTAGCCTCGTAGTCAATATTCAATGACCTGTACATCCAATTACAGGTGTATAATCGTTGGAAGCTCTTGGGGGCTCAAAAGTGTTTCACAAATGTTGATAGTGGAGTAGTCTTCCTCCCTAAAATCCTATAGACTCAAAAACCAGATAGAGGGCTAGGAAAACCTTTGCGTCTTTCTTATAAGTTTGGATACAATATCGTAAAGCCAGGGGAACACGTGCTCCCTTGGATCCTCCGACGCCTCGTGCTCAGACTGTAATATCTTTCACCACTAATAGCACGCACACAATCAATTTGGCATGCAGGGCCAGCGGCCTCTGTCTGCATATATAGTCAGGAATCAGGAGCAATCTTGCTTCCTTGAGTCCTCCACCATCTCACGCTCGGAGTTCACTGACAAAGCACCTAGCGCAGCTAGATGGCTTGATGTGTTGTGCTGCATGAAAAAATTATTAATGCGGCCTGTAATTTCCAAATAGGAAGAGACAACTAGTTCATTTTTGGAGCCTCCAAAATCACAGTTTGAAATCGCAACTTATGGTGAAGTCGGATTTTAAAGTGCAATTCTAAAAATGCCACTTTTGGAAAGTTGCCATTTTAATGTCTTATCCACTTAATGCCTGTAGCCTGTCTCTGGTCACATGATTGGGTGTGGTAGAAGTTGGGAGTTGTGTATTCCACCTAGACAGCCACACACAATATGAAGTTTAAGTGTGCCTAAATCGGCCATCACTGGCAGGATGGGTGGGAGGAACTGGGAAAAGCCCAACTTATACCTGAATAGGCTGTATACTGTGTCCACATAAAGGGCTGCATATCCACCTGTAGTTAGTCTGGAGCCAGGGCAGGGGATGAAGGATGTTTGGGGACTTCAAAGTGAAAACTCTAATTCGACAGTCCTTCTAGCGTTGCAGGTCCCTGGGGAGGGGATACCCCCATTTAGATGGCGGTTGCAGCCGTCATCTCTTTCGGATCAGGTATTTATGCACAAAGTTGGAGACGCCATTCATAACTTTTTTCGGGAAAATGTCGGAACAGTGGATAGTGCTGGTGTCCTTTGGGAAGCGTTTAAAGTGACTATTCGGGGGGTGTGTATTGGCGCGCAGTCTGGGGTTCTTAGAGATTTGCGCCGGCGGATACGGAAACTTGCGGAGGATATAACTGCTTTGGAACGGGACTATGACAGATGTCCAGACGCTGCTAAATTGGCTGAAATTAGAGACCTAGTATCGGAGCATAATGACACGGTCGACTAGGAAATGAAGCATAGATCGCGGAGGTGCACAGCTCGTTATTATGGGGAGGGGGACCGGCCCAGCCATTCTTTAGCGCAAAAATTGGCGACACCTCGTAGCCAAGCTTACATCACTGAATTAGTGAACGAGGCAGGGGAAACACACTTTGGTACCTCGGATATCAATGGGGTGGTATTGGATTTTTATTCAAAACTGTACGGGGAGTGTACTCACCCATCTACCTCCGAGATCCATGACTATCTAGATGATGTAGCGTTGGGCTGGCTATCCAGTAATCAACAGGGGTATCTCACGCAGCCTTTCGACATGGATGATGTAAAGATGGCGATTTTGTCCCTTCCCACTTGCAAGGCAGCGGGGCTTGATGGCCTCCCCAGCGAGTTCTATAAGGCTTATGCCCATGAACTAGCGCTGCAGCTGTTGGAGGTTTTTGCGGAGGCATATGACTCTGGCAAGCTGCCTCCATCCCTTACAAAGGCTTTAATAGTAATGCTTTTGAAACCTGATAAAGCGGCCAATATCTGTGATTCCTATTGGCCTCTCTAGATTATTAATATAGATGCCAAAATCTTGGCCAAAATGATTGCCACTCGGCTTCAGCCCCTGGTCCCCAAACTGATATTACCGTACCAGTCCGGTTTTGTGCCCTCTTGATACACGATGCACAATCTCTGCACCATTTTCTTTACACTGCACTATTTTGACCGGGACTTCCAGGCGGTGGCTGTGCTGCTTGATACCGCAAAGGCGTTTGACTCCCTCCAATGGGAGTATGTGTTCAGCGTCTTGCTGCGCATGGGCATACCTCCATTCTTTTTAAAATGGGTACGTTTGCTGTATGAGGCAACGGTGGCGCAAATTCGGGTTAACAGCTGGGTCTCTGAGACATTTCCCATCAAACGCAGTACGTGGCAGGGTTGCCCACTGTTGCCACTGCTCTTCGCGCTGGCCTTGGAGCCGCTGGACTGTAAGCTGTGGCAGCGCCACGCCCCGGCTGCGCTGCGGTTCTGTCAGCAACCCTTAATGGAGTCATTATATGCTGATGATATGACGCTCTACGTGCATGAGCCCTCAACATACTTGCCGGAACTGTTACGGGAATATGTTCGTTATGAGCGATTTTTGGGTTTGGGCATCAACTGGGCTAAATCCACGGTGTTCCCTTTGACAGCTGGTACTCAAGAGATTGAGATGGACTTTCCATTGCAATGGTCGACCGATCCCATGAAATATTTGGGCATTTGGCTTCATAGGGATCCTGCTGTAGTCATCTCTGCTAATTATGGTAGGGCCATGGACAAGATCATGGACCAGGCTGCAAAATGGGCTAAGCTGCGCCTCTCACTCAAGGATCGCATTGCAATCATCAAGATGATGTTTCTGCCCAAGCTGTTGTATTTGTTTATAAGGATCCCTATCCATTTAAATGTTGCGCTATTTAGTACACTGCAGTCGGCATTGCTCGTGTTCGTCTGGGGGGGTGGAAAGCCTCGGTGTAGCCGGAAGATGTTGACACTGCCATTTGAGCGTGGTGGCTTTGAGGCCCCAGATTTCCATCTCTATTATTTGTGTGCTCAGGCGCACCATGCACACTTTTGGTTCTTTCCACAGAGGTTTCAGCCGCACACAGCAATCGAAACTGACTCGATTTTACCTATAACCCTTGCTGCGGCTGCTCTGATTGGTGGGGGGAGGACCTTGGGATGAGGTCAGCCCTGTCCACTGTAAGGCATGGGCCTGGCAAACATTAGCAAAATGGGTGGGGTGGATTATCTCTATGCCCCCAAACTGCCGGTCGCGGCACACCCAGATATATCAGCAGCACGAGAATCAGCCGCCTTGCGAGTGTTGGGTAAGGTGGGGATCAAATGTCTAGGAGATCTATGCACTCAGGGCCGGTTTCGTGCACTTTCGGATTTACAGACACAACATGGTGCGGACTTAATGCTGGGATTTACCTATGTACGGGTGCGACAAGCAATCCGTGATATTTACCCGGGGTTCCCGTCTGAGCCGTGCCCTCTGCGGGTACTGCAGGCGGTGCTGACGGGGGGGAGAAGCGACAGGGCTTGATTATGAAGTTATATAACGCATCTCTCCGGGAGACCGAGCTAGCAGAGTCCCCCTCATACATTCGATGGGCAGCGGTAGTGGGTACTACTATGACACTGGTTGAATGGAAATTCTGTTGTGAGTTGACAGGACGGCTAACGGCGAATTGTAACCTTTGAATTATCCATTTCAAATACTTGCATCAGTTTTATTATACTCCTCTCCAGCTGCAACGATTTGGGCTCAGAGACAGTGCGCGCTGTGTGCGTTGTGGGCGAGATGATGCAGATTTCCTCCACCTGGCCGGGCAGTGCGCAGGAATCGCTGCAGTCTGGGTGAAGGTTACTTCAGTACTTACGGATGTCGTGATGGAACCTGTTGCATGTGTGCCTGCAGTGTGTCTGTTGGGGTGTGTCGTAAGCTTAAACCTTGCAATAGGCAATTGGTTGCCATTTCACAATTGTTTTCAAAACGAGGGGTAGCGCAGTGGTGGGGGGCTAAGGCTGTGCCCACAGTTAAACAATGGATCCGAGATTTACTGTATTGTAGAGACCAATTGAACATCTATGCGGAGGAACTGCCGGAGGCATCTCGCCCTAAGGACTTCTGGGCTCCCCTTATGGGCTATATTCTCAGCAAACCGGACTTATGTTGAGTTACTGTGCATGTGGCTAGGCTGCCTGCGACGGGTGAAGAGACTATTGGAATGTATGTCACATGTCTTTTTTAGGAAGGCTACTCAGGATTTATTGTAATGCTCTGCCAAGTGCTGTGAGGGGGAAGGGGGAACTGGGAGGAGGGTTTGTTAATGTTGGACTTTGGTTACTACCAGGAAAAATGGCCTGTATTGATATCCTTTGGAAAGTGCATTGCTACTAAACACGGACCTCATACTGAGGTGATTGCTCTTGTACTTATTGAAAGCTGATCAATAAAGATATATATAAAAAAAAAGGAAACCTCTAGAAGCTTTGCACTCAGTTTAAAAAGGCACATCTGGGTCGTAATACTGGACCTCAGACACCACCACTTCAGTACACTTCTGGACCAGTGGATAGTCTGTCAAGAAGAGGGTCTACTGTGGTGTTGAAGGATTGCCAATCTGTTGGACTGCACTCTGTTGGACTTCTGCCTTGCTGTCTTGACCTGCCACCTGTTGTCCTCTTGCCTGTATGAGAAGGACTGAACCTGCATCTCTTGAACCCAGAACCCAGAGTGACTCCAAAGGCTAGTTGGCTGGCCTCCTGATCTGAAGCCTAAGGAACATAACAGGCTTCAAACAACCTTGCATCTGCACCTGGAGACTGTCTTCTGTGAATCTACCCTGCCAAGTGGCACCACCCCACTCCTGGACCTTTGAAAGTGAGCTTAAGAAGCTTTGCCAACCGCTGTCGAACCAGTGGAGCTGACATATCTCCTCCGCTGTGTGACACAAATCCAAGCAGAACCAACGCATCTCAGCTGCTGTGTGGATTAGACCAATTGCAAGACCTGCACGCTGTCATAGCTTGCATTGCCTTCAGAATTGCTGCTGTACGTGGCATCCTTGGTGCAGGTCCTCGCATCCTTTGTCGACAGCAGCCTTGACAATGATGCCGAAGTCCATATTGCAGCTCTTCAGAACTGACGCACTGCCCTGATTACATGCCGCATCCCTGATGACGTACTTCACATCACAAGCCCCGTTAACAGGATCTTCGACGCTGATTCAACAGGCCTTCGCACTGCAGCCTCATCGCATCTTGAACAGACACATTGACTCAGCTGTGCAGCACATCTTCTACGCGGATCAAAGTAACACTCTGCAAATCAGAATTTAAGGTACTTTTGTTCAGCAGGCCTAACTGGGTCCCTGTAGCCAGCCCCTGCTCCATTGCGGTTGGCCTGATTTTGTGACTGTGTTCCAGTCCATTGTGACCTGATATCCACAGTTGCTGCCTCTTGGTGCTATTTTCTCCAAAAAGTTTAAAATTCAATGTCTCTGCATCTACTAATTCCATTTTTGTCATTTTGGTCTTGTATTATTGTTTAAAAAGTACTTTCTTTCCTAACTCTGTGGTGGGCTCCCTTTGTGGTGTGTTTTCACTGGGTTACTGTTTGAATTGTCGAACAAATACTTTCCACATCGCTTCTAGCTTAAGCCTGACTGCTCTGTGCCAAACTACCCAATGGTTGAGCACGGGTTGATTTAGGGTTGTATATGACTTCACCCTCAAAAGAACTGTAGTTGCTGCTTGAGAAGGGTTGCCCCCTTCAACCAGTAACCGAAATTCATAGGCTAGTTATCAGTTGTGAGGATTTGGACTTGTGTTTATGCAGTGCCTTACAGTAATATTGACACCACCTCAAATAAAAATTCTAAGGCCAATTCAAGATTAAATTCTTTTTGATTGGATCTTTTTTTAATTTTTCCAAACATTTCCAATTGTGTCTGAAACTACACCTGCAAGAATGAAATTTGGACTGGTCAACATTGCTATCTACGGGGAACAACCTTTACAAGGAAACTTTGACAACGCGTGCAGTTACATTGCGGATTTTACAACGAACGCGATGTAACCACGCGATGCCATTACAACGCAAGTCTTTATATCGACTTGCGCTAGATGGCGTGCTAACATTACAAATAGTGTAGTTTACTATCGCAACACCTTCCCTACTGTTAAGTGGACTGGAGTTGGAATAGTAAATTACGCTTTTCTAATGTTAGCACGCCATCTAGCGCAAGTCGATGTAAAGACTTGCGTTGTAATGGCATCGCGTGGTTACATCGGTTCGTTGTAAAAACCGCGATGTAACTGCATGCGTTGTAAACACACGCGTTGTTACGTCATACATCCCTATCTACACTTTGGCCCTGCTCAAGGAGTTTTGCAAGGAGAGGGCATGTCCTACCAAGATTACCAGCTGGAAAGGTTTGCAAATGGCACTTAGGGAATGGGCAGAAGCCCATAACACACTGGTTTGAAGCCACAGAAGGCGTTTTTATGATGGAGGGACAAAGAGAGTATTTCTTTGAGATAGAGCCTTCAATTGAGACAGATGATTTAACCCCTGAAGTGAAGCCCCCAGCCAGGTCAGAGAGCAGTGTTTCCTGCTGCAGCCTATCCAGAGAGGAGCTGGAGGAGAGGAGGGAGGAGAGGCAGTTAAAGCTGGAAATGGTCTGTCTTAGGATGGAGGAAAAGAAGGTTGAGGCTGAGAGAGCCTTGGAGGAGAACAAATCAATACTGGCTCATGGCTTTAAGAGAGCTGGATCTGAAGGCCACAAAATGCTAAAACAACTAGGTGATAGATGGAATGCTTGAATTTATCTCAGCCACTGGCAATCGCTCCAGCCTGCATCCCAATCCATCGTTTTTGCCTACCATGCCATCTCAGTTTGAACCCAGCCATATGCAAATCAGTATTGACCCTGCTCCTCAGGGAAAAACTCCAGCCCGAATTTCCAGGTCAGGACTTTGCTGAACCAGAAGACAAGCAACCTAGGATCGGTGTCACTGGAACCAAGCTGTACCTAGCGGATGAGCCCATACTTAAGGCAAAATGAGTCCTGGGTTGCTTGTGTTCTGGCTTGGCAGTTTGGGCTGGACTGTTCCTTTTGGAGCAGGGTCAAGATTGACTTGCATATAGGTGTGTCCAAATTGAGGTGCCATGTTGATGAATTGAGATGCAGCCCCTAGTGATTATCAGTGGTTTGGATTAATTCAAGCATTCCATCCTGTCACGATTCATTCCCTGTGCTCTCGTTCCCACCACCAGGGGGTCGAATTGTGGGGCTTTCCAGTATTCTAATGTGCTTCCAGACACTCCCCTGTATGCATATCCTGATGTCCAGGCATTTGGACATCCTTTAGGAATTGACAACCATTCCCAATCCATGCCGGGTTTTGTTGAAACCAGCCTGCTCATGCTTGAAACTCCATTACCTATATTCCCCTGCTCGCTGCTTTGTCTCCACCCCTGCAGACCAAGGATGGGTGGAGGAATTTAGCTCACCTGTGGCTGGCTGCCGCCAGCCTACTCACACCTGCTGCATGTGATTACTGTGAGCTCTTTTAAGCCCCAGCTCCCTTCAGGCCAAGGTTGGTCATTGTAACTGTTTTCAAGTGAGACCGATCCTTGTTTCCTGTGATTTTGATATTCCTTGATTTCTGAGTCATAGTTAATCCTTGTTCCTGGATACCTGCACTATAGCTATTCCTTGTGCCTGAATTAGCACTGCCTGCAGTGCTACCTTGTTTCCTGAGTTCCTGAGCTATAGTTATTCTTTGTTCCTGTTCCTGGGCTTCAGCTATTTTTTCTTCCTGATGTGCACTGCTTGCAGTGTTCTCTTGACTCCTTGTTTCCTGAGATGTAGCTATTTCCTGTTTCCTTGAACCAGTAATGCCTGCAGTGCTCTCTTGGCTCCTTGTTTCCTGAGCTGTAGCTATTTCCTGTTTCTTTGAACCAGTACTGCCTGAAGTGCTACCTTGACTCCTGAAGCTTTAGTAATTCCCTGTTCCTGAACGAGCACTGCCTGCAGTGCTACCGTGACTTCTGAGCCTTAGCTCAATTCTTGTTCCTGCCCCAGCACTGCCTTCTATGCTACTTTGTTTTCTTGATTCCTGAACCTGCACTATTCTAGTATACCTTTGTAGCCTTCCCTTCTGTATATCCTTTTCCAGTCCCTGCCTTTCTTCCCATTTCCTTAGTTCCAGTTCTAGTTTGCTGTCTTTCTATTCTGCTGTCTTGCTTCTGTTACCTTGTATGTTTGTTAACTGCATTCTGCCAAGTGTGCCCTGTTACTTCCTTCCTTTGCTGTTAAGCACTCCTCCTTGCTAGCTCCTTGTCTATCGTGCTTGTGTTTAGTTCTACCCCTTTGCTGTTACTGCCTTGCCTGTTCCTGTTTGATCACTAGGATCCGTGAGCACAGATGACTACCTAGGTGGTGTTTCTTGTTCACTGTGAGTATTGTCTTTGAGTTACAGTTATAACATCACCATAGGTATAAGCTCCACAGACCCTGCCTTTGCATACATATCCTATAAGTGGGTATTTTCAGTCAGTATCTGTAACAGCAATAGTGGGTGAGGAACTTACTAAGCTTCAGTCTTACCGTTTGGAGCTCCTGAGTGCTTTACCCCACATTCCCTTTATTGTTAATGTTGTATTAAATATGTGTCTTGCAAGTCGGTCCTGGGTGTAGTTAGTCTGAATGCTAAATTGCCTTGTGAGTGCCCTTCCTTTCTGAGTCTTTGGATCCCTTTTTCTCCTCTGACTCCTTGCGTGATCCTGGGCAGCGCTGTACTACTCTTTCTGTGCATGGTACGTTTTCTACCCAGTCCTTGCTCAAGTCCCTGACTGTGTTTTCCTGACATTGTCCCGGACAGTCCCTGACACATCCATCACTGTTTTATATACTTACTGTGTCACTCTAAGTGGGACAGGTGCCCAGACGTGGGTACCGTGAACACTGTGTCCCTGGAACCAGACTGTACCTGGCTGTTGAGCTCATAAGTAGGCTAAACCAGTCCTGGTTTGTTTGTGTTCTGGTTCAGGGGGGCCTGCCTTGAGAGTTCGTGCTCGACTGTTCTTATTGGATTAGGGTCAAGACTGATTTTCATGTAGCTGGGTCCAAACTGAGGAGGCATAGTGTGCAGAATAACGATGGATTGGGATGCGGCCCGAGTGATTACCAGTGGCTGAGCTTAATTCATGCATTACATCCATCAGTGTTTTGTGCACTTATTGTGTCACCTTAAGTGAAACGGGTAGGCCCAGATTTGGGTCCCTTTCACACTGTATCAATAGAACCAAGTTGTACCTGTCTGGTGAGGCCATAACTAGGGCAAAAGTGGTCCTGGGTTGCTTGTGTTCTGGTTCAGGGAGGACCTGGCTTGGCAGTTCGAGCTGGACTGTTCCAATTGGAGCATGGTCAAGACTGATTTGCATATAGCTAGGTACAAACTGAGATTGCATTATGTGCAGAATAACAATGGATTGGGATGCAGCTTGAGTGAATAACAGTGGCTGAGATTAATTTAAGTATCCCATCCATCACTGTTTAGTATACTTACTATGTCGTCCTAAGTGGGACAGGTATGACCAGAAATGGGTCCTGTGTAGACTGCGTCACTGGAACCAAGCAGTACCCAGCAGATGAGCCCATAACTAGGGTGTAACCGGTTCGGGGAGGACTTTGATTGGCAGTTCGGCCCTGATTGTTCCGATTAGAGAAGGGTCAATACTGATTTGCATATAGCTGGCTCCAAACATGGCATGGTGTGCAAAATATTAGTGGTTTGGGATGTGGCCCAAATGTTTACCAGTGGCTGGGATCAATTCAAGTATTCCACCCATCTCCGTTTTGTATACTTATTGTGTCCTCAGAACGACTATGGCATGCCTGATACATAATAGCACACGGAGATATTGATGGACAGGGTGCTCTGGCACGTTTTGTGGCACAGTACCCTGTCTGCAAAACATTAAATTGGCTGGGGACTGTTAACCAGTCCAACCAAGAACCCAAGAGCAGCACTTAGAGAAAGTGAGTGCCCGAGTGCCTTAATTGCCACCGCTGCATCTATATTCCTCTCATTGACTGGGACAGACAAAGGGGTCTTTTAGAATGTCGGGCGGATCACCACCGCCCGCATGGCGGTGGCGATCCGCCCGACATTCACCTCCGCCCGCATGCCATTTTGTAGTGAGTTCTCTCTGAATACGTACAGGCATTGTTAAGTTAGCATAACCACGTTAGATGTTGGAAAGCCATCTTTTTGCTTTTGCACACGACACTGCGTTTACATGTTATTTCTTAAAACAAACTGCTGACTCGAGACTTGCTTCACACGAGAGCAATCTGTTGTTACCATCCCAAGCTCTGCGCAGCGACCTTGGTCTGTACATGATGTGATATACAGTCTGGGTTATTACACAATGCATGTTTTCCACTCTAGGTTGATCGGCCCACTATTTAGCCATAACACACGCGCAGCTGCAAATCCCTGAAAGTTGGTGCTTTTAAATATCACAGACATCATGTTTATTATTCAGACCGAAGACAAGCCTTCCTGCGAGAAGTCTCCTGATGCTCCTGTGATGTGATTTCACTAAGCTGATCTTTGAGGTATGGGGTCCCCTATTCAAGCCTAAGAGACCTTCTATTAGCATAATAATAATATTAGCTTCTTAGTAAAGGGAAGGTGGTAGTATCCACTGTCATTATAATATGATCACCCCTTTTATATTCTATGGTATTGTAACTATGTTGCTGGTTTTGATATTAATCATTTGTCTGCTTGTATTAGCCAAAGTACTGCATCTTAGGACACGTGGTCTATAAAAATAAACCCCTTTTATTTACAACGTGTCTCTGTTGATTATTGTTGTGGACTAATGTGAGAATAATATACGAACAGGTATTTCCGATTCCCACCATTCCTGAGTATGTACTGAGTCGCTTGTTCTGGGTTATCTACACATTGGGACATCCGAGCTAAACCTCGGATAACGAATGGGATACTTATGCTAGCCGGATACTGGGTTCTGGGTTCTGAGGTGAGTTTCTGGTACACCACAATTCACTGAGGTCCCGGGGTTCTTCGCATAGTTCTGTGTATCAGCAGAATCCCTGCAACATGGCGCACCTAACGTTTGGTCTATGAGTTGAAACGCCTTAGTAGTGCTTACAATTAGTCCACGACACCCTCATTCTTGTTTCCGGATAACAAGTCTGACGGATTTCAAACCTACCTAGTTCTATTGATATAGGTTCCTTCAAGCTTGATTATTAAAAAGGTTATTGAACCCTTGTGCTACTGAATACTTGAAGTGTAGCTTGTCCTTATGGCAATTAATATTGCGGCGCATAGCCGTGCGGCCCTGAAACGTCACTTGACGCAGTATGGGGTGCCGGACGCGGGCATGGACGTCATCTTTGTGGTGGGAGCCGATGCGGCTCACCCCTTTGAGTTGTTCTACTCTTGGGTGACGATTCCGGCAGTCGGTGGTAATGATAATACATTTCATTCTTACACTGCCACTGCCGTGCCTGCCGCCTATGCGCCTTATAGGACACAGGAGATACCAATATCTGCTTGGCAACATCAGATTTGGTTTAATGGCGCCCTCCCCCATGTGGTTATACCGCCGAGAATGGGCCCTTTATCAATTGCGGGGGCCACTTGGCCGGTACTAGCCGGATTTACGCCTCATCCCCGTTACCTCACGGTGACGGTGGATGAATTGCGTGTACTACACACTGCTCTTATAACAGTATATAGGGCGTTAGTGCAGTATGTGTCGCGCACTGTACAGGCGGGGGTGCCTGTTAGTGCGGGACAACCTAGTGATCGTCACGCGGTGGTCATTAGTCCTGTTATGGTCAATTCTGTTGTGGGCAAGCGCCCCCTCACAAGGGATGATTATCCTTTTTGGCTTGCTGAAAAATTTGACCAAATAGAGGCGGTTTATCCGCATACAACTCCTGTGGAAAAACACAGGATCCTCACCATTAGTTTGCCTAAAGACTTAGTTCCCCATATAGATGACTGTGTATCCTGGGGTAAGATTTTTGCTGCGACGTACGCGCAGTGCTTCGGCACTCCGTCTATGTTACAGCTGCCCTCCATCATTAAACAGGTTCAAGAGGACCATGGAGCGGAGTCTGCGATAGAATTGGGGATGCGGCTCCTCGGAGATTTTGGCCTGGTGGCTACCATGATAATGGGAAACCTTAAGGGTGATGCGTTGCACTTTCAGGTTCGTAATGAACTGAAGAAGGTTGCTGAAGAGGACAAGCCGCAGGAATTTGCTAAAATAATCGCAGAAGCATATCGTGATTTGGGTCGTAGCTCTTTAGGAGTTAAACCTGTGATCAAGAATCCCGATTCTAAGCAGCAGGGTAAGGCAGGAACTTCTGGTAAGGATGAACGTCCCTTTTTTCCAAAACAAAAGTGGCCGTTTAAACAACAGGGCAAGCAGCAGCAGAAACAGGGCTCTCGGCCTGCCTCTCCCGTACAGTCAAGTAGTGAACGCACTTATGATCTGCGAGATCGTGCTACTATTAAGTCTCCTGATAGATTTCAGGTTTCTGAACCGCGTTCTCCTCGTTCTTCACAGGAAACATCGGCTGCACAGTCTGGTGGCGGAGGCGGCGGCAAAGGTCGGGGTGCTCCACAACAGCGTGACCAACCCCGACAGACTGAGGGTAAAGGCAAGCAGGACGAGTTTGCTCGACAAAGACCCCCGTTTCAGAAGAAGAAAGTGGCGGCTCTGACGGCGACATATGCCTCAGATAGTGCGGACACAGCTTCGGAACCGGACATGGGCGCTGACGCTACTAGACAGCGCAGCGGAAATTACCATAGTCCGTCAAGCTCTGCGTCCATTTCTGGCGGCGACAGCAACTGATGTATTGGTTACTGTTGAAACAGCTGACACCAGAGTGGCTCCCCCTGATAGACTTTATGAAATAGTCTTATTAATAGAGGGTGACATACAACGTACTATAAGAGGGATTTTTTGGGATAATCTGACCACCACCTATGATATCCTCCTAGCGGAGGCAGATTGGCCCCCGGCCTTCATTTTGGAAGCTCCTAGAGGGGAGGAGAAAATCCTCCCGTCCTTTGCGCACACGGTGCCTAAGGACCAAGCTGAAATGTACGCTGGTGAGTGGGCGCTGGCGCTTGCGCCAGCGGTATATCGTACTCAGGTGGGTTGGGACCGGTTGTCCCCCTGCCATGAGATTCCATTACGGTCCATGCCCCAGCCACAGCCCCAATATCCCATGCGTCGTGAGGCTAGACCTCACGTCGCGGCGATCCTTGAACAATTGGAATATCAGGGTGTAATTGAAACATGTGTGTCCCCTATGAATAACCCTTTATTCACTGTGACGAAGCCTGACGGCTCGTACCGTTTAGTTTTGGATTACCGGCACCTAAACTCCCATTGCCGGACCTGCGCGGTACAAAATACACATAGCTCGGCTCTAGTCGACAGTCTCGTGCGTAAAAGGTTTAAAACGACACTTGACATTTCCAATGGCTTTTTTAGCCATAACCTGTCCACACTGAGTAGCCAGTGGACAGCGTTTACCTCGGGCGGTAAACAAAAACAGTTTACGAGATTAGCCATGGGCTACAAAAATAGCCCAGGCGTCTTTTCCGCTCGCGTGGTCTCTCTCTTAGAAAGAATAGATCCCGAGGCATACTCCTATGTTGACGATATCTACCTAACGGATGATGAGCTGTTGCCGCATCTGTCTCGAGTCGACAATATTGTAGTGAGTTTTGCTGACTATGGCTACAAATTCAATTTTGCGAAGTCTCACATCGCGGAATATACAGTGTTGTTTTTGGGCTACGAGCTCAATAATGAAGGAAAGGGGTTAGCTCCCCACTTTCTGGAGAAGTGCGCATGTTTGAGTGCGCCAACGACACTAAAGAAATTACAATCTCTACTGGGCTTTCTGAATTTCGGCCGTACGTACATTCCTGATTATGCCCAGCGTATCAAGCCGCTTTACGCCTTGGTACAACCCACATTTTCGAAGTCTAGCTGGCAGCTGGAACATTCTAAAATTCTACAGTCTTTACAGGCTGACCTTCTTGCTTCACAATATTTGCTGACACGTGATAACCGCACCAACCTGGTAATAAGAATTGTGCCAGGCGCCGTGGGTTTCACGTATTTGACGTTTAATGAGGGCGATACAGTCCCCATTGCGTACAAATCCCACTTGTACACCTCTGCTGAATTACGTTTTTCCGCGGTCGAAAAAGTTCTGACTGCTGTACAGATGGCGATCCTTAAAGAACGCGCACTGTCACATGGGAAACAGATTCTGGTTGTAACACCCTATCCCGCCTTAGAAGCGGTGACAAAGGCAAGTGTACCAAATTCTAAAGCTTTGCATCCTCGGTGGATACAATGGGCCACAACACTGACGTCGCCAGACGTCACCTACATCTTTGATGCCTCATTACAGACTCAAGAGTTCTTGCAGTATGAATTCGTTCATCCGGCTCCTCTGTCTTTGCGCCCGCTCGAAGAATACCATTGTGTCATATACACTGACGGGTCTGCGCAGCCCGCAATTGGATCAAAGCACGCCTACTCAGCGGCTTGCGCAATTGTCGTAGGTACTTTCGTAAATGGTGAATTCCAATCTGATGCAGTGCATACGCAGTCATTGGGCGATTGTACCGCGCAATTGGCGGAGCTTCGGGCTCTAGTGCTTGCACTGGAGTTTGCCGATCCCCGAGTCACTACACTAATTGTGAGTGGTTCTTTCTACTGTGTCCAGTCCTATAATGACAATTTACACTTCTGGTCTCAGAATGACTATCGAGACACGAAAGGTGGCACAATTAAGCATAAAACGCTTTGGGTTCGAGTGGCAGACTTTAAAGAACGTCTCCCTCTAGTGAATGTTATTCACACTCTTGGTCACCAGCGACTTGGTGTCCATGCTGTCGGCAACAGCTTAGCTGACGAGGCAGCAAAAACAGCAGTGGCTACATACTTAGTGGCAGCAGTTACCAGATCAAAGAGTAAGATTGATGATGACATCTTGGCAGCTATTGCTGCTACAGAAAAGGGAGGCGATTACCCGAAGGGTTTTCCTTCTCGTTACATTTACCGTTTAAGTCCTGATAATGTCCCATTAGTGAGGATTAACGACGTTGGTGACAGAATTATTCCCAACGCGGACTGCAGACCCGCACTGATTCTGGCTGCTCATGAGGGGTTGGCGTCAGCCCACGCCGGAGTGTCAGCCACTATATCTCTGCTACAACAACGTTACTGGTGGTTCGGTTTATATAAACAAGCGCGCGCTTATGTTCTCGATTGTGACATTTGCCAACAGATTAAACCTTCTACTGTTGCGCGCCCATCACAAACACAGTTGTACATATCCAATAAACCATTTGGTTGTGTTTATTTGGATCACTGCGGTCCTTTTTCTTCTGATGCTGCGTACAAGTACATCTTGGTTGCAGTGGATTCGTGCACACGTTTTCTGTGGGTATGGCCACAAAGGAGTGCTGACTCGCGGACTGTCATCAGAGATTTGCGTGTCTTTGTGGGAACTTTTGCGTGTGGTACCTTCCATTCTGATCAGGGCCCTGCGTTTGCCTCTAAGGCTTACAAGGAGGCTATGAGAAATTTGGGGGTCCTAGTCAAATTTTCGTCCCCCTACCGACCTGAGGGTAATAGTGTGGTGGAGCGAATGAACCGTGACTTAAAGCAATCATTGACAGCCCGTGTTTTAGGCACAGGCCGGAACTGGCTAGCCCATTTGTATAACGTTCAACGTGCACTTAATAATCTCCCTAGAAGGTCTCTGGGTGGGCGGACCCCGTACATGATGCTCTTCGGAATCAGAATGTTTGTACCAGACCTTGATGGTCTAGACATGGCGGCGTCGACCGCACCCTTTGACGTAGATGATCACTGTGCTGTTTTACAGACTCTGCAAGAAGCCAGAGACACTCTATCGAAGGAACTCATGCCCTCCACATCTGAAGCTGAAGTTCAGATTCCGGTAGTCGGCTGGCTACCCCGAGTTGGTGATCTGGTCCGTGAGAAGGTGGAGAACAAGAAGGAGTTCGGCCCCTCTTATCGTGCACCAGTTCCAGTGCTTGGAGTGCAGGGTACAAGAACAGTCATTTTACCTCCACTTCCTGGTCGCAAAGAAAACAGGTACATCTCTATTGACAATGTCAAACTTCAGCGAGTGGCCGATACTTCTTAGTGTGACTCCAGCAGTTTCATGCCAGACGATGCAAAGAAATTCGATGTTGACTCTTGCTTCTAACACCTTGCCTGATGTTGCCATCGAGATGCAATCGGTTACTGATCCCTTGTTGATACCATCGGCTGGTGGTTTGCCCGAAGAGACTGAGTATGCTTATCCTACACGTGGTCCCTCGCCTGTTTTACAATCTACAGCACTTGGCCAGTCCCGTTTCTCCTTTGACACTAACTCATTGCCCTCAAGCCCCCCATCGAACAGTGCAGTTTTTTTCTGCTGGTTTAAAAGACATTTTTTGATTGCCCCTTGGACATACATTTGGCTGTTGCTTTTCAGTGGTTTTTTGTTCATGTCCATTGGATTCGTAATAGTTTTTTTCCGCCTCGTGGATGGCCACTATCTCAAAGAGAGATCTACAATTCGACTTATCAATGGAACTCTGGCCCCCCACTCCTCGTCCCACATCATGAAAAGGGACCAGACTTTTGTGAATATTGCTGCCTGGCCCATCTTGGATGGAATCGCATGGGATGCTGTTAAATTCCAAATTCATGGGCCTACAGAGGTCATTAATGTACCTAATGTGTTTCGTGTTTCTATGGGTGATGTGGTTAGGCAAAACATACGTTCTGATGATTGGGATGTACACGCCATTGAATCACTGTTTTCTGATTTGAAATACTATGCCGCTTTTGATGCTGAAGATTTATATGAAAATGCGGCGAATTATGCTGAACAGTATTGCTTTCAACATTATGGCAATCACTTCCTGCATAAGGCAAATACTTTTAGGAATTTTGTAAATTATACCCAATGGGAACACTGTCCTACTCCTGAATTCGGTAGTTCACAAACTCTAGTTAATAAGTATTCTTATTTCACCAATTTCAGTGTTTCCAACCCGGCAGCGTTTTATTTTAAGGTGCTGCCTGAGTCTGCCACAAAGGTTAGACTGACACACACAAAGTTACTTTATTCCAAGTCCTTTATGGACGAGTTGTCAATCAAAGGTTATGATGTGTGGAAGGCTACTATTGATCTCAAGTCGGTTTGGGGTTCCAAGCCGTGGCAGGTACAGGGTACTGAGGCTTTACATCGTGCCTGTCTTATACCAAATCATATTCTATTTTTAAATTCATCCATCTTCCAGACCACCTGTTTTGGATTGGCTACTTCTAAACAATTAAAGTCACCTTCGGTACCGGATCTGGGTGCTTATCCCGATTGGGATAACCACACAGATCTATCCCTTGCTGCTTTGCAATCCTTAGTTTCAAACACATCTTTCAATATTTCGAAGATTGATAGTGAGGGTTGGTTAATTTGGCAAAGCAGTTCTGATATCTGTCAACGACGTTTTCTGGGACTGAGACCGGGTTATACTCATGTACGCGTAGACCCTCGATTTGAGTCATCACATACTGTAACTACATACTCTGTGGGGAAGCTATGTCAATCGTGGCTGCGACATTCCACTTTGGCGTCTGTCAAGGATCATTTATCACACTTACATGACAAAATGGATCTAAATGATTTTGTTAAGGGTCCTGTGGGTGGCAGAACTAAAAGGTGGGCGTATGCTATTTACAACGAAGTCTGGAAGTTGTCGCAGATTGAGGCGGCTTCCAGATTGAGAGCGATTGACCAAGCAAACATGGAGAAGGTTTTAGCCGTTATAGATAATAGCATTAGCACTCTCTCTTCTAGGATTTATACATTAGATAATATTGTTTCATCAGTTGTTGATATTGTGCATGATGATATGTCTGTGTTATATCATGGTCAAAACCAATTGCGTTCTGTTATGCAGTTTGCATGGACGTTGCAAACGTTGAAGGCAGGGAAGG
This sequence comes from Triturus cristatus, assembly GCF_964204655.1. Taxonomy (NCBI): domain Eukaryota; kingdom Metazoa; phylum Chordata; class Amphibia; order Caudata; family Salamandridae; genus Triturus; species Triturus cristatus. The sequence continues at coordinate 888,262,502 of NC_140593.1, forward strand.
TCCCTTGGGGATATCTGAACACTACATCGTTATTCCTTCCCTTTAACCTCACTGATAGGCAGCGATTTATGTCCATGAAGGATGCTACGTATTCATTGTTACATATTGAAAAATTAGAACCGTTGCCCTTCTCAGTAGCGGAGATCAATTCGGCTACGTGGCTAGCACACGGATTGATTACTCTCCCTTTCGCGCTTTTTAAGTTTACGTCTTGTATGAAACATTATGCTTTAGGTAGATATGAACCGCTGGGCACTGCTTTCATACATGAGGTTTGGTCCCTCCCCTTTACGTATAGATGTACTAGGGACGGAACTGAGGTTTATTTGAAAGGTGAGGAATGTACCACGTCACCAGACCATTCCTTAGTATGTAGGCACATTCAATTACACGGCGCATGCAATGTACAAGCACCGAATTTGGCCTGCGTTCTGCGAGGTGTCCCAGTGCCTGTGATTACCCCCTCTTTCACGCTGCTTGCTAACGGTAGTTATTTGATTTTGAATAATGAAGCTTGCTGTGGGATGTTAGTGGGAATCCCATACATAGTAACTGTCTCGCAGAAAGTTGTCTGCTGCAATAATGTTCTCTTTCCACCCCCGCATGGGCGGCTGGATGTTTCTATCTGGCCTTCGATTCCAACCTTGAAAGCAGAGTTCAACAAGTTGAGCAGAATAAGAGCCTTATTGTCCCAAAAAGAGGTGTCTTTGACTTCCTCTCGTGAAACATTCGACCTTCACGTAGCTAATACGCGCACAGAGGTACAGGCGCTTCTGAATACTGACCTCCCCCTACATTTCGGCTCTTTGATCCAAACTATTTTCAATGCCTCGTCCACGACCGGCCTGGCTCATTTTTTTAAACTTGTGGGCTCGGGTCTCGTGACCTCTTTCCAAACTATTTTTGGTGTGGTTCCGGGCTTTTTTCATTCCCTTTTCTCGGGCATCTTTGGAGGTGTTCCGCTACTTCTGGCGCTAGTGGCAGGTGTGCTGCTTTTCCTTTTCATACTACGAAATGGCTGCTCCATCTGTGCCACTCGTGCACCTGTCCCGCCTGCAGCTTCTTCGGGATAGGATGCTTGACTTTTATGGAACTCTGCCATTGGCGACATTAAGCCTGGCGTATGGATTGTCCTTCCGGTATTGCTACTTCACCTGCGTGCAGCCTGTGCTACACTGCCTGGATTGCCCCTTTGAATGGCCTTTGGATTTGTGCTTGACCAGCCTGGTGTCTCCGGTGCCGGATTTCGATCGACTAATGAGGCCCTTAGTGTCTCACGAGTTGACCTGTTCTGGTGTCCGGATAATGGCTTGTGGAGCAGCACATGGGATCCTGGGTAATTGGGACATCTCTACAGCTGCCTACAACTTCTTGGCTATGAGCTATTTGGAGGAACATTCCGGGTGCCCTCTGATCGTGCTGGAAGCTCCGCTGATTGAAGAACACGTGTGTTCCTTCTCGTTGATGGATTGGATGGCTGAGACTTTCGCTGGCCCTGCAAATGATTTTTTGTTGGAAGCGGTTGCCACATATGCTGCCTATACATTCATGGATTGACTGAACTATCGTCCTTGGCGCCTGTCGCTCCTGGACAGCACCCTGCCGCGGCATATACACTTTTTATTTTTTCTCCCTGATGGTTGTTTTGAGTTTTTTTTTATTTGATTATATTTTTTTCCCGGACTCCACAGTTTCCCCTGTTGCTTTTCAATTTTTTTCGTTTCAGACTTTAACTCATTCTGAACCTTTGAATTGGTTACGCCTTGTTCTGCTCAGTCGACCCTGAACTCTGCGTTCTCTCTTTTCTTGCCTACTAAATAGTGCTTCGATCAAGGGGGCGTGTAGTGAGTTCTCTCTGAATACGTACAGGCATTGTTAAGTTAGCATAACCACGTTAGATGTTGGAAAGCCATCTTTTTGCTTTTGCACACGACACTGCGTTTACATGTTATTTCTTAAAACAAACTGCTGACTCGAGACTTGCTTCACACGAGAGCAATCTGTTGTTACCATCCCAAGCTCTGCGCAGCGACCTTGGTCTGTACATGATGTGATATACAGTCTGGGTTATTACACAATGCATGTTTTCCACTCTAGGTTGATCGGCCCACTATTTAGCCATAACACACGCGCAGCTGCAAATCCCTGAAAGTTGGTGCTTTTAAATATCACAGACATCATGTTTATTATTCAGACCGAAGACAAGCCTTCCTGCGAGAAGTCTCCTGATGCTCCTGTGATGTGATTTCACTAAGCTGATCTTTGAGGTATGGGGTCCCCTATTCAAGCCTAAGAGACCTTCTATTAGCATAATAATAATATTAGCTTCTTAGTAAAGGGAAGGTGGTAGTATCCACTGTCATTATAATATGATCACCCCTTTTATATTCTATGGTATTGTAACTATGTTGCTGGTTTTGATATTAATCATTTGTCTGCTTGTATTAGCCAAAGTACTGCATCTTAGGACACGTGGTCTATAAAAATAAACCCCTTTTATTTACAACGTGTCTCTGTTGATTATTGTTGTGGACTAATGTGAGAATAATATACGAACAGGTATTTCCGATTCCCACCATTCCTGAGTATGTACTGAGTCGCTTGTTCTGGGTTATCTACACATTGGGACATCCGAGCTAAACCTCGGATAACGAATGGGATACTTATGCTAGCCGGATACTGGGTTCTGGGTTCTGAGGTGAGTTTCTGGTACACCACAATTCACTGAGGTCCCGGGGTTCTTCGCATAGTTCTGTGTATCAGCAGAATCCCTGCAACAATTTCCCCCTGTGATATTAGTATGGCGGGGGGACCCCGGCGGACGGAAAGACCGTCCGCCGGTTTTCCGCCGGTCACACAGGTGACCGGGTGGAAAAGGGGCCTGATATGGTGGTGGTGTCTGCTAGACACCGCCATCCATATTATGATGGCAGCGGGAAGCAGTCTTTCCATGGCGGCATTGCCACCACGGAAAGGCATTCGGTTTCCTCAGTTGGGGGCCTGTTGCGGGCCCCCAGGATGTTGGAGGGGCACATGGGGGGTACCTATGGTACCCCCCTGCATTTGCATGGACGGCATGTGCATGCAAATGCGCACATGCCTTTTTTGTATTGTGGCGGGTGCTGCTGACAGCACCGCCCGCCGCAATGCAAACAATACGGGATGCGCCCACCAGTGTGGCGGGCGCATCCTAATTGCCCATGCGGGACTGCCGCACCCTTAGCGGGTGGTCCCATTTCACGGGGCGATCTGCCCGCCATCATAATAGACCCCAAAGTGTGGGGCCAATATTCCTCTACATCTACTTTTGCACCTGTTTTCTTCTCCAATAAATGTTACTGAGATAAAGTGTGTGAGGGCCTGTAAGCCCACAGTAGCATCTCTACTCCTTCACAAAGAATGAGCAGTGCAGATACAGCTTGAATGCTTATGTACCACCAGATTTTGCCACTGCTATTTTCCCTTATTCTTCAGCAGGCAACACTGATACCAAGCTTGAGGGTGCCTGTGCCTCAACCTCTCCACTGCACCGCTAACTCCAGATTGGGAGCAACAACATGTGCTAAATAATACATTTAACTTTAAAAAAACACATTTGATTTATTTATACATTTTAACAATTATAAGAAATAAATTTAATTTACAAATAAATTAAACATACGTATATATGAAATGTAATATATATATTTACTTAAAAATAATTACTAAATAATAATTTTAATTAATTATAAAATGTTACAAATATATTAAACATTATAACTAAATATATATATATATATTCACAGAAAAAAACATAGGTTTCAGGCACGTTATAGTTAGGAATTAGCATTTAAAAAACCTTAGAAATTCACTGAAAAAACCATAGGTTTCAGGGGCGTATAGTTAGCTGGACTTTTCACTCGTACAAATCCATTGAAATTCCCCCCGTTATAGTTAGTTCAGCTAACTATAACTCGCGCGCCCACAATGCGCTGCTGATGACGTCACATATTACATCACTCATGACATGGTCAGTGACATCACTCATGACATCACTGATGACATCTCAAATGACATCACTGATGACATCACTGATGACATCAACCTTGTGATAGAGTGGCAGACCTCCTCTCCCCCTAATATAACCTTTGATACACACATTCAAAAATAGAAACGAACATTTTCAAAACAATGGACATGCCAATACCAGTTACAACAACCTATTCAGTAATTCTAAGATCCACATACACATCCACTCATTCACCAACAGTCCTATACAGTCACTCATACATGTACTCACTCATCATATGTACTCATACACCTATACATCCTGTTACACAACACCACTCATCCATAGAGTTACTCACACACATAGTCACTCATGCTAATAAAGAATCAAACATCCATTTACTTGCATATACAGTTATACACCCACCACCACACTTACTTCTACAGAAACTTACACATACTTAGTCTTTTAAACAATCACTTATAGAAACACATACTTATTCATACAGGAACTTTTCCAATCTCTCACTCTCACATATACTCACTTATATACACCAATAGTCACATATACTAGTTTAAAACATATGTAGTTACTCATAAAGACACTATTGAGACAGTCATTCACTCACTAACACACCCATGCACACACTCATCCACCCATACAGTCCTGCACACATGCTGTCTTCAACACATACAAACAGTGAGTCACTCATTCATGCACCTATGCACCACGTAATACCCCCCACCGAACCATACAGACACTCAGACACTCATACTGACACTCAAAAAACCAACTAATAACCTATATAGACACTCATGTAGCTACTCACCAACCCATGCAGACACTTATACACAAAGTGAGAGACTGATACTGATATTTACATATTTAAACATTATTCACTAAGCCATGTATTCACTAAGATACACTTAATCAGTCAGTTATACAATCAATTTTTCAAAAACAAATCATCCATTTAGACACTTATATACCCATTTCTTCTTCCATCGACCTTGAGATATACATATATATAACATGTAATTTTCAGAAAAACACACATTCACTGGATGATGTCGTCAGTTATGTCATCAGTGACGTCATCAGCAGTGCATTGCGGGCGCGCGAGTTATAGTTACCTGAACTAACTATAACAGGGGAATTTCAATGGTTTTGTATGAGTGAAAAGTCCAGCTAACTATAACGCCCCTGAAACCTATGGTTTTTCAGTGAATATATATATATATATATAATTTAAAGAATACAAAGACAAAAACGTTTTAAGAGGAAAGTATTAATACACAATTTTTATAGAGCACCAAAGGCATTTTAGGTGAATATGCACACTCTTAGTGGATGAGAGCCAATGGCTAAAGTGGGTTGACCCATTTCCCTGTGTTGTTTACTACAGTAGGCCGAAGAAAATTATGAAAGAAAGACCAATAGATAAACTGAGCTGACACGAAGCATCTCTGTGTGTATGTATGTGTGTGTATATAAATATATATATATATATATATATATATATATATATATATATTATCTACTGGCGGTCGCCAGTAGATAGTTATAGTTAGGATCGTGTTTCCATAGGAAATCCGCAACATTCTATTTGGAATAACTTTGGCGCCGATTGACGAATCCTCGCGAAATTTTCAAAATAGGTGGGGCGCTCCGCTCCGCTCCTTCCCTGAAAGTCTCGGGGGGATTCGTCAAGCGGGGGCTGAGACAAAGGGGGGTCCCAAAACGCGTTTTCCCCATGCATTTTTCCATAGGACCTTTAGTCCAAGCTACAGCCCGAACGGCTGAACAGAATTACTTGAAATTTGGCAGAGAGGTAGTCCTCAGGTCAGGGATGTGCCTTTTGCAGGTCTGGTGTGTAAATCTTTTCAGTAGTTCCTAAGAAAATAGCATTTAAATCAATATATATATCTATAAGTGCGCACCGTGCGCGTACGGTAAAACTTACCGTACGCGCACACTGCCGTGCGCGAGCGCGATTCTGATTGGTTGTTAGATCTTAGTAAACATTCGAATCGGTCGAAACCAGGGGGTGTCGGCCGCCATTTTGTCTCTCGCAGTCTGAGGGGGTGAAAAACAAAGGTGGAGAACGTGAAAAGGGGGCAGGGTGGACAGTTCCTGACCCTCTAGCCTTTGTCAGGGGGTCCCAGAAGGACCCCCAAGAGCCAAAATTTCCTTAAATTTTTTTGCAAAAAATCGCTGAGTACGCGTAGTGTGCGTGTACGGTAGAAACGGAAAAATTCCGCGAAATGCGTAATGTGGGCGCGCGGTGCGCAAAGCGCACCGCGTGCGTACGGTACGCGCACGGTTAAAAACCTTAAAAAAAATACATAACTTAGCATTTAAAAAACCGTACAAATTCACTGAAAAAACCATAGGTTTCACACACGTTATAGTTAGGAATTAGCATTTAAAAAACCTTGCAAATTCACTTAAAAAACCATAGGTTTCACACATGTTATAGTTAGCTGAACATTTCACTCGTGAAAAACCATTGAAATTCCCCTGTTATAGTTAGTGCAGGCAACTATAACTCACGCGACCGCAATCCTCTGCTGATGACGTCAGATATTACATCACTGATGACATATGTGTCTTTCTGAAAAAAAAAATATTTGTAATATATGCATAGCTAAAAATTAATGGAAGAACACATGGGTAAATAAGTGTCTAAATACAGTGATGTAATATCTGACGTCATCAGCAGAGGATTGCGGTCGCGTGAGTTATAGTTGCCTGCACTAACTATAACGGGGGAATTTCACTGGTTTTTCACAAGTGAAATGTCCAGCTAACTATAACATGTGTGAAACCTATGGTTTTTTAAGTGAATTTGCAAGGTTTTTTAAATGCTAATTCCTAACTATAACGTGTGTGAAACCTATGTTTTTTTCAGTGAATATATATATATATATATATATATATATTACCTACTGGCGGTCGCCAGTAGGTAGTTATAGTTAGGACCACGTTTCCATAGGAAATCCGCAACATTCTATTTTGAATAACTTTGGCGCCGGTTGACGAATCCTCGCGAATTTTTCAAAATAGGTGGGGCGCTACGCTCCGCTCCTACCCTGAAAGTCTCGGGGGGATTCGTCAAGCGGGGGCTGAGATAAAAGGGGGGTCCCAAAACGCGTTTTTCCCATGCATTTTTCCATAGGACCTTTAGACACAGCTACAGCCCGAACGGCTGAACAGAATTACTTGAAATTTGGCAGAGAGGTAGTCCTCAGGTCAAGGAAGTGCCTTTTGTAGGTTTGGTGTAAATCTGTTCAGTAGATCCTGAGAAAATAGCATTTAAAAGCATATATATATGTGGGCGGAGCCTAACCACACATCTCATCCTGAGATCTGATTGGCTGTCAGCACTTCATCCAAGAAGTGTTGGCAGCCATCTTGGGACCAATATACATGATAGCACCTCATTAAAAAGCATTGCAGTTAATAGAAGGTTTTAAGACTTTAGTTACATTATAAATCATTTGTTGATGGTACCATACTCATTTTAGGAATTGTGGTATGTTCTAAGGTGATTTCACCATGTGAAAAAGCCTTCTGCTGGGATATCATGATTGAGAGAAAAATATTTTCTCATGCTTTTACCACAGAGGTTTGGAAGGTGATCTATAGGCTAAACTGAGAGCTTATTTTCTGTAAATTCACATTATCTTTCTCAGTCATGTGAGAATGAAGTCTGACATTCTCAGTAAAACATGTACATCCAACAAGGGCAGAGACTGTCAGTTGATTCCTTTGTGTTCTACTGCAGCTTCCCAGAGTGTTCCAAAGAACTACTAGAGCGCTAACAGTCCTACTTATGATAAACGTATGGCACACCTGAAGCCATCTTGCTTGGATTAAAGTGGTAACTCTTAAAACATTTAATTTAAAAAGGAACAAAATGAGGGGGTTCATTTTTCAATAAAAAGTATGATTAGTGCTGCAGAAAGCAAAATTAGGGCACATTTTGAGTGACTTCTCAAATCCTCTTCTATTTCATTAAAAAATTCTGACATGCAGACTGAAACATGCACTTTCAATACCAGCAGCAGTTTTCCCTGGTGAGCAGTAGCTTTACTACAGTGATCTAATGAGCAAAAAGAGTGCTAACATTCTGAATTTATGGCAAATGTGTGACACATCTGAATGCCTTCTTGATGGAATCAAAGTAAAAAACTGAAAGTATTTCCTACTGAGGAGACTGCAGTAAATGAGGAAATTAGGAAACTTCATAACAAATAAGTCTCCCAAGATGGCCACCAGAGACAAAAGAGCCCAAATGTAGCCCAAATATCACCCAGATGTAGCCCAAGTATAGCCCAATGACAGAATGTCCCAGAATGTTCTTAAAAACAACTAGAGCGCTTACTGTCTTCATTATGACAAAAGTATGGCACACCTGAAGCCATCTTGATTGGAATAAACTGGTAACACTTAAAACATTTAATTTAAAAAGGAACACAATGAGGAGGTTCATTTTGCCATAGAAATTATGATTAATGCTGAAGAAAGAAAATGAGGGCACATTTTGAGTGACTTCTCAAATCCTCTTCTATTTCATTAAAAAAATTCTGACATGCAGACTGAAACATGCACTTTTAATACCAGGAGCAGACTTCCATGGTGCAGTAGTTTTACTACAATGATCTAATGAGCAACTAGAGTGCTAACATTCAGAATTTATGGCAAATGTGTGACATATCTGAATACCTTCATGATGGAATCAAAGTAAAAAACTGAAAGCATTTCCTACTGAGGAGACTGCAGTACATGAGGAAATTAGGAAACTTCATAACAAATAAATCTCCCAAGATGGCCACCGGAGACAAAAGAGCCCAAATGTAGCCCAAAATCACCCAGATGTAGCCCAAATATAGCCCAATGACAGAAGTGTGCAAAACACTTATTATTTTGTGTTTTTGCAGTGTTATATAGTGCAGACTTGTCAGGTATTGGAGTGCTTTACATGAGCATTGGTTACATCACACAAGAACACATTCATTTTGGTTGTAGACATGGGGAGACTAAGTGATTTGACCAGAATCACAGAATGTCGAGCTGAAGCAGAAACTTCAACCTGGTTCCCCAGTTGCAAAGTCTGCAGTTCTGGAAGTAACACCACATCATCTCCCCTAAGTGCAACATTTAATCAAGTGGTCAACTGGATAAAAAAACATAAAGATAACAAATAATTTAAAAGTGCTTTGTCGCTATTTGAAAACTCAGAAAATATGTCCTTATTTTAGCCTTTTAGAGCACTAACCATAATTTTGATGCCAATAAGACCCTCTCATATATGTAATTTCTAAAGGAAATGCTCTAGGTATTACAGTTTTGATTACATCAAGATGATGTCAGGCGTTCCACACTTTTGTAATAAATATAGAATGTTAGCAATCTAGTTGTTCATTAGGATACTGTTGAGAGGCAGAGGCCAGGGGCACGGACTCTGAAAATTGAAGGCAGGTAGGAGGGTGCAAAGGCAACAATTTAACCACACTGAGCAGGCAGGAAGGGCCGTGGAAGCACAACAGACTATGGAGGGCAGTGGAAAGGGGGGCAGGGGCAACAAACCAACAATACAGGACTTGCAAGAGAGGCTGTTGGAGGCAAGATCTATTACGGGTCAAGGAAGCTAGGGGCGGTCCCCAGATCCCCGGGAGCCACCACAGAACTGAGCAGGAGAGTGAGTCAGGGACAAAAGGGGCACCTTAATTTGAGCCGGGGTGCCTAGGAACGCTTGCTCCAAAAATGAAGAAAACAGACATATGAGACATGGAATTGGAGGCAGAATACAATGGCAGTTTAATGAGAAGATGCAACTTCAAAGAAACCGCAGAATAGAGACATAAAGTACAAAATACAGAATCCAGATAATCATACAGCTGTCATGATATTCTCTGTATCTCAATTAATGTACTGACAGAGAGAGAGAGAAAACACATCTATAAATGCATCATGAGAAACAAGTTACACCAAGGAAAATGTTACCTAGGAACACTCACGTTTACTCTTAGAGCAAGCATTCCTGCAATTACAATACAAAATCCTTTAAATGCAAAAGTAAAGAGAACAATGGTTAAACATAACATGACATTTCATATAGGTAAAATAGAATAAGATACTTCAAGCAAAGCAGAGCAAGACATTTTAAGCAAAGGAAGACAAGAGCTCCCAGCTCTTGGGGAAAACCTGCACTGCCTGTTAACCTACATACAGACGGCGAGGTAGTCCGTCGATATCTGTGGGTGCTCCCTTTTTATATCATTTTGTGGGCTCCTTTGCACGCTACATCTACCTACGTATGCTACCCAAAAGCTTCGTCTGCAGATTTTACCAGACATTTCGTCATTTACCCACTTAATGCTGACAATGGACTGGGTGAAAAGGTCAGTCTCTCAGGCCAATCGCTTATCGTAAGTTCCATAGAGCAAGCAGAAAATAATGGGTATTGTACGGGAATTCAATATATTCATGTATAAAATCTCCTCAGTTCTCCTAACTTGACGCTCTGCGGTTGCCACTTCCTTAAAAGCGGGAAACCTGCCCAGGAAGCAAGTACCAGTCCAGGATGCAGCCTACTGTATGTCGACAGCTTCAGGGGGATGTTGAACTTTGATACCGAGCACGGAGCACTCGGGTAGGGTGGGGGCTACTGGTTTGGAGCAGAAGGCCTCGCAGACCTGCCTTCAGACTGCTATACACTAAAATTGCAGAGCTATGGTCAATTTAACAAAGAGGCCTACATATTGAACAGAAGGGCCTACACAGGGGTTTTATACTGGCTGAGTGGTAAGGATGTCTCAGGATAATTATATAGCAACACAGGACCCGCTGGTCAATTTAATACGGCCTACAAATGCAGCTGGCAGGGCAAGGACAAGGGTCTCATACTTCAGGTGTGGACAGAACGGGCCAGGGGCCCCCTGTGATACAAAATCTACCCTCCTTCAAGCCTGTGGCAATGTAATAGACCATTGTGGGCAGAAGGAAGAGGCAATGGTAGTACAACCATACATGCCAACAGACCCGATTCAGCCAGGAAACGTCCAATGTTTTTAAGCTCAAATGGGCTTTATTTGATCTGTCTCCTGTCTACAATATCCTCTTTTTCAATGTAACTCAAAGGGGAAAATCAATACCCCAGTTTTTTTTCAAAATCTCCCTCTTACCAAGTTCAAAATGTTCGCAAGTATGGTACATTGGATCATGGAAGGAAATGGGATAGGGACATGGACTTGGATAACAGAGGACAGGAGGGACATGGAGAGGTGCACCAAACTGACCCTGCAGGGCAGGCATCAGGGTTTGCAGCAGCACAATACACCACACGGGAGTGCAGCACAACAATCCATAGAAAGCAAGAGGGAGGGGACAGGACCATGCACATGGACAACAGAGAACAGAGGGGCAAGAGGCAATGGTAGCTAGCTGACCATAATGGACAGACAGGAGAGAAAGCTGCAGCATAACAGACCATAAAGGGCAGGAGGGACAGATCAGGGGCATTACAATGGAACAGACAAGCCAGGAGGGAGGGAGTAGGGCTGGGGGCAAGGGGGCAGGGCAGGAGCAGCAAGATAGCCATGGAGGTCAGGCAGGATGGGCACTAGAAGCAAGACACACCATGAAGAGCAACAGTGAGACTGTGATGGCATACACACAGACCATGGAGGGAAGGTGGGAGGGGGTCAGGGGCAGCTAACTGACCACACAGGGAAGGTGGGAGGGGCCATGGCAGCACAGAAGACCATGCATGGCAAGTGGGAGGGTTAGTGGCAGCACAATGGCTATGATGGGCAAGAAGGAGGGTGGAGGGGCATGCACAAAGGACGATGGAGGATAGAAGGGAGGGTCAGGACCTGTGCACAGACAAGAAAGTTCAGGGGAAGGGACCTCACAACAGACCACACGGGGCAGGCAGGAGGAGCAGCTGCAGCACAACAGACCAGGGAGGGCAGAAGGGTGTGGCAGTACAATGGACCATGTAGGACAGGAGGAAGAGGATAGGGGCATGGCATGTGGACAGGCAGGGTGGAGGTGACAGGGACAGGTTACAGTCATCTGACAATGCTAGGCAGGTGGGAGGGGAGTGGCAGCTCAACAGAACACTCAGAGTAGATAGGAGTGGCAGGTCCATGGGACATGGTGGGCAAAAAGGATGGAGCAGGGGCATGCACAAAGACATCGGAGGGCAGGGGGAAGGAGAATAGGGGCAGCAAGCTAAGCACAGAGTTTAAGCAGGAGGTCAATGATGGGGCATAGAATTGGGCAATGGAGGGCAGGAGGAGTGGACTGGTACATCATACTGAGGGCAGTGGCAGCACATCAGACCATGCATGGCAGGAGGGAGGAGGCTAGTCCATGGATTCACACAACAGAGGATAGGGAGGAAGGGGATGGGGCAGCAAGCTAACTGTTCAGAGAAGGCGGGTATTAGGAACTTTATTGTTTTTAAAACATTGTGTCTGTGCGAACTACTTAAAATATGAACAAGTATGCAGCATAATCTCACTTTTATTCAGGAAGAAGAGGACGTTTGTGACTGTGACTCCGGGCTCACTTGGCAGAAACACCCCCTGACCCTCCACCCCCTATTGCAAAATGTAATGCCCGTGAAAAGGGTAGGTGAACACAGTGTTATATAGAACATAGTCCTGAGAGCACGATTGAAAATGAAAACTAGATATAGTGTATGGTATAAACTATGCACCAAAAAGTGTGATATAAGATGAACCGGGTGTGAAATATAATATGCAATACATTGTGCGCAATGACAGATTCATTGGAGAGCGCGAGATAGCACAGGCACTAGCGCGTGCTATGCGATATGCGCCTTGGAGTGTAATATGCACAGGGCAGTGTTGTGTAACCTAACTAGTCTCTAAAGTTGTAATATAAAATATGTGCTGGGGAGTGTAAGGTTGCATATGCACTGTGACAAAGATATGGATCCCAGATTGTAATATGTATGGCATAGCACTGTGCGTTATAACATAGGCATCGAGAAAGGCACGTTAGATGGGGCAATATAACCCGTGCGAAGACAAGTGTGGCATGAAATATTCACGGGGTGGTGTTACAGTGCACATGGGCTAGAGAGTGTCATAGCATATGCACTAGCTAGTGGAATACAACACAGAGGTGTGTGGCACACGGCAGGCAATGGTGGGTGTAACACAGCATTGGGCTCTGTCAGGAGCGCGCTGTGACTCTCAAGTGATGTTCGTCCCCTTTCCAGAGAGTAAAATAAAAAGTATTACACATCCGGCAGTGGATGTGTGTTTTATTAACCGTGAGGGGGGTTTCTTGCATAGTTTTGGTCGAATTTTTGTCGAATCCCCTTTGAATGGCTTGGTGTGCATGTGTATTAAATGTGCCCGTCAATAGCTACCCAAGTTTGTATAAATAAACGACAAGGGTGTCTACCGGGATTAGGCACGGTAGGGCATCAGACATGTCAGAGCTTCACTAGTGGTGTAAATACATTCCACGTGGATTCATTGCATGCATAGTCGCCTTTTAATGAATATCACGCAAATCGTCATGGTGATAGGTACGTACGGTTTGTCCAGCATGTCCTAGGTGTGTCTATAAATATATATTTTTTAAAAATAATAAAAAACAGTGGCCGGCCCTGGGGATTGGGGTCAAAAAAATATAATTAGGAGACTGGCCCTGGGGGATGGGGTCATCAGGGCCAATAAATTAGAATAAGAAGGGGAACCAAACAGCCCCCCTTCTTAAAAAACTAAAATAAATAAAAGACTGGCATCGTGCCGGAGGCCATGCCCCCTCCGTGCAGCACTCTGCAAACGCGCCCCCTGGCGAGTTGTAAGTTGGGGAATTAATTCCTCTTCAATACTGAGGGTCCCTGAGGGCCAACTAGCCCAACAGGCATCTCCAGTATGCGCCAGGGAGCTGCGCTGCAGACAGGTGTTCTGTAGGCCAAGCCCCTTTTTACACCTCTCTGCAACGCAGCTCTGTGGCGCTTACTGGAGGTACCTAGTGGTCTAGTTTGACCCTAGGGACCCTTAGGATTCAAGGGGACTTAATCTCTCAACTTAGAACAGCCACAGGGCGCGTTTACACAGTGGTGAAGGGAGGGGATGGGGCCTGAGGTGACGTGTGCAAACACGCACTATGGCACGTTTTAAATTGGGGATATAATTTCCCTTCAATACTGAGGGCCCCTGGGGGCTAACTAGCCCACCAAGTGCTTCCAGTAAGTGCCACTGAGCTGCATTGCAGAGAGGTGGTCCAGGCCGTGCCACTTTTTACACCTCTCTGCAATGCAGCTCTGTGGCACTTACTGGAGGTACCTAGTGGGCTAGTTGGACCCTAGGGACCCTCAGGATTTAAATGAACTTAATCTCCCAACTAAAAACGGACACAGGGCGTGTTTACACAGTGGTGAAGGGAGGGGACGGGGTCTGAGTTAACGTGTGCAAAAACACCCTGTGGCCTGTTTTAAGAGGTAGTTTTAACCCCCCTGCCCTGTTATATACTAGGGGCTTACAGAGGAGGTCATGCTAATCACAGGGGGACCCCAACGCATAATGTTCCCTAGTGTATGTAGGTGTTTTCACTGTATTCTAAGTGTCTTTTAACATAGCACTGGCTCTAGGACTGGTTAGTCAGACTCAGTTACCACCAGTATCCGTCTGAAAAAGTTGAGGGTACAGGATGATTTTGCAACAAGGCTTCTTTCTGCTCTTCTTTTTGTTCTTTCTGCACGTTATCCTTCTTCCTGCACTTTTCTTAGTCTTTGAGGACTTCTGTTGCCTCTTTCTGCACTTCTTTTTTTTCTTTCTGTGCATTTTTTCTTCTTTCTTCACATGTCCTATCTCTGTAGGCATAGTTAGAAATTAGCATTTAAAAAACCTTTGAAATTCACAGAAAAAAACATAGGTTTCAGGCACGTTATAGTTAGGAATTAGCATTTAAAAAACCTCAGAAATTCACTGAAAAAACCATAGGTTTCAGGAGTGTTATAGTTAGCTGGACTTTTCACTTGCACAAAACCATTGAAATTCCCCCATTATAGTTAGTTCAGCTAACTATAACTCGCGCGCCCGCAATGCACTGCTGATGACGTCACATATTACATCACTCATGACATGGTCAGTGACATCACTCATGACATCACTGATGACATCTCAAATGACATCACTGATGACATCACTGATGACATCATCCTTGTGATAGAGTGGCAGACCTCCTCTCACCCAAATATAACCTTTGATACACACATTCAAAAATAGAGACTAAAATTTTCAAAACAATGGACATACCAATACCAGTTACAACAACCTCTTCAGTAATTCTAAGATCCACATACACATCCACTCATTCACCAACAGTCCTATACAGTCACTCATACATGTACTCACTCATCATCTGTACTCATACACCTATAAATCCTGTTACACAATGCCACTCATCCATAGAGTTACTCACACACATAGTCACTCATGCTAATAAAGAATCAAACATACATTTACTTGCATATACTGTTATACACAAACCACCACACTTACTTCTACGGAAACTTACACATACTTAGTCTTTTAAACAATCACTTATAGAAACACATACTTATTCATACAGGAACTCTTTCAATCTCTCACTCTCACATATACTCACTTATATACACCAATAGTCACATATACTAGTTTAAAACATATGTAGTTACTCATAAAGACACTATTGAGACAGTCATTCACTCACTAACACACCCATACCCACACTCATCCACCCATACAGTCCTGCACACATACTGTCTTCAACACATACAAACAGTGAGTCACTCATTCATGCACCTATGCTCTACGTAATACCCCCCACCGAACCATGCAGACACTCAGACTGATACTCAAAAAACCAACTAATAACCTATATAGACACCCATGTAGCTACTCACCAACCCACGCAGCCACTTATACACAAAGTGAGAGACTGATACAGATATTTACATATTTAAACATTATTCACTAAGCCATGTATTCACTATGATACACTTAATCAGTCAGTTACACAATCAATTTTTCAAAAACAAATCATCCATTTAGACACTTATATACCCATTTATTCTTCCATCGACCTTGAGATATACATATATAAAACATATTTAATTTTCAGAAAAACACACATTCACTGGATGATGTCATCGGTGATGTCATCAGTGATGTCATTTGAGATGTCATCAGTGATGTCATGAGTGATGTCACTGACCATGTCATGAGTGATGTAATATGTGACGTCATCAGCAGTGCATTGCGGGTGCGCGAGTTATAGTTAGCTGAACTAACTATAACGGGGGAATTTCAATGGTTTTGTACAAGTGAAAAGTCCAGCTAACTATAACACTCATGAAACCTATGGTTTTTTCAGTGAATATATATATATATATATATATATATATATATATATATATATATATATATATATATATATATATATATATATATACTCCAATGTAGCACGTAAAGAAAGCACACTCAGAGTCACGGGTATTCCAAAATGGCAGTAGTTTATTCTTCGCTACGCGTTTCGACGCGAAAAGTGTCTTGATCACACGAATCTACGAACGTTTTGCATAGATTTTAAATAAAGTTCATTGAAGTGATTTCACCCAAACACAATGATAGAAGTAGGACTATGCCTTCGGATAGTCATACCAGATGTTCTAGTGCGGCAGACATATTGGAAAGTCCAATTCAACGTTTTCAAAATACAAAATGTAGTCTCACTTCATTTGTTCTGTTTAACATATTGCTTAATAGACACCACAATTGCTTGTCACTCATGGGAACATAAAATCAGTATGCATGTGATTGCATGTTTCAGTTTTTAACATTTATAAATGAATTGCCATAAATATTTGTTCAATTTTGTTCTCGCCATATTTCAAGGCTCAATAGCCGTTATCGTTCTGGCAATCGTTATATTCAGCAATTTATAGTTAACACTTGCGTATATGAGTATTGGTAGTCCCCAGTGTGTCTAAACGACACACGTTTCATGTGTAAGCGCTCTAGTGGCTAAACAGTATAGATAAAGGGTCTATTGTTCATACATTTATATCGGTCTAGTGCCCGAGAGAGACTATATATTTCAACATTACATTGATTTGGCATTAGTTAATATTGTTTTCAACATCTTTCGAGACTAAAGTCAGTTTATAGGTTAATGTCCTAACTTCACCTGTAATACAATCAAATGTGCAAAATTGAAAACAAAAAACAAAACAAATTCTATTACAAAATAGATAGACATTTATAAAAATTCTCTTATCTGTGTTATAGTGTAGTCCCGAGCCCGGGGAAGAAAAGGTTAGGGAACCTGTGAGAAGTCAGACACAAAGTGGGCCCCTTCCTTTCCTCCTGTAAAAAAACACAAATAAGAGATATACAGCCATTAATTTCTCAAAGAGAAAAGGACAAAGTATCCAAAAAGAAACAACACATTCATTAGATTTCACACAATACAGTCATTATCTTTGATATTGTCTCTAGTTGTTTATTCTATATGAAGATGTGAGGCTAGTTCCTCGTCGAGGTTATGCCCTCCCGGGAATCTGGTTTCCAACTCGAGTATCCATTTGGATTCCCGTTGTCTTAATCTGAGGTCTCTGTTGCCGCCTCGTGGATTCAAGACTATTTGTTCAATGGCAAAGTACCGTAACAGGGAATTATTGGATTGATGAAATTCCAAAAAATGCCTTGCAATTGGGTATTGTACATTTACATTGGTAATTGCACGAAGATGTTCCATCACTCGTTTCTTTACCATGCAAATAGTACTCCCCACATATCTGCGTTTGCAGGGACATTCAAGTACATATACAATACAGTTACTACTACATGTTAGAAATTGGTTGATTCTCCATTTTTTATTTCTTCCTGGAATGTCAAATTCTTTTACAGAGTGACTGAATTTGCAGGCTCTGCAATGCCCACAGGGGAAGAACCCTTTAAGATCATGGAAATTATGGCTTTTTGGTTCAGTAATATCCCCTCTTACCAATATATCCTTAAGACTTTTGCCTCTCTTATAGGTGATCAGGGGTCTTTTTCCTATTTCCTTCCCTATGATGGCATCAGTCTGGAGAATCTTCCAATTCTCTGTGAGCATTTTGCATACTTTTTTTGATCTGTTGTTATATGTAGTTACAAGTCTGATGTTACTATCTGTATCTTCATGGTCGTTTGCTCTTTGTTCTAGTGCTTTTGTTCTACTTACACTCTCAATTTTTTGTACTGCATTATTAAGGACCCATTCGGGATATCCTCTCTGGCGAAACCTTTCCAGCATGTTGTTTTTTTCTTCCAAGAATTTGTCATCTGTGCTACAATTTCTCCTTGCCCTCAGTAGCTCACCATATGGAATGCTCCATTTCAGAGGTTCTGGATGGCCACTGAGGGCATAGAGCAAACTGTTCCCAGCTGTATCTTTCCTATAAAGACTCGTTACAAGTTTCCCATCAATGACTTCAATATGGGTGTCTAGGAACTCCACCTCCCTTTTGCTGATGTTAGATGTAAGTTTAATATTGTATGGGTTAGTGTTTAGTTCATTGATGAACTTAACAGCTTCTTCTTTATTACCACTCCATACAATAAATAGGTCGTCGATATACCTGAGCCACACAACTACTGACTCAAAATATTTTCTTAGGCATGGATTTGATCGAATTTCCTCCTCCCATTTTCCTAGGAAAAGGTTTGCAAATCCAGGTGCGAAGCACGTTCCCATAGCCGTGCCTCGCACCTGCCTGTATAGTACCCCATCAAACATGAAGATGTTATTTTTCAAACATATCATCATCATGTCGGCTAGCATGCGTGTATGTTCAAGATATGTGATAGCTCTTGAACCTAAAAAATGCATGCAGGCTTCAACCCCCTGGACGTGATCTATTATAGTATACAATGAGTTCACGTCCAGGGTAATCAGGTGGTAGTTCTCGTCCCATATGAGACCATCTAATTTGTTCAGGAAATCCTTAGTGTCTTTAACAAAAGATGGTAAGTTCATGACATACTCCTTTAAAAACTGATCCACATATTTGGATACATTTTCGTTTACACTGCCCATAGAAGACACAATTGGTCTCCCTGGTGGAATAGTGGGGTGTTTATGGAGTTTAGGGAGAAGATACAAAATGGGTAATTTCGGGAAATCGCGTTTTAGGAAACAGTATTCTTGCCATGAGATAATAACAAATTCCTGCCACTCTGATAATTTTTGCCATGTTGTAACTATGCTGGCGTTATATGCTGCAGTGTCACAAATACAATAATACTCATTGTTACTCAGTTGTTCTTTTGCTTCATTGATGTACAATTCTCTGCCCCAAAGGACAATATTCCCACCTTTGTCTGATGGTCGTACGACCAAATTTTTGTCCTTCGATAATGACAAAATAAATTCGCATTGTTTGTAAGACAGATTTTGTGTACCCTTGGGATAATAGCATTTGTGTTTTTGTTTCATAAGTTCTTTGGTCACAACATCATGGAATGTATCGATAGCATCGTGGGGTAAATTGGGATAGAATACTGAACGGGGTTTGAATTGAGTACATGCTGCTTTGTTTGTTATTACATCCTCTGCATCCGCAGAGTAGGGTGCTCCTAGATCAGTTATCGCATCCAACGTGTCAGCATCTCCTACCGTCAATCCTGGTTGTGTGGAAATATCGTATATTGTTGTCCTTCGCTGTTTTTCAATATATGCCATTTTTTTAATTTTACTTTTCTGATAAATTTAAAAATGTCAATACGAGTATTAGCATAATTAAAAAGTTCTGTTGGGCAAAAAGTTAGCCCAAGACAAAGAGTAGTTTTTTCAAACTGGGACAAAGTACGTGCAGAGAGATTAACTATGGTTTTGTTTACCATTTGGGCATCCATTATAGCGTCGATTTTGAGCCTCTTTTCCTTGTTCCCATGGGCTCCATTCTTCTTTCTGTGTTTCCGCTTGAGGCGTCTTTGCTTACTGCGCCCCTGCCTCTGCCTCTTCCTCTTCCTCTGCCTCTTCCCCGTCCCCTCTGTGGTGGAGTAGGCGTTGCCATTGTCTTCCCTGATTGTCGACTCCTCTTCGTTACCCTGAACTCGTCTAAAAAAGTAGCTTGATGTGTTATGACATCTACATCAGACAGAGAACTTGCTGTGTGTATTGACACATCTGTATCCGAGTCAGTTAAATCTGGATGGATTTCCACATTTGCTTCTGTAATAACTGGCTCTTTGGTTGTCATATTTTGATTGTATAAATGGCCATACTTGTGGCTATAGGTCAGGATTCGTCCTGTTTCATAGTCAACACAGTCTCTGTGTAATTTTCTCTGTTTCTGTTGTTTTATGTCGTCCTCGTACTTAGTTAGTCTTCCTTTAAGTTCATCCTTGAATTTTTGAATGCACATTTGATCTGCATGTTTTTTCAGATTTTCTTCAGTCTCCGCTATTTCTTTAATAATTTTATCCCGATCTTCCCAGGCGTATTTGATGAGTATTATCATCATGTTCTTAGAACTTTCAGCAGAGTTATTTGCCCAATCATCAAGCATTCGTGAGCCGGCCACTACCGACTAATCGGAATTACAGAGAAGCAACAGGAATGGCCGCGATTCTCCAGTTTAGAGGTAAGCTCGGCCCCGGGACTGTAGCGAGGTGGGGGAACACCGCTGTTTTCTAAGGCGGGGGTTCTCTCGCTAGCTGTGGCACTTGGGGGGAGTTCTTACATCTATGAAAAGGAGAGGAGGAGGGGGAACTACACAGCACATATGGTTGATATTACGACACTTGAAAAAGAGAGACTGTCTCTGATTAAAAACTGTGCAACAACCTACAAATGCGTATCCCCTAAATATCTCCACGGCAACGCGAGAAATTTTACAGTGGCATCAGGAACCGCCCATAGTTGGCGGGGAGTCCGGGTATGACGCGGCAGTAGTTTAAGACGAACAAAATAAACAAACGAATTAAAGAGAAACAATACCAACTAACAGCGACCAGTACAGGTGACAGCCACCCTGTACATTACCGTGTGATTCTAAAACAACAGGCTAATCACCGAGGGACCTTCAAGTTCCATTAAGAAACGACATTTCCAAAATATGGATGAAGAAAGAGACAGACGTGCTGCTGCACAATGTCTTTTTGCACGTGCGTCAGGCAAAGGGAAATCGATAGGAATATCTGATACTAACATCAAGAAAGACAATGAGTTGAACATGATACTACGCAAATATGAAAAATTGAAAAAGCAAGAAAGTTCGAAGTGGTGGGAGGCAACGTCCCTTGAAGATTATATAGAGAAAAAAATGATACCAAGAGGTCTAAGAATATATATCACTCCTTCACATGAATCCCCGAATCCACGAATGCTTGATGATTGGGCAAATAACTCTGCTGAAAGTTCTAAGAACATGATGATAATACTCATCAAATACGCCTGGGAAGATCGGGATAAAATTATTAAAGAAATAGCGGATACTGAAGAAAATCTGAAAAAACATGCAGATCAAATGTGCATTCAAAAATTCAAGGATGAACTTAAAGGAAGACTAACTAAGTACGAGGACGACATAAAACAACGGAAACAGAGAAAATTACACAGAGACTGTGTTGACTATGAAACAGGACGAATCCTGACCTATAGCCACAAGTATGACCATTTATACAATCAAAATATGACAACCAAAGAGCCAGTTATTACAGAAGCAAATGTGGAAATCCATCCAGATTTAACTGACTCGGATACAGATGTGTCAATACACACAGCAAGTTCTCTGTCTGATGTAGATGTCATAACACATCAAGCTACTTTTTTAGACGAGTTCAGGGTAATGAAGAGGAGTCGACAATCAGGGAAGACAATGGCAACGCCTACTCCACCACAGAGGGGACGGGGAAGAGGCAGAGGAAGAGGAAGAGGCAGAGGCAGGGGCGCAGTAAGCAAAGACGCCTCAAGCGGAAACACAGAAAGAAGAATGGAGCCCATGGGAACAAGGAAAAGAGGCTCAAAATCGACGCTATAATGGATGCCCAAATGGTAAACAAAACCATAGTTAATCTCTCTGCACGTACTTTGTCCCAGTTTGAAAAAACTACTCTTTGTCTTGGGCTAACTTTTTGTCCAACAGAACTTTTTAATTATGCTAATACTCGTATTGACATTTTTAAATTTATCAGAAAAGTAAAATTAAAAAAATTGCATATATTGAATAACAGCGTAGGACAACAAAATATGGCCCAAATATACGATATTTCCACACAACCAGGATTGACGGTAGGAGATGCTGACACGTTGGATGCGATAATTGATCTAGGAGCACCCTACTCTGCGGATGCAGAGGATGTAATAACAAACAAAGCAGCATGTACTCAATTCAAACCCCGTTCAGTATTCTATCCCAATTTACCCCACAATGCTATCGATACATTCCATGATGTTGTGACCAAAGAACTTATGAAACAAAAACACAAATGCTATAATCCCAAGGGTACACAAAATCTGTCTTACAAACAATGCGAATTTATTTTGTCATTATCGAAGGACAAAAATTTGGTCGTACGACCATCAGACAAAGGTGGGAATATTGTCCTTTGGGGCAGACAATTGTACATCAATGAAGCAAAAGAACAACTGAGTAACAATGAGTATTATTGTATTTGTGACACTGCAGCATATAACGCCAGCATAGTTACAACATGGCAAAAATTATCAGAGTGGCAGGAATTTGGTATTATCTCATGGCAAGAATACTGTTTCCTAAAACGCGATTTCCCGAAATTACCCATTTTGTATCTTCTCCCTAAACTCCATAAACACCCCACTATTCCACCAGGGAGACCAATTGTGTCTTCTATGGGCAGTGTAAACGAAAATGTATCCAAATATGTGGATCAGTTTTTAAAGGAGTATGTCATGAACTTACCATCTTTTGTTAAAGACACTAAGGATTTCCTGAACAAATTAGATGGTCTCATATGGGACGAGAACTACCACCTGATTACCCTGGACGTGAACTCATTGTATACTATAATAGATCACGTCCAGGGGGTTTAAGCCTGCATGCATTTTTTAGGTTCAAGAGCTATCACATATCTTGAACATACACGCATGCTAGCCGACATGATGATGATATGTTTGAAAAATAACATTTTCATGTTTGATGGGGTACTATACAGGCAGGTGCGAGGCACGGCTATGGGAACGTGCTTCGCACCTGGATTTGCAAACCTTTTCCTAGGAAAATGGGAGGAGGAAATTCGATCAAATCCATCCCTAAGAAAATATTTTGAGTCAGTAGTTGTATGGCTCAGGTATATCGACGACCTATTTATTGTATGGAGTGGTAATAAAGAAGAAGCTGTTAAGTTCATCAATGAACTAAATACTAACCCATACAATATTAAACTTACATCTAACATCAGCAAAAGGGAGGTGGAGTTCCTAGACACCCATATTGAAGTCATTGATGGGAAACTTGTAACGAGTCTTTATAGGAAAGATACAGCTGGGAACAGTTTGCTCCATGCCCTCAGTGGCCATCCAGAACCTCTGAAATGGAGCATTCCATATGGTGAGCTACTGAGGGCAAGGAGACATTGTAGCACAGATGACAAATTCTTGGAAGAAAAAAACAACATGCTGGAAAGGTTTCGCCAGAGAGGATATCCCGAATGGGTCCTTAATAATGCAGTACAAAAAATTGAGAGTGTAAGTAGAACAAAAGCACTAGAACAAAGAGCAAACGACCATGAAGATACAGATAGTAACATCAGACTTGTAACTACATATAACAACAGATCAAAAAAAGTATGCAAAATGCTCACAGAGAGTTGGAAGATTCTCCAGACTGATGCTATCATAGGGAAGGAAATAGGAAAAAGACCCCTGATCACCTATAAGAGAGGCAAAAGTCTTAAGGATATATTGGTAAGAGGGGATATCACTGAACCAAAAAGCCATAATTTCCATGATCTTAAAGGGTTCTTCCCCTGTGGGCATTGCAGAGCCTGCAAATTCAGTCACTCTGTAAAAGAATTTGACATTCCAGGAAGAAATAAAAAATGGAGAATCAACCAATTTCTAACATGTAGTAGTAACTGTATTGTATATGTACTTGAATGTCCCTGCAAACGCAGATATGTGGGGCGTACTATTTGCATGGTAAAGAAACGAGTGATGGAACATCTTCGTGCAATTACCAATGTAAATGTCCAATTCCCAATTGCAAGGCATTTTTTGGAATTTCATCAATCCAATAATTCTCTGTTACGGTACTTTGCCATCGAACAAATAGTCTTGAATCCACGAGGCGGCAACAGAGACCTCAGATTAAGACAACGGGAATCCAAATGGATACTCGAGTTGGAAACCAGATTCCCGGAAGGGCATAACCTCGACGAGGAACTAGCCTCACATCTTCATATAGAATAAACAACTTGAGACAATATCAAAAATAATGACTGTATTGTGTGAAATCTAATGAATGTGTTGTTTCTTTTTGGATACTTTGTCCTTTTCTCTTTGAGAAATTAATGGCTGTATATCTCTTATTTGTGTTTTTTTACAGGAGGAAAGGAAGGGGCCCACTTTGTGTCTGACTTCTCACGGGTTCCCTAACCTTTTCTTCCCCGGGCTCGGGACTACACTATAACACAGATAAGAGAATTTTTATAAATGTCTATCTATTTTGTAATAGAATTTGTTTTGTTTTTTTGTTTTCAATTTTGCACATTTGATTGTATTACAGGTGAAGTTAGGACATTAACCTATAAACTGACTTTAGTCTCAAAAGATGTTGCAAACAATATTAACTAATGCCAAATCAATGTAATGTTGAAATATATAGTCTCTCTCGGGCACTAGACCGATATAAATGTATGAACAATAGACCCTTTATCTATACTGTTTAGCCACTAGAGCGCTTACACATGAAACGTGTGTCGTTTAGACACACTGGGGACTACCAATACTCATATACGCAAGTGTTAACTATAAATTGCTGAATATAATGATTGCCAGAACGATAACGGCTATTGAGCCTTGAAATATGGCGAGAACAAAATTGAACAAATATTTATGGCAATTCATTTATAAATGTTAAAAACTGAAACATGCAATCACATGCATACTGATTTTATGTTCCCATGAGTGACAAGCAATTGTGGTGTCTATTAAGCAATATGTTAAACAGAACGAATGAAGTGAGACTACATTTTGTATTTTGAAAACGTTGAATTGGACTTTCCAATATGTCTGCCGCACTAGAACATCTGGTATGACTATCCGAAGGCATAGTCCTACTTCTATCATTGTGTTTGGGTGAAATCACTTCAATGAACTTTATTTAAAATCTATGCAAAATGTTCGTAGATTCGTGTGATCAAGACACTTTTCGTGTCGAAACGCGTAGCGAAGAATAAACTACTGCCGTTTTGGAATACCCGTGACTCTGAGTGTGCTTTCTTTACGTGCTACATTAGAGTTATACAGATTTTGCCGGTTTTCTGGTTTACCGGCATCGTGCACCAACTGACAACGGGCTCGGTTCCTAAACAAACCCGGTTGGAGGAAAAGAATATATATATATATATATATATATATATATATATATATATATATATTATTATCTACTGGCGGTCGCCAGTAGATAGTTATAGTTAGGACCGAGTTCCCATAGGAAATCTGAAAATTCTATTTTGAATAACTTTGGCGCCAGTTGACTTATCTTCGTGAAATTTTCAAAACTAATGGGGCGCTCTGCTCAGCTCCTACCCTGAAAGTCTCGGGGTGATTCGTCAAGCGGGGGCTGAGAAAAAAGGGGGGTCCCAAAACGCGTTTTCCCCATGCATTTTCCCATGGGACCTTTAGTCGAAGGTACAGCCCGAACGGCTGAACAGAATTACTTGAAATTTGGCAAAGAAGTAGTCCTCAGGTCAGGCATGTGCCTTTTGCTTAAATGGTGTAAATCTGTTCAGTAGTTCCTGAGAAAATCAAAAGTAAAATCACATATATATCTGGGCGGAGCCTAACCACACATCTCATTGTGAGATCTGATTGGCTGTCAGCACTTCATCCAAGAAGTGTTGGCCGCCATCTTGGGACCAATATACATGATAGCACCTCATTAAAAAGCATTGCAGTTAATAGAAGGTTTTAAGACTTTAGTTACATTATAAATCATTTGTTGATGGTACCATACTCATTTTAGGAATTGTGGTGTGTTCTAAGGTGATTTTACCATGTGAAAAAGCCTTCTGCTGTGATATCATGAATCATGTTTGAGAGAAAACTATTTTCTCATGCTTTTCCCACAGAGGTTTGGAAGGTGATCTATAAGCTAACTGAGAGCATATTTTCTGTAAATTCACATTATCTTTCTTAGTCATGTGAGAATGAAGTCTGACATTCTCAGTAAAACATGTACATCCAACAAGGGCAGAGACTGTCAGTTGATTCCTTTGTGTTCTACTGCAGCTTCCCAGAGTGTTCTAACGAACAACTAGTGCGCTAACAGTCTTACTTATGACAAAAGTTTGGCACACCTGAAGCCATCTTGAATGGAATAAAGTGGTAACACTTAAAACATTTAATTTACAAAGGAACACAATGAGGGGATTCATTTTGCCATAGAAATTATGATTAGTGCTGCAGAAAGAAAAATTAGGGCACATTTTGACTTCTCAAATCCTCTTCTATGTCATAAAAAAATTCTGACATGCAGACTGAAACATGCACTTTGAATACCAGCAGCAGACTTCCCTGGTGAGCAGTAGCTTTACTACAGTGATCTAATGAGCAACTAGAGTGCTAACATTCAGAATTTATGGCAAATGTGTGACACATCTGAATGCCTTCTTGATGGAACCAAGTAAAAAACTGAAAGTATTTCCTACTGAGGAGACTGCAGTAAATGAGGAAATTAGGAAACTTCATAACAAATAAATCTTCCAAGATGGCCACCAGAGACAAAAGAGCCCAACTGTAGCCCAAATATCACCCAGATGTAGCCCAAGTATAGCCCAATGACAGAATGTCCCAGAGTGTTCTAACGAACAACTAGAGCGCTAACAGTCTTACTTATGACAAATGTATGGCACACCTGAAGCCATCTTGATTGGAATAAAGTGGTAACACTTAAAACATTTAATTTACAAAGGAACAAAATGAGGGGGTTCATTTTGCCATCGAAATTATGATTAGATCTGCAGAAAGAAAAATTAGGGCACATTTTGACTTCTCAAATCCTCTTCTATTTCATAAACAAATTCTGACATGCAGACTGAAACATGCACTTTGAATACCAGCAGCAGACTTCCCTGGTGAGCAGTAGTTTTACTACAGTGATCTAATGAGCAACTAGAGTGCTAACATTCAGAATGTATGGCAAATGTGTGACACATCTGAATGCCTTCTTGATGGAACCAAAATAAAAAACTGAAAGTATTCCCACTGAGGAGACTGCAGTAAATGAGGAAATTAGGAAACTTCATAACAAATAAATCTCCCAAGATGGAAATTTCTCCAGATGGTCAGAAATGGAAATTTTTTAATGTTTCATTTTTTGACTGCAAATGACTATTCCATGTAAATTATCACTTTTGGAACAAAAACAAGTCTGCTTAGAGTCACTTTAATGCCTGAAATTGGTAGAAATAGAAGCTTCTGAATAGGAGAAAAAGTCTGTAATAATGGCAATTTTGGTCACATTGAGGCTTTAAAAGTAGTTATTCAACATGAGGCGCATTCCAAATGACATTTTGAATCAATTTTTCTACAGTCCAAAAAATCAATTCTCTGATGAAAAACGATGACCCGTGACCTGTCGAAATTTCTCAAGATCGTCAGAAATGGAAATTTTTTAATGTTTAATTTTTTGACTGCAAATGACTATTCCATGTAAATTATCACTTTTGGAACAAAAATAAGTGTGTTTAGAGTCACTTTAATGCCTGAAATTGGTCGAAATAAAAGCTTCTGCATAGGATAAAAAGTCTGTAATGATGGCAATTTTGGTCACATTGAGGCTTTAAAAAGTAGTTATTCAACATGAGGCACATTCCAAATGACATTTTTAATCAATTTTTCTACAGTCCAAAAAATCAATTTTCTGATGAAAAACGATGACCCGTGACCTGTCGAAATTTCTCCAGATGGTCAGAAATGGAAATTTTTTAATGTTTAAAGTTTTTTTACTGTCAATGACTATTCCATGTGAATTATCACTTTTGGAACAAAAATAAGTGTGTTTAGAGTCACTTTAATGCCTGAAATTGGTCGAAATAGAAGCTTCTGAATAGGAGAAAATGTCTGTAATTATGGCAATTTTGGTCACATTGAGGCTTTAAAAAGTAGTTATTCAACATGAGGCGCATTCCAAATGACATTTTGAATCAATTTTTCTACAGTCCAAAAAATCTATTTTCTGATGAAAAACGATGACCCGTGACCTGTCAAAATTTCTCCAGATCGTCAGAAATGGAAATTTTTTAATGTTTAATTTTTTGACTGCAAATGACTATTCCATGTAAATTATCACTTTTGGAACAAAAATAAGTGTGTTTAGAGTCACTTTAATGCCTGAAATTGGTCGAAATAGAAGCTTCTGAATAGGAGAAAAAGTCTGTAATAATGGCAATTTTGGTCACATTGAGGCTTTAAAAAGTAGTTATTCAACATGAGGCACATTCCAAATTACATTTTTAATCAATTTTTCTACAGTCCAAAAAATCAATTTTCTGATGAAAAACGATGACCTGCGACCTGTCGAAATTTCTCCAGATGGTCAGAAATGGAAATTTTTTAATGTTTAATTTTTTGACTGCACATGACTACTCCATGTAAATTATCACTTTTGGAACAAAAATAAGTGTGTTTAGAGTCACTTTAATGCCTGAAATTGGTCGAAATAAAAGCTTCTGCATAGGATAAAAAGTCTGTAATAATGGCAATTTTGGTCACATTGAGGCTTTAAAAAGTAGTTATTCAACATGAGGCACATTCCAAATTACATTTTTAATCAATTTTTCTACAGTCCAAAAAATCAATTTTCTGATGAAAAACGATGACCCGTGACCTGTCGAAATTTCTCCAGATGGTCAGAAATGGAAATTTTTTTATGTTTACATTTTTTTTCTGTAAATGACTATTCCATGTGAATTATCAATTTTGGAACAAAAATAAGGGTGTTTAGAGTCACTTTAATGCCTGAAATTGATCGAAATAGAAGCTTCTGAATAGGAGAAAATGTCTTTAAAAATGGCAATTTTCATCACATTGAGGCTTTAAAAAGTAGTTATTCAACATGAGGCACAATTCAAATGACATTTTGAATCAATTTTTCTACAGCCCAAAAACTCAATTTTCTGATGAAAAACGATGACCCGTGACCTGTCGAAATTTCTCCAGATGGTCAGAAATGGAAATTATTTAATGTTTAATTTTTTGACTGCAAATGACTATTCCATGTAAATTATCACTTTTGGAACAAAAATAAGTGTGTTTAGAGTCACTTTAATGCCTGAAATTGGTCGAAATAGAAGCTTCTGAATAGGAGAAAAAGTCTGTAATTATGGCAATTTTGGCCACATTGAGGCTTTAAAAAGTAGTTATTCAACATGAGGCGCATTCCAAATGACATTTTGAATCAATTTTTCTACAGTCCAAAAACATCTATTTTCTGATGAAAAACGATGACCCGTGACCTGTCAAAATTTCTCCAGATCGTCAGAAATGGAAATTTTTTAATGTTTAATTTTTTGACTGCAAATGACTATTCCATGTAAATTATCACTTTTGGAACAAAAATAAGTGTGTTTAGAGTCACTTTAATGCCTGAAATTGGTCGAAATAGAAGCTTCTGCATAGGAGAAAAAGTCTGTAATAATGGCAATTTTGGTCACATTGAGGCTTTAAAAAGTAGTTATTCAACATGAGGCAAATTCCAAATTACATTTTTAATCAATTTTTCTACAGTCCAAAAAATCAATTTTCTGATGAAAAACGATGACCCGTGACCTGTCGAAATTTCTCCAGATGGTCAGAAATGGAAATTTTTTAATGTTTAATTTTTTGACTGCACAGGACTATTCCATGTAAATTACCACTTTTGGAACAAAAATAAGTGTGTTTAGAGTCACTTTAATGCTTGAAATTGGTCGAAATAAAAGCTTCTGCATAGGATAAAAAGTCTGTAATAATGGCAATTTTGGTCACATTGAGGCTTTAAAAAGTAGTTATTCAACATGAGGCACATTCCAAATTACATTTTTAATCAATTTTTCTACAGTCCAAAAAATCAATTTTCTGATGAAAAACGATGACCCGTGGCCTGTCGAAATTTCTCCAGATGGTCCGAAATGGAAATTTTTTTATGTTTACATTTTTTTTCTGTAAATGACTATTCCATGTGAATTATCACTTTTGGAACAAAAATAAGGGTGTTTAGAGTCACTTTAATGCCTGAAATTGGTCGAAATAGAAGCTTCTGAATAGGAGAAAATGTCTTTAAAAATGGCAATTTTCATCACATTGAGGCTTTAAAAAGTAGTTATTCAACATGAGGCACAATTCAAATGACATTTTGAATCAATTTTTCTACAGCCCAAAAACTCAATTTTCTGATGAAAAACGATGACCCGTGACCTGTCAAAATTTCTCCAGATGGTCAGAAATGGAAATTTTTTAATTTTACATTTTTTTACTGTAAATGGCTATTCCATGTGAATTATCACATTTGGAATTAAAATAAGTGTGTTTAGAGTAAGTTTAATGACTGAAATTGGTCGAAAAAGAAGCCTCTGAGTAGGAGAAAACGTCTGTAAAAATAGCAATTCTGGTCACATTGAGGCTTTAAAAAGTAGTTATTCAACATGAGGCACATTCCAAATGACATTTTGAATCAATTTTTCTACAGTCCAAACAATCAATTTTCTGATGAAAAACGATGACCCGTGACCAGTCGAAATTTCTCCAGATGGTCAGAAATGGAAATTTTTTAATGTTTAATTTTTTGACTGCACATGACTATTACATGTAAATTATCACTTTTGGAACTAAAATAAGTGTGTTTAGAATCACTTTAATGCCTGAAATTGGTCAAAATAGAAGCTTCTGAATAGGAGAAAAAGTCTGTATTAATGGCAATTTTGGCCACATTTAAAAACATTTAAAAAGTAGTTATTCAACATGAGGCACATTCCAAATGACATTTTTAATCAATTTTTCTACAGTCCATAAAATCAATTTTTGTGATGAAAAACGATGACCCGTGACCTGTCGAAATTTCTCCAGATGGTCAGAAATGGAAATTTTTTAATGTTTAATTTTTTGACTGCACATGACTACTCCATGTAAATTATCACTTTTGGAACAAAAATAAGTGTGTTTAGAGTCACTTTAATGCCTGAAATTGGTCGAAATAAAAGCTTCTGCATAGGATAAAAAGTCTGTAATAATGGCAATTTTGGTCACATTGAGGCTTTAAAAAGTAGTTATTCAACATGAGGCACATTCCAAATTACATTTTTAATCAATTTTTCTACAGTCCAAAAAATCAATTTTCTGATGAAAAACGATGACCCGTGACCTGTCGAAATTTCTCCAGATGGTCAGAAATGGAAATTTTTTTATGTTTACATTTTTTTTCTGTAAATGACTATTCCATGTGAATTATCAATTTTGGAACAAAAATAAGGGTGTTTAGAGTCACTTTAATGCCTGAAATTGATCGAAATAGAAGCTTCTGAATAGGAGAAAATGTCTTTAAAAATGGCAATTTTCATCACATTGAGGCTTTAAAAAGTAGTTATTCAACATGAGGCACAATTCAAATGACATTTTGAATCAATTTTTCTACAGCCCAAAAACTCAATTTTCTGATGAAAAACGATGACCCGTGACCTGTCGAAATTTCTCCAGATGGTCAGAAATGGAAATTATTTAATGTTTAATTTTTTGACTGCAAATGACTATTCCATGTAAATTATCACTTTTGGAACAAAAATAAGTGTGTTTAGAGTCACTTTAATGCCTGAAATTGGTCGAAATAGAAGCTTCTGAATAGGAGAAAAAGTCTGTAATTATGGCAATTTTGGCCACATTGAGGCTTTAAAAAGTAGTTATTCAACATGAGGCGCATTCCAAATGACATTTTGAATCAATTTTTCTACAGTCCAAAAAATCTATTTTCTGATGAAAAACGATGACCCGTGACCTGTCAAAATTTCTCCAGATCGTCAGAAATGGAAATTTTTTAATGTTTAATTTTTTGACTGCAAATGACTATTCCATGTAAATTATCACTTTTGGAACAAAAATAAGTGTGTTTAGAGTCACTTTAATGCCTGAAATTGGTCGAAATAGAAGCTTCTGCATAGGAGAAAAAGTCTGTAATAATGGCAATTTTGGTCACATTGAGGCTTTAAAAAGTAGTTATTCAACATGAGGCAAATTCCAAATTACATTTTTAATCAATTTTTCTACAGTCCAAAAAATCAATTTTCTGATGAAAAACGATGACCCGTGACCTGTCGAAATTTCTCCAGATGGTCAGAAATGGAAATTTTTTAATGTTTAATTTTTTGACTGCACAGGACTATTCCATGTAAATTACCACTTTTGGAACAAAAATAAGTGTGTTTAGAGTCACTTTAATGCTTGAAATTGGTCGAAATAAAAGCTTCTGCATAGGATAAAAAGTCTGTAATAATGGCAATTTTGGTCACATTGAGGCTTTAAAAAGTAGTTATTCAACATGAGGCACATTCCAAATTACATTTTTAATCAATTTTTCTACAGTCCAAAAAATCAATTTTCTGATGAAAAACGATGACCCGTGGCCTGTCGAAATTTCTCCAGATGGTCCGAAATGGAAATTTTTTTATGTTTACATTTTTTTTCTGTAAATGACTATTCCATGTGAATTATCACTTTTGGAACAAAAATAAGGGTGTTTAGAGTCACTTTAATGCCTGAAATTGGTCGAAATAGAAGCTTCTGAATAGGAGAAAATGTCTTTAAAAATGGCAATTTTCATCACATTGAGGCTTTAAAAAGTAGTTATTCAACATGAGGCACAATTCAAATGACATTTTGAATCAATTTTTCTACAGCCCAAAAACTCAATTTTCTGATGAAAAACGATGACCCGTGACCTGTCAAAATTTCTCCAGATGGTCAGAAATGGAAATTTTTTAATTTTACATTTTTTTACTGTAAATGACTATTCCATGTGAATTATCACTTTTGGAATTAAAATAAGTGTGTTTAGAGTAAGTTTAATGACTGAAATTGGTCGAAAAAGAAGCCTCTGAGTAGGAGAAAACGTCTGTAAAAATAGCAATTCTGGTCACATTGAGGCTTTAAAAAGTAGTTATTCAACATGAGGCACATTCCAAATGACATTTTGAATCAATTTTTCTACAGTCCAAACAATCAATTTTCTGATGAAAAACGATGACCCGTGACCAGTCGAAATTTCTCCAGATAGTCAGAAATGGAAATTTTTTAATGTTTAATTTTTTGACTGCACATGACTATTACATGTAAATTATCACTTTTGGAACTAAAATAAGTGTGTTTAGAATCACTTTAATGCCTGAAATTGGTCAAAATAGAAGCTTCTGAATAGGAGAAAAAGTCTGTATTAATGGCAATTTTGGCCACATTTAAAAACATTTAAAAAGTAGTTATTCAACATGAGGCACATTCCAAATGACATTTTTAATCAATTTTTCTACAGTCCATAAAATCAATTTTTGTGATGAAAAACGATGACCCGTGACCTGTCGAAATTTCTCCAGATGGTCAGAAATGGAAATTTTTTAATGTTTAATTTTTTGACTGCACATGACTATTCCATGTAAATTTTCACTTTTGGAACAAAAACAGGTGTGTTTAGAGTCACTTTAATGCCTGAAATTGGTCGAAATAGAAGCTTCTGAATAGGAGTAAATGTCTGGATTAATGGCAATTTTGGTCACATTGAGGCTTTAAAAAGTAGTTATTCAACATGAGACACATTCCAAATAAGATTTTGAATCAATTTTTCTACGGTCCAAAAAATCAATTTTCTGATGAAAAACGATGACCCGTGACCTGTCGAAATTTCTCCAGATGGTCAGAAATGGAAATTTTTTAATGTTTACATTTTTTTTCTGTAAATGACTATTCCATGTGAATTATCACTTTTGGAACAAAAATAAGGGTGTTTAGAGTCACTTTAATGCATGAAATTGGTCGAAATAGAAGCTTCTGAATAGGAGAAAATGTCTTTAAAAATGGCAATTTTCGTCACATTGAGGCTTTAAAAAGTAGTTATTCAACATGAGGCGCATTCCAAATGACATTTTGAATCAATTTTTCTACAGTCCAAAAAAACAATTTTCTGATGAAAAACGATGCCCCGTGCGTGACCTGTCGAAATTTCTCTAGATCGTCAGAAATGGAAATTTTTCAATGTTTAATTTTTTGACTGCAAATGACTATTCCATGTAAATTATCACTTTTGGAACAAAAATAAGTGTGTTTAGAGTCACTTTAATGCCTGAAATTGGTCGAAATAGAAGCTTCTGAATAGGAGAAAAAGTCTGTAATTATGGCAATTTTGGTCACATTGAGGCTTTATAGTTATTCAACATGAGGCGCATTCCAAATGACATTTTGAATCAATTTTTCTACAGTCCAAAAAATCTATTTTCTGATGAAAAACGATGACCCGTGACCTGTCAAAATTTTTCCAGATCGTCAGAAATGGAAATTTTTTAATGTTTAATTTTTTGACTGCAAATGACTATTCCATGTAAATTATCACTTTTGGAACAAAAACAGGTGTGTTTAGAGTCACTTTAATGCCTGAAATTGGTCGAAATAGAAGCTTCTGAATAGGAGTAAATGTCTGGATTAATGGCAATTTTGGTCACATTGAGGCTTTAAAAAGTAGTTATTCAACATGAGACACATTCCAAATAAAATTTTGAATCAATTTTTCTACGGTCCAAAAAATCAATTTTCTGATGAAAAACGATGACCCGTGACCTGTCGAAATTTCTCCAGATGGTCAGAAATGGAAATTTTTTAATGTTTACATTTTTTTTCTGTAAATGACTATTCCATGTGAATTATCACTTTTGGAACAAAAATAAGGGTGTTTAGAGTCACTTTAATGCATGAAATTGGTCGAAATAGAAGCTTCTGAATAGGAGAAAATGTCTTTAAAAATGGCAATTTTCGTCACATTGAGGCTTTAAAAAGTAGTTATTCAACATGAGGCGCATTCCAAATGACATTTTGAATCAATTTTTCTACAGTCCAAAAAAACAATTTTCTGATGAAAAACGATGCCCCGTGACCTGTCGAAATTTCTCCAGATCGTCAGAAATGGAAATTTTTCAATGTTTAATTTTTTGACTGCAAATGACTATTCCATGTAAATTATCACTTTTGGAACAAAAATAAGTGTGTTTAGAGTCACTTTAATGCCTGAAATTGGTCGAAATAGAAGCTTCTGAATAGGAGAAAAAGTCTGTAATAATGGCAATTTTGGTCACATTGAGGCTTTAAAAAGTAGTTATTCAACATGAGACACATTCCAAATAAAATTTTGAATCAATTTTTCTACGGTCCAAAAAATCAATTTTCTGATGAAAAACGATGACCCGTGACCTGTCGAAATTTCTCCAGATGGTCAGAAATGGAAATTTTTTAATGTTTACATTTTTTTTCTGTAAATGACTATTCCATGTGAATTATCACTTTTGGAACAAAAATAAGGGTGTTTAGAGTCACTTTAATGCATGAAATTGGTCGAAATAGAAGCTTCTGAATAGGAGAAAAAGTCTGTAATTATGGCAATTTTGGTCACATTGAGGCTTTAAAAAGTAGTTATTCAACATGAGGCGCATTCCAAATGACATTTTGAATCAATTTTTCTACAGTCCAAAAAATCTATTTTCTGATGAAAAACGATGACCCGTGACCTGTCAAAATTTCTCCAGATCGTCAGAAATGGAAATTTTTTAATGTTTAATTTTTTGACTGCAAATGACTATTCCATGTAAATTATCACTTTTGGAACAAAAATAAGTGTGTTTAGAGTCACTTTAATGCCTGAAATTGGTCGAAATAGAAGCTTCTGAATAGGAGAAAAAGTCTGTAATAATGGCAATTTTGGTCACATTGAGGCTTTAAAAAGTAGTTATTCAACATGAGGCACATTCCAAATTACATTTTTAATCAATTTTTCTACAGTCCAAAAAATCAATTTTCTGATGAAAAACGATTTAACCTGTCGACCTGTCAAAATTTCTCCAGATGGTCAGAAATGGAAATTTTTTAATGTTTAATTTTTTGACTGCACATGACTATTCCATGTAAATTATCACTTTTGGAACAAAAACAGGTGTGTTTAGAGTCACTTTAAAGCCTGAAATTGGTCGAAATAGAAGCTTCTGAATAGGAAAAAATGTCTGTATTAATGGCTATTTTGGTCACATTGAGGCTTTAAAAAGTAGGTATTCAACATGAGACACATTCCAAATAAAATTTTGAATCAATTTTACTACGGTCCAAAAAATCAATTTTCTGATGAAAAACGATGACCCGTGACCTGTCGAAATTTCTCCAGATGGTCAGAAATGGAAATTTTTTTATGTTTACATTTTTTTTCTGTAAATGACTATTCCATGTGAATTATCACTTTTGGAACAAAAATAAGGGTGTTTAGAGTCACTTTAATGCCTGAAATTGGTCGAAATAGAAGCTTCTGAATAGGAGAAAATGTCTTTAAAAATAGAAATTTTCGTCACATTGAGGCTTTAAAAAGTAGTTATTCAACATGAGGCACAATTCAAATGACATTTTGAATAAATTTTTCTACAGCCCAAAAACTCAATTTTCTGATGAAAAACGATGACCCGTGACCTGTCGAAATTTCTCCAGATGGTCAGAAATGGAATTTTTTTTTAATTTTTTTTTTTTTTACTGTAAATGACTATTCCATGTGAATTATCACTTTTGGAATTAAAATAAGTGAGTTTAGAGTAAGTTTAATGACTGAAATTGGTCGAAAAAGAAGCCTCTGAGTAGGAGAAAACGTCTGTAAAAATGGCAATTCTGGTCACATTGAGGCTTTAAAAAGTAGTTATTCAACATGAGGCACATTCCAAATGACATTTTGAATCAATTTTTCTACAGTCCAAACAATCAATTTTCTGATAAAAAACGATGACCCGTGACCAGTCGAAATTTCTCCAGATGGTCAGAAATGGAAATTTTTTAATGTTTAATTTTTTGACTGCACATGACTATTCCATGTAAATTATCACTTTTGGAACTAAAATAAGTGTGTTTAGAATCACTTTGACGCCTGAAATTTTTCAAAATAGAAGCGTCTGAATAGGAGAAAAAGTCTGTATTAATGGCAATTTTGGCCACATTTAAAACATTTAAAAAGTAGTTATTCAACATGAGGCACATTCCAAATGACATTTTTAATCAATTTTTCTACAGTCCATAAAATCAATTTTTGTGATGAAAAACGATGACCCGTGACTTGTCGAAATTTCTCCAGATGGTCAATAATGGAAATTTTTTAATGTTTAATTTTTTGACTGCACATGACTATTCCATGTAAATTATCACTTTTGGAACAAAAACAGGTGTGTTTAGAGTCACTTTAATGCCTGAAATTGGTCGAAATAGAAGCTTCTGAATTGGAGAAAATGTCTGTATTAATGGCAATTTTGGTCACTTTGAGGCTTTAAAAAGTAGTTATTCAACATGAGGCACATTCCAAATGACATTTTGAATCAATTTTTCTACAGTCCAAAAAATCAATTTTCTGATGAAAAACGATGACCTGTGACCTGTTGAAATTTCTCCAGATAGTCAGAAATGGAAATTATTTCATGTTTAATTTTTTGACTGCAAATGACTATTCCATGTAAATTATCACTTTTGGAACAAAAATAAGTGTGTTTAGAGTCACTTTAATGCCTGAAATTGGTCGAAATAGTAGCTTCTGAATAGGAGAAAATGTCTTTAAAAATGGCAATTTTCGTCACATTGAGGATTTAAAAAGTAGTTATTCAACATGAGGGACAATCCAAATGACATTTTGAATCAATTTTTCTACAGTCCAAAAAATCAATTTTCTGATGAAAAAACGATGACCCGTGACCTCTCGAAATTTCTCCAGATGGTCAGAAATGG
Organism: Triturus cristatus; assembly: GCF_964204655.1. Taxonomy (NCBI): domain Eukaryota; kingdom Metazoa; phylum Chordata; class Amphibia; order Caudata; family Salamandridae; genus Triturus; species Triturus cristatus. The sequence goes on from NC_140593.1 coordinate 888,300,738, forward strand.
AAATTTTTTAATGTTTAATTTTTTGACTGCACAGGACTATTCCATGTAAATTACCACTTTTGGAACAAAAATAAGTGTGTTTAGAGTCACTTTAATGCTTGAAATTGGTCGAAATAAAAGCTTCTGCATAGGATAAAAAGTCTGTAATAATGGCAATTTTGGTCACATTGAGGCTTTAAAAAGTAGTTATTCAACATGAGGCACATTTCAAATTACATTTTTAATCAATTTTTCTACAGTCCAAAAAATCAATTTTCTGATGAAAAACGATGACCCGTGACCTGTCGAAATTTCTCCAGATGGTCAGAAATGGAAATTTTTTTATGTTTACATTTTTTTTCTGTAAATGACTATTCCATGTGAATTATCACTTTTGGAACAAAAATAAGGGTGTTTAGAGTCACTTTAATGCCTGAAATTGGTCGAAATAGAAGCTTCTGAATAGGAGAAAAAGTCTGTAATTATGGCAATTTTGGTCACATTGAGGCTTTAAAATGTAGTTATTCAACATGAGGCGCATTCCAAATGACATTTTGAATCAATTTTTCTACAGTCCAAAAAATCTATTTTCTGATGAAAAACGATGACCCGTGACCTGTCAAAATTTCTCCAGATCGTCAGAAATGGAAATTTTTTAATGTTTAATTGTTTGACTGCAAATGACTATTCCATGTAAATTATCACTTTTGGAACACAAATAAGTGTGTTTAGAGTCACTTTAATGCCTGAAATTGGTCGAAATAGAAGCTTCTGAATAGGAGAAAAAGTCTGTATTAATGGCAATTTTGGCCACATTTAAAAACATTTAAAAAGTAGTTATTCAACATGAGGCGCATTCCAAATGACATTTTGAATCAATTTTTCTACAGTCCAAAAAATCAATTTTCTGATGAAAAACGATGACCTGTGACCTGTCGAAATTTCTTCAGATGGTCAGAAATGGAAATTTTTTCATGTTTAATTTTTTTACTGTAAATGACTATTCCATGTGAATTATCACTTTTGGAACTAAAATAAGTGTGTTTAGAATCACTTTAATGCCTGAAATTGGTCAAAATAGAAGCTTCTGAATAGGAGAAAAAGTCTGTATTAATGGCAATTTTGGCCGCATTTAAAAACATTTAAAAAGTAGTTATTCAACATGAGGCACATTCCAAATGACATTTTTAATCAATTTTTCTACAGTCCATAAAATCAATTTTTGTGATGAAAAACGATGACCCGTGACCTGTCGAAATTTCTCCAGATGGTCAGAAATGGAAATTTTTTCATGTTTAATTTTTTGACTGCACATGACTATTCCATGTACATTATCACTTTTGGAACAAAAACAGGTGTGTTTAGAGTCACTTTAATGCCTGAAATTGGTCGAAATAGAAGCTTCTGAATAGGAGTAAATGTCTGTATTAATGGCAATTTTGGTCACATTGAGGCTTTAAAAAGTAGTTATTCAACATGAAACACATTCCAAATAAAATTTTGAATCAATTTTACTACGGTCCAAAAAATCAATTTTCTGATGAAAAACGATGACCCGTGACCTGTCGAAATTTCTCCAGATGGTCAGAAATGGAAATTTTTTAATGTTTAAAGTTTTTTTACTGTCAATGACTATTCCATGTGAATTATCACTTTTGGAACAAAAATAAGTGTGTTTAGAGTCACTTTAATGCCTGAAATTGGTCGAAATAGAAGCTTCTGAATAGGAGAAAATGTCTGTATTAATGGCAATTTTGGTCACATTGAGGCTTCAAAAAGTAGTTATTCAACATGAGGCACAATCCAAATGACATTTTGAATTAATTTTTCTACAGTCCAAAAAAATCAATTTTCTATTGAAAAACGATGACCCGTGACCTGTCGAAATTTCTCCAGATGGTCAGAAATGGAAATTTTTTAATGTTTCATTTTTTGACTGCAAACGACTATTCCATGTAAATTATCACTTTTGGAACAAAAAAAAGTGTGTTTATAGTCACTTTAATGCTTGAAATTAGTCGAAATAGAAGCTTCTGAATAGGAGAAAATGTCTGTATTAATGGCAATTTTGGTCACATTGAGGCTTTAAAAAGTAGTTATTAAACATGAGGCACAATCCAAATGACATTTTGAATCAAATTTTTCTACAGTCCAAAAAAATCAATTTTCTGATGAAAAACGATGACCCGTGACCTGTCGAAATTTCTCCAGATGGTCAGAAATGGAAATTTTTTAATGTTTAATTTTTTTACTGCAAATGACTATTCCATGTAAATTATCACTTTTGGAAAAAAACAAGTATGTTTAGAGTCACTTTAATGCCTGAAGTTGGTCGAAATAGAAGCTTCTGAATAGGAGAAAATGTCTGTATTAATGGCAATTTTGGTCACATTGAGGCTTTAAAAAGTAGTTATTCAACATGAGGCACAATCCAAATGACATTTTGAATCAATTTTTCTACAGTCCAAAAAAATCAATTTTCTAATGAAAAATGATGACCCGTGACCTGTCGAAATTTCTCCAGATGGTCAGAAATGGAAATTATTTAATGTTTAATTTTTTGACTGCAAATGACTATTCCATGTAAATTATCACTTTTGGAACAAAAATAAGTGTGTTTAGAGTCACTTTAATGCCTGAAATTGGTCGAAATAGAAGCTTCTGAATAGGAGAAAAAGTCTGTAATTATGGCAATTTTGTTCACATTGAGGCTTTAAAAAGTAGTTATTCAACATGAGGCGCATTCCAAATGACATTTTGAATCAATTTTTCTACAGTCCAAAAAATCTATTTTCTGATGAAAAACGATGACCCGTGACCTGTCAAAATTTCTCCAGATCGTCAGAAATGGAAATTTTTTAATGTTTAATTTTTTGACTGCAAATGACTATTCCATGTAAATTATCACTTTTGGAACAAAAATAAGTGTGTTTAGAGTCACTTTAATGCCTGAAATTGGTCGAAAAAGAAGCTTCTGAATAGGAGAAAAAGTCTGTAATAATGGCAATTTTGGTCACATTGAGGCTTTAAAAAGTAGTTATTCAACATGAGGCACATTCCAAATTACATTTTTAATCAATTTTTCTACAGTCCAAAAAATCAATTTTCTGATGAAAAACGATGACCCGTGACCTGTCGAAATTTCTCCAGATGGTCAGAAATGGAAATTTTTTAATGTTTAATTTTTTGACTGCACATGACTATTCCATGTAAATTATCACTTTTGGAACAAAAATAAGTGTGTTTAGAGTCACTTTAATGCCTGAAATTGGTCGAAATAAAAGCTTCTGCATAGGATAAAAAGTCTGTAATAATGGCAATTTTGGTCACATTGAGGCTTTAAAAAGTAGTTATTCAACATGAGGCACATTCCAAATTACATTTTTAATCAATTTTTCTACAGTCCAAAAAATCAATTTTCTAATGAAAAACGATGACCCGTGACCTGTCGAAATTTCTCCAGATGGTCAGAAATGGAAATTTTTTTATGTTTAAATTCTTTTTTCTGTAAATGACTATTCCATGTGAATTATCACTTTTGGAACAAAAATAAGGGTGTTTAGAGTCACTTTAATGCCTGAAATTGGTCGAAATAGAAGCTTCTGAATAGGAGTAAATGTCTGTATTAATGGCAATTTTGGTCACATTGAGGCTTTAAAAAGTAGTTATTCAACATGAGACACATTCCAAATAAAATTTTGAATCAATTTTACTACGGTCCAAAAAATCAATTTTCTGATGAAAAACGATGACCCGTGACCTGTCGAAATTTCTCCAGATGGTCAGAAATGGAAATTTTTTAATGTTTACATTTTTTTTCTGTAAATGACTATTCCATGTGAATTATCACTTTTGGAACAAAAATAAGGGTGTTTAGAGTCACTTTAATGACTGAAATTGGTCGAAAAAGAAGCTTATGAGTAGGAGAAAATGTCTGTAAAAATGGCAATTTTGGTCACATTGAGGCTACAAAAAGTAGTTATTCGACATGAGGCACAATCCAAATGACATTTTGAATCAATTTTTCTACAGTCTAAAAAAATCAATTTTCTGATGAAAAATGATGACCCGTGACCTGTTGAAATTTCTCCAGATAGTCAGAAATGGAAATTATTTCATGTTTAATTTTTTGACTGCAAATGACTATTCCATGTAAATTATCACTTTTGGAACAAAAATAAGTGTGTTTAGAGTCACTTTAATGCCTGAAATTGGTCGAAATAGTAGCTTCTGAATAGGAGAAAATGTCTTTAAAAATGGCAATTTTCGTCACATTGAGGATTTAAAAAGTAGTTATTCAACATGAGGGACAATCCAAATGACATTTTGAATCAATTTTTCTACAGTCCAAAAAATCAATTTTCTGATGAAAAACGATGACCTGTGACCTGTCGAAATTTCTCCAGATGGTCAGAAATGGAAATTTTTTCATGTTTAATTTTTTTACTGTAAATGACTATTCCATGTGAATTATCACTTTTGGAACTAAAATAAGTGTGTTTAGAATCACTTTAATGCCTGAAATTGGTCAAAATAGAAGCTTCTGAATAGGAGAAAAAGTCTGTATTAATGGCAATTTTGGCCGCATTTAAAAACATTTAAAAAGTAGTTATTCAACATGAGGCACATTCCAAATGACATTTTTAATCAATTTTTCTACAGTCCATAAAATCAATTTTTGTGATGAAAAACGATGACCCGTGACCTGTCGAAATTTCTCCAGATGGTCAGAAATGGAAATTTTTTCATGTTTAATTTTTTGACTGCACATGACTATTCCATGTACATTATCACTTTTGAAACAAAAACAGGTGTGTTTAGAGTCACTTTAATGCCTGAAATTGGTCGAAATAGAAGCTTCTGAATAGGAGTAAATGTCTGTATTAATGGCAATTTTGGTCACATTGAGGCTTTAAAAAGTAGTTATTCAACATGAGACACATTCCGAATAAAATTTTGAATCAATTTTACTACGGTCCAAAAAATCAATTTTCTGATGAAAAACGATGACCCGTGACCTGTCGAAATTTCTCCAGATGGTCAGAAATGGAAATTTTTTAATGTTTAAAGTTTTTTTACTGTCAATGACTATTCCATGTGAATTATCACTTTTGGAACAAAAATAAGTGTGTTTAGAGTCACTTTAATGCCTGAAATTGGTCGAAATAGAAGCTTCTGAATAGGAGAAAATGTCTGTATTAATGGCAATTTTGGTCACATTGAGGCTTCAAAAAGTAGTTATTCAACATGAGGCACAATCCAAATGACATTTTGAATTAATTTTTCTACAGTCCAAAAAAATCAATTTTCTATTGAAAAACGATGACCCGTGACCTGTCGAAATTTCTCCAGATGGTCAGAAATGGAAATTTTTTAATGTTTCATTTTTTGACTGCAAACGACTATTCCATGTAAATTATCACTTTTGGAACAAAAAAAAGTGTGTTTATAGTCACTTTAATGCTTGAAATTAGTCGAAATAGAAGCTTCTGAATAGGAGAAAATGTCTGTATTAATGGCAATTTTGGTCACATTGAGGCTTTAAAAAGTAGTTATTAAACATGAGGCACAATCCAAATGACATTTTGAATCAAATTTTTCTACAGTCCAAAAAAATCAATTTTCTGATGAAAAACGATGACCCGTGACCTGTCGAAATTTCTCCAGATGGTCAGAAATGGACATTTTTTAATGTTTAATTTTTTTACTGCAAATGACTATTCCATGTAAATTATCACTTTTGGAACAAAAATAAGTGTGTTTAGAGTCACTTTAATGCCTGAAATTGGTCGAAATAGAAGCTTCTGAATAGGAGAAAAAGTCTGTAATTATGGCAATTTTGGTCACATTGAGGCTTTAAAAAGTAGTTATTCAACATGAGGCGCATTCCAAATGACATTTTGAATCAATTTTTCTACAGTCCAAAAAATCTATTTTCTGATGAAAAACGATGACCCGTGACCTGTCAAAATTTCTCCAGATCGTCAGAAATGGAAATTTTTTAATGTTTAATTTTTTGACTGCAAATGACTATTCCATGTCAATTATCACTTTTGGAACAAAAATAAGTGTGTTTAGAGTCACTTTAATGCCTGAAATTGGTCGAAAAAGAAGCTTCTGAATAGGAGAAAAAGTCTGTAATAATGGCAATTTTGGTCACATTGAGGCTTTAAAAAGTAGTTATTCAACATGAGGCACATTCCAAATTACATTTTTAATCAATTTTTCTACAGTCCAAAAAATCAATTTTCTGATGAAAAACGATGACCCGTGACCTGTCGAAATTTCTCCAGATGGTCAGAAATGGAAATTTTTTAATGTTTAATTTTTTGACTGCACATGACTATTCCATGTAAATTATCACTTTTGGAACAAAAATAAGTGTGTTTAGAGTCACTTTAATGCCTGAAATTGGTCGAAATAAAAGCTTCTGCATAGGATAAAAAGTCTTAATAATGGCAATTTTGGTCACATTGAGGCTTTAAAAAGTAGTTATTCAACATGAGGCACATTCCAAATTACATTTTTAATCAATTTTTCTACAGTCCAAAAAATCAATTTTCTAATGAAAAACGATGACCCGTGACCTGTCGAAATTTCTCCAGATGGTCAGAAATGGAATTTTTTTTATGTTTAAATTCTTTTTTCTGTAAATGACTATTCCATGTGAATTATCACTTTTGGAACAAAAATAAGGGTGTTTAGAGTCACTTTAATGCCTGAAATTGGTCGAAATAGAAGCTTCTGAATAGGAGAAAATGTCTTTAAAAATGGCCATTTTCATCACATTGAGGCTTTAAAAAGTAGTTATTCAACATGAGGCACAATTCAAATGACATTTTGAATCAATTTTTCTACAGCCCAAAAACTCAATTTTCTGATGAAAAACGATGACCCGTGACCTGTCGAAATTTCTCCAGATGGTCAGAAATGGAAATTTTTTAATTTTAAATTTTTTTACTCTAAATGACTATTCCATGTGAATTATCACTTTTGTAATTAAAATAAGTGTGTTTAGAGTAAGTTTAATGACTGAAATTGGTCGAAAAAGAAGCCTCTGAGTAGGAGAAAACGTCTGTAAAAATGGCAATTCTGGTCACATTGAGGCTTTAAAAAGTAGTTATTCAACATGAGGCGCATTCCAAATTACATTTTGAATCAATTTTTCTACAGTCCAAAAAAACTATTTTCTGATGAAAAACGATGCCCCGTGAGCTGTCAAAATTTCTCCAGATCGTCAGAAATGGAAATTTTTCAATGTTTAATTTTTTGACTGCGAATGACTATTCCATGTAAATTATCACTTTTGGAACAAAAACAGGTGTGTTTAGAGTCACTTTAATACCTGAAATTGGTCGAAATAGAAGCTTCTGAATTGGAGAAAATGTCTGTATTAATTGCAATTCTGGTCACTTTGAGGCTTTAAAAAGTAGTTATTCAACATGAGGCACATTCCAAATGACATTTTGAATCAATTTTTCTACAGTCCAAAAAATCAATTTTCTGATGAAAAACGATGACCCGTGACCTGTCGAAATTTCTCCAGATGGTCAGAAATGGAAATTTTTTCATGTTTAATTTTTTTACTGTAAATGACCATTCCATGTGAATTGTCACTTTTGCACTTAAAATAAGTGTGTTTAGAGTAAGTTTAATGACTGAAATTGGTCGAAAAAGAAGCTTCTGAGTAGGAGAAAATGTCTGTAAAAATGGCAATTTTGGTCACATTGAGGCTTCAAAAAGTAGTTATTCAACATGAGGCACAATCCAAATGACATTTTGAATCAATTTTTCTACAGTCTAAAAAACTCAATTTTCTGATGAAAAATGATGACCCGTGACCTGTTGAAATTTCTCCAGATAGTCAGAAATGGAAATTATTTCATGTTTAATTTTTTGACTGCAAATGACTATTCCATGTAAATTATCACTTTTGGAACAAAAATAAGTGTGTTTAGAGTCACTTTAATGCCTGAAATTGGTCGAAATAGAAGCTTCTGAATAGGAGAAAAAGTCTGTAATTATGGCAATTTTGGTCACATTGAGGCTTTAAAAAGTAGTTATACAACATGAGGCACATTCCAAATGACATTTTGAATCAATTTTTCTACAGTCCAAAAAATCAATTTTCTGATGAAAAACGATGACCCGTGACCTGTCGAAATTTCTCCAGATGGTCAGAAATGGAAATTTTTTCATGTTTAATTTTTTTACTGTAAATGACCATTCCATGTGAATTGTCACTTTTGCACTTAAAATAAGTGTGTTTAGAGTAAGTTTAATGACTGAAATTGGTCGAAAAAGAAGCTTCTGAGTAGGAGAAAATGTCTGTAAAAATGGCAATTTTGGTCACATTGAGGCTTCAAAAAGTAGTTATTCAACATGAGGCACAATCCAAATGACATTTTGAATCAATTTTTCTACAGTCTAAAAAACTCAATTTTCTGATGAAAAATGATGACCTGTGACCTGTCGAAATTTCTCCAGATGGTCAGAAATGGAAATTTTTTCATGTTTAATTTTTTTACTGTAAATGACTATTCCATGTGAATTATCACTTTTGGAACTAAAATAAGTGTGTTTAGAATCACTTTAATGCCTGAAATTGGTCAAAATAGAAGCTTCTGAATAGGAGAAAAAGTCTGTATTAATGGCAATTTTGGCCGCATTTAAAAACATTTAAAAAGTAGTTATTCAACATGAGGCACATTCCAAATGACATTTTTAATCAATTTTTCTACAGTCCATAAAATCAATTTTTGTGATGAAAAACGATGACCCGTGACCTGTCGAAATTTCTCCAGATGGTCAGAAATGGAAATTTTTTCATGTTTAATTTTTTGACTGCACATGACTATTCCATGTACATTATCACTTTTGAAACAAAAACAGGTGTGTTTAGAGTCACTTTAATGCCTGAAATTGGTCGAAATAGAAGCTTCTGAATAGGAGTAAATGTCTGTATTAATGGCAATTTTGGTCACATTGAGGCTTTAAAAAGTAGTTATTCAACATGAGACACATTCCGAATAAAATTTTGAATCAATTTTACTACGGTCCAAAAAATCAATTTTCTGATGAAAAACGATGACCCGTGACCTGTCGAAATTTCTCCAGATGGTCAGAAATGGAAATTTTTTAATGTTTAAAGTTTTTTTACTGTCAATGACTATTCCATGTGAATTATCACTTTTGGAACAAAAATAAGTGTGTTTAGAGTCACTTTAATGCCTGAAATTGGTCGAAATAGAAGCTTCTGAATAGGAGAAAATGTCTGTATTAATGGCAATTTTGGTCACATTGAGGCTTCAAAAAGTAGTTATTCAACATGAGGCACAATCCAAATGACATTTTGAATTAATTTTTCTACAGTCCAAAAAAATCAATTTTCTATTGAAAAACGATGACCCGTGACCTGTCGAAATTTCTCCAGATGGTCAGAAATGGAAATTTTTTAATGTTTCATTTTTTGACTGCAAACGACTATTCCATGTAAATTATCACTTTTGGAACAAAAAAAAGTGTGTTTATAGTCACTTTAATGCTTGAAATTAGTCGAAATAGAAGCTTCTGAATAGGAGAAAATGTCTGTATTAATGGCAATTTTGGTCACATTGAGGCTTTAAAAAGTAGTTATTAAACATGAGGCACAATCCAAATGACATTTTGAATCAAATTTTTCTACAGTCCAAAAAAATCAATTTTCTGATGAAAAACGATGACCCGTGACCTGTCGAAATTTCTCCAGATGGTCAGAAATGGACATTTTTTAATGTTTAATTTTTTTACTGCAAATGACTATTCCATGTAAATTATCACTTTTGGAACAAAAATAAGTGTGTTTAGAGTCACTTTAATGCCTGAAATTGGTCGAAATAGAAGCTTCTGAATAGGAGAAAAAGTCTGTAATTATGGCAATTTTGGTCACATTGAGGCTTTAAAAAGTAGTTATTCAACATGAGGCGCATTCCAAATGACATTTTGAATCAATTTTTCTACAGTCCAAAAAATCTATTTTCTGATGAAAAACGATGACCCGTGACCTGTCAAAATTTCTCCAGATCGTCAGAAATGGAAATTTTTTAATGTTTAATTTTTTGACTGCAAATGACTATTCCATGTCAATTATCACTTTTGGAACAAAAATAAGTGTGTTTAGAGTCACTTTAATGCCTGAAATTGGTCGAAAAAGAAGCTTCTGAATAGGAGAAAAAGTCTGTAATAATGGCAATTTTGGTCACATTGAGGCTTTAAAAAGTAGTTATTCAACATGAGGCACATTCCAAATTACATTTTTAATCAATTTTTCTACAGTCCAAAAAATCAATTTTCTGATGAAAAACGATGACCCGTGACCTGTCGAAATTTCTCCAGATGGTCAGAAATGGAAATTTTTTAATGTTTAATTTTTTGACTGCACATGACTATTCCATGTAAATTATCACTTTTGGAACAAAAATAAGTGTGTTTAGAGTCACTTTAATGCCTGAAATTGGTCGAAATAAAAGCTTCTGCATAGGATAAAAAGTCTTAATAATGGCAATTTTGGTCACATTGAGGCTTTAAAAAGTAGTTATTCAACATGAGGCACATTCCAAATTACATTTTTAATCAATTTTTCTACAGTCCAAAAAATCAATTTTCTAATGAAAAACGATGACCCGTGACCTGTCGAAATTTCTCCAGATGGTCAGAAATGGAATTTTTTTTATGTTTAAATTCTTTTTTCTGTAAATGACTATTCCATGTGAATTATCACTTTTGGAACAAAAATAAGGGTGTTTAGAGTCACTTTAATGCCTGAAATTGGTCGAAATAGAAGCTTCTGAATAGGAGAAAATGTCTTTAAAAATGGCCATTTTCATCACATTGAGGCTTTAAAAAGTAGTTATTCAACATGAGGCACAATTCAAATGACATTTTGAATCAATTTTTCTACAGCCCAAAAACTCAATTTTCTGATGAAAAACGATGACCCGTGACCTGTCGAAATTTCTCCAGATGGTCAGAAATGGAAATTTTTTAATTTTAAATTTTTTTACTCTAAATGACTATTCCATGTGAATTATCACTTTTGTAATTAAAATAAGTGTGTTTAGAGTAAGTTTAATGACTGAAATTGGTCGAAAAAGAAGCCTCTGAGTAGGAGAAAACGTCTGTAAAAATGGCAATTCTGGTCACATTGAGGCTTTAAAAAGTAGTTATTCAACATGAGGCGCATTCCAAATTACATTTTGAATCAATTTTTCTACAGTCCAAAAAAACTATTTTCTGATGAAAAACGATGCCCCGTGAGCTGTCAAAATTTCTCCAGATCGTCAGAAATGGAAATTTTTCAATGTTTAATTTTTTGACTGCGAATGACTATTCCATGTAAATTATCACTTTTGGAACAAAAACAGGTGTGTTTAGAGTCACTTTAATACCTGAAATTGGTCGAAATAGAAGCTTCTGAATTGGAGAAAATGTCTGTATTAATTGCAATTCTGGTCACTTTGAGGCTTTAAAAAGTAGTTATTCAACATGAGGCACATTCCAAATGACATTTTGAATCAATTTTTCTACAGTCCAAAAAATCAATTTTCTGATGAAAAACGATGACCCGTGACCTGTCGAAATTTCTCCAGATGGTCAGAAATGGAAATTTTTTCATGTTTAATTTTTTTACTGTAAATGACCATTCCATGTGAATTGTCACTTTTGCACTTAAAATAAGTGTGTTTAGAGTAAGTTTAATGACTGAAATTGGTCGAAAAAGAAGCTTCTGAGTAGGAGAAAATGTCTGTAAAAATGGCAATTTTGGTCACATTGAGGCTTCAAAAAGTAGTTATTCAACATGAGGCACAATCCAAATGACATTTTGAATCAATTTTTCTACAGTCTAAAAAACTCAATTTTCTGATGAAAAATGATGACCCGTGACCTGTTGAAATTTCTCCAGATAGTCAGAAATGGAAATTATTTCATGTTTAATTTTTTGACTGCAAATGACTATTCCATGTAAATTATCACTTTTGGAACAAAAATAAGTGTGTTTAGAGTCACTTTAATGCCTGAAATTGGTCGAAATAGAAGCTTCTGAATAGGAGAAAAAGTCTGTAATTATGGCAATTTTGGTCACATTGAGGCTTTAAAAAGTAGTTATACAACATGAGGCGTGTTCCAAATGACATTTTGAATCAATTTTTCTACAGTCCAAAAAATCAATTTTCTGATGAAAAATGATGCCCCGTGACCTGTCGAAATTTCTCCAGATCGTCAGAAATGGAAATTTTTTAATGTTTAATTTTTTGACTGTAAAGACTATTCCATGTGAATTATCACTTTTGGAACAAAAATAAGGGTGTTTAGAGTCACTTTAATGCCTGAAATTGGTCGAAATAGTAGCTTCTGAATAGGAGAAAATGTCTTTAAAAATGGCAATTTTCGTCACATTGAGGATTTAAAAAGTAGTTATTCAACATGAGGCACAATCCAAATGACATTTTGAATCAATTTTTCTACAGTCCAAAAAATCAATTTTCTGATGAAAAACGATGACCTGTGACCTGTCGAAATTTGTCCAGATGGTCAGAAATGGAAATTTTTTCATGTTTAATTTTTTTACTGTAAATGACTATTCCATGTGAATTATCACTTTTGGAACTAAAATAAGTGTGTTTAGAATCACTTTAATGCCTGAAATTGGTCAAAGTAGAAGCTTCTGAATAGGAGAAAAAGTCTGTATTAATGGCAATTTTGGCCGCATTTAAAAACATTTAAAAAGTAGTTATTCAACATGAGGCACATTCCAAATGACATTTTTAATCAATTTTTCTACAGTCCATAAAATCAATTTTTGTGATGAAAAACGATGACCCGTGACCTGTCGAAATTTCTCCAGATGGTCAGAAATGGAAATTTTTTCATGTTTAAGTTTTTTGACTGCACATGACTATTCCATGTAAATTATCACTTTTGGAACAAAAACAGGTGTGTTTAGAGTCACTTTAATGCTTGAAATTGGTCGAAATAGAAGCTTCTGAATAGGAGTAAATGTCTGTATTAATGGCAATTTTGGTCACATTGAGGCTTTAAAAAGTAGTTATTCAACATGAGACACATTCCAAATAAAATTTTGAATCAATTTTACTACGGTCCAAAACATCAAATTTTTCTGATGAAAAACGATGACCCGTGACCTGTCGAAATTTCTCCAGATGGTCAGAAATGGAAATTTTTTAATGTTTAAAGTTTTTTTACTGTCAATGACTATTCCATGTGAATTATCACTTTTGGAACAAAAATAAGTGTGTTTAGAGTCACTTTAATGCCTGAAATTGGTCGAAATAGAAGCTTCTGAATAGGAGAAAATGTCTGTATTAATGGCAATTTTGGTCACATTGAGGCTTCAAAAAGTAGTTATTCAACATGAGGCACAATCCAAATGACATTTTGAATTAATTTTTCTACAGTCCAAAAAAATCAATTTTCTATTGAAAAACGATGACCCGTGACCTGTCGAAATTTCTCCAGATGGTCAGAAATGGAAATTTTTTAATGTTTCATTTTTTGACTGCAAACGACTATTCCATGTAAATTATCACTTTTGGAACAAAAAAAAGTGTGTTTATAGTCACTTTAATGCTTGAAATTAGTCGAAATAGAAGCTTCTGTATAGGAGAAAATGTCTGTATTAATGGCAATTTTGGTCACATTGAGGCTTTAAAAAGTAGTTATTAAACATGAGGCACAATCCAAATGACATTTTGAATCAAATTTTTCTACAGTCCAAAAAAATCAATTTTCTGATGAAAAACGATGACCCGTGACCTGTCGAAATTTCTCCAGATGGTCAGAAATGGAAATTTTTTAATGTTTAAGTTTTTTTACTGCAAATGACTATTCCATGTAAATTATCACATTTGGAAAAAAACAAGTATGTTTAGAGTCACTTTAATGCCTGAAGTTGGTCGAAATAGAAGTTCTGAATAGGAGAAAATGTCTTTAAAAATGGCCATTTTCATCACATTGAGGCTTTAAAAAGTAGTTATTCAACATGAGGCACAATTCAAATGACATTTTGAATCAATTTTTCTACAGCCCAAAAACTCAATTTTCTGATGAAAAACGATGACCCGTGACCTGTCGAAATTTCTCCAGATGGTCAGAAATGGAAATTTTTTAATTTTAAATTTTTTTACTCTAAATGACTATTCCATGTGAATTATCACTTTTGGAATTAAAATAAGTGTGTTTAGAGTAAGTTTAATGACTGAAATTGGTCGAAAAAGAAGCCTCTGAGTAGGAGAAAACGTCTGTAAAAATGGCAATTCTGGTCACATTGAGGCTTTAAAAAGTAGTTATTCAACATGAGGCGCATTCCAAATTACATTTTGAATCAATTTTTCTACAGTCCAAAAAAACTATTTTCTGATGAAAAACGATGCCCCGTGAGCTGTCGAAATTTCTCCAGATCGTCAGAAATGGAAATTTTTCAATGTTTAATTTTTTGACTGCAAATGACTATTCCATGTAAATTATCACTTTTGGAACAAAAACAGGTGTGTTTAGAGTCACTTTAATACCTGAAATTGGTCGAAATAGAAGCTTCTGAATTGGAGAAAATGTCTGTATTAATTGCAATTCTGGTCACTTTGAGGCTTTAAAAAGTAGTTATTCAACATGAGGCACATTCCAAATGACATTTTGAATCAATTTTTCTACAGTCCAAAAAATCAATTTTCTGATGAAAAACGATGACCCGTGACCTGTCGAAATTTCTCCAGATGGTCAGAAATGGAAATTTTTTCATGTTTAATTTTTTTACTGTAAATGACCATTCCATGTGAATTGTCACTTTTGCACTTAAAATAAGTGTGTTTAGAGTAAGTTTAATGACTGAAATTGGTCGAAAAAGAAGCTTCTGAGTAGGAGAAAATGTCTGTAAAAATGGCAATTTTGGTCACATTGAGGCTTCAAAAAGTAGTTATTCAACATGAGGCACAATCCAAATGACATTTTGAATCAATTTTTCTACAGTCTAAAAAAATCAATTTTCTGATGAAAAATGATGACCCGTGACCTGTTGAAATTTCTCCAGATAGTCAGAAATAGAAATTATTTCATGTTTAATTTTTTGACTGCAAATGACTATTCCATGTAAATTATCACTTTTGGAACAAAAATAAGTGTGTTTCGAGTCACTTTAATGCCTGAAATTGGTCGAAATAGAAGCTTCTGAATAGGAGAAAAAGTCTGTAATTATGGCAATTTTGGTCACATTGAGGCTTTAAAAAGTAGTTATACAACATGAGGCGTGTTCCAAATGACATTTTGAATCAATTTTTCTACAGTCCAAAAAATCAATTTTCTGATGAAAAACGATGCCCCGTGACCTGTCGAAATTTCTCCAGATCGTCAGAAATGGAAATTTTTTAATGTTTAATTTTTTGACTGTAAATGACTATTCCATGTGAATTATCACTTTTGGAACAAAAATAAGGGTGTTTAGAGTCACTTTAATGCCTGAAATTGGTCGAAATAGTAGCTTCTGAATAGGAGAAAATGTCTTTAAAAATGGCAATTTTCGTCACATTGAGGATTTAAAAAGTAGTTATTCAACATGAGGCACAATCCAAATGACATTTTGAATCAATTTTTCTACAGTCCAAAAAATCAATTTTCTGATGAAAAACGATGACCTGTGACCTGTTGAAATTTCTCCAGATAGTCAGAAATGGAAATTATTTCATGTTTAATTTTTTGACTGCAAATGACTATTCCATGTAAATTATCACTTTTGGAACAAAAATAAGTGTGTTTAGAGTCACTTTAATGCCTGAAATTGGTCGAAATAGAAGCTTCTGAATAGGAGAAAAAGTCTGTAATTATGGCAATTTTGGTCACATTGAGGCTTTAAAAAGTAGTTATACAACATGAGGCGTGTTCCAAATGACATTTTGAATCAATTTTTCTACAGGCCAAAAAATCAATTTTCTGATGAAAAACGATGCCCCGTGACCTGTCGAAATTTCTCCAGATCGTCAGAAATGGAAATTTTTTAATGTTTAATTTTTTGACTGTAAATGACTATTCCATGTGAATTATCACTTTTGGAACAAAAATAAGGGTGTTTAGAGTCACTTTAATGCCTGAAATTGGTCGAAATAGTAGCTTCTGAATAGGAGAAAATGTCTTTAAAAATGGCAATTTTCGTCACATTGAGGATTTAAAAAGTAGTTATTCAACATGAGGCACAATCCAAATGACATTTTGAATCAATTTTTCTACAGTCCAAAAAATCAATTTTCTGATGAAAAACGATGACCTGTGACCTGTTGAAATTTCTCCAGATAGTCAGAAATGGAAATTATTTCATGTTTAATTTTTTGACTGCAAATGACTATTCCATGTAAATTATCACTTTTGGAACAAAAATAAGTGTGTTTAGAGTCACTTTAATGCCTGAAATTGGTCGAAATAGAAGCTTCTGAATAGGAGAAAAAGTCTGTAATTATGGCAATTTTGGTCACATTGAGGCTTTAAAAAGTAGTTATACAACATGAGGCGTGTTCCAAATGACATTTTGAATCAATTTTTCTACAGGCCAAAAAATCAATTTTCTGATGAAAAACGATGCCCCGTGACCTGTCGAAATTTCTCCAGATCGTCAGAAATGGAAATTTTTTAATGTTTAATTTTTTGACTGTAAATGACTATTCCATGTGAATTATCACTTTTGGAACAAAAATAAGGGTGTTTAGAGTCACTTTAATGCCTGAAATTGGTCGAAATAGTAGCTTCTGAATAGGAGAAAATGTCTTTAAAAATGGCAATTTTCGTCACATTGAGGATTTAAAAAGTAGTTATTCAACATGAGGCACAATCCAAATGACATTTTGAATCAATTTTTCTACAGTCCAAAAAATCAATTTTCTGATGAAAAACGATGACCTGTGACCTGTCGAAATTTCTCCAGTTGGTCAGAAATGGAAATTTTTTCATGTTTAATTTTTTTACTGTAAATGACTATTCCATGTGAATTATCACTTTTGGAACTAAAATAAGTGTGTTTAGAATCACTTTAATGCCTGAAATTGGTCAAAATAGAAGCTTCTGAATAGGAGAAAAAGTCTGTATTAATGGCAATTTTGGCCGCATTTAAAAACATTTAAAAAGTAGTTATTCAACATGAGGCACATTCCAAATGACATTTTTAATCAATTTTTCTACAGTCCATAAAATCAATTTTTGTGATGAAAAACGATGACCCGTGACCTGTCGAAATTTCTCCAGATGGTCAGAAATGGAAATTTTTTCATGTTTAATTTTTTGACTGCACATGACTATTCCATGTAAATTATCACTTTTGGAACAAAAACAGGTGTGTTTAGAGTCACTTTAATGCCTGAAATTGGTCGAAATAGAAGCTTCTGAATAGGAGTAAATGTCTGTATTAATGGCAATTTTGGTCACATTGAGGCTTTAAAAAGTAGTTATTCAACATGAGGCGCAATTCCAAATGATATTTTGAATCAATTTTTCTACAGTCCAAAAAATAAATTTTCTGATGAAAAACGATGACCCGTGTGACCTGTCGAAATTTCTCCAGATGGTCAGAAATGGAAATTTTTTAATGTTTCATTTTTTGACTGCAAACGACTATTCCATGTAAATTATCACTTTTGGAACAAAAAAAAGTGTGTTTATAGTCACTTTAATGCTTGAAATTAGTCGAAATAGAAGCTTCTGAATAGGAGAAAATGTCTGTATTAATGGCAATTTTGGTCACATTGAGGCTTTAAAAAGTAGTTATTAAACATGAGGCACAATCCAAATGACATTTTGAATCAAATTTTTCTACAGTCCAAAAAAATCAATTTTCTGATGAAAAACGATGACCCGTGACCTGTCGAAATTTCTCCAGATGGTCAGAAATGGAAATTTTTTAATGTTTAATTTTTTGACTGCACATGACTATTCCATGTAAATTATCACTTTTGGAACAAAAATAAGTGTGTTTAGAGTCACTTTAATGCCTGAAATTGGTCGAAATAAAAGCTTCTGCATAGGAGAAAATGTCTTTAAAAATGGCAATTTTCATCACATTGAGGCTTTAAAAAGTAGTTATTCAACATGAGGCACAATTCAAATGACATTTTGAATCAATTTTTCTACAGCCCAAAAACTCAATTTTCTGATGAAAAACGATGACCCGTGACCTGTCAAAATTTCTCCAGATGGTCAGAAATGGAAATTTTTTAATTTTAAATTTTTTTACTCTAAATGACTATTCCATGTGAATTATCACTTTTGGAATTAAAATAAGTGTGTTCAGAGTAAGTTTAATGACTGAAATTGGTCAAAAAAGAAGCCTCTGAGTAGGAGAAAACGTCTGTAAAAATGGCAATTCTGGTCACATTGAGGCTTTAAAAAGTAGTTATTCAACATGAGACACATTCCAAATAAAATTTTGAATCAATTTTTCTACGGTCCAAAAAAACAATTTTCTGATGAAAAACGATGACCCGTGACCTGTCGAAATTTCTCCAGATGGTCAGAAATGGAAATTATTTAATGTTTAATTTTTTGACTGCAAATGACTATTCCATGTAAATTATCACTTTTGGAACAAAAATAAGTGTGTTTAGAGTCACTTTAATGCCTGAAATTGGTCGAAATAGAAGCTTCTGAATAGGAGAAAAAGTCTGTAATTATGGCAATTTTGGTCACATTGAGGCTTTAAAATGTAGTTATTCAACATGAGGCGCATTCCAAATGACATTTTGAATCAATTTTTCTACAGTCCAAAAAATCTATTTTCTGATGAAAAACGATGACCCGTGACCTGTCAAAATTTCTCCAGATCGTCAGAAATGGAAATTTTTTAATGTTTAATTTTTTGACTGCAAATGACTATTCCATGTAAATTATCAATTTTGGAACAAAAATAAGTGTGTTTAGAGTCACTTTAATGCCTGAAATTGGTCGAAATAGAAGCTTCTGAATAGGAGAAAAAGTCTGTATTAATGGCAATTTTGGCCACATTTAAAAACATTTAAAAAGTAGTTATTCAACATGAGGCACATTCCAAATGACATTTTTAATCAATTTTTCTACAGTCCATAAAATCAATTTTTGTGATGAAAAACGATGACCCGTGACCTGTCGAAATTTCTCCAGATGGTCAGAAATGGAAATTTTTTAATGTTTAATTTTTTGACTGCACATGACTATTCCATGTAAATTTTCACTTTTGGAACAAAAACAGGTGTGTTTAGAGTCACTTTAATGCCTGAAATTGGTCGAAATAGAAGCTTCTGAATAGGAGTAAATGTCTGTATTAATGGCAATTTTGGTCACATTGAGGCTTTAAAAAGTAGTTATTCAACATGAGACACATTCCAAATAAAATTTTGAATCAATTTTTCTACGGTCCAAAAAATCAATTTTCTGATGAAAAACGATGACCCGTGACCTGTCGAAATTTCTCCAGATCGTCAGAAATGGAAATTTTTCAATGTTTAATTGTTTGACTGCAAATGACTATTCCATGTGAATTATCACTTTTGGAACAAAAATAAGGGTGTTTAGAGTCACTTTAATGCCTGAAATTGGTCGAAATAGTAGCTTCTGAATAGGAGAAAATGTCTTTAAAAATGGCAATTTTCGTCACATTGAGGATTTAAAAAGTAGTTATTCAACATGAGGCACAATCCAAATGACATTTTGAATCAATTTTTCTACAGTCCAAAAAATCAATTTTCTGATGAAAAACGATGACCTGTGACCTGTTGAAATTTCTCCAGATAGTCAGAAATGGAAATTATTTCATGTTTAATTTTTTGACTGCAAATGACTATTCCATGTAAATTATCACTTTTGGAACAAAAATAAGTGTGTTTAGAGTCACTTTAATGCCTGAAATTGGTCGAAATAGAAGCTTCTGAATAGGAGAAAAAGTCTGTAATTATGGCAATTTTGGTCACATTGAGGCTTTAAAAAGTAGTTATTCAACATGAGGCGCATTCCAAATGACATTTTGAATCAATTTTTCTACAGTCCAAAAAATCTATTTTCTGATGAAAAATGATGACCCGTGACCTGTCAAAATTTCTCCAGATCGTCAGAAATGGAAATTTTTTAATGTTTAATGTTTTGACTGCAAATGACTATTCCATGTAAATTATCACTTTTGGAACAAAAATAAGTGTGTTTAGAGTCACTTTAATGCCTGAAATTGGTCGAAATAGAAGCTTCTGAATAGGAGAAAAAGTCTGTAATAATGGCAATTTTGGTCACATTGAGGCTTTAAAAAGTAGTTATTCAACATGAGGCACATTCCAAATTACATTTTTAATCAATTTTTCTACAGTCCAAAAAATCAATTTTCTGATGAAAAACGATTTAACCTGTCGACCTGTCGAAATTTCTCCAGATGGTCAGAAATGGAAATTTTTTAATGTTTAATTTTTTGACTGCACATGACTATTCCATGCAAATTATCACTTTTGGAACAAAAACAGGTGTGTTTAGAGTCACTTTAAAGCCTGAAATTGGTCGAAATAGAAGCTTCTGAATACGAAAAAATGTCTGTATTAATGGCTATTTTGGTCACATTGAGGCTTTAAAAAGTAGGTATTCAACATGAGACACATTCCAAATAAAATTTTGAATCAATTTTTCTACGGTCCAAAAAATCAATTTTCTGATGAAAAACGATGACCCGTGACCTGTCGAAATTTCTCCAGATGGTCAGAAATGGAAATTTTTTTATGTTTACATTTCTTTCTGTAAATGACTATTCCATGTGAATTATCACTTTTGGAACAAAAATAAGGGTGTTTAGAGTCACTTTAATGCCTGAAATTGGTCGAAATAGAAGCTTCTGAATAGGAGAAAATGTCTTTAAAAATGGCAATTTTCGTCACATTGAGGCTTTAAAAAGTAGTTATTCAACATGAGGCACAATTCAAATGACATTTTGAATAAATTTTTCTACAGCCCAAAAACTCAATTTTCTGATGAAAAACGATGACCCGTGACCCTTCGAAATCTCTCCAGATGGTCAGAAATGGAAATTTTTTAATTTTAATTTTTTTTACTGTAAATGACTATTCCATGTGAATTATCACTTGGAACTAAAATAAGTGTGTTTAGAATCACTTTAATGCCTGAAATTGGTCAAAATAGAAGCTTCTGAATAGGAGAAAAAGTCTGTATTAATGACAATTTTGTCCGCATTTAAAAACATTTAAAAAGTAGTCATTCAACATGAGGCGCATTCCAAATGACATTTTTAATCAATTTTTCTACAGTCCAAAAAAACTATTTTCTGATGAAAAACGATGCCCCGTGACCTGTCGAAATTTCTCCAGATCGTCAGAAATGGAAATTTTTCAATGTTTAATTTTTTGACTGCAAATGACTATTCCATGTAAATTATCACTTTTGGAACAAAAATAAGTGTGTTTAGAGTCACTTTAATGCCTGAAATTGGTCGAAATAGAAGCTTCTGAATAGGAGAAAAAGTCTGTAATTATGGCAATTTTGGTCACATTGAGGCTTTAAAAAGTAGTTAGTCAACATGAGGCACAATCCAAATGACATTTTGAATCAATTTTTCTACAGTCCAAAAAAATCAATTTTCTGATGAAAAATGATGCCCCGTGACCTGTCGAAATTTCTCCAGATCGTCAGAAATGGAAATTTTTCAATGTTTAATTTTTTGACTGCAAATGACTATTCCATGTAAATTATCACTTTTGGAACAAAAATAAGTGTGTTTAGAGTCACTTTAATGCCTGAAATTGGTCGAAATAGAAGCTTCTGAATATGAGAAAAAGTCTGTAATTATGGCAATTTTGGTCACATTGAGGCTTTAAAAAGTAGTTATTCAACATGAGGCGCATTCCAAATGACATTTTGAATCAATTTTTCTACAGTCCAAAAAATCTATTTTCTGATGAAAAATGATGACCCGTGACCTGTCAAAATTTCTCCAGATCGTCAGAAATGGAAATTTTTTAATGTTTAATGTTTTGACTGCAAATGACTATTCCATGTAAATTATCACTTTTGGAACAAAAATAAGTGTGTTTAGAGTCACTTTAATGCCTGAAATTGGTCGAAATAGAAGCTTCTGAATAGGAGAAAAAGTCTGTAATAATGGCAATTTTGGTCACATTGAGGCTTTAAAAAGTAGTTATTCAACATGAGGCACATTCCAAATTACATTTTTAATCAATTTTTCTACAGTCCAAAAAATCAATTTTCTGATGAAAAACGATTTAACCTGTCGACCTGTCGAAATTTCTCCAGATGGTCAGAAATGGAAATTTTTTAATGTTTAATTTTTTGACTGCACATGACTATTCCATGCAAATTATCACTTTTGGAACAAAAACAGGTGTGTTTAGAGTCACTTTAAAGCCTGAAATTGGTCGAAATAGAAGCTTCCGAATACGAAAAAATGTCTGTATTAATGGCTATTTTGGTCACATTGAGGCTTTAAAAAGTAGGTATTCAACATGAGACACATTCCAAATAAAATTTTGAATCAATTTTTCTACGGTCCAAAAAATCAATTTTCTGATGAAAAACGATGACCCGTGACCTGTCGAAATTTCTCCAGATGGTCAGAAATGGAAATTTTTTTATGTTTACATTTTTTTTCTGTAAATGACTATTCCATGTGAATTATCACTTTTGGAACAAAAATAAGGGTGTTTAGAGTCACTTTAATGCCTGAAATTGGTCGAAATAGAAGCTTCTGAATAGGAGAAAATGTCTTTAAAAATGGCAATTTTCATCACATTGAGGCATTAAAAAGTAGTTATTCAACATGAGGCACAATTCAAATGACATTTTGAATAAATTTTTCTACAGCCCAAAAACTCAATTTTCTGATGAAAAACGATGACCCGTGACCCTTCGAAATCTCTCCAGATGGTCAGAAATGGAAATTTTTTAATTTTAATTTTTTTTACTGTAAATGACTATTCCATGTGAATTATCACTTTTGGAACTAAAATAAGTGTGTTTAGAATCACTTTAATGCCTGAAATTGGTCAAAATAGAAGCTTCTGAATAGGAGAAAAAGTCTGTATTAATGACAATTTTGTCCGCATTTAAAAACATTTAAAAAGTAGTCATTCAACATGAGGCGCATTCCAAATGACATTTTTAATCAATTTTTCTACAGTCCAAAAAAACTATTTTCTGATGAAAAACGATGCCCCGTGACCTGTCGAAATTTCTCCAGATCGTCAGAAATGGAAATTTTTCAATGTTTAATTTTTTGACTGCAAATGACTATTCCATGTAAATTATCACTTTTGGAACAAAAATAAGTGTGTTTAGAGTCACTTTAATGCCTGAAATTGGTCGAAATAGAAGCTTCTGAATAGGAGAAAAAGTCTGTAATTATGGCAATTTTGGTCACATTGAGGCTTTAAAAAGTAGTTAGTCAACATGAGGCACAATCCAAATGACATTTTGAATCAATTTTTCTACAGTCCAAAAAAATCAATTTTCTGATGAAAAATGATGCCCCGTGACCTGTCGAAATTTCTCCAGATCGTCAGAAATGGAAATTTTTCAATGTTTAATTTTTTGACTGCAAATGACTATTCCATGTAAATTATCACTTTTGGAACAAAAATAAGTGTGTTTAGAGTCACTTTAATGCCTGAAATTGGTCGAAATAGAAGCTTCTGAATATGAGAAAAAGTCTGTAATTATGGCAATTTTGGTCACATTGAGGCTTTAAAAAGTAGTTATTCAACATGAGGCGCATTCCAAATGACATTTTGAATCAATTTTTCTACAGTCCAAAAAATCTATTTTCTGATGAAAAATGATGACCCGTGACCTGTCAAAATTTCTCCAGATCGTCAGAAATGGAAATTTTTTAATGTTTAATGTTTTGACTGCAAATGACTATTCCATGTAAATTATCACTTTTGGAACAAAAATAAGTGTGTTTAGAGTCACTTTAATGCCTGAAATTGGTCGAAATAGAAGCTTCTGAATAGGAGAAAAAGTCTGTAATAATGGCAATTTTGGTCACATTGAGGCTTTAAAAAGTAGTTATTCAACATGAGGCACATTCCAAATTACATTTTTAATCAATTTTTCTACAGTCCAAAAAATCAATTTTCTGATGAAAAACGATTTAACCTGTCGACCTGTCGAAATTTCTCCAGATGGTCAGAAATGGAAATTTTTTAATGTTTAATTTTTTGACTGCACATGACTATTCCATGCAAATTATCACTTTTGGAACAAAAACAGGTGTGTTTAGAGTCACTTTAAAGCCTGAAATTGGTCGAAATAGAAGCTTCCGAATACGAAAAAATGTCTGTATTAATGGCTATTTTGGTCACATTGAGGCTTTAAAAAGTAGGTATTCAACATGAGACACATTCCAAATAAAATTTTGAATCAATTTTTCTACGGTCCAAAAAATCAATTTTCTGATGAAAAACGATGACCCGTGACCTGTCGAAATTTCTCCAGATGGTCAGAAATGGAAATTTTTTTATGTTTACATTTTTTTTCTGTAAATGACTATTCCATGTGAATTATCACTTTTGGAACAAAAATAAGGGTGTTTAGAGTCACTTTAATGCCTGAAATTGGTCGAAATAGAAGCTTCTGAATAGGAGAAAATGTCTTTAAAAATGGCAATTTTCATCACATTGAGGCATTAAAAAGTAGTTATTCAACATGAGGCACAATTCAAATGACATTTTGAATACATTTTTCTACAGCCCAAAAACTCAATTTTCTGATGAAAAACGATGACCCGTGACCCTTCGAAATCTCTCCAGATGGTCAGAAATGGAAATTTTTTAATTTTAATTTTTTTTACTGTAAATGACTATTCCATGTGAATTATCACTTTTGGAACTAAAATAAGTGTGTTTAGAATCACTTTAATGCCTGAAATTGGTCAAAATAGAAGCTTCTGAATAGGAGAAAAAGTCTGTATTAATGACAATTTTGTCCGCATTTAAAAACATTTAAAAAGTAGTTATTCAACATGAGGCACATTCCAAATGACATTTTTAATCAATTTTTCTACAGTCCATAAAATCAATTTTTGTGATGAAAAACGATGACCCGTGACCTGTCGAAATTTCTCCAGATGGTCAGAAATGGACATTTTTTCATGTTTAATTTTTTGACTGCACATGACTATTCCATGTAAATTATCACTTTTGGAACAAAAACAGGTGTGTTTAGAGTCACTTTAATGCCTGAAATTGGTCGAAATAGAAGCTTCTGAATAGGAGTAAATGTCTGTATTAATGGCAATTTTGGTCACATTGAGGCATTAAAAAGTAGTTATTCAACATGAGACACATTCCAAATAAAATTTTGAATCAATTTTTCTATGGTCCAAAAAATCAATTTTCTGATGAAAAACGATGACCCGTGACCTGTCGAAATTTCTCCAGATGGTCAGAAATGGAAATTTTTTAAATGACTATTCCATGTGAAATATCACTTTTGGAACAAAAATAAGGGTGTTTAGAGTCACTTTAATGCCTGAAAATGGTCGAAATAGAAGATTCTGAATAGGAGAAAATGTCTTTAAAAAGGGCAATTTTCGTCACATTGAGGCTTTAAAAAGTAGTCATTCAACATGAGGCGCATTCCAAATGACATTTTTAATCAATTTTTCTACAGTCCAAAAAAACTATTTTCTGATGAAAAACGATGCCCCGTGACCTGTCGAAATTTCTCCAGATCGTCAGAAATGGAAATTTTTCAATGTTTAATTTTTTGACTGCAAATGACTATTCCATGTAAATTATCACTTTTGGAACAAAAATAAGTGTGTTTAGAGTCACTTTAATGCCTGAAATTGGTCGAAATAGAAGCTTCTGAATAGGAGAAAAAGTCTGTAATTATGGCAATTTTGGTCACATTGAGGCTTTAAAAAGTAGTTATACAACATGAGGCGTGTTCCAAATGACATTTTGAATCAATTTTTCTACAGTCCAAAAAATCAATTTTCTGATGAAAAACGATGACCCGTGACCTGTCGAAATTTCTCCAGATGGTCAGAAATGGAAATTTTTTCATGTTCAATTTTTTTACTGTAAATGACTATTCCATGTGAATTGTCACTTTTGCACTTAAAATAAGTGTGTTTAGAGTAAGTTTAATGACTGACATTAGTCGAAAAAGAAGCTTATGAGTAGGAGAAAATGTCTGTAAAAATGGCAATTTTGGTCACATTGAGGCTACAAAAAGTAGTTATTCGACATGAGGCACAATCCAAATGACATTTTGAATCAATTTTTCTACAGTCTAAAAAAATCAATTTTCTGATGAAAAATGATGACCCGTGACCTGTTGAAATTTCTCCAGATAGTCAGAAATGGAAATTATTTTATGTTTAATTTTTTGACTGCACATGACTATTCCATGTAAATTATCACTTTTGGAACAAAAACAGGTGTGTTTAGAGTCACTTTAATGCCTGAAATTGGTCGAAATAGAAGCTTCTGAATAGGAGAAAATGTCTGTATTAATGGCAATTTTGGTCACATTGAGGCTTCAAAAAGTAGTTATTCAACATGAGGCACAATCCAAATGACATTTTGAATTAATTTTTCTACAGTCCAAAAAAATCAATTTTCTATTGAAAAACGATGACCCGTGACCTGTCGAAATTTCTCCAGATGGTCAGAAATGGAAATTTTTTAATGTTTCATTTTTTGACTGCAAACGACTATTCCATGTAAATTATCACTTTTGGAACAAAAAAAAGTGTGTTTATAGTCACTTTAATGCCTGAAATTGGTCGAAATAGAAGCTTCTGAATAGGAGAAAAAGTCTGTAATTATGGCAATTTTGGTCACATTGAGGCTTTAAAAAGTAGTTATACAACATGAGGCGCATTCCAAATGACATTTTGAATCAATTTTTCTACAGTCCAAAAAATCAATTTTCTGATGAAAAACGATGCCCCGTGACCTGTCGAAATTTCTCCAGATCGTCAGAAATGGAAATTTTTTAATGTTTAATTTTTTGACTGTAAATGACTATTCCATGTGAATTATCACTTTTGGAACAAAAATAAGGGTGTTTAGAGTCACTTTAATGCCTGAAATTGGTCGAAATAGTAGCTTCTGAATAGGAGAAAATGTCTTTAAAAATGGCAATTTTCGTCACATTGAGGATTTAAAAAGTAGTTATTCAACATGAGGCACAATCCAAATGACATTTTGAATCAATTTTTCTACAGTCCAAAAAATCAGTTTTCTGATGAAAAACGATGACCTGTGACCTGTCGAAATTTCTCCAGATGGTCAGAAATGGAAATTTTTTCATGTTTAATTTTTTTACTGTAAATGACTATTCCATGTGAATTATCACTTTTGGAACTAAAATAAGTGTGTTTAGAATCACTTTAATGCCTGAAATTGGTCAAAATAGAAGCTTCTGAATAGGAGAAAAAGTCTGTATTAATGACAATTTTGTCCGCATTTAAAAACATTTAAAAAGTAGTTATTCAACATGAGGCACATTCCAAATGACATTTTTAATCAATTTTTCTACAGTCCATAAAATCAATTTTTGTGATGAAAAACGATGACCCGTGACCTGTCGAAATTTCTCCAGATGGTCAGAAATGGACATTTTTTCATGTTTAATTTTTTGACTGCACATGACTATTCCATGTAAATTATCACTTTTGGAACAAAAACAGGTGTGTTTAGAGTCACTTTAATGCCTGAAATTGGTCGAAATAGAAGCTTCTGAATAGGAGTAAATGTCTGTATTAATGGCAATTTTGGTCACATTGAGGCTTTAAAAAGTAGTTATTCAACATGAGACACATTCCAAATAAAATTTTGAATCAATTTTTCTACGGTCCAAAAAATCAATTTTCTGATGAAAAACGATGACCCGTGACCTGTCGAAATTTCTCCAGATGGTCAGAAATGGAAATTTTTTAATGTTTACATTTTTTTTCTGTAAATGACTATTCCATGTGAATTATCACTTTTGGAACAAAAATAAGGGTGTTTAGAGTCACTTTAATGCCTGAAATTGGTCGAAATAGAAGATTCTGAATAGGAGAAAATGTCTTTAAAAATGGCAATTTTCGTCACATTGATGCTTTAAAAAGTAGTCATTCAACATGAGGCGCATTCCAAATGACATTTTTAATCAATTTTTCTACAGTCCAAAAAAACTATTTTCTGATGAAAAACGATGCCCCGTGACCTGTCGAAATTTCTCCAGATCGTCAGAAATGGAAATTTTTCAATGTTTAATTTTTTGACTGCTAATGACTATTCCATGTAAATTATCACTTTTGGAACAAAAACAGGTGTGTTTAGAGTCACTTTAATACCTGAAATTGGTCGAAATAGAAGCTTCTGAATTGGAGAAAATGTCTGTATTAATGGCAATTTTGGTCACTTTGAGGCTTTAAAAAGTAGTTATTCAACATGAGGCACATTCCAAATAAAATTTTGAATCAATTTTTCTACGGTCCAAAAAATCAATTTTCTGATGAAAAACGATGACCCGTGACCTGTCGAAATTTCTCCAGATGGTCAGAAATGGAAATTTTTTCATGTTCAATTTTTTTACTGTAAATGACTATTCCATGTGAATTGTCACTTTTGCACTTAAAATAAGTGTGTTTAGAGTAAGTTTAATGACTGACATTGGTCGAAAAAGAAGCTTATGAGTAGGAGAAAATGTCTGTAAAAATGGCAATTTTGGTCACATTGAGGCTACAAAAAGTAGTTATTCGACATGAGGCACAATCCAAATGACATTTTGAATCAATTTTTCTACAGTCTAAAAAAATCAATTTTCTGATGAAAAATGATGACCCGTGACCTGTTGAAATTTCTCCAGATAGTCAGAAATGGAAATTATTTCATGTTTAATTTTTTGACTGCAAATGACTATTCCATGTAAATTATCACTTTTGGAACAAAAATAAGTGTGTTTAGAGTCACTTTAATGCCTGAAATTGGTCGAAATAGAAGCTTCTGAATAGGAGAAAAAGTCTGTAATTATGGCAATTTTGGTCACATTGAGGCTTTAAAAAGTAGTTATACAACATGAGGCGTGTTCCAAATGACATTTTGAATCAATTTTTCTACAGTCCAAAAAATCAATTTTCTGATGAAAAACGATGCCCCGTGACCTGTCGAAATTTCTCCAGATCGTCAGAAATGGAAATTTTTTAATGTTTAATTTTTTGACTGTAAATGACTATTCCATGTGAATTATCACTTTTGGAACAAAAATAAGGGTGTTTAGAGTCACTTTAATGCCTGAAATTGGTCGAAATAGTAGCTTCTGAATAGGAGAAAATGTCTTTAAAAATGGCAATTTTCGTCACATTGAGGATTTAAAAAGTAGTTATTCAACATGAGGCACAATCCAAATGACATTTTGAATCAATTTTTCTACAGTCCAAAAAATCAATTTTCTGATGAAAAACGATGACCTGTGACCTGTCGAAATTTCTCCAGATGGTCAGAAATGGAAATGTTTTCATGTTTAATTTTTTTACTGTAAATGACTATTCAATGTGAATTATCACTTTTGGAACTAAAATAAGTGTGTTTAGAATCACTTTAATGCCTGAAATTGGTCAAAATAGAAGCTTCTGAATAGGAGAAAAAGTCTGTATTAATGGCAATTTTGGCCGCATTTAAAAACATTTAAAAAGTAGTTATTCAACATGAGGCACATTCCAAATGACATTTTTAATCAATTTTTCTACAGTCCATAAAATCAATTTTTGTGATGAAAAACGATGACCCGTGACCTGTCGAAATTTCTCCAGATGGTCAGAAATGGATAATTTTTCATGTTTAATTTTTTGACTGCACATGACTATTCCATGTAAATTATCACTTTTGGAACAAAAACAGGTGTGTTTAGAGTCACTTTAATGCCTGAAATTGGTCGAAATAGAAGCTTCTGAATAGGAGTAAATGTCTGTATTAATGGCAATTTTGGTCACATTGAGGCTTTAAAAAGTAGTTATTCAACATGAGACACATTCCAAATAAAATTTTGAATCAATTTTACTACGGTCCAAAAAATCAAATTTTTCTGATGAAAAACGATGACCCGTGACCTGTCGAAATTTCTCCAGATGGTCAGAAATGGAAATTTTTTAATGTTTAAAGTTTTTTTACTGTCAATGACTATTCCATGTGAATTATCACTTTTGGAACAAAAATAAGTGTGTTTAGAGTCACTTTAATGCCTGAAATTGGTCGAAATAGAAGCTTCTGAATAGGAGAAAATGTCTGTATTAATGGCAATTTTGGTCACATTGAGGCTTCAAAAAGTAGTTATTCAACATGAGGCACAATCCAAATGACATTTTGAATTAATTTTTCTACAGTCCAAAAAAATCAATTTTCTATTGAAAAATGATGACCCGTGACCTGTCGAAATTTCTCCAGATGGTCAGAAATGGAAATTTTTTAATGTTTCATTTTTTGACTGCAAACGACTATTCCTTGTAAATTATCACTTTTGGAACAAAAAAAAGTGTGTTTATAGTCACTTTAATGCTTGAAATTAGTCGAAATAGAAGCTTCTGAATAGGAGAAAATGTCTGTATTAATGGCAATTTTGGTCACATTGAGGCTTTAAAAAGTAGTTATTAAACATGAGGCACAATCCAAATGACATTTTGAATCAAATTTTTCTACAGTCCAAAAAAACAAATTTTCTGATGAAAAACGATGACCCGTGACCTGTCGAAATTTCTCCAGATGGTCAGAAATGGAAATTTTTTAATGTTTAATTTTTTTACTGCAAATGACTATTCCATGTAAATTATCACTTTTGGAAAAAAACAAGTATGTTTAGAGTCACTTTAATGCCTGAAGTTGGTCGAAATAGAAGCTTCTGAATAGGAGAAAATGTCTGTATTAATGGCAATTTTGGTCACATTGAGGCTTTAAAAAGTAGTTATTCAACATGAGGCGCATTCCAAATGACATTTTGAATCAATTTTTCTACAGTCCAAAAAATCTTTTTTCTGATGAAAAACGATGACCCGTGACCTGTCAAAATTTCTCCAGATCGTCAGAAATGGAAATTTTTTAATGTTTAATTTTTTGACTGCAAATGACTATTCCATGTAAATTATCACTTTTGGAACAAAAATAAGTGTGTTTAGAGTCACTGTAATGCCTGAAATTGGTCCAAAAAGAAGCTTCTGAATAGGAGAAAAAGTCTGTAATAATGGCAATTTTGGTCACATTGAGGCTTTAAAAAGTAGTTATACAACATGAGGCACATTCCAAATTACATTTTTAATCAATTTTTCTACAGTCCAAAAAATCAATTTTCTGATGAAAAACGATGACCCGTGACCTGTCGAAATTTCTCCAGATGGTCAGAAATGGAAATTTTTTAATGTTTAATTTTTTGACTGCACATGACTATTCCATGTAAATTATCACTTTTGGAACAAAAATAAGTGTGTTTAGAGTCACTTTAATGCCTGAAATTGGTCGAAATAAAAGCTTCTGCATAGGATAAAAAGTCTGTAATAATGGCAATTTTGGTCACATTGAGGCTTTAAAAAGTAGTTATTCAACATGAGGCACATTTCAAATTACATTTTTAATCAATTTTTCTACAGTCCAAAAAATCAATTTTCTGATGAAAAACGATGACCCGTGACCTGTCAAAATTTCTCCAGATGGTCAGAAATGGAAATTTTTTAATTTAAATTTTTTTTACTCTAAATGACTATTCCATGTGAATTATCACTTTTGGAATTAAAATAAGTGTGTTTAGAGTAAGTTTAATGACTGAAATTGGTCAAAAAAGAAGCCTCTGAGTAGGAGAAAACGTCTGTAAAAATGGCAATTCTGGTCACATTGAGGCTTTAAAAAGTAGTTATTCAACATGAGACACATTCCAAATAAAATTTTGAATCAATTTTTCTACGGTCCAAAAAAACAATTTTCTGATGAAAAACGATGACCCGTGACCTGTCGAAATTTCTCCAGATGGTCAGAAATGGAAATTATTTAATGTTTAATTTTTTGACTGCAAATGACTATTCCATGTAAATTATCACTTTTGGAACACAAATAAGTGTGTTTAGAGTCACTTTAATGCCTGAAATTGGTCGAAATAGAAGCTTCTGAATAGGAGAAAAAGTCTGTATTAATGGCAATTTTGGCCACATTTAAAAACGTTTAAAAAGTAGTTATTCAACATGAGGCACATTCCAAATGACATTTTTAATCAATTTTTCTACAGTCCATAAAATCAATTTTTGTGATGAAAAACGATTACCCGTGACCTGTCGAAATTTCTCCAGATGGTCAGAAATGGAAATTTTTTAATGTTTAATTTTTTGACTGCACATGACTATTCCATGCAAATTATCACTTTTGGAACAAAAACAGGTGTGTTTAGAGTCACTTTAAAGCCTGAAATTGGTCAAAATAGAAGCTTCTGAATAGGAAAAAATGTCTGTATTAATGGCTATTTTGGTCACATTGAGGCTTTAAAAAGTAGGTATTCAACATGAGACACATTCCAAATAAAATTTTGAATCAATTTTTCTACGGTCCAAAAAATCAATTTTCTGATGAAAAACGATGACCCGTGACCTGTCGAAATTTCTCCAGATGGTCAGAAATGGACATTTTTTGATGTTTACATTTTTTTTCTGTAAATGACTATTCCATGTGAATTATCACTTTTGGAACTAAAATAAGTGTGTTTAGAGTAAGTTTAATGACTGAAATTGGTCGAAAAAGAAGCTTCTGAGTAGGAGAAAATGTCTGTAAAAATGGCAATTTTGGTCACATTGAGGCTTCAAAAAGTAGTTATTCCACATGAGGCACAATCCAAATGACATTTTGAATCAATTTTTCTACAGTCTAAAAAAATCAATTTTCTGATGAAAAATGATGACCCGTGACCTGTTGAAATTTCTCCAGATAGTCAGAAATGGAAATTATTTCATGTTTAATTTTTTGACTGCAAATGACTATTCCATGTAAATTATCACTTTTGGAACAAAAATAAGTGTGTTTAGAGTCACTTTAATGCCTGAAATTGGTCGAAATAGAAGCTTCTGAATAGGAGAAAAAGTCTGTAATTATGGCAATTTTGGTCACATTGAGGCTTTAAAAAGTAGTTATACAACATGAGGCGTATTCCAAATGACATTTTGAATCAATTTTTCTACAGTCCAAAAAATCAATTTTCTGATGAAAAACGATGCCCCGTGACCTGTCGAAATTTCTCCAGATCGTCAGAAATGGAAATTTTTTAATGTTTAATTTTTTGACTGTAAATGGCTATTCCATGTGAATTATCACTTTTGGAACAAAAATACGGGTGTTTAGAGTCACTTTAATGCCTGAAATTGGTCGAAATAGTAGCTTCTGAATAGGAGAAAATGTCTTTAAAAATGGCAATTTTCGTCACATTGAGGATTTAAAAAGTAGTTATTCAACATGAGGCACAATCCAAATGACATTTTGAATCAATTTTTCTACAGTCCAAAAAATCAGTTTTCTGATGAAAAACGATGACCTGTGACCTGTCGAAATTTCTCCAGATGGTCAGAAATGGAAATTTTTTCATGTTTAATTTTTTTACTGTAAATGACTATTCCATGTGAATTATCACTTTTGGAACTAAAATAAGTGTGTTTAGAATCACTTTAATGCCCGAAATTGGTCAAAATAGAAGCTTCTGAATAGGAGAAAAAGTCTGTATTAATGACAATTTTGTCCGCATTTAAAAACATTTAAAAAGTAGTTATTCAACATGAGGCACATTCCAAATGACATTTTTAATAAATTTTTCCACAGTCCATAAAATCAATTTTTGTGATGAAAAACGATGACCCGTGACCTGTCGACATTTGTCCAGATGGTCAGAAATGGAAATTTTTTCATGTTTAATTTTTTGACTGCACATAACTATTCCATGTAAATTATCACTTTTGGAACAAAAACAGGTGTGTTTAGAGTCACTTTAATGCCTGAAATTGGTCGAAATAGAAGCTTCTGAATAGGAGTAAATGTCTGTATTAATGGCAATTTTGGTCACATTGAGGCTTTAAAAAGTAGTTATTCAACATGAGACACATTCCAAATAAAATTTTGAATACATTTTTCTACGGTCCAAAAAATCAATTTTCTGATGAAAAACGATGACCCGTGACCTGTCGAAATTTCTCCAGATGGTCAGAAATGGAAATTTTTTAATGTTTACATTTTTTTTCTGTAAATGACAATTCCATGTGAATTATCACTTTTGGAACAAAAATAAGGGTGTTTAGAGTCACTTTAATGCCTGAAATTGGTCGAAATAGAAGATTCTTAATAGGAGAAAATGTCTTTAAAAATGGCAATTTTCGTCACATTGAGGCTTTAAAAAGTAGTCATTCAACATGAGGCGCATTCCAAATGACATTTTTAATCAATTTTTCTACAGTCCAAAAAAACTATTTTCTGATGAAAAACGATGCCCCGTGACCTGTCGAAATTTCTCCAGATCGTCAGAAATGGAAATTTTTCAATGTTTAATTTTTTGACTGCAAATGACTATTCCATGTAAATTATCACTTTTGGAACAAAAACAGGTGTGTTTAGAGTCACTTTAATACCTGAAATTGGTCGAAATAGAAGCTTCTGAATTGGAGAAAATGTCTGTATTAATGGCAATTTTGGTCACTTTGAGTCTTTAAAAAGTAGTTATTCAACATGAGGCACATTCCAAATGACATTTTTAATCAATTTTTCTACAGTCCAAAAAATCAATTGTCTGATGAAAAACGATGACCCGTGACCTGTCGAAATTTCTCCAGATGGTCAGAAATGGAAATTTTTTCATGTTCAATTATTTTACTGTAAATGACTATTCCATGTGAATTGTCACTTTTGCACTTAAAATAAGTGTGTTTAGAGTAAGTTTAATGACTGAAATTGGTCGAAAAAGAAGCTTATGAGTAGGAGAAAATGTCTGTAAAAATGGCAATTTTGGTCACATTGAGGCTACAAAAAGTAGTTATTCGACATGAGGCACAATCCAAATGACATTTTGAATCAATTTTTCTACAGTCTAAAAAAATCAATTTTCTGATGAAAAATGATGACCCGTGAGGGCCGTGACCTGTTGAAATTTCTCCAGATGGTCAGAAATGGAAATTATTTCATGTTTAATTTTTTGACTGCAAATGACTATTCCATGTAAATTATCACTTTTGGAACAAAAATAAGTGTGTTTAGAGTCACTTTAATGCCTGAAATTGGTCGAAATAGAAGCTTCTGAATAGGAGAAAAAGTCTGTAATTATGGCAATTTTGGCCGCATTTAAAAACATTTAAAAAGTAGTTATTCAACATGAGGCACATTCCAAATGACATTTTTAATCAATTTTTCTACAGTCCATAAAATCAATTTTTGTGATGAAAAACGATTACCCGTGACCTGTCGAAATTTCTCCAGATGGTCAGAAATGGAAATTTTTTAATGTTTAATTTTTTGACTGCACATGACTATTTCATGTAAATTTTCACTTTTGGAACAAAAGCAGGTGTGTTTAGAGTCACTTTAATGCCTGAAATTGGTCGAAATAGAAGCTTCTGAATAGGAGAAAAAGTCTGTAAAAATGGCAATTCTGGTCACATTGAGGCTTTAAAAAGTAGTTATTCAACATGAGACACATTCCAAATAAAACTTTGAATCAATTTTTCTACGGTCCAAAAAAACAATTTTCTGATGAAAAACGATGACCCGTGACCTGTCGAAATTTCTCCAGATGGTCAGAAATGGAAATTATTTAATGTTTAATTTTTTGACTGCAAATGACTATTCCATGTAAATTATCACTTTTGGAACAAAAATAAGTGTGTTTAGAGTCACTTTAATGCCTGAAATTGGTCGAAATAGAAGCTTCTGAATAGGAGAAAAAGTCTGTAATTATGGCAATTTTGGTCACATTGAGGCTTTAAAATGTAGTTATTCAACATGAGGCGCATTCCAAATGACATTTTGAATCAATTTTTCTACAGTCCAAAACATCTATTTTCTGATGAAAAACGATGACCCGTGACCTGTCAAAATTTCTCCAGATCGTCAGAAATGGAATTTTTTTAATGTTTAATTGTTTGACTGCAAATGACTATTCCATGTAAATTATCACTTTTGGAACACAAATAAGTGTGTTTAGAGTCACTTTAATGCCTGAAATTGGTCGAAATAGAAGCTTCTGAATAGGAGAAAAAGTCTGTATTAATGGCAATTTTGGCCACATTTAAAAACATTTAAAAAGTAGTTATTCAACATGAGGCACATTCCAAATGACATTTTTAATCAATTTTTCTACAGTCCATAAAATCAATTTTTGTGATGAAAAACGATTACCCGTGACCTGTCGAAATTTCTCCAGATGGTCAGAAATGGAAATTTTTTAATGTTTAATTTTTTGACTGCACATGACTATTTCATGTAAATTTTCACTTTTGGAACAAAAGCAGGTGTGTTTAGAGTCACTTTAATGCCTGAAATTGGTCGAAATAGAAGCTTCTGAATAGGAGTAAATGTCTGTATTAATGGCAATTTTGGTCACATTGAGGCTTTAAAAAGTAGTTATTCAACATGAGACACATTCCAAATAAAATTTTGAATCAATTTTTCTACGGTCCAAAAAATCAATTTTCTGATGAAAAACGATGACCCGTGACCTGTCGAAATTTCTCCAGATGGTCAGAAATGGAAATTTTTTAATGTTTACATTTTTTTTCTGTAAATGACTATTCCATGTGAATTATCACTTTTGGAACAAAAATAAGGGTGTTTAGAGTCACTTTAATGCATGAAATTGGTCGAAATAGAAGATTCTGAATAGGAGAAAATGTCTTTAAAAATGGCAATTTTCGTCACATTGAGGATTTAAAAAGTAGTTATTCAACATGAGGCGCATTCCAAATGACATTTTGAATCAATTTTTCTACAGCCTAAAAAAACAATTTTCTGATGAAAAACGATGCCCCGTGACCTGTCGAAATGTCTCCAGATCGTCAGAAATGGAAATTTTTCAATGTTTAATTTTTTGACTGCAAATGACTATTCCATGTAAATTATCACTTTTGGAACAAAAATAAGTGTGTTTAGAGTCACTTTAATGCCTGAAATTGGTCGAAATAGAAGCTTCTGAATAGGAGAAAAAGTCTGTAATTATGGCAATTTTGGTCACATTGAGGCTTTAAAAAGTAGTTAGTCAACATGAGGCACAATCCAAATGACATTTTGTATCAATTTTTCTACAGTCCAAAAAAATCAATTTTCTGATGAAAAATGATGACCCGTGACCTGTCGAAATTTCTCCAGATGGTCAGAAATGGAAATTATTTAATGTTTAATTTTTTGACTGCAAATGACTATTCCATGTAAATTATCACTTTTGGAATTAAAATAAGTGTGTTTAGAGTAAGTTTAATGACTGAAATTGGTCAAAAAAGAAGCCTCTGAGTAGGAGAAAACGTCTGTAAAAATGGCAATTCTGGTCACATTGAGGCTTTAAAAAGTAGTTATTCAACATGAGGCACATTCCAAATGACATTTTGAATCAATTTTTCTACAGTCCAAACAATCAATTTTCTGATTAAAAACGATGACCCGTGACCAGTCGAAATTTCTCCAGATAGTCAGAAATGGAAATTTTTTAATGTTTAATTTTTTGACTGCACATGACTATTCCATGTAAATTATCACTTTTGGAACTAAAATAAGTGTGTTTAGAATCACTTTAATGCCTGAAATTGGTCAAAGTAGAAGCTTCTGAATAGGAGAAAAAGTCTGTATTAATGGCAATTTTGGCCACATTTAAAAACATTTAAAAAGTAGTTATTCAACATGAGGCACATTCCAAATGACATTTTTAATCAATTTTTCTACAGTCCATAAAATCAATTTTTGTGATGAAAAACGATGACCCGTGACCTGTCGAAATTTCTCCAGATGGTCAGAAATGGAATTTTTTTAATGTTTACATTTTTTTTCTGTAAATGACTATTCTATGTGAAATATCACTTTTGGAACAAAAATAAGGGTGTTTAGAGTCACTTTAATGCCTGAAATTGGTCGAAATAGAAGCCTCTGAATAGGAGAAAATGTCTTTAAAATGGCAATTTTCGTCACATTGAGGCTTTAAAAAGTAGTTATTCAACATGAGGCGCATTGCAAATTACATTTTGAATCAATTTTTCTACAGTCCAAAAAAACTATTTTCTGATGAAAAACGATGCCCCGTGACCTGTCGAAATTTCTCCAGATCGTCAGAAATGGAAATTTTTCAATGTTTAATTTTTTGACTGCAAATGACTATTCCATGTAAATTATCACTTTTGGAACAAAAACAGGTGTGTTTAGAGTCTCTTTAATACCTGAAATTGGTCGAAATAGAAGCTTCTGAATTGGAGAAAATGTCTGTATTAATGGCAATTTTGGTCACTTTGAGGCTTTAAAAAGTAGTTATTCAACATGAGGCACATTCCAAATGACATTTTGAATCAATTTTTCTACAGTCCAAAAAATCAATTTTCTGATGAAAAACGATGACCCGTGACCTGTCGAAATTTCTCCAGATGGTCAGAAATGGAAATTTTTTCATGTTTAATTTTTTTACTGTAAATGACCATTCCATGTGAATTGTCACTTTTGCACTTAAAATAAGTGTGTTTAGAGTAAGTTTAATGACTGAAATTGGTCGAAAAAGAAGCTTCTGAGTAGGAGAAAATGTCTGTAAAAATGGCAATTTTGGTCACATTGAGGCTTCAAAAAGTAGTTATTCCACATGAGGCACAATCCAAATGACATTTTGAATCAATTTTTCTACAGTCTAAAAAAATCAATTTTCTGATGAAAAATGATGACCCGTCACCTGTTGAAATTTCTCCAGATAGTCAGAAATGGAAATTATTTCATGTTTAATTTTTTGACTGCAAATGACTATTCCATGTAAATTATCACTTTTGGAACAAAAATAAGTGTGTTTAGAGTCACTTTAATGCCTGAAATTGGTCGAAATAGAAGCTTCTGAATAGGAGAAAAAGTCTGTAATTATGGCAATTTTGGTCACATTGAGGCTTTAAAAAGTAGTTATACAACATGAGGCGTATTCCAAATGGCATTTTGAATCAATTTTTCTACAGTCCAAAAAATCAATTTTCTGATGAAAAACGATGCCCCGTGACCTGTCGAAATTTCTCCAGATGGTCAGAAATGGAAATTTTTTCATGTTTAATTTTTTACTGTAAATGACTATTCCATGTGAATTATCACTTTTGGAACTAAAATAAGTGTGTTTAGAATCACTTTAATGCCCGAAATTGGTCAAAATAGAAGCTTCTGAATAGGAGAAAAAGTCTGTATTAATGACAATTTTGTCCGCATTTAAAAACATTTAAAAAGTAGTTATTCAACATGAGGCACATTCCAAATGACATTTTTAATCAATTTTTCTACAGTCCATAAAATCAATTTTTGTGATGAAAAACGATGACCCGTGACCTGTCGAAATTTGTCCAGATGGTCAGAAATGGAAATTTTTTCATGTTTAATTTTTTGACTGCACATGACTATTCCATGTAAATTATCACTTTTGGAACAAAAACAGGTGTGTTTAGAGTCACTTTAATGCCTGAAATTGGTCGAAATAGAAGCTTCTGAATAGGAGTAAATGTCTGTATTAATGGCAATTTTGGTCACATTGAGGCTTTAAAAAGTAGTTATTCAACATGAGACACATTCCAAATAAAATTTTGAATCAATTTTTCTACGGTCCAAAAAAACTATTTTCTGATGAAAAACGATGCCCCGTGACCTGTCGAAATTTCTCCAGATCGTCAGAAATGGAAATTTTTCAATGTTTAATTTTTTGACTGCAAATGACTATTCCATGTAAATTATCACTTTTGGAACAAAAACAGGTGTGTTTAGAGTCTCTTTAATACCTGAAATTGGTCGAAATAGAAGCTTCTGAATTGGAGAAAATGTCTGTATTAATGGCAATTTTGGTCACTTTGAGGCTTTAAAAAGTAGTTATTCAACATGAGGCACATTCCAAATGACATTTTGAATCAATTTTTCTACAGTCCAAAAAATCAATTTTCTGATGAAAAACGATGACCCGTGACCTGTCGAAATTTCTCCAGATGGTCAGAAATGGAAATTTTTTCATGTTTAATTTTTTTACTGTAAATGACCATTCCATGTGAATTGTCACTTTTGCACTTAAAATAAGTGTGTTTAGAGTAAGTTTAATGACTGAAATTGGTCGAAAAAGAAGCTTCTGAGTAGGAGAAAATGTCTGTAAAAATGGCAATTTTGGTCACATTGAGGCTTCAAAAAGTAGTTATTCCACATGAGGCACAATCCAAATGACATTTTGAATCAATTTTTCTACAGTCTAAAAAAATCAATTTTCTGATGAAAAATGATGACCCGTCACCTGTTGAAATTTCTCCAGATAGTCAGAAATGGAAATTATTTCATGTTTAATTTTTTGACTGCAAATGACTATTCCATGTAAATTATCACTTTTGGAACAAAAATAAGTGTGTTTAGAGTCACTTTAATGCCTGAAATTGGTCGAAATAGAAGCTTCTGAATAGGAGAAAAAGTCTGTAATTATGGCAATTTTGGTCACATTGAGGCTTTAAAAAGTAGTTATACAACATGAGGCGTATTCCAAATGACATTTTGAATCAATTTTTCTACAGTCCAAAAAATCAATTTTCTGATGAAAAACGATGCCCCGTGACCTGTCGAAATTTCTCCAGATGGTCAGAAATGGAAATTTTTTCATGTTTAATTTTTTTACTGTAAATGACTATTCCATGTGAATTATCACTTTTGGAACTAAAATAAGTGTGTTTAGAATCACTTTAATGCCCGAAATTGGTCAAAATAGAAGCTTCTGAATAGGAGAAAAAGTCTGTATTAATGACAATTTTGTCCGCATTTAAAAACATTTAAAAAGTAGTTATTCAACATGAGGCACATTCCAAATGACATTTTTAATCAATTTTTCTACAGTCCATAAAATCAATTTTTGTGATGAAAAACGATGACCCGTGCCCTGTCGAAATTTGTCCAGATGGTCAGAAATGGAAATTTTTTCATGTTTAATTTTTTGACTGCACATGACTATTCCATGTAAATTATCACTTTTGGAACAAAAACAGGTGTGTTTAGAGTCACTTTAATGCCTGAAATTGGTCGAAATAGAAGCTTCTGAATAGGAGTAAATGTCTGTATTAATGGCAATTTTGGTCACATTGAGGCTTTAAAAAGTAGTTATTCAACATGAGACACATTCCAAATAAAATTTTGAATCAATTTTTCTACGGTCCAAAAAATCAATTTTCTGATGAAAAACGATGACCCGTGACCTGTTGAAATTTCTCCAGATGGTCAGAAATGGAAATTTTTTCATGTTCAATTTTTTTACTGTAAATGACTATTCCATGTGAATTGTCACTTTTGCACTTAAAATAAGTGTGTTTAGAGTAAGTTTAATGACTGAAATTGGTCGAAAAAGAAGCTTATGAGTAGGAGAAAATGTCTGTAAAAATGGCAATTTTGGTCACATTGAGGCTACAAAAAGTAGTTATTCAACATGAGACACATTCCAAATAAAATTTTGAATCAATTTTTCTACGGTCCAAAAAATCAATTTTCTGATGAAAAACGATGACCCGTGACCTGTTGAAATTTCTCCAGATAGTCAGAAATGGAAATTATTTCATGTTTAATTTTTTGACTGCAAATGACTATTCCATGTAAATTATCACTTTTGGAACAAAAATAAGTGTGTTTAGAGTCACTTTAATGCCTGAAATTGGTCGAAATAGAAGCTTCTGAATAGGAGAAAAAGTCTGTAATTATGGCAATTTTGGTCACATTGAGGCTTTAAAAAATAGTTATACAACATGAGGCGTATTCCAAATGACATTTTGAATCAATTTTTCTACAGTCCAAAAAATCAATTTTCTGATGAAAAACGATGCCCCGTGACCTGTCGAAATTTCTCCAGATGGTCAGAAATGGAAATTTTTTAATGTTTAATTTTTTTTACTGTAAATGACTATTCCATGTGAATTATCACTTTTGGAACAAAAATAAGGGTGTTTAGAGTCACTTTAATGCCTGAAATTGGTCGAAATAGTAGCTTCTGAATAGGAGAAAATGTCTTTAAAAATGGCAATTTTCGTCACATTGAGGATTTAAAAAGTAGTTATTCAACATGAGGCACAATCCAAATGACATTTTGAATCAATTTTTCTACAGTCCAAAAAATCAATTTTCTGATGAAAAACGATGCCCCGTGACCTGTGGAAATTTCTCCAGATCGTCAGAAATGGAAATTTTGCAATGTTTAATTTTTTGACTGCAAATGACTATTCCATGTAAATTATCACTTTTGGAACAAAAACAGGTGTGTTTCGAGTCACTTTAATACCTGAAATTGGTCGAAATAGAAGCTTCTGAATTGGAGAAAATGTCTGTATTAATGGCAATTTTGGTCACTTTGAGGCTTTAAAAAGTAGTTATTCAACATGAGGCACATTCCAAATGACATTTTTAATCAATTTTTCTACAGTCCAAAAAATCAATTTTCTGATGAAAAACGATGACCCGTGACCTGTCGAAATTTCTCCAGATGGTCAGAAATGGAAATTTTTTCATGTTTAATTTTTTTACTGTAAATGACCATTCCATGTGAATTGTCACTTTTGCACTTAAAATAAATGTGTTTAGAGTAAGTTTAATGACTGAAATTGGTCGAAAAAGAAGCTTCTGAGTAGGAGAAAATGTCTGTAAAAATGGCAATTTTGGTCACATTGAGGCTTCAAAAAGTAGTTATTCAACATGAGGCACAATCAAAATGACATTTTGAATCAATTTTTCTACAGCCTAAAAAAATCAATTTTCTGATGAAAAATGATGACCCGTGACCTGTTGAAATTTCTCCAGATAGTCAGAAATGGAAATTATTTCATGTTTAATTTTTTGACTGTAAATGACTATTCCATGTGAATTATCACTTTTGGAACAAAAATAAGGGTGTTTAGAGTCACTTTAATGCCTGAAATTGGTCGAAATAGTAGCTTCTGAATAGGAGAAAATGTCTTTAAAAATGGCAATTTTCGTCACATTGAGGATTTAAAAAGTAGTTATTCAACATGAGGCACATTCCAAATGACATTTTGAATCAATTTTTCTACAGTCCAAAAAATCAATTTTCTGATGAAAAACGATGACCTGTGACCTGTCGAAATTTCTTCAGATGGTCAGAAATGGAAATTTTTTCATGTTTAATTTTTTTACTGTAAATGACTATTCCATGTGAATTATCACTTTTGGAACTAAAATAAGTGTGTTTAGAATCACTTTAATGCCTGAAATTGGTCAAAATAGAAGCTTCTGAATAGGAGAAAAAGTCTGTATTAATCGCAATTTTGGCCGCATTTAAA
Organism: Triturus cristatus; assembly: GCF_964204655.1. Classification (NCBI taxonomy): domain Eukaryota; kingdom Metazoa; phylum Chordata; class Amphibia; order Caudata; family Salamandridae; genus Triturus; species Triturus cristatus. The sequence continues at coordinate 888,344,233 of NC_140593.1, forward strand.
AACATTTAAAAAGTAGTTATTCAACATGAGGCACATTCCAAATGACATTTTTAATCAATTTTTCTACAGTCCATAAAATCAATTTATGTGATGAAAAACGACCCGTGACCTGTCGAAATTTCTCCAGATGGTCAGAAATGGAAATTTTTTCATGTTTAATTTTTTGACTGCACATGACTATTCCATGTAAATTATCACTTTTGGAACAAAAACAGGTGTGTTTAGAGTCACTTTAATGCCTGAAATTGGTCGAAATAGAAGCTTCTGAATAGGAGAAAATGTCTGTATTAATGGCAATTTTGGTCACATTGAGGCTTCAAAAAGTAGTTATTCAACATGAGGCACAATCCAAATGACATTTTGAATTAATTTTTCTACAGTCCAAAAAAATCAATTTTCTGATGAAAAACGATGACCCGTGACCTGTCGAAATTTCTCCAGATGGTCAGAAATGGAAATTTTTTAATGTTTAATTTTTTTACTGCAAATGGCTATTCCATGTAAATTATCACTTTTGGAACAAAAATAAGTGTGTTTAGAGTCACTTTAATGCCTGAAATTGGTCCAAAAAGAAGCTTCTGAATAGGAGAAAAAGTCTGTAATAATGGCAATTTTGGTCACATTGAGGCTTTAAAAAGTAGTTATTCAACATGAGGGCCATTCCAAATTACATTTTTAATCAATTTTTCTACAGTCCAAAAAATCAATTTTCTGATGAAAAACGATGACCCGTGACCTGTCGAAATTTCTCCAGATGGTCAGAAATGGAAATTTTTTAATGTTTAATTTTTTGACTGCACATGACTATTCCATGTAAATTATCACTTTTGGAACAAAAATAAGTGTGTTTAGAGTCACTTTAATGCCTGAAATTGGTCGAAAAAAAAGCTTCTGCATAGGATAAAAAGTCTGTAATAATGGCAATTTTGGTAACATTGAGGCTTTAAAAAGTAGTTATTCAACATGAGGCACATTTCAAATTACATTTTTAATCAATTTTTCTACAGTCCAAAAAATCAATTTTCTGATGAAAAACGATGACCCGTGACCTGTCGAAATTTCTCCAGATGGTCAGAAATGGAAATTTTTTTATGTTTACATTTTTTTTCTGTAAATGACTATTCCATGTGAATTATCACTTTTGGAACAAAAATAAGGGTGTTTAGAGTCACTTTAATGCCTGAAATTGGTCGAAATAGAAGCTTCTGAATAGGAGAAAAAGTCTGTAATTATGGCAATTTTGGTCACATTGAGGCTTTAAAATGTAGTTATTCAACATGAGGCGCATTCCAAATGACATTTTGAATCAATTTTTCTACAGTCCAAAAAATCTATTTTCTGATGAAAAACGATGACCCGTGACCTGTCAAAATTTCTCCAGATCGTCAGAAATGGAAATTTTTTAATGTTTAATTGTTTGACTGCAAATGACTATTCCATGTAAATTATCACTTTTGGAACACAAATAAGTGTGTTTAGAGTCACTTTAATGCCTGAAATTGGTCGAAATAGAAGCTTCTGAATAGGAGAAAAAGTCTGTATTAATGGCAATTTTGGCCACATTTAAAAACATTTAAAAAGTAGTTATTCAACATGAGGCACATTCCAAATGACATTTTTAATCAATTTTTCTACAGTCCATAAAATCAATTTTTGTGATGAAAAACGATTACCCGTGACCTGTCGAAATTTCTCCAGATGGTCAGAAATGGAAATTTTTTAATGTTTAATTTTTTGACTGCACATGACTATTCCATGTAAATTTTCACTTTTGGAACAAAAACAGGTGTGTTTAGAGTCACTTTAATGCCTGAAATTGGTCGAAATAGAAGCTTCTGAATAGGAGTAAATGTCTGTATTAATGGCAATTTTGGTCACATTGAGGCTTTAAAAAGTAGTTATTCAACATGAGACACATTCCAAATAAAATTTTGAATCAATTTTTCTACGGTCCAAAAAATCAATTTTCTGATGAAAAACGATGACCCGTGACCTGTCGAAATTTCTCCAGATGGTCAGAAATGGAAATTTTTTAATGTTTACATTTTTTTTCTGTAAATGACTATTCCATGTGAATTATCACTTTTGGAACAAAAATAAGGGTGTTTAGAGTCACTTTAATGCATGAAATTGGTCGAAATAGAAGATTCTGAATAGGAGAAAATGTCTTTAAAAATGGCAATTTTCGTCACATTGAGGATTTAAAAAGTAGTTATTCAACATGAGGCGCATTCCAAATGACATTTTGAATCAATTTTTCTACAGCCTAAAAAAACAATTTTCTGATGAAAAACGATGCCCCGTGACCTGTCGAAATTTCTCCAGATCGTCAGAAATGGAAATTTTTCAATGTTTAATTTTTTGACTGCAAATGACTATTCCATGTAAATTATCACTTTTGGAACAAAAATAAGTGTGTTTAGAGTCACTTTAATGCCTGAAATTGGTCGAAATAGAAGCTTCTGAATAGGAGAAAAAGTCTGTAATTATGGCAATTTTGGTCACATTGAGGCTTTAAAAAGTAGTTAGTCAACATGAGGCACAATCCAAATGACATTTTGAATCAATTTTTCTACAGTCCAAAAAAATCAATTTTCTGATGAAAAATGATGACCCGTGACCTGTCGAAATTTCTCCAGATGGTCAGAAATGGAAATTATTTAATGTTTAATTTTTTGACTGCAAATGACTATTCCATGTAAATTATCACTTTTGGAATTAAAATAAGTGTGTTTAGAGTAAGTTTAATGACTGAAATTGGTCAAAAAAGAAGCCTCTGAGTAGGAGAAAACGTCTGTAAAAATGGCAATTCTGGTCACATTGAGGCTTTAAAAAGTAGTTATTCAACATGAGGCACATTCCAAATGACATTTTGAATCAATTTTTCTACAGTCCAAACAATCAATTTTCTGATTAAAAACGATGACCCGTGACCAGTCGAAATTTCTCCAGATAGTCAGAAATGGAAATTTTTTAATGTTTAATTTTTTGACTGCACATGACTATTCCATGTAAATTATCACTTTTGGAACTAAAATAAGTGTGTTTAGAATCACTTTAATGCCTGAAATTGGTCAAAGTAGAAGCTTCTGAATAGGAGAAAAAGTCTGTATTAATGGCAATTTTGGCCACATTTAAAAACATTTAAAAAGTAGTTATTCAACATGAGGCACATTCCAAATGACATTTTTAATCAATTTTTCTACAGTCCATAAAATCAATTTTTGTGATGAAAAACGATGACCCGTGACCTGTCGAAATTTCTCCAGATGGTCAGAAATGGAAATTTTTTAATGTTTACATTTTTTTTCTGTAAATGACTATTCTATGTGAAATATCACTTTTGGAACAAAAATAAGGGTGTTTAGAGTCACTTTAATGCCTGAAATTGGTCGAAATAGAAGCCTCTGAATAGGAGAAAATGTCTTTAAAATGGCAATTTTCGTCACATTGAGGCTTTAAAAAGTAGTTATTCAACATGAGGCGCATTGCAAATTACATTTTGAATCAATTTTTCTACAGTCCAAAAAAACTATTTTCTGATGAAAAACGATGCCCCGTGACCTGTCGAAATTTCTCCAGATCGTCAGAAATGGAAATTTTTCAATGTTTAATTTTTTGACTGCAAATGACTATTCCATGTAAATTATCACTTTTGGAACAAAAACAGGTGTGTTTAGAGTCTCTTTAATACCTGAAATTGGTCGAAATAGAAGCTTCTGAATTGGAGAAAATGTCTGTATTAATGGCAATTTTGGTCACTTTGAGGCTTTAAAAAGTAGTTATTCAACATGAGGCACATTCCAAATGACATTTTGAATCAATTTTTCTACAGTCCAAAAAATCAATTTTCTGATGAAAAACGATGACCCGTGACCTGTCGAAATTTCTCCAGATGGTCAGAAATGGAAATTTTTTCATGTTTAATTTTTTTACTGTAAATGACCATTCCATGTGAATTGTCACTTTTGCACTTAAAATAAGTGTGTTTAGAGTAAGTTTAATGACTGAAATTGGTCGAAAAAGAAGCTTCTGAGTAGGAGAAAATGTCTGTAAAAATGGCAATTTTGGTCACATTGAGGCCTCAAAAAGTAGTTATTCCACATGAGGCACAATCCAAATGACATTTTGAATCAATTTTTCTACAGTCTAAAAAAATCAATTTTCTGATGAAAAATGATGACCCGTCACCTGTTGAAATTTCTCCAGATAGTCAGAAATGGAAATTATTTCATGTTTAATTTTTTGACTGCAAATGACTATTCCATGTAAATTATCACTTTTGGAACAAAAATAAGTGTGTTTAGAGTCACTTTAATGCCTGAAATTGGTCGAAATAGAAGCTTCTGAATAGGAGAAAAAGTCTGTAATTATGGCAATTTTGGTCACATTGAGGCTTTAAAAAGTAGTTATACAACATGAGGCGTATTCCAAATGACATTTTGAATCAATTTTTCTACAGTCCAAAAAATCAATTTTCTGATGAAAAACGATGCCCCGTGACCTGTCGAAATTTCTCCAGATGGTCAGAAATGGAAATTTTTTCATGTTTAATTTTTTTACTGTAAATGACTATTCCATGTAAATTATCACTTTTGGAACTAAAATAAGTGTGTTTAGAATCACTTTAATGCCTGAAATTGGTCAAAGTAGAAGCTTCTGAATAGGAGAAAAAGTCTGTATTAATGGCAATTTTGGCCACATTTAAAAACATTTAAAAAGTAGTTATTCAACATGAGGCACATTCCAAATGACATTTTTAATCAATTTTTCTACAGTCCATAAAATCAATTTTTGTGATGAAAAACGATGACCCGTGACCTGTCGAAATTTCTCCAGATGGTCAGAAATGGAAATTTTTTAATGTTTACATTTTTTTTCTGTAAATGACTATTCTATGTGAAATATCACTTTTGGAACAAAAATAAGGGTGTTTAGAGTCACTTTAATGCCTGAAATTGGTCGAAATAGAAGCCTCTGAATAGGAGAAAATGTCTTTAAAATGGCAATTTTCGTCACATTGAGGCTTTAAAAAGTAGTTATTCAACATGAGGCGCATTGCAAATTACATTTTGAATCAATTTTTCTACAGTCCAAAAAAACTATTTTCTGATGAAAAACGATGCCCCGTGACCTGTCGAAATTTCTCCAGATCGTCAGAAATGGAAATTTTTCAATGTTTAATTTTTTGACTGCAAATGACTATTCCATGTAAATTATCACTTTTGGAACAAAAACAGGTGTGTTTAGAGTCTCTTTAATACCTGAAATTGGTCGAAATAGAAGCTTCTGAATTGGAGAAAATGTCTGTATTAATGGCAATTTTGGTCACTTTGAGGCTTTAAAAAGTAGTTATTCAACATGAGGCACATTCCAAATGACATTTTGAATCAATTTTTCTACAGTCCAAAAAATCAATTTTCTGATGAAAAACGATGACCCGTGACCTGTCGAAATTTCTCCAGATGGTCAGAAATGGAAATTTTTTCATGTTTAATTTTTTTACTGTAAATGACCATTCCATGTGAATTGTCACTTTTGCACTTAAAATAAGTGTGTTTAGAGTAAGTTTAATGACTGAAATTGGTCGAAAAAGAAGCTTCTGAGTAGGAGAAAATGTCTGTAAAAATGGCAATTTTGGTCACATTGAGGCTTCAAAAAGTAGTTATTCCACATGAGGCACAATCCAAATGACATTTTGAATCAATTTTTCTACAGTCTAAAAAAATCAATTTTCTGATGAAAAATGATGACCCGTCACCTGTTGAAATTTCTCCAGATAGTCAGAAATGGAAATTATTTCATGTTTAATTTTTTGACTGCAAATGACTATTCCATGTAAATTATCACTTTTGGAACAAAAATAAGTGTGTTTAGAGTCACTTTAATGCCTGAAATTGGTCGAAATAGAAGCTTCTGAATAGGAGAAAAAGTCTGTAATTATGGCAATTTTGGTCACATTGAGGCTTTAAAAAGTAGTTATACAACATGAGGCGTATTCCAAATGACATTTTGAATCAATTTTTCTACAGTCCAAAAAATCAATTTTCTGATGAAAAACGATGCCCCGTGACCTGTCGAAATTTCTCCAGATGGTCAGAAATGGAAATTTTTTCATGTTTAATTTTTTTACTGTAAATGACTATTCCATGTGAATTATCACTTTTGGAACTAAAATAAGTGTGTTTAGAATCACTTTAATGCCCGAAATTGGTCAAAATAGAAGCTTCTGAATAGGAGAAAAAGTCTGTATTAATGACAATTTTGTCCGCATTTAAAAACATTTAAAAAGTAGTTATTCAACATGAGGCACATTCCAAATGACATTTTTAATCAATTTTTCTACAGTCCATAAAATCAATTTTTGTGATGAAAAACGATGACCCGTGACCTGTCGAAATTTGTCCAGATGGTCAGAAATGGAAATTTTTTCATGTTTAATTTTTTGACTGCACATGACTATTCCATGTAAATTATCACTTTTGGAACAAAAACAGGTGTGTTTAGAGTCACTTTAATGCCTGAAATTGGTCGAAATAGAAGCTTCTGAACAGAAGAAAAAGTCTGTAATAATGGCAATTTTGGTCACATTTAGGCTTTAAAAAGTAGTTATTCAACATGAGGCACATTCTAAATGACATTTTGAATCAATTTTTCTACAGTCCAAAAAATCTATTTTCTGATGAAAAACGATGACCCGTGACCTGTCGAAATTTCTCCAGATGTTCAGAAATGGAAATTTTAATTGTTTAATATTTTGACTGCAAATGACTATTAAATGTAAATTATAACTTTTGGAACAAAATTAAGTGTGTTTAGAGTCACTTTAATGCCTGAAATCGGTCTAAATAGAAGCTTCTGAATAGGAGAAAAAGTCTGTAATAATGGCAATTTTGGTCACATTGAGGCTTTAAAAAGTAGTTATTCAACATGAGGCGCATTCCAAATGACATTTTTAATCAATTTTTCCACAGTCCAAAAAAACTATTTTCTGATGAAAAACGATGACCCGTGACCTGTCGAAATTTCTCCAGATGGTCAGAAATGGAAATTTTTTCATGTTCAATTTTTTTACTGTAAATGACTATTCCATGTGAATTGTCACTTTTGCACTTAAAATAAGTGTGTTTAGAGTAAGTTTAATGACTGAAATTGGTCGAAAAAGAAGCTTATGAGTAGGAGAAAATGTCTGTAAAAATGGCAATTTTGGTCACATTGAGGCTACAAAAAGTAGTTATTCAACATGAGACACATTCCAAATAAAATTTTGAATCAATTTTTCTACAGTCTAAAAAAATCAATTTTCTGATGAAAAATGATGACCCGTGACCTGTTGAAATTTCTCCAGATAGTCAGAAATGGAAATTATTTCATGTTTAATTTTTTGACTGTAAATGACTATTCCATGTGAATTATCACTTTTGGAACAAAAATAAGGGTGTTTAGAGTCACTTTAATGCCTGAAATTGGTCGAAATAGTAGCTTCTGAATAGGAGAAAATGTCTTTAAAAATGGCAATTTTCGTCACATTGAGGATTTAAAAAGTAGTTATTCAACATGAGGCACAATCCAAATGACATTTTGAATCAATTTTTCTACAGTCCAAAAAATCAATTTTCTGATGAAAAACGATGCCCCGTGACCTGTGGAAATTTCTCCAGATCGTCAGAAATGGAAATTTTTCAATGTTTAATTTTTTGACTGCAAATGACTATTCCATCTAAATTATCACTTTTGGAACAAAAACAGGTGTGTTTCGAGTCACTTTAATACCTGAAATTGGTCGAAATAGAAGCTTCTGAATTGGAGAAAATGTCTGTATTAATGGCAATTTTGGTCACTTTGAGGCTTTAAAAAGTAGTTATTCAACATGAGGCACATTCCAAATGACATTTTGAATCAATTTTTCTACAGTCCAAAAAAAAAATTTTCTGATGAAAAACGATGACCCGTGACTTGTCGAAATTTCTCCAGATGGTCAGAAATGGACATTTTTTCATGTTTAATTTTTTTACTGTAAATGACTATTCCATGTGAATTGTCACTTTTGCACTTAAAATAAGTGTGTTTAGAGTAAGTTTAATGACTGAAATTGGTCGAAAAAGAAGCTTCTGAGTAGGAGAAAATGTCTGTAAAAATGGCAATTTTGGTCACATTGAGGCTACAAAAAGTAGTTATTCAACATGAGGCACAATCCAAATGACATTTTGAATCAATTTTTCTACAGTCTAAAAAAATCAATTTTCTGATGAAAAATGATGACCCGTGACCTGTTGAAATTTCTCCAGATAGTCAGAAATGGAAATTATTTCATGTTTAATTTTTTGACTGCAAATGACTATTCCATGTAAATTATCACTTTTGGAACAAAAATAAGTGTGTTTAGAGTCACTTTAATGCCTGAAATTGGTCGAAATAGAAGCTTCTGACTAGGAGAAAAAGTCTGTAATTATGGCAATTTTGGTCACATTGAGGCTTTAAAAAGTAGTTATACAACATGAGGCGTATTCCAAATGACATTTTGAATCAATTTCTCTACAGTCCAAAAAATCAATTTTCTGATGAAAAACGATGCCCCGTGACCTGTCGAAATTTCTCCAGATCGTCAGAAATGGACAATTTTTAATGTTTAATTTTTTGACTGCAAATGACTATTCCATGTAAATTATCACTTTTGGAACAAAAATAAGTGTGTTTAGAGTCACTTTAATGCCTGAAATTAGTCGAAATAGAAGCTTCTGAATAGGAGAAAAAGTCTGTAATAATGGCAATTTTGGTCACATTGAGGCTTTAAAAAGTAGTTATTCAACATGAGGCACATTCCAAATGGCATTTTTTTTTTTTTTTTTTTTTTTTTGAAAACCTTTATTGACAGTTCAAGAAGAACAAGTATGGGCCTACAACCCCCCAGGGCCGGCCGCTAAGCAATCAGAGCAAGAACGACAAGTATAAACACAGGCAGCACTCCGGGGAGCAAAATCGTACTGCTTATACTGTGGACAGCGTAAGTAGGGCACCAGGAGAAAGAGGTTTTCATTTTATGATGAAACAAGGCAGAAGGATCAGGTGACAAGCAATTTTAAAACAACGATCACGGATATGCAGAGTAATGAATGTTAGCGATTTACAGCAATCTATTCGGTCAATGGCGCAAATACAAGAACATCAGGATGGAGAAAAACATAGTCTACAGCTGCGCCCGCAGTCCCCCGCCAGAACTCCCCAAGAACACCCCGGAAGTTGTGAACACATGGAACGGCAACAAGGCATAGCAAAAGGAGGTGTATCACGCTGATCCCAGAAAAAGAAAGACAAAAAGAATCAGAGAAGAAAAAGGAGGCCATGGAAAAAGATGAAGGAATACAGAGTCCCCTCCCCCAACCCCCCACCCTGCACCTCTGCAGATGAGTACGGCCCCCCCCCCCAGCAGTGTGCCTGTCGCCCTGGAACCAGACCCGAAATGTAGGAGAATAGGGAAAAAGAAGTAGGAAAGGACCCCCACCAGACGGGGGGGTTGAGAAAGCATTTATAAACTGGAGGAGGGCCTTCATAACAGACCCCCGGCTTCTCCCTCCCGCACGGTAAGGTTCCCCTAAAGTGAACAAGGAACAGCACAAAAACAATCTTCTCAAACCACAATGGGGAGCATTATGCACCTATTGTGCCAGTAGCCATGTCAGGAGAGCACACCACCCCAAGCCCGCCCGTCCACTAGGCGACCACCCCCGAGGGGCCAGCCTCATCCCTGACCACTCTGTGGAATTCTGCCCATGCCAACCCCTCGACCCAGCACCATACCCAATGTTCCTAGGCAGAGGAATGTCCAACAATGACAGAGAAGCGACGCACACAGGTGGGGTGGAAGTCTCTGAGCATCAACACAGTCCGCCGCGTGAGGAAACAGGCTTCCCAGTGCTGCCCTAGGGTCTGCACTGCACGCAAGGCTCAGGAAGGCAGAAGCAGCCAAAACAGACATTAGTTGCTGGAGTTGTCTCTGGGTCGCAGGAGGGCGTGCACGGGATGAGGCCACCACATCCCACTCAGGTCCAACGCCTCCGGGACAGATCGGGCCCTCAGAAGGTCGAACACACTGTAGCATACTGGCCGGGGCGTCCAGTCGTGTACTAACCTCAGGGGGGCCGCCACAGCGTCCTCCTGCGCGCAGTGTGGGTAGACTCTGTGTTCGTGCGGACAGGCGGGCCGCCACTGCCCCAACTCCGACGCCACACCATCGAGCTTACTCCCCAAGATCACGAAACCATGAACCAAGGAGGAGTGAAGAGTACCAAGAGCCTCGAGGAGGTCGCCGTACCCCAGCTCAGCTCTCTGTGATCTCGCCGCCACACTCCCAAGAATCGTACGCTCACAGGCCCGCTGCGGCCCAGCGGACAGGATGGTAGGCTTCATCGACCCAAGATGGCCGCCAAGTATGCCCGACCCTCACCGGGGCCGGGACCCCGGGACAAGCGTCGCGATGTCCACGTCGCGGGTGACCGGGTTCCGGGGGCAGGCAAAAAACTATCCGTGGTCACGGGCAACAGTCGTCCCCACCACGGACCAGCTCCCGTAGAAATCCGGGGGCGGCCCGCAATGATCGGGGCAGGATACGGACGGCGGCCGGGCAGCTCACCAGCAAGGCAGGGGCAGTCACCGGAGGATCTAAGATTTGCACCCCCGGTCATGCACTCGGTCAGCTACACTGGGCAGTAGAAGTGACCTCGCCGAAATGTAGGCCGAGTTTAACACCGCTTCGGTGGGCCGACTCCACCCAGTCACCACCGGCCGCTGTTGTCGCACTGCCACCCGGCCACGGCGCCCGCTCGATGTCCCGGCTCCAGGGCCGCACAGGCCGCAAAGTTCAGATGCAGTTTTCTCCGGCGATAGCACGGCTAGAAACCTCGGAGTCACACAGTCGGGAGCCCCTCTCCTTCAGAAACACGACCACGTAGCACAAGTTGAGGATCTCAGGCAGGATATCCGTGCGGGGTGCGGAGGTTCACAGAGCCGGGAGTCTACGCTGCCGTCCCGGTCGCCATCTTGGCTCCTCCCCCAAATGGCATTTTTAATCAATTTTTCTACAGTCCAAAAAATCAATTTTCTGATGAAAAACGATGACCCGTGACCTGTCGAAATTTCTCCAGATGGTCAGAAATGGAAATTTTTTCATGTTTAATTTTTTTACTGTAAATGACCATTCCATGTGAATTGTCACTTTTGCACTTAAAATAAATGTGTTTAGAGTAAGTTTAATGACTGAAATTGGTCGAAAAAGAAGCTTCTGAGTAGGAGAAAATGTCTGTAAAAATGGCAATTTTGGTCACATTGAGGCTTCAAAAAGTAGTTATTCAACATGAGGCACAATCCAAATGACATTTTGAATCAATTTTTCTACAGTCTAAAAAAATCAATTTTCTGATGAAAAATGATGACCCGTGACCTGTTGAAATTTCTCCAGATAGTCAGAAATGGAAATTATTTCATGTTTAATTTTTTGACTGTAAATGACTATTCCATGTGAATTATCACTTTTGGAACAAAAATAAGGGTGTTTAGAGTCACTTTAATGCCTGAAATTGGTCGAAATAGTAGCTTCTGAATAGGAGAAAATGTCTTTAAAAATGGCAATTTTCGTCACATTGAGGATTTAAAAAGTAGTTATTCAACATGAGGCACAATCCAAATGACATTTTGAATCAATTTTTCTACAGTCCAAAAAATCAATTTTCTGATGAAAAACGATGACCTGTGACCTGTCGAAATTTCTTCAGATGGTCAGAAATGGAAATTTTTTCATGTTTAATTTTTTTACTGTAAATGACTATTCCATGTGAATTATCACTTTTGGAACTAAAATAAGTGTGTTTAGAATCACTTTAATGCCTGAAATTGGTCAAAATAGAAGCTTCTGAATAGGAGAAAAAGTCTGTATTAATCGCAATTTTGGCCGCATTTAAAAACATTTAAAAAGTAGTTATTCAACATGAGGCACATTCCAAATGACATTTTTAATCAATTTTTCTACAGTTCATAAAATCAATTTATGTGATGAAAAACGACCCGTGACCTGTCGAAATTTCTCCAGATGGTCAGAAATGGAAATTTTTTCATGTTTAATTTTTTGACTGCACATGACTATTCCATGTAAATTATCACTTTTGGAACAAAAACAGGTGTGTTTAGAGTCACTTTAATGCCTGAAATTGGTCGAAATAGAAGCTTCTGAATAGGAGAAAATGTCTGTATTAATGGCAATTTTGGTCACATTGAGGCTTCAAAAAGTAGTTATTCAACATGAGGCACAATCCAAATGACATTTTGAATTAATTTTTCTACAGTCCAAAAAAATCAATTTTCTGATGAAAAACGATGACCCGTGACCTGTCGAAATTTCTCCAGATGGTCAGAAACGGAAATTTTTTAATGTTTAATTTTTTTACTGCAAATGACTATTCCATGTAAATTATCACTTTTGGAACAAAAATAAGTGTGTTTAGAGTCACTTTAATGCCTGAAATTGGTCCAAAAAGAAGCTTCTGAATAGGAGAAAAAGTCTTAAATAATGGCAATTTTGGTCACATTGAGGCTTTAAAAAGTAGTTATTCAACATGAGGGCCATTCCAAATTACATTTTTAATCAATTTTTCTACAGTCCAAAAAATCAATTTTCTGATGAAAAACGATGACCCGTGACCTGTCGAAATTTCTCCAGATGGTCAGAAATGGAAATTTTTTAATGTTTAATTTTTTGACTGCACATGACTATTCCATGTAAATTTTCACTTTTGGAACAAAAACAGGTGTGTTTAGAGTCACTTTAATGCCTGAAATTGGTCGAAATAGAAGCTTCTGAATAGGAGTAAATGCCTGTATTAATGGCAATTTTGGTCACATTGAGGCTTTAAAAAGTAGTTATTCAACATGAGACACATTCCAAATAAAATTTTGAATCAATTTTTCTACGGTCCAAAAAATCAATTTTCTGATGAAAAACGATGACCCGTGACCTGTCGAAATTTCTCCAGATGGTCAGAAATGGAAATTTTTTAATGTTTACATTTTTTTTCTGTAAATGACTATTCCATGTGAATTATCACTTTTGGAACAAAAATAAGGGTGTTTAGAGTCACTTTAATGCATGAAATTGGTCGAAATAGAAGATTCTGAATAGGAGAAAATGTCTTTAAAAATGGCAATTTTCGTCACATTGAGGATTTAAAAAGTAGTTATTCAACATGAGGCGCATTCCAAATGACATTTTGAATCAATTTTTCTACAGCCTAAAAAAACAATTTTCTGATGAAAAACGATGCCCCGTGACCTGTCGAAATTTCTCCAGATCGTCAGAAATGGAAATTTTTCAATGTTTAATTTTTTGACTGCAAATGACTATTCCATGTAAATTATCACTTTTGGAACAAAAATAAGTGTGTTTAGAGTCACTTTAATGCCTGAAATTGGTCGAAATAGAAGCTTCTGAATAGGAGAAAAAGTCTGTAATTATGGCAATTTTGGTCACATTGAGGCTTTAAAAAGTAGTTAGTCAACATGAGGCACAATCCAAATGACATTTTGAATCAATTTTTCTACAGTCCAAAAAAATCAATTTTCTGATGAAAAATGATGACCCGTGACCTGTCGAAATTTCTCCAGATGGTCAGAAATGGAAATTATTTAATGTTTAATTTTTTGACTGCAAATGACTATTCCATGTAAATTATCACTTTTGGAATTAAAATAAGTGTGTTTAGAGTAAGTTTAATGACTGAAATTGGTCAAAAAAGAAGCCTCTGAGTAGGAGAAAACGTCTGTAAAAATGGCAATTCTGGTCACATTGAGGCTTTAAAAAGTAGTTATTCAACATGAGGCACATTCCAAATGACATTTTGAATCAATTTTTCTACAGTCCAAACAATCAATTTTCTGATTAAAAACGATGACCCGTGACCAGTCGAAATTTCTCCAGATAGTCAGAAATGGAAATTTTTTAATGTTTAATTTTTTGACTGCACATGACTATTCCATGTAAATTATCACTTTTGGAACTAAAATAAGTGTGTTTAGAATCACTTTAATGCCTGAAATTGGTCAAAGTAGAAGCTTCTGAATAGGAGAAAAAGTCTGTATTAATGGCAATTTTGGCCACATTTAAAAACATTTAAAAAGTAGTTATTCAACATGAGGCACATTCCAAATGACATTTTTAATCAATTTTTCTACAGTCCATAAAATCAATTTTTGTGATGAAAAACGATGACCCGTGACCTGTCGAAATTTCTCCAGATGGTCAGAAATGGAAATTTTTTAATGTTTACATTTTTTTTCTGTAAATGACTATTCTATGTGAAATATCACTTTTGGAACAAAAATAAGGGTGTTTAGAGTCACTTTAATGCCTGAAATTGGTCGAAATAGAAGCCTCTGAATAGGAGAAAATGTCTTTAAAATGGCAATTTTCGTCACATTGAGGCTTTAAAAAGTAGTTATTCAACATGAGGCGCATTGCAAATTACATTTTGAATCAATTTTTCTACAGTCCAAAAAAACTATTTTCTGATGAAAAACGATGCCCCGTGACCTGTCGAAATTTCTCCAGATCGTCAGAAATGGAAATTTTTCAATGTTTAATTTTTTGACTGCAAATGACTATTCCATGTAAATTATCACTTTTGGAACAAAAACAGGTGTGTTTAGAGTCTCTTTAATACCTGAAATTGGTCGAAATAGAAGCTTCTGAATTGGAGAAAATGTCTGTATTAATGGCAATTTTGGTCACTTTGAGGCTTTAAAAAGTAGTTATTCAACATGAGGCACATTCCAAATGACATTTTGAATCAATTTTTCTACAGTCCAAAAAATCAATTTTCTGATGAAAAACGATGACCCGTGACCTGTCGAAATTTCTCCAGATGGTCAGAAATGGAAATTTTTTCATGTTTAATTTTTTTACTGTAAATGACCATTCCATGTGAATTGTCACTTTTGCACTTAAAATAAGTGTGTTTAGAGTAAGTTTAATGACTGAAATTGGTCGAAAAAGAAGCTTCTGAGTAGGAGAAAATGTCTGTAAAAATGGCAATTTTGGTCACATTGAGGCTTCAAAAAGTAGTTATTCCACATGAGGCACAATCCAAATGACATTTTGAATCAATTTTTCTACAGTCTAAAAAAATCAATTTTCTGATGAAAAATGATGACCCGTCACCTGTTGAAATTTCTCCAGATAGTCAGAAATGGAAATTATTTCATGTTTAATTTTTTGACTGCAAATGACTATTCCATGTAAATTATCACTTTTGGAACAAAAATAAGTGTGTTTAGAGTCACTTTAATGGCTGAAATTGGTCGAAATAGAAGCTTCTGAATAGGAGAAAAAGTCTGTAATTATGGCAATTTTGGTCACATTGAGGCTTTAAAAAGTAGTTATACAACATGAGGCGTATTCCAAATGACATTTTGAATCAATTTTTCTACAGTCCAAAAAATCAATTTTCTGATGAAAAACGATGCCCCGTGACCTGTCGAAATTTCTCCAGATGGTCAGAAATGGAAATTTTTTGATGTTTAATTTTTTTACTGTAAATGACTATTCCATGTGAATTATCACTTTTGGAACTAAAATAAGTGTGTTTAGAATCACTTTAATGCCCGAAATTGGTCAAAATAGAAGCTTCTGAATAGGAGAAAAAGTCTGTATTAATGACAATTTTGTCCGCATTTAAAAACATTTAAAAAGTAGTTATTCAACATGAGGCGCATTCCAAATGACATTTTTAATCAATTTTTCTACAGTCCAAAAAAACTATTTTCTGATGAAAAACGATGCCCCGTGACCTGTCGTAATTTCTCCAGATCGTCAGAAATGGAAATTTTTCAATGTTTAATTTTTTGACTGCAAATGACTATTCCATGTAAATTATCACTTTTGGAACAAAAACAGGTGTGTTTAGAGTCACTTTAATACCTGAAATTGGTCGAAATAGAAGCTTCTGAATTGGAGAAAATGTCTGTATTAATGGCAATTTTGGTCACTTTGAGGCTTTAAAAAGTAGTTATTAAACATGAGGCACATTCCAAATGACATTTTTAATCAATTTTTCTACAGTCCAAAAAATCAATTTTCTGATGAAAAACGATGACCCGTGACCTGTCGAAATTTCTCCAGATGGTCAGAAATGGAAATTTTTTCATGTTCAATTTTTTTACTGTAAATGACTATTCCATGTGAATTGTCACTTTTGCACTTAAAATAAGTGTGTTTAGAGTAAGTTTAATGACTGAAATTGGTCGAAAAAGAAGCTTATGAGTAGGAGAAAATGTCTGTAAAAATGGCAATTTTGGTCACATTGAGGCTACAAAAAGTAGTTATTCAACATGAGACACATTCCAAATAAAATTTTGAATCAATTTTTCTACGGTCCAAAAAATCAATTTTCTGATGAAAAACGATGACCCGTGACCTGTTGAAATTTCTCCAGATAGTCATAAATGGAAATTATTTCATGTTTAATTTTTTGACTGCAAATGACTATTCCATGTAAATTATCACTTTTGGAACAAAAATAAGTGTGTTTAGAGTCACTTTAATGCCTGAAATTGGTCGAAATAGAAGCTTCTGAATAGGAGAAAAAGTCTGTAATTATGGCAATTTTGGTCACATTGAGGCTTTAAAAAATAGTTATACAACATGAGGCGTATTCCAAATGACATTTTGAATCAATTTTTCTACAGTCCAAAAAATCAATTTTCTGATGAAAAACGATGCCCCGTGACCTGTCGAAATTTCTCCAGATGGTCAGAAATGGAAATTTTTTAATGTTTAATTTTTTTTACTGTAAATGACTATTCCATGTGAATTATCACTTTTGGAACAAAAATAAGGGTGTTTAGAGTCACTTTAATGCCTGAAATTGGTCGAAATAGTAGCTTCTGAATAGGAGAAAATGTCTTTAAAAATGGCAATTTTCGTCACATTGAGGATTTAAAAAGTAGTTATTCAACATGAGGCACAATCCAAATGACATTTTGAATCAATTTTTCTACAGTCCAAAAAATCAATTTTCTGATGAAAAACGATGCCCCGTGACCTGTGGAAATTTCTCCAGATCGTCAGAAATGGAAATTTTTCAATGTTTAATTTTTTGACTGCAAATGACTATTCCATGTAAATTATCACTTTTGGAACAAAAACAGGTGTGTTTCGAGTCACTTTAATACCTGAAATTGGTCGAAATAGAAGCTTCTGAATTGGAGAAAATGTCTGTATTAATGGCAATTTTGGTCACTTTGAGGCTTTAAAAAGTAGTTATTCAACATGAGGCACATTCCAAATGACATTTTGAATCAATTTTTCTACAGTCCAAAAAAAAAAGTTTTCTGATGAAAAACGATGACCCGTGACTTGTCGAAATTTCTCCAGATGGTCAGAAATGGACATTTTTTCATGTTTAATTTTTTTACTGTAAATGACTATTCCATGTGAATTGTCACTTTTGCACTTAAAATAAGTGTGTTTAGAGTAAGTTTAATGACTGAAATTGGTCGAAAAAGAAGCTTCTGAGTAGGAGAAAATGTCTGTAAAAATGGCAATTTTGGTCACATTGAGGCTACAAAAAGTAGTTATTCAACATGAGGCACAATCCAAATGACATTTTGAATCAATTTTTCTACAGTCTAAAAAAATCAATTTTCTGATGAAAAATGATGACCCGTGACCTGTTGAAATTTCTCCAGATAGTCAGAAATGGAAATTATTTCATGTTTAATTTTTTGACTGCAAATGACTATTCCATGTAAATTATCACTTTTGGAACAAAAATAAGTGTGTTTAGAGTCACTTTAATGCCTGAAATTGGTCGAAATAGAAGCTTCTGACTAGGAGAAAAAGTCTGTAATTATGGCAATTTTGGTCACATTGAGGCTTTAAAAAGTAGTTATACAACATGAGGCGTATTCCAAATGACATTTTGAATCAATTTCTCTACAGTCCAAAAAATCAATTTTCTGATGAAAAACGATGCCCCGTGACCTGTCGAAATTTCTCCAGATCGTCAGAAATGGAAATTTTTCAATGTTTAATTTTTTGACTGCAAATGACTATTCCATGTAAATTATCACTTTTGGAACAAAAACAGGTGTGTTTAGAGTCACTTTAATACCTGAAATTAGTCGAAATAGAAGCTTCTGAATAGGAGAAAAAGTCTGTAATAATGGCAATTTTGGTCACTTTGAGGCTTTAAAAAGTAGTTATTCAATATGAGGCACATTCCAAATGACATTTTGAATCAATTTTTCTACAGTCCAAAAAAAAAAGTTTTCTGATGAAAAACGATGACCCGTGACTTGTCGAAATTTCTCCAGATGGTCAGAAATGGACATTTTTTCATGTTTAATTTTTTTACTGTAAATGACTATTCCATGTGAATTGTCACTTTTGCACTTAAAATAAGTGTGTTTAGAGTAAGTTTAATGACTGAAATTGGTCGAAAAAGAAGCTTCTGAGTAGGAGAAAATGTCTGTAAAAATGGCAATTTTGGTCACATTGAGGCTACAAAAAGTAGTTATTCAACATGAGGCACAATCCAAATGACATTTTGAATCAATTTTTCTACAGTCTAAAAAAATCAATTTTCTGATGAAAAATGATGACCCGTGACCTGTTGAAATTTCTCCAGATAGTCAGAAATGGAAATTATTTCATGTTTAATTTTTTGACTGCAAATGACTATTCCATGTAAATTATCACTTTTGGAACAAAAATAAGTGTGTTTAGAGTCACTTTAATGCCTGAAATTGGTCGAAATAGAAGCTTCTGACTAGGAGAAAAAGTCTGTAATTATGGCAATTTTGGTCACATTGAGGCTTTAAAAAGTAGTTATACAACATGAGGCGTATTCCAAATGACATTTTGAATCAATTTCTCTACAGTCCAAAAAATCAATTTTCTGATGAAAAACGATGCCCCGTGACCTGTCGAAATTTCTCCAGATCGTCAGAAATGGACATTTTTTAATGTTTAATTTTTTGACTGCAAATGACTATTCCATGTAAATTATCACTTTTGGAACAAAAATAAGTGTGTTTAGAGTCACTTTAATGCCTGAAATTAGTCGAAATAGAAGCTTCTGAATAGGAGAAAAAGTCTGTAATAATGGCAATTTTGGTCACATTGAGGCTTTAAAAAGTAGTTATTCAACATGAGGCACATTCCAAATGGCATTTTTTTTTTATTTTTTTTTATTTTTTTTGAAAACCTTTATTGACAGTTCAAGAAGAACAAGTATGGGCCTACAACCCCCCAGGGCCGGCCGCTAAGCAATCAGAGCAAGAACGACAAGTATAAACACAGGCAGCACTCCGGGGAGCAAAATCGTACTGCTTATACTGTGGACAGCGTAAGTAGGGCACCAGGAGAAAGAGGTTTTCATTTTATGATGAAACAAGGCAGAAGGATCAGGTGACAAGCAATTTTAAAACAATGATCACGGATATGCAGAGTAATGAACGTTAGCGATTTACAGCAATCTATTCGGTCAATGGCGCAAATACAAGAACATCAGGATGGAGAAAAACATAGTCTACAGCTGCGCCCGCAGTCCCCCGCCAGAACTCCCCAAGAACACCCCGGAAGTTGTGAACACATGGAACGGCAACAAGGCATAGCAAAAGGAGGTGTATCACGCTGATCCCAGAAAAAGAAAGACAAAAAGAATCAGAGAAGAAAAAGGAGGCCATGGAAAAAGATGAAGGAATACAGAGTCCCCTCCCCCAACCCCCCACCCTGCACCTCTGCAGATGAGTACGGCCCCCCCCCCCAGCAGTGTGCCTGTCGCCCTGGAACCAGACCCGAAATGTAGGAGAATAGGGAAAAAGAAGTAGGAAAGGACCCCCACCAGACGGGGGGGTTGAGAAAGCATTTATAAACTGGAGGAGGGCCTTCATAACAGACCCCCGGCTTCTCCCTCCCGCACGGTAAGGTTCCCCTAAAGTGAACAAGGAACAGCACAAAAACAATCTTCTCAAACCACAATGGGGAGCATTATGCACCTATTGTGCCAGTAGCCATGTCAGGAGAGCACACCACCCCAAGCCCGCCCGTCCACTAGGCGACCACCCCCGAGGGGCCAGCCTCATCCCTGACCACTCTGTGGAATTCTGCCCATGCCAACCCCTCGACCCAGCACCATACCCAATGTTCCTAGGCAGAGGAATGTCCAACAATGACAGAGAAGCGACGCACACAGGTGGGGTGGAAGTCTCTGAGCATCAACACAGTCCGCCGCGTGAGGAAACAGGCTTCCCAGTGCTGCCCTAGGGTCTGCACTGCACGCAAGGCTCAGGAAGGCAGAAGCAGCCAAAACAGACATTAGTTGCTGGAGTTGTCTCTGGGTCGCAGGAGGGCGTGCACGGGATGAGGCCACCACATCCCACTCAGGTCCAACGCCTCCGGGACAGATCGGGCCCTCAGAAGGTCGAACACACTGTAGCATACTGGCCGGGGCGTCCAGTCGTGTACTAACCTCAGGGGGGGCCGCCACAGCGTCCTCCTGCGCGCAGTGTGGGTAGACTCTGTGTTCGTGCGGACAGGCGGGCCGCCACTGCCCCAACTCCGACGCCACACCATCGAGCTTACTCCCCAAGATCACGAAACCATGAACCAAGGAGGAGTGAAGAGTACCAAGAGCCTCGAGGAGGTCGCCGTACCCCAGCTCAGCTCTCTGTGATCTCGCCGCCACACTCCCAAGAATCGTACGCTCACAGGCCCGCTGCGGCCCAGCGGACAGGATGGTAGGCTTCATCGACCCAAGATGGCCGCCAAGTATGCCCGACCCTCACCGGGGCCGGGACCCCGGGACAAGCGTCGCGATGTCCACGTCGCGGGTGACCGGGTTCCGGGGGCAGGCAAAAAACTATCCGTGGTCACGGGCAACAGTCGTCCCCACCACGGACCAGCTCCCGTAGAAATCCGGGGGCGGCCCGCAATGATCGGGGCAGGATACGGACGGCGGCCGGGCAGCTCACCAGCAAGGCAGGGGCAGTCACCGGAGGATCTAAGATTTGCACCCCCGGTCATGCACTCGGTCAGCTACACTGGGCAGTAGAAGTGACCACGCCGAAATGTAGGCCGAGTTTAACACCGCTTCGGTGGGCCGACTCCACCCAGTCACCACCGGCCGCTGTTGTCGCACTGCCACCCGGCCACGGCGCCCGCTCGATGTCCCGGCTCCAGGGCCGCACAGGCCGCAAAGTTCAGATGCAGTTTTCTCCGGCGATAGCACGGCTAGAAACCTCGGAGTCACACAGTCGGGAGCCCCTCTCCTTCAGAAACACGACCACGTAGCACAAGTTGAGGATCTCAGGCAGGATATCCGTGCGGGGTGCGGAGGTTCACAGAGCCGGGAGTCTACGCTGCCGTCCCGGTCGCCATCTTGGCTCCTCCCCCAAATGGCATTTTTAATCAATTTTTCTACAGTCCAAAAAATCAATTTTCTGATGAAAAACGATGACCCGTGACCTGTCGAAATTTCTCCAGATGGTCAGAAATGGAAATTTTTTCATGTTTCATTTTTTGACTGTAAATGACTATTCCATGTAAATTATCACTTTTGGAACAAAAATAAGGGTGTTTAGAGTCACTTTAATGCCTGAAATTGGTCGAAATAGAAGCTTCTGAATAGGAGAAAAAGTCTGTAATTATGGCAATTTTGGTCACATTGAGGCTTTAAAATGTAGTTATTCAACATGAGGCGCATTCCAAATGACATTTTGAATCAATTTTTCTACAGTCCAAAAAATCTATTTTCTGATGAAAAACGATGACCCGTGACCTGTCAAAATTTCTCCAGATCGTCAGAAATGGAAATTTTTTAATGTTTAATTGTTTGACTGCAAATGACTATTCCATGTAAATTATCACTTTTGGAACACAAATAAGTGTGTTTAGAGTCACTTTAATGCCTGAAATTGGTCGAAATAGAAGCTTCTGAATAGGAGAAAAAGTCTGTATTAATGGCAATTTTGGCCACATTTAAAAACATTTAAAAAGTAGTTATTCAACATGAGGCACATTCCAAATGACATTTTTAATCAATTTTTCTACAGTCCATAAAATCAATTTTTGTGATGAAAAACGATTACCCGTGACCTGTCGAAATTTCTCCAGATGGTCAGAAATGGAAATTTTTTAATGTTTAATTTTTTGACTGCACATGACTATTCCATGTAAATTTTCACTTTTGGAACAAAAACAGGTGTGTTTAGAGTCACTTTAATGCCTGAAATTGGTCGAAATAGAAGCTTCTGAATAGGAGTAAATGTCTGTATTAATGGCAATTTTGGTCACTTTGAGGCTTTAAAAAGTAGTTATTCAACATGAGACACATTCCAAATAAAATTTTGAATCAATTTTTCTACGGTCCAAAAAATCAATTTTCTGATGAAAAACGATGACCCGTGACCTGTCGAAATTTCTCCAGATGGTCAGAAATGGAAATTTTTTAATGTTTACATTTTTTTTCTGTAAATGACTATTCCATGTGAATTATCACTTTTGGAACAAAAATAAGGGTGTTTAGAGTCACTTTAATGCATGAAATTGGTCGAAATAGAAGATTCTGAATAGGAGAAAATGTCTTTAAAAATGGCAATTTTCGTCACATTGAGGATTTAAAAAGTAGTTATTCAACATGAGGCGCATTCCAAATGACATTTTGAATCAATTTTTCTACAGCCTAAAAAAACAATTTTCTGATGAAAAACGATGCCCCGTGACCTGTCGAAATTTCTCCAGATCGTCAGAAATGGAAATTTTTCAATGTTTAATTTTTTGACTGCAAATGACTATTCCATGTAAATTATCACTTTTGGAACAAAAATAAGTGTGTTTAGAGTCACTTTAATGCCTGAAATTGGTCGAAATAGAAGCTTCTGAATAGGAGAAAAAGTCTGTAATTATGGCAATTTTGGTCACATTGAGGCTTTAAAAAGTAGTTAGTCAACATGAGGCACAATCCAAATGACATTTTGAATCAATTTTTCTACAGTCCAAAAAAATCAATTTTCTGATGAAAAATGATGACCCGTGACCTGTCGAAATTTCTCCAGATGGTCAGAAATGGAAATTATTTAATGTTTAATTTTTTGACTGCAAATGACTATTCCATGTAAATTATCACTTTTGGAATTAAAATAAGTGTGTTTAGAGTAAGTTTAATGACTGAAATTGGTCAAAAAAGAAGCCTCTGAGTAGGAGAAAACGTCTGTAAAAATGGCAATTCTGGTCACATTGAGGCTTTAAAAAGTAGTTATTCAACATGAGGCACATTCCAAATGACATTTTGAATCAATTTTTCTACAGTCCAAACAATCAATCTTCTGATTAAAAACGATGACCCGTGACCAGTCGAAATTTCTCCAGATAGTCAGAAATGGAAATTTTTTAATGTTTAATTTTTTGACTGCACATGACTATTCCATGTAAATTATCACTTTTGGAACTAAAATAAGTGTGTTTAGAATCACTTTAATGCCTGAAATTGGTCAAAGTAGAAGCTTCTGAATAGGAGAAAAAGTCTGTATTAATGGCAATTTTGGCCACATTTAAAAACATTTAAAAAGTAGTTATTCAACATGAGGCACATTCCAAATGACATTTTTAATCAATTTTTCTACAGTCCATAAAATCAATTTTTGTGATGAAAAACGATGACCCGTGACCTGTCGAAATTTCTCCAGATGGTCAGAAATGGAAATTTTTTAATGTTTACATTTTTTTTCTGTAAATGACTATTCTATGTGAAATATCACTTTTGGAACAAAAATAAGGGTGTTTAGAGTCACTTTAATGCCTGAAATTGGTCGAAATAGAAGCCTCTGAATAGGAGAAAATGTCTTTAAAATGGCAATTTTCGTCACATTGAGGCTTTAAAAAGTAGTTATTCAACATGAGGCGCATTGCAAATTACATTTTGAATCAATTTTTCTACAGTCCAAAAAAACTATTTTCTGATGAAAAACGATGCCCCGTGACCTGTCGAAATTTCTCCAGATCGTCAGAAATGGAAATTTTTCAATGTTTAATTTTTTGACTGCAAATGACTATTCCATGTAAATTATCACTTTTGGAACAAAAACAGGTGTGTTTAGAGTCTCTTTAATACCTGAAATTGGTCGAAATAGAAGCTTCTGAATTGGAGAAAATGTCTGTATTAATGGCAATTTTGGTCACTTTGAGGCTTTAAAAAGTAGTTATTCAACATGAGGCACATTCCAAATGACATTTTGAATCAATTTTTCTACAGTCCAAAAAATCAATTTTCTGATGAAAAACGATGACCCGTGACCTGTCGAAATTTCTCCAGATGGTCAGAAATGGAAATTTTTTCATGTTTAATTTTTTTACTGTAAATGACCATTCCATGTGAATTGTCACTTTTGCACTTAAAATAAGTGTGTTTAGAGTAAGTTTAATGACTGAAATTGGTCGAAAAAGAAGCTTCTGAGTAGGAGAAAATGTCTGTAAAAATGGCAATTTTGGTCACATTGAGGCTTCAAAAAGTAGTTATTCCACATGAGGCACAATCCAAATGACATTTTGAATCAATTTTTCTACAGTCTAAAAAAATCAATTTTCTGATGAAAAATGATGACCCGTCACCTGTTGAAATTTCTCCAGATAGTCAGAAATGGAAATTATTTCATGTTTAATTTTTTGACTGCAAATGACTATTCCATGTAAATTATCACTTTTGGAACAAAAATAAGTGTGTTTAGAGTCACTTTAATACCTGAAATTGGTCGAAATAGAAGCTTCTGAATTGGAGAAAATGTCTGTATTAATGGCAATTTTGGTCACTTTGAGGCTTTAAAAAGTAGTTATTAAACATGAGGCACATTCCAAATGACATTTTTAATCAATTTTTCTACAGTCCAAAAAATCAATTTTCTGATGAAAAACGATGACCCGTGACCTGTCGAAATTTCTCCAGATGGTCAGAAATGGAAATTTTTTCATGTTCAATTTTTTTACTGTAAATGACTATTCCATGTGAATTGTCACTTTTGCACTTAAAATAAGTGTGTTTAGAGTAAGTTTAATGACTGAAATTGGTCGAAAAAGAAGCTTATGAGTAGGAGAAAATGTCTGTAAAAATGGCAATTTTGGTCACATTGAGGCTACAAAAAGTAGTTATTCAACATGAGACACATTCCAAATAAAATTTTGAATCAATTTTTCTACGGTCCAAAAAATCAATTTTCTGATGAAAAACGATGACCCGTGACCTGTTGAAATTTCTCCAGATAGTCATAAATGGAAATTATTTCATGTTTAATTTTTTGACTGCAAATGACTATTCCATGTAAATTATCACTTTTGGAACAAAAATAAGTGTGTTTAGAGTCACTTTAATGCCTGAAATTGGTCGAAATAGAAGCTTCTGAATAGGAGAAAAAGTCTGTAATTATGGCAATTTTGGTCACATTGAGGCTTTAAAAAATAGTTATACAACATGAGGCGTATTCCAAATGACATTTTGAATCAATTTTTCTACAGTCCAAAAAATCAATTTTCTGATGAAAAACGATGCCCCGTGACCTGTCGAAATTTCTCCAGATGGTCAGAAATGGAAATTTTTTAATGTTTATTTTTTTTTACTGTAAATGACTATTCCATGTGAATTATCACTTTTGGAACAAAAATAAGGGTGTTTAGAGTCACTTTAATGCCTGAAATTGGTCGAAATAGTAGCTTCTGAATAGGAGAAAATGTCTTTAAAAATGGCAATTTTCGTCACATTGAGGATTTAAAAAGTAGTTATTCAACATGAGGCACAATCCAAATGACATTTTGAATCAATTTTTCTACAGTCCAAAAAATCAATTTTCTGATGAAAAACGATGCCCCGTGACCTGTGGAAATTTCTCCAGATCGTCAGAAATGGAAATTTTTCAATGTTTAATTTTTTGACTGCAAATGACTATTCCATGTAAATTATCACTTTTGGAACAAAAACAGGTGTGTTTCGAGTCACTTTAATACCTGAAATTGGTCGAAATAGAAGCTTCTGAATTGGAGAAAATGTCTGTATTAATGGCAATTTTGGTCACTTTGAGGCTTTAAAAAGTAGTTATTCAACATGAGGCACATTCCAAATGACATTTTGAATCAATTTTTCTACAGTCCAAAAAAAAAAGTTTTCTGATGAAAAACGATGACCCGTGACTTGTCGAAATTTCTCCAGATGGTCAGAAATGGACATTTTTTCATGTTTAATTTTTTTACTGTAAATGACTATTCCATGTGAATTGTCACTTTTGCACTTAAAATAAGTGTGTTTAGAGTAAGTTTAATGACTGAAATTGGTCGAAAAAGAAGCTTCTGAGTAGGAGAAAATGTCTGTAAAAATGGCAATTTTGGTCACATTGAGGCTACAAAAAGTAGTTATTCAACATGAGGCACAATCCAAATGACATTTTGAATCAATTTTTCTACAGTCTAAAAAAATCAATTTTCTGATGAAAAATGATGACCCGTGACCTGTTGAAATTTCTCCAGATAGTCAGAAATGGAAATTATTTCATGTTTAATTTTTTGACTGCAAATGACTATTCCATGTAAATTATCACTTTTGGAACAAAAATAAGTGTGTTTAGAGTCACTTTAATGCCTGAAATTAGTCGAAATAGAAGCTTCTGAATAGGAGAAAAAGTCTGTAATAATGGCAATTTTGGTCACATTGAGGCTTTAAAAAGTAGTTATTCAACATGAGGCACATTCCAAATGGCATTTTTTTTTTATTTATTTTTTTTTTTTTTGAAAACCTTTATTGACAGTTCAAGAAGAACAAGTATGGGCCTACAACCCCCCAGGGCCGGCCGCTAAGCAATCAGAGCAAGAACGACAAGTATAAACACAGGCAGCACTCCGGGGAGCAAAATCGTACTGCTTATACTGTGGACAGCGTAAGTAGGGCACCAGGAGAAAGAGGTTTTCATTTTATGATGAAACAAGGCAGAAGGATCAGGTGACAAGCAATTTTAAAACAATGATCACGGATATGCAGAGTAATGAACGTTAGCGATTTACAGCAATCTATTCGGTCAATGGCGCAAATACAAGAACATCAGGATGGAGAAAAACATAGTCTACAGCTGCGCCCGCAGTCCCCCGCCAGAACTCCCCAAGAACACCCCGGAAGTTGTGAACACATGGAACGGCAACAAGGCATAGCAAAAGGAGGTGTATCACGCTGATCCCAGAAAAAGAAAGACAAAAAGAATCAGAGAAGAAAAAGGAGGCCATGGAAAAAGATGAAGGAATACAGAGTCCCCTCCCCCAACCCCCCACCCTGCACCTCTGCAGATGAGTACGGCCCCCCCCCCCAGCAGTGTGCCTGTCGCCCTGGAACCAGACCCGAAATGTAGGAGAATAGGGAAAAAGAAGTAGGAAAGGACCCCCACCAGACGGGGGGGTTGAGAAAGCATTTATAAACTGGAGGAGGGCCTTCATAACAGACCCCCGGCTTCTCCCTCCCGCACGGTAAGGTTCCCCTAAAGTGAACAAGGAACAGCACAAAAACAATCTTCTCAAACCACAATGGGGAGCATTATGCACCTATTGTGCCAGTAGCCATGTCAGGAGAGCACACCACCCCAAGCCCGCCCGTCCACTAGGCGACCACCCCCGAGGGGCCAGCCTCATCCCTGACCACTCTGTGGAATTCTGCCCATGCCAACCCCTCGACCCAGCACCATACCCAATGTTCCTAGGCAGAGGAATGTCCAACAATGACAGAGAAGCGACGCACACAGGTGGGGTGGAAGTCTCTGAGCATCAACACAGTCCGCCGCGTGAGGAAACAGGCTTCCCAGTGCTGCCCTAGGGTCTGCACTGCACGCAAGGCTCAGGAAGGCAGAAGCAGCCAAAACAGACATTAGTTGCTGGAGTTGTCTCTGGGTCGCAGGAGGGCGTGCACGGGATGAGGCCACCACATCCCACTCAGGTCCAACGCCTCCGGGACAGATCGGGCCCTCAGAAGGTCGAACACACTGTAGCATACTGGCCGGGGCGTCCAGTCGTGTACTAACCTCAGGGGGGGCCGCCACAGCGTCCTCCTGCGCGCAGTGTGGGTAGACTCTGTGTTCGTGCGGACAGGCGGGCCGCCACTGCCCCAACTCCGACGCCACACCATCGAGCTTACTCCCCAAGATCACGAAACCATGAACCAAGGAGGAGTGAAGAGTACCAAGAGCCTCGAGGAGGTCGCCGTACCCCAGCTCAGCTCTCTGTGATCTCGCCGCCACACTCCCAAGAATCGTACGCTCACAGGCCCGCTGCGGCCCAGCGGACAGGATGGTAGGCTTCATCGACCCAAGATGGCCGCCAAGTATGCCCGACCCTCACCGGGGCCGGGACCCCGGGACAAGCGTCGCGATGTCCACGTCGCGGGTGACCGGGTTCCGGGGGCAGGCAAAAAACTATCCGTGGTCACGGGCAACAGTCGTCCCCACCACGGACCAGCTCCCGTAGAAATCCGGGGGCGGCCCGCAATGATCGGGGCAGGATACGGACGGCGGCCGGGCAGCTCACCAGCAAGGCAGGGGCAGTCACCGGAGGATCTAAGATTTGCACCCCCGGTCATGCACTCGGTCAGCTACACTGGGCAGTAGAAGTGACCACGCCGAAATGTAGGCCGAGTTTAACACCGCTTCGGTGGGCCGACTCCACCCAGTCACCACCGGCCGCTGTTGTCGCACTGCCACCCGGCCACGGCGCCCGCTCGATGTCCCGGCTCCAGGGCCGCACAGGCCGCAAAGTTCAGATGCAGTTTTCTCCGGCGATAGCACGGCTAGAAACCTCGGAGTCACACAGTCGGGAGCCCCTCTCCTTCAGAAACACGACCACGTAGCACAAGTTGAGGATCTCAGGCAGGATATCCGTGCGGGGTGCGGAGGTTCACAGAGCCGGGAGTCTACGCTGCCGTCCCGGTCGCCATCTTGGCTCCTCCCCCAAATGGCATTTTTAATCAATTTTTCTACAGTCCAAAAAATCAATTTTCTGATGAAAAACGATGACCCGTGACCTGTCGAAATTTCTCCAGATGGTCAGAAATGGAAATTTTTTCATGTTTAATTTTTTTACTGTAAATGACCATTCCATGTGAATTGTCACTTTTGCACTTAAAATAAATGTGTTTAGAGTAAGTTTAATGACTGAAATTGGTCGAAAAAGAAGCTTCTGAGTAGGAGAAAATGTCTGTAAAAATGGCAATTTTGGTCACATTGAGGCTTCAAAAAGTAGTTATTCAACATGAGGCACAATCCAAATGACATTTTGAATCAATTTTTCTACAGTCTAAAAAAATCAATTTTCTGATGAAAAATGATGACCCGTGACCTGTTGAAATTTCTCCAGATAGTCAGAAATGGAAATTATTTCATGTTTAATTTTTTGACTGTAAATGACTATTCCATGTGAATTATCACTTTTGGAACAAAAATAAGGGTGTTTAGAGTCACTTTAATGCCTGAAATTGGTCGAAATAGTAGCTTCTGAATAGGAGAAAATGTCTTTAAAAATGGCAATTTTCGTCACATTGAGGATTTAAAAAGTAGTTATTCAACATGAGGCACAATCCAAATGACATTTTGAATCAATTTTTCTACAGTCCAAAAAATCAATTTTCTGATGAAAAACGATGACCTGTGACCTGTCGAAATTTCTTCAGATGGTCAGAAATGGAAATTTTTTCATGTTTAATTTTTTTACTGTAAATGACTATTCCATGTGAATTATCACTTTTGGAACTAAAATAAGTGTGTTTAGAATCACTTTAATGCCTGAAATTGGTCAAAATAGAAGCTTCTGAATAGGAGAAAAAGTCTGTATTAATCGCAATTTTGGCCGCATTTAAAAACATTTAAAAAGTAGTTATTCAACATGAGGCACATTCCAAATGACATTTTTAATCAATTTTTCTACAGTTCATAAAATCAATTTATGTGATGAAAAACGACCCGTGACCTGTCGAAATTTCTCCAGATGGTCAGAAATGGAAATTTTTTCATGTTTAATTTTTTGACTGCACATGACTATTCCATGTAAATTATCACTTTTGGAACAAAAACAGGTGTGTTTAGAGTCACTTTAATGCCTGAAATTGGTCGAAATAGAAGCTTCTGAATAGGAGAAAATGTCTGTATTAATGGCAATTTTGGTCACATTGAGGCTTCAAAAAGTAGTTATTCAACATGAGGCACAATCCAAATGACATTTTGAATTAATTTTTCTACAGTCCAAAAAAATCAATTTTCTGATGAAAAACGATGACCCGTGACCTGTCGAAATTTCTCCAGATGGTCAGAAACGGAAATTTTTTAATGTTTAATTTTTTTACTGCAAATGACTATTCCATGTAAATTATCACTTTTGGAACAAAAATAAGTGTGTTTAGAGTCACTTTAATGCCTGAAATTGGTCCAAAAAGAAGCTTCTGAATAGGAGAAAAAGTCTTAAATAATGGCAATTTTGGTCACATTGAGGCTTTAAAAAGTAGTTATTCAACATGAGGGCCATTCCAAATTACATTTTTAATCAATTTTTCTACAGTCCAAAAAATCAATTTTCTGATGAAAAACGATGACCCGTGACCTGTCGAAATTTCTCCAGATGGTCAGAAATGGAAATTTTTTAATGTTTAATTTTTTGACTGCACATGACTATTCCATGTAAATTTTCACTTTTGGAACAAAAACAGGTGTGTTTAGAGTCACTTTAATGCCTGAAATTGGTCGAAATAGAAGCTTCTGAATAGGAGTAAATGCCTGTATTAATGGCAATTTTGGTCACATTGAGGCTTTAAAAAGTAGTTATTCAACATGAGACACATTCCAAATAAAATTTTGAATCAATTTTTCTACGGTCCAAAAAATCAATTTTCTGATGAAAAACGATGACCCGTGACCTGTCGAAATTTCTCCAGATGGTCAGAAATGGAAATTTTTTAATGTTTACATTTTTTTTCTGTAAATGACTATTCCATGTGAATTATCACTTTTGGAACAAAAATAAGGGTGTTTAGAGTCACTTTAATGCATGAAATTGGTCGAAATAGAAGATTCTGAATAGGAGAAAATGTCTTTAAAAATGGCAATTTTCGTCACATTGAGGATTTAAAAAGTAGTTATTCAACATGAGGCGCATTCCAAATGACATTTTGAATCAATTTTTCTACAGCCTAAAAAAACAATTTTCTGATGAAAAACGATGCCCCGTGACCTGTCGAAATTTCTCCAGATCGTCAGAAATGGAAATTTTTCAATGTTTAATTTTTTGACTGCAAATGACTATTCCATGTAAATTATCACTTTTGGAACAAAAATAAGTGTGTTTAGAGTCACTTTAATGCCTGAAATTGGTCGAAATAGAAGCTTCTGAATAGGAGAAAAAGTCTGTAATTATGGCAATTTTGGTCACATTGAGGCTTTAAAAAGTAGTTAGTCAACATGAGGCACAATCCAAATGACATTTTGAATCAATTTTTCTACAGTCCAAAAAAATCAATTTTCTGATGAAAAATGATGACCCGTGACCTGTCGAAATTTCTCCAGATGGTCAGAAATGGAAATTATTTAATGTTTAATTTTTTGACTGCAAATGACTATTCCATGTAAATTATCACTTTTGGAATTAAAATAAGTGTGTTTAGAGTAAGTTTAATGACTGAAATTGGTCAAAAAAGAAGCCTCTGAGTAGGAGAAAACGTCTGTAAAAATGGCAATTCTGGTCACATTGAGGCTTTAAAAAGTAGTTATTCAACATGAGGCACATTCCAAATGACATTTTGAATCAATTTTTCTACAGTCCAAACAATCAATTTTCTGATTAAAAACGATGACCCGTGACCAGTCGAAATTTCTCCAGATAGTCAGAAATGGAAATTTTTTAATGTTTAATTTTTTGACTGCACATGACTATTCCATGTAAATTATCACTTTTGGAACTAAAATAAGTGTGTTTAGAATCACTTTAATGCCTGAAATTGGTCAAAGTAGAAGCTTCTGAATAGGAGAAAAAGTCTGTATTAATGGCAATTTTGGCCACATTTAAAAACATTTAAAAAGTAGTTATTCAACATGAGGCACATTCCAAATGACATTTTTAATCAATTTTTCTACAGTCCATAAAATCAATTTTTGTGATGAAAAACGATGACCCGTGACCTGTCGAAATTTCTCCAGATGGTCAGAAATGGAAATTTTTTAATGTTTACATTTTTTTTCTGTAAATGACTATTCTATGTGAAATATCACTTTTGGAACAAAAATAAGGGTGTTTAGAGTCACTTTAATGCCTGAAATTGGTCGAAATAGAAGCCTCTGAATAGGAGAAAATGTCTTTAAAATGGCAATTTTCGTCACATTGAGGCTTTAAAAAGTAGTTATTCAACATGAGGCGCATTGCAAATTACATTTTGAATCAATTTTTCTACAGTCCAAAAAAACTATTTTCTGATGAAAAACGATGCCCCGTGACCTGTCGAAATTTCTCCAGATCGTCAGAAATGGAAATTTTTCAATGTTTAATTTTTTGACTGCAAATGACTATTCCATGTAAATTATCACTTTTGGAACAAAAACAGGTGTGTTTAGAGTCTCTTTAATACCTGAAATTGGTCGAAATAGAAGCTTCTGAATTGGAGAAAATGTCTGTATTAATGGCAATTTTGGTCACTTTGAGGCTTTAAAAAGTAGTTATTCAACATGAGGCACATTCCAAATGACATTTTGAATCAATTTTTCTACAGTCCAAAAAATCAATTTTCTGATGAAAAACGATGACCCGTGACCTGTCGAAATTTCTCCAGATGGTCAGAAATGGAAATTTTTTCATGTTTAATTTTTTTACTGTAAATGACCATTCCATGTGAATTGTCACTTTTGCACTTAAAATAAGTGTGTTTAGAGTAAGTTTAATGACTGAAATTGGTCGAAAAAGAAGCTTCTGAGTAGGAGAAAATGTCTGTAAAAATGGCAATTTTGGTCACATTGAGGCTTCAAAAAGTAGTTATTCCACATGAGGCACAATCCAAATGACATTTT
The DNA here is from genome assembly GCF_964204655.1 of Triturus cristatus. Lineage (NCBI taxonomy): Eukaryota > Metazoa > Chordata > Amphibia > Caudata > Salamandridae > Triturus > Triturus cristatus. The sequence goes on from NC_140593.1 coordinate 888,377,329, forward strand.
GAATCAATTTTTCTACAGTCTAAAAAAATCAATTTTCTGATGAAAAATGATGACCCGTCACCTGTTGAAATTTCTCCAGATAGTCAGAAATGGAAATTATTTCATGTTTAATTTTTTGACTGCAAATGACTATTCCATGTAAATTATCACTTTTGGAACAAAAATAAGTGTGTTTAGAGTCACTTTAATGGCTGAAATTGGTCGAAATAGAAGCTTCTGAATAGGAGAAAAAGTCTGTAATTATGGCAATTTTGGTCACATTGAGGCTTTAAAAAGTAGTTATACAACATGAGGCGTATTCCAAATGACATTTTGAATCAATTTTTCTACAGTCCAAAAAATCAATTTTCTGATGAAAAACGATGCCCCGTGACCTGTCGAAATTTCTCCAGATGGTCAGAAATGGAAATTTTTTGATGTTTAATTTTTTTACTGTAAATGACTATTCCATGTGAATTATCACTTTTGGAACTAAAATAAGTGTGTTTAGAATCACTTTAATGCCCGAAATTGGTCAAAATAGAAGCTTCTGAATAGGAGAAAAAGTCTGTATTAATGACAATTTTGTCCGCATTTAAAAACATTTAAAAAGTAGTTATTCAACATGAGGCGCATTCCAAATGACATTTTTAATCAATTTTTCTACAGTCCAAAAAAACTATTTTCTGATGAAAAACGATGCCCCGTGACCTGTCGTAATTTCTCCAGATCGTCAGAAATGGAAATTTTTCAATGTTTAATTTTTTGACTGCAAATGACTATTCCATGTAAATTATCACTTTTGGAACAAAAACAGGTGTGTTTAGAGTCACTTTAATACCTGAAATTGGTCGAAATAGAAGCTTCTGAATTGGAGAAAATGTCTGTATTAATGGCAATTTTGGTCACTTTGAGGCTTTAAAAAGTAGTTATTAAACATGAGGCACATTCCAAATGACATTTTTAATCAATTTTTCTACAGTCCAAAAAATCAATTTTCTGATGAAAAACGATGACCCGTGACCTGTCGAAATTTCTCCAGATGGTCAGAAATGGAAATTTTTTCATGTTCAATTTTTTTACTGTAAATGACTATTCCATGTGAATTGTCACTTTTGCACTTAAAATAAGTGTGTTTAGAGTAAGTTTAATGACTGAAATTGGTCGAAAAAGAAGCTTATGAGTAGGAGAAAATGTCTGTAAAAATGGCAATTTTGGTCACATTGAGGCTACAAAAAGTAGTTATTCAACATGAGACACATTCCAAATAAAATTTTGAATCAATTTTTCTACGGTCCAAAAAATCAATTTTCTGATGAAAAACGATGACCCGTGACCTGTTGAAATTTCTCCAGATAGTCATAAATGGAAATTATTTCATGTTTAATTTTTTGACTGCAAATGACTATTCCATGTAAATTATCACTTTTGGAACAAAAATAAGTGTGTTTAGAGTCACTTTAATGCCTGAAATTGGTCGAAATAGAAGCTTCTGAATAGGAGAAAAAGTCTGTAATTATGGCAATTTTGGTCACATTGAGGCTTTAAAAAATAGTTATACAACATGAGGCGTATTCCAAATGACATTTTGAATCAATTTTTCTACAGTCCAAAAAATCAATTTTCTGATGAAAAACGATGCCCCGTGACCTGTCGAAATTTCTCCAGATGGTCAGAAATGGAAATTTTTTAATGTTTAATTTTTTTTACTGTAAATGACTATTCCATGTGAATTATCACTTTTGGAACAAAAATAAGGGTGTTTAGAGTCACTTTAATGCCTGAAATTGGTCGAAATAGTAGCTTCTGAATAGGAGAAAATGTCTTTAAAAATGGCAATTTTCGTCACATTGAGGATTTAAAAAGTAGTTATTCAACATGAGGCACAATCCAAATGACATTTTGAATCAATTTTTCTACAGTCCAAAAAATCAATTTTCTGATGAAAAACGATGCCCCGTGACCTGTGGAAATTTCTCCAGATCGTCAGAAATGGAAATTTTTCAATGTTTAATTTTTTGACTGCAAATGACTATTCCATGTAAATTATCACTTTTGGAACAAAAACAGGTGTGTTTCGAGTCACTTTAATACCTGAAATTGGTCGAAATAGAAGCTTCTGAATTGGAGAAAATGTCTGTATTAATGGCAATTTTGGTCACTTTGAGGCTTTAAAAAGTAGTTATTCAACATGAGGCACATTCCAAATGACATTTTGAATCAATTTTTCTACAGTCCAAAAAAAAAAGTTTTCTGATGAAAAACGATGACCCGTGACTTGTCGAAATTTCTCCAGATGGTCAGAAATGGACATTTTTTCATGTTTAATTTTTTTACTGTAAATGACTATTCCATGTGAATTGTCACTTTTGCACTTAAAATAAGTGTGTTTAGAGTAAGTTTAATGACTGAAATTGGTCGAAAAAGAAGCTTCTGAGTAGGAGAAAATGTCTGTAAAAATGGCAATTTTGGTCACATTGAGGCTACAAAAAGTAGTTATTCAACATGAGGCACAATCCAAATGACATTTTGAATCAATTTTTCTACAGTCTAAAAAAATCAATTTTCTGATGAAAAATGATGACCCGTGACCTGTTGAAATTTCTCCAGATAGTCAGAAATGGAAATTATTTCATGTTTAATTTTTTGACTGCAAATGACTATTCCATGTAAATTATCACTTTTGGAACAAAAATAAGTGTGTTTAGAGTCACTTTAATGCCTGAAATTGGTCGAAATAGAAGCTTCTGACTAGGAGAAAAAGTCTGTAATTATGGCAATTTTGGTCACATTGAGGCTTTAAAAAGTAGTTATACAACATGAGGCGTATTCCAAATGACATTTTGAATCAATTTCTCTACAGTCCAAAAAATCAATTTTCTGATGAAAAACGATGCCCCGTGACCTGTCGAAATTTCTCCAGATCGTCAGAAATGGAAATTTTTCAATGTTTAATTTTTTGACTGCAAATGACTATTCCATGTAAATTATCACTTTTGGAACAAAAACAGGTGTGTTTAGAGTCACTTTAATACCTGAAATTAGTCGAAATAGAAGCTTCTGAATAGGAGAAAAAGTCTGTAATAATGGCAATTTTGGTCACTTTGAGGCTTTAAAAAGTAGTTATTCAATATGAGGCACATTCCAAATGACATTTTGAATCAATTTTTCTACAGTCCAAAAAAAAAAGTTTTCTGATGAAAAACGATGACCCGTGACTTGTCGAAATTTCTCCAGATGGTCAGAAATGGACATTTTTTCATGTTTAATTTTTTTACTGTAAATGACTATTCCATGTGAATTGTCACTTTTGCACTTAAAATAAGTGTGTTTAGAGTAAGTTTAATGACTGAAATTGGTCGAAAAAGAAGCTTCTGAGTAGGAGAAAATGTCTGTAAAAATGGCAATTTTGGTCACATTGAGGCTACAAAAAGTAGTTATTCAACATGAGGCACAATCCAAATGACATTTTGAATCAATTTTTCTACAGTCTAAAAAAATCAATTTTCTGATGAAAAATGATGACCCGTGACCTGTTGAAATTTCTCCAGATAGTCAGAAATGGAAATTATTTCATGTTTAATTTTTTGACTGCAAATGACTATTCCATGTAAATTATCACTTTTGGAACAAAAATAAGTGTGTTTAGAGTCACTTTAATGCCTGAAATTGGTCGAAATAGAAGCTTCTGACTAGGAGAAAAAGTCTGTAATTATGGCAATTTTGGTCACATTGAGGCTTTAAAAAGTAGTTATACAACATGAGGCGTATTCCAAATGACATTTTGAATCAATTTCTCTACAGTCCAAAAAATCAATTTTCTGATGAAAAACGATGCCCCGTGACCTGTCGAAATTTCTCCAGATCGTCAGAAATGGACATTTTTTAATGTTTAATTTTTTGACTGCAAATGACTATTCCATGTAAATTATCACTTTTGGAACAAAAATAAGTGTGTTTAGAGTCACTTTAATGCCTGAAATTAGTCGAAATAGAAGCTTCTGAATAGGAGAAAAAGTCTGTAATAATGGCAATTTTGGTCACATTGAGGCTTTAAAAAGTAGTTATTCAACATGAGGCACATTCCAAATGGCATTTTTTTTTTATTTTTTTTTATTTTTTTTGAAAACCTTTATTGACAGTTCAAGAAGAACAAGTATGGGCCTACAACCCCCCAGGGCCGGCCGCTAAGCAATCAGAGCAAGAACGACAAGTATAAACACAGGCAGCACTCCGGGGAGCAAAATCGTACTGCTTATACTGTGGACAGCGTAAGTAGGGCACCAGGAGAAAGAGGTTTTCATTTTATGATGAAACAAGGCAGAAGGATCAGGTGACAAGCAATTTTAAAACAATGATCACGGATATGCAGAGTAATGAACGTTAGCGATTTACAGCAATCTATTCGGTCAATGGCGCAAATACAAGAACATCAGGATGGAGAAAAACATAGTCTACAGCTGCGCCCGCAGTCCCCCGCCAGAACTCCCCAAGAACACCCCGGAAGTTGTGAACACATGGAACGGCAACAAGGCATAGCAAAAGGAGGTGTATCACGCTGATCCCAGAAAAAGAAAGACAAAAAGAATCAGAGAAGAAAAAGGAGGCCATGGAAAAAGATGAAGGAATACAGAGTCCCCTCCCCCAACCCCCCACCCTGCACCTCTGCAGATGAGTACGGCCCCCCCCCCCAGCAGTGTGCCTGTCGCCCTGGAACCAGACCCGAAATGTAGGAGAATAGGGAAAAAGAAGTAGGAAAGGACCCCCACCAGACGGGGGGGTTGAGAAAGCATTTATAAACTGGAGGAGGGCCTTCATAACAGACCCCCGGCTTCTCCCTCCCGCACGGTAAGGTTCCCCTAAAGTGAACAAGGAACAGCACAAAAACAATCTTCTCAAACCACAATGGGGAGCATTATGCACCTATTGTGCCAGTAGCCATGTCAGGAGAGCACACCACCCCAAGCCCGCCCGTCCACTAGGCGACCACCCCCGAGGGGCCAGCCTCATCCCTGACCACTCTGTGGAATTCTGCCCATGCCAACCCCTCGACCCAGCACCATACCCAATGTTCCTAGGCAGAGGAATGTCCAACAATGACAGAGAAGCGACGCACACAGGTGGGGTGGAAGTCTCTGAGCATCAACACAGTCCGCCGCGTGAGGAAACAGGCTTCCCAGTGCTGCCCTAGGGTCTGCACTGCACGCAAGGCTCAGGAAGGCAGAAGCAGCCAAAACAGACATTAGTTGCTGGAGTTGTCTCTGGGTCGCAGGAGGGCGTGCACGGGATGAGGCCACCACATCCCACTCAGGTCCAACGCCTCCGGGACAGATCGGGCCCTCAGAAGGTCGAACACACTGTAGCATACTGGCCGGGGCGTCCAGTCGTGTACTAACCTCAGGGGGGGCCGCCACAGCGTCCTCCTGCGCGCAGTGTGGGTAGACTCTGTGTTCGTGCGGACAGGCGGGCCGCCACTGCCCCAACTCCGACGCCACACCATCGAGCTTACTCCCCAAGATCACGAAACCATGAACCAAGGAGGAGTGAAGAGTACCAAGAGCCTCGAGGAGGTCGCCGTACCCCAGCTCAGCTCTCTGTGATCTCGCCGCCACACTCCCAAGAATCGTACGCTCACAGGCCCGCTGCGGCCCAGCGGACAGGATGGTAGGCTTCATCGACCCAAGATGGCCGCCAAGTATGCCCGACCCTCACCGGGGCCGGGACCCCGGGACAAGCGTCGCGATGTCCACGTCGCGGGTGACCGGGTTCCGGGGGCAGGCAAAAAACTATCCGTGGTCACGGGCAACAGTCGTCCCCACCACGGACCAGCTCCCGTAGAAATCCGGGGGCGGCCCGCAATGATCGGGGCAGGATACGGACGGCGGCCGGGCAGCTCACCAGCAAGGCAGGGGCAGTCACCGGAGGATCTAAGATTTGCACCCCCGGTCATGCACTCGGTCAGCTACACTGGGCAGTAGAAGTGACCACGCCGAAATGTAGGCCGAGTTTAACACCGCTTCGGTGGGCCGACTCCACCCAGTCACCACCGGCCGCTGTTGTCGCACTGCCACCCGGCCACGGCGCCCGCTCGATGTCCCGGCTCCAGGGCCGCACAGGCCGCAAAGTTCAGATGCAGTTTTCTCCGGCGATAGCACGGCTAGAAACCTCGGAGTCACACAGTCGGGAGCCCCTCTCCTTCAGAAACACGACCACGTAGCACAAGTTGAGGATCTCAGGCAGGATATCCGTGCGGGGTGCGGAGGTTCACAGAGCCGGGAGTCTACGCTGCCGTCCCGGTCGCCATCTTGGCTCCTCCCCCAAATGGCATTTTTAATCAATTTTTCTACAGTCCAAAAAATCAATTTTCTGATGAAAAACGATGACCCGTGACCTGTCGAAATTTCTCCAGATGGTCAGAAATGGAAATTTTTTCATGTTTCATTTTTTGACTGTAAATGACTATTCCATGTAAATTATCACTTTTGGAACAAAAATAAGGGTGTTTAGAGTCACTTTAATGCCTGAAATTGGTCGAAATAGAAGCTTCTGAATAGGAGAAAAAGTCTGTAATTATGGCAATTTTGGTCACATTGAGGCTTTAAAATGTAGTTATTCAACATGAGGCGCATTCCAAATGACATTTTGAATCAATTTTTCTACAGTCCAAAAAATCTATTTTCTGATGAAAAACGATGACCCGTGACCTGTCAAAATTTCTCCAGATCGTCAGAAATGGAAATTTTTTAATGTTTAATTGTTTGACTGCAAATGACTATTCCATGTAAATTATCACTTTTGGAACACAAATAAGTGTGTTTAGAGTCACTTTAATGCCTGAAATTGGTCGAAATAGAAGCTTCTGAATAGGAGAAAAAGTCTGTATTAATGGCAATTTTGGCCACATTTAAAAACATTTAAAAAGTAGTTATTCAACATGAGGCACATTCCAAATGACATTTTTAATCAATTTTTCTACAGTCCATAAAATCAATTTTTGTGATGAAAAACGATTACCCGTGACCTGTCGAAATTTCTCCAGATGGTCAGAAATGGAAATTTTTTAATGTTTAATTTTTTGACTGCACATGACTATTCCATGTAAATTTTCACTTTTGGAACAAAAACAGGTGTGTTTAGAGTCACTTTAATGCCTGAAATTGGTCGAAATAGAAGCTTCTGAATAGGAGTAAATGTCTGTATTAATGGCAATTTTGGTCACTTTGAGGCTTTAAAAAGTAGTTATTCAACATGAGACACATTCCAAATAAAATTTTGAATCAATTTTTCTACGGTCCAAAAAATCAATTTTCTGATGAAAAACGATGACCCGTGACCTGTCGAAATTTCTCCAGATGGTCAGAAATGGAAATTTTTTAATGTTTACATTTTTTTTCTGTAAATGACTATTCCATGTGAATTATCACTTTTGGAACAAAAATAAGGGTGTTTAGAGTCACTTTAATGCATGAAATTGGTCGAAATAGAAGATTCTGAATAGGAGAAAATGTCTTTAAAAATGGCAATTTTCGTCACATTGAGGATTTAAAAAGTAGTTATTCAACATGAGGCGCATTCCAAATGACATTTTGAATCAATTTTTCTACAGCCTAAAAAAACAATTTTCTGATGAAAAACGATGCCCCGTGACCTGTCGAAATTTCTCCAGATCGTCAGAAATGGAAATTTTTCAATGTTTAATTTTTTGACTGCAAATGACTATTCCATGTAAATTATCACTTTTGGAACAAAAATAAGTGTGTTTAGAGTCACTTTAATGCCTGAAATTGGTCGAAATAGAAGCTTCTGAATAGGAGAAAAAGTCTGTAATTATGGCAATTTTGGTCACATTGAGGCTTTAAAAAGTAGTTAGTCAACATGAGGCACAATCCAAATGACATTTTGAATCAATTTTTCTACAGTCCAAAAAAATCAATTTTCTGATGAAAAATGATGACCCGTGACCTGTCGAAATTTCTCAAGATGGTCAGAAATGGAAATTATTTAATGTTTAATTTTTTGACTGCAAATGACTATTCCATGTAAATTATCACTTTTGGAATTAAAATAAGTGTGTTTAGAGTAAGTTTAATGACTGAAATTGGTCAAAAAAGAAGCCTCTGAGTAGGAGAAAACGTCTGTAAAAATGGCAATTCTGGTCACATTGAGGCTTTAAAAAGTAGTTATTCAACATGAGGCACATTCCAAATGACATTTTGAATCAATTTTTCTACAGTCCAAACAATCAATCTTCTGATTAAAAACGATGACCCGTGACCAGTCGAAATTTCTCCAGATAGTCAGAAATGGAAATTTTTTAATGTTTAATTTTTTGACTGCACATGACTATTCCATGTAAATTATCACTTTTGGAACTAAAATAAGTGTGTTTAGAATCACTTTAATGCCTGAAATTGGTCAAAGTAGAAGCTTCTGAATAGGAGAAAAAGTCTGTATTAATGGCAATTTTGGCCACATTTAAAAACATTTAAAAAGTAGTTATTCAACATGAGGCACATTCCAAATGACATTTTTAATCAATTTTTCTACAGTCCATAAAATCAATTTTTGTGATGAAAAACGATGACCCGTGACCTGTCGAAATTTCTCCAGATGGTCAGAAATGGAAATTTTTTAATGTTTACATTTTTTTTCTGTAAATGACTATTCTATGTGAAATATCACTTTTGGAACAAAAATAAGGGTGTTTAGAGTCACTTTAATGCCTGAAATTGGTCGAAATAGAAGCCTCTGAATAGGAGAAAATGTCTTTAAAATGGCAATTTTCGTCACATTGAGGCTTTAAAAAGTAGTTATTCAACATGAGGCGCATTGCAAATTACATTTTGAATCAATTTTTCTACAGTCCAAAAAAACTATTTTCTGATGAAAAACGATGCCCCGTGACCTGTCGAAATTTCTCCAGATCGTCAGAAATGGAAATTTTTCAATGTTTAATTTTTTGACTGCAAATGACTATTCCATGTAAATTATCACTTTTGGAACAAAAACAGGTGTGTTTAGAGTCTCTTTAATACCTGAAATTGGTCGAAATAGAAGCTTCTGAATTGGAGAAAATGTCTGTATTAATGGCAATTTTGGTCACTTTGAGGCTTTAAAAAGTAGTTATTCAACATGAGGCACATTCCAAATGACATTTTGAATCAATTTTTCTACAGTCCAAAAAATCAATTTTCTGATGAAAAACGATGACCCGTGACCTGTCGAAATTTCTCCAGATGGTCAGAAATGGAAATTTTTTCATGTTTAATTTTTTTACTGTAAATGACCATTCCATGTGAATTGTCACTTTTGCACTTAAAATAAGTGTGTTTAGAGTAAGTTTAATGACTGAAATTGGTCGAAAAAGAAGCTTCTGAGTAGGAGAAAATGTCTGTAAAAATGGCAATTTTGGTCACATTGAGGCTTCAAAAAGTAGTTATTCCACATGAGGCACAATCCAAATGACATTTTGAATCAATTTTTCTACAGTCTAAAAAAATCAATTTTCTGATGAAAAATGATGACCCGTCACCTGTTGAAATTTCTCCAGATAGTCAGAAATGGAAATTATTTCATGTTTAATTTTTTGACTGCAAATGACTATTCCATGTAAATTATCACTTTTGGAACAAAAATAAGTGTGTTTAGAGTCACTTTAATACCTGAAATTGGTCGAAATAGAAGCTTCTGAATTGGAGAAAATGTCTGTATTAATGGCAATTTTGGTCACTTTGAGGCTTTAAAAAGTAGTTATTAAACATGAGGCACATTCCAAATGACATTTTTAATCAATTTTTCTACAGTCCAAAAAATCAATTTTCTGATGAAAAACGATGACCCGTGACCTGTCGAAATTTCTCCAGATGGTCAGAAATGGAAATTTTTTCATGTTCAATTTTTTTACTGTAAATGACTATTCCATGTGAATTGTCACTTTTGCACTTAAAATAAGTGTGTTTAGAGTAAGTTTAATGACTGAAATTGGTCGAAAAAGAAGCTTATGAGTAGGAGAAAATGTCTGTAAAAATGGCAATTTTGGTCACATTGAGGCTACAAAAAGTAGTTATTCAACATGAGACACATTCCAAATAAAATTTTGAATCAATTTTTCTACGGTCCAAAAAATCAATTTTCTGATGAAAAACGATGACCCGTGACCTGTTGAAATTTCTCCAGATAGTCATAAATGGAAATTATTTCATGTTTAATTTTTTGACTGCAAATGACTATTCCATGTAAATTATCACTTTTGGAACAAAAATAAGTGTGTTTAGAGTCACTTTAATGCCTGAAATTGGTCGAAATAGAAGCTTCTGAATAGGAGAAAAAGTCTGTAATTATGGCAATTTTGGTCACATTGAGGCTTTAAAAAATAGTTATACAACATGAGGCGTATTCCAAATGACATTTTGAATCAATTTTTCTACAGTCCAAAAAATCAATTTTCTGATGAAAAACGATGCCCCGTGACCTGTCGAAATTTCTCCAGATGGTCAGAAATGGAAATTTTTTAATGTTTAATTTTTTTTACTGTAAATGACTATTCCATGTGAATTATCACTTTTGGAACAAAAATAAGGGTGTTTAGAGTCACTTTAATGCCTGAAATTGGTCGAAATAGTAGCTTCTGAATAGGAGAAAATGTCTTTAAAAATGGCAATTTTCGTCACATTGAGGATTTAAAAAGTAGTTATTCAACATGAGGCACAATCCAAATGACATTTTGAATCAATTTTTCTACAGTCCAAAAAATCAATTTTCTGATGAAAAACGATGCCCCGTGACCTGTGGAAATTTCTCCAGATCGTCAGAAATGGAAATTTTTCAATGTTTAATTTTTTGACTGCAAATGACTATTCCATGTAAATTATCACTTTTGGAACAAAAACAGGTGTGTTTCGAGTCACTTTAATACCTGAAATTGGTCGAAATAGAAGCTTCTGAATTGGAGAAAATGTCTGTATTAATGGCAATTTTGGTCACTTTGAGGCTTTAAAAAGTAGTTATTCAACATGAGGCACATTCCAAATGACATTTTGAATCAATTTTTCTACAGTCCAAAAAAAAAAGTTTTCTGATGAAAAACGATGACCCGTGACTTGTCGAAATTTCTCCAGATGGTCAGAAATGGACATTTTTTCATGTTTAATTTTTTTACTGTAAATGACTATTCCATGTGAATTGTCACTTTTGCACTTAAAATAAGTGTGTTTAGAGTAAGTTTAATGACTGAAATTGGTCGAAAAAGAAGCTTCTGAGTAGGAGAAAATGTCTGTAAAAATGGCAATTTTGGTCACATTGAGGCTACAAAAAGTAGTTATTCAACATGAGGCACAATCCAAATGACATTTTGAATCAATTTTTCTACAGTCTAAAAAAATCAATTTTCTGATGAAAAATGATGACCCGTGACCTGTTGAAATTTCTCCAGATAGTCAGAAATGGAAATTATTTCATGTTTAATTTTTTGACTGCAAATGACTATTCCATGTAAATTATCACTTTTGGAACAAAAATAAGTGTGTTTAGAGTCACTTTAATGCCTGAAATTAGTCGAAATAGAAGCTTCTGAATAGGAGAAAAAGTCTGTAATAATGGCAATTTTGGTCACATTGAGGCTTTAAAAAGTAGTTATTCAACATGAGGCACATTCCAAATGGCATTTTTTTTTTATTTATTTATTTTTTTTTTGAAAACCTTTATTGACAGTTCAAGAAGAACAAGTATGGGCCTACAACCCCCCAGGGCCGGCCGCTAAGCAATCAGAGCAAGAACGACAAGTATAAACACAGGCAGCACTCCGGGGAGCAAAATCGTACTGCTTATACTGTGGACAGCGTAAGTAGGGCACCAGGAGAAAGAGGTTTTCATTTTATGATGAAACAAGGCAGAAGGATCAGGTGACAAGCAATTTTAAAACAATGATCACGGATATGCAGAGTAATGAACGTTAGCGATTTACAGCAATCTATTCGGTCAATGGCGCAAATACAAGAACATCAGGATGGAGAAAAACATAGTCTACAGCTGCGCCCGCAGTCCCCCGCCAGAACTCCCCAAGAACACCCCGGAAGTTGTGAACACATGGAACGGCAACAAGGCATAGCAAAAGGAGGTGTATCACGCTGATCCCAGAAAAAGAAAGACAAAAAGAATCAGAGAAGAAAAAGGAGGCCATGGAAAAAGATGAAGGAATACAGAGTCCCCTCCCCCAACCCCCCACCCTGCACCTCTGCAGATGAGTACGGCCCCCCCCCCCAGCAGTGTGCCTGTCGCCCTGGAACCAGACCCGAAATGTAGGAGAATAGGGAAAAAGAAGTAGGAAAGGACCCCCACCAGACGGGGGGGTTGAGAAAGCATTTATAAACTGGAGGAGGGCCTTCATAACAGACCCCCGGCTTCTCCCTCCCGCACGGTAAGGTTCCCCTAAAGTGAACAAGGAACAGCACAAAAACAATCTTCTCAAACCACAATGGGGAGCATTATGCACCTATTGTGCCAGTAGCCATGTCAGGAGAGCACACCACCCCAAGCCCGCCCGTCCACTAGGCGACCACCCCCGAGGGGCCAGCCTCATCCCTGACCACTCTGTGGAATTCTGCCCATGCCAACCCCTCGACCCAGCACCATACCCAATGTTCCTAGGCAGAGGAATGTCCAACAATGACAGAGAAGCGACGCACACAGGTGGGGTGGAAGTCTCTGAGCATCAACACAGTCCGCCGCGTGAGGAAACAGGCTTCCCAGTGCTGCCCTAGGGTCTGCACTGCACGCAAGGCTCAGGAAGGCAGAAGCAGCCAAAACAGACATTAGTTGCTGGAGTTGTCTCTGGGTCGCAGGAGGGCGTGCACGGGATGAGGCCACCACATCCCACTCAGGTCCAACGCCTCCGGGACAGATCGGGCCCTCAGAAGGTCGAACACACTGTAGCATACTGGCCGGGGCGTCCAGTCGTGTACTAACCTCAGGGGGGGCCGCCACAGCGTCCTCCTGCGCGCAGTGTGGGTAGACTCTGTGTTCGTGCGGACAGGCGGGCCGCCACTGCCCCAACTCCGACGCCACACCATCGAGCTTACTCCCCAAGATCACGAAACCATGAACCAAGGAGGAGTGAAGAGTACCAAGAGCCTCGAGGAGGTCGCCGTACCCCAGCTCAGCTCTCTGTGATCTCGCCGCCACACTCCCAAGAATCGTACGCTCACAGGCCCGCTGCGGCCCAGCGGACAGGATGGTAGGCTTCATCGACCCAAGATGGCCGCCAAGTATGCCCGACCCTCACCGGGGCCGGGACCCCGGGACAAGCGTCGCGATGTCCACGTCGCGGGTGACCGGGTTCCGGGGGCAGGCAAAAAACTATCCGTGGTCACGGGCAACAGTCGTCCCCACCACGGACCAGCTCCCGTAGAAATCCGGGGGCGGCCCGCAATGATCGGGGCAGGATACGGACGGCGGCCGGGCAGCTCACCAGCAAGGCAGGGGCAGTCACCGGAGGATCTAAGATTTGCACCCCCGGTCATGCACTCGGTCAGCTACACTGGGCAGTAGAAGTGACCACGCCGAAATGTAGGCCGAGTTTAACACCGCTTCGGTGGGCCGACTCCACCCAGTCACCACCGGCCGCTGTTGTCGCACTGCCACCCGGCCACGGCGCCCGCTCGATGTCCCGGCTCCAGGGCCGCACAGGCCGCAAAGTTCAGATGCAGTTTTCTCCGGCGATAGCACGGCTAGAAACCTCGGAGTCACACAGTCGGGAGCCCCTCTCCTTCAGAAACACGACCACGTAGCACAAGTTGAGGATCTCAGGCAGGATATCCGTGCGGGGTGCGGAGGTTCACAGAGCCGGGAGTCTACGCTGCCGTCCCGGTCGCCATCTTGGCTCCTCCCCCAAATGGCATTTTTAATCAATTTTTCTACAGTCCAAAAAATCAATTTTCTGATGAAAAACGATGACCCGTGACCTGTCGAAATTTCTCCAGATGGTCAGAAATGGAAATTTTTTCATGTTTAATTTTTTTACTGTAAATGACCATTCCATGTGAATTGTCACTTTTGCACTTAAAATAAATGTGTTTAGAGTAAGTTTAATGACTGAAATTGGTCGAAAAAGAAGCTTCTGAGTAGGAGAAAATGTCTGTAAAAATGGCAATTTTGGTCACATTGAGGCTTCAAAAAGTAGTTATTCAACATGAGGCACAATCCAAATGACATTTTGAATCAATTTTTCTACAGTCTAAAAAAATCAATTTTCTGATGAAAAATGATGACCCGTGACCTGTTGAAATTTCTCCAGATAGTCAGAAATGGAAATTATTTCATGTTTAATTTTTTGACTGTAAATGACTATTCCATGTGAATTATCACTTTTGGAACAAAAATAAGGGTGTTTAGAGTCACTTTAATGCCTGAAATTGGTCGAAATAGTAGCTTCTGAATAGGAGAAAATGTCTTTAAAAATGGCAATTTTCGTCACATTGAGGATTTAAAAAGTAGTTATTCAACATGAGGCACAATCCAAATGACATTTTGAATCAATTTTTCTACAGTCCAAAAAATCAATTTTCTGATGAAAAACGATGACCTGTGACCTGTCGAAATTTGTCCAGATGGTCAGAAATGGAAATTTTTTCATGTTTAATTTTTTTACTGTAAATGACTATTCCATGTGAATTATCACTTTTGGAACTAAAATAAGTGTGTTTAGAATCACTTTAATGCCTGAAATTGGTCAAAATAGAAGCTTCTGAATAGGAGAAAAAGTCTGTATTAATCGCAATTTTGGCCGCATTTAAAAACATTTAAAAAGTAGTTATTCAACATGAGGCACATTCCAAATGACATTTTTAATCAATTTTTCTACAGTCCATAAAATCAATTTATGTGATGAAAAACGACCCGTGACCTGTCGAAATTTCTCCAGATGGTCAGAAATGGAAATTTTTTCATGTTTAATTTTTTGACTGCACATGACTATTCCATGTAAATTATCACTTTTGGAACAAAAACAGGTGTGTTTAGAGTCACTTTAATGCCTGAAATTGGTCGAAATAGAAGCTTCTGAATAGGAGTAAATGTCTGTATTAATGGCAATTTTGGTCACATTGAGGCTTTAAAAAGTAGTTCAACATGAGACACATTCCAAATAAAATTTTGAATCAATTTTTCTACGGTCCAAAAAATCAATTTTCTGATGAAAAACGATGACCCGTGACCTGTTGAAATTTCTCCAGATGGTCAGAAATGGAAATTTTTTAATGTTTACATTTTTTTTCTGTAAATGACTATTCCATGTGAATTATCACTTTTGGAACAAAAATAAGCGTGTTTAGAGTCACTTTAATGCCTGAAATTGGTCGAAATAGAAGATTCTGAATAGGAGAAAATGTCTTTAAAAATGGCAATTTTCGTCACATTGAGGCTTTAAAAAGTAGTCATTCAACATGAGGCGCATTCCAAATGACATTTTTAATCAATTTTTCTACAGTCCAAAAAAACTATTTTCTGATGAAAAACGATGCCCCGTGACCTGTCGTAATTTCTCCAGATCGTCAGAAATGGAAATTTTTCAATGTTTAATTTTTTGACTGCAAATGACTATTCCATGTAAATTATCACTTTTGGAACAAAAACAGGTGTGTTTAGAGTCACTTTAATACCTGAAATTGGTCGAAATAGAAGCTTCTGAATTGGAGAAAATGTCTGTATTAATGGCAATTTTGGTCACTTTGAGGCTTTAAAAAGTAGTTATTAAACATGAGGCACATTCCAAATGACATTTTTAATCAATTTTTCTACAGTCCAAAAAATCAATTTTCTGATGAAAAACGATGACCCGTGACCTGTCGAAATTTCTCCAGATGGTCAGAAATGGAAATTTTTTCATGTTCAATTTTTTTACTGTAAATGACTATTCCATGTGAATTGTCACTTTTGCACTTAAAATAAGTGTGTTTAGAGTAAGTTTAATGACTGAAATTGGTCGAAAAAGAAGCTTATGAGTAGGAGAAAATGTCTGTAAAAATGGCAATTTTGGTCACATTGAGGCTACAAAAAGTAGTTATTCAACATGAGACACATTCCAAATAAAATTTTGAATCAATTTTTCTACGGTCCAAAAAATCAATTTTCTGATGAAAAACGATGACCCGTGACCTGTTGAAATTTCTCCAGATAGTCATAAATGGAAATTATTTCATGTTTAATTTTTTGACTGCAAATGACTATTCCATGTAAATTATCACTTTTGGAACAAAAATAAGTGTGTTTAGAGTCACTTTAATGCCTGAAATTGGTCGAAATAGAAGCTTCTGAATAGGAGAAAAAGTCTGTAATTATGGCAATTTTGGTCACATTGAGGCTTTAAAAAATAGTTATACAACATGAGGCGTATTCCAAATGACATTTTGAATCAATTTTTCTACAGTCCAAAAAATCAATTTTCTGATGAAAAACGATGCCCCGTGACCTGTCGAAATTTCTCCAGATGGTCAGAAATGGAAATTTTTTAATGTTTAATTTTTTTTACTGTAAATGACTATTCCATGTGAATTATCACTTTTGGAACAAAAATAAGGGTGTTTAGAGTCACTTTAATGCCTGAAATTGGTCGAAATAGTAGCTTCTGAATAGGAGAAAATGTCTTTAAAAATGGCAATTTTCGTCACATTGAGGATTTAAAAAGTAGTTATTCAACATGAGGCACAATCCAAATGACATTTTGAATCAATTTTTCTACAGTCCAAAAAATCAATTTTCTGATGAAAAACGATGCCCCGTGACCTGTGGAAATTTCTCCAGATCGTCAGAAATGGAAATTTTTCAATGTTTAATTTTTTGACTGCAAATGACTATTCCATGTAAATTATCACTTTTGGAACAAAAACAGGTGTGTTTCGAGTCACTTTAATACCTGAAATTGGTCGAAATAGAAGCTTCTGAATTGGAGAAAATGTCTGTATTAATGGCAATTTTGGTCACTTTGAGGCTTTAAAAAGTAGTTATTCAACATGAGGCACATTCCAAATGACATTTTGAATCAATTTTTCTACAGTCCAAAAAAAAAAGTTTTCTGATGAAAAACGATGACCCGTGACTTGTCGAAATTTCTCCAGATGGTCAGAAATGGACATTTTTTCATGTTTAATTTTTTTACTGTAAATGACTATTCCATGTGAATTGTCACTTTTGCACTTAAAATAAGTGTGTTTAGAGTAAGTTTAATGACTGAAATTGGTCGAAAAAGAAGCTTCTGAGTAGGAGAAAATGTCTGTAAAAATGGCAATTTTGGTCACATTGAGGCTACAAAAAGTAGTTATTCAACATGAGGCACAATCCAAATGACATTTTGAATCAATTTTTCTACAGTCTAAAAAAATCAATTTTCTGATGAAAAATGATGACCCGTGACCTGTTGAAATTTCTCCAGATAGTCAGAAATGGAAATTATTTCATGTTTAATTTTTTGACTGCAAATGACTATTCCATGTAAATTATCACTTTTGGAACAAAAATAAGTGTGTTTAGAGTCACTTTAATGCCTGAAATTAGTCGAAATAGAAGCTTCTGAATAGGAGAAAAAGTCTGTAATAATGGCAATTTTGGTCACATTGAGGCTTTAAAAAGTAGTTATTCAACATGAGGCACATTCCAAATGGCATTTTTTTTTTATTTTTTTTTATTTTTTTTGAAAACCTTTATTGACAGTTCAAGAAGAACAAGTATGGGCCTACAACCCCCCAGGGCCGGCCGCTAAGCAATCAGAGCAAGAACGACAAGTATAAACACAGGCAGCACTCCGGGGAGCAAAATCGTACTGCTTATACTGTGGACAGCGTAAGTAGGGCACCAGGAGAAAGAGGTTTTCATTTTATGATGAAACAAGGCAGAAGGATCAGGTGACAAGCAATTTTAAAACAATGATCACGGATATGCAGAGTAATGAACGTTAGCGATTTACAGCAATCTATTCGGTCAATGGCGCAAATACAAGAACATCAGGATGGAGAAAAACATAGTCTACAGCTGCGCCCGCAGTCCCCCGCCAGAACTCCCCAAGAACACCCCGGAAGTTGTGAACACATGGAACGGCAACAAGGCATAGCAAAAGGAGGTGTATCACGCTGATCCCAGAAAAAGAAAGACAAAAAGAATCAGAGAAGAAAAAGGAGGCCATGGAAAAAGATGAAGGAATACAGAGTCCCCTCCCCCAACCCCCCACCCTGCACCTCTGCAGATGAGTACGGCCCCCCCCCCCCAGCAGTGTGCCTGTCGCCCTGGAACCAGACCCGAAATGTAGGAGAATAGGGAAAAAGAAGTAGGAAAGGACCCCCACCAGACGGGGGGGTTGAGAAAGCATTTATAAACTGGAGGAGGGCCTTCATAACAGACCCCCGGCTTCTCCCTCCCGCACGGTAAGGTTCCCCTAAAGTGAACAAGGAACAGCACAAAAACAATCTTCTCAAACCACAATGGGGAGCATTATGCACCTATTGTGCCAGTAGCCATGTCAGGAGAGCACACCACCCCAAGCCCGCCCGTCCACTAGGCGACCACCCCCGAGGGGCCAGCCTCATCCCTGACCACTCTGTGGAATTCTGCCCATGCCAACCCCTCGACCCAGCACCATACCCAATGTTCCTAGGCAGAGGAATGTCCAACAATGACAGAGAAGCGACGCACACAGGTGGGGTGGAAGTCTCTGAGCATCAACACAGTCCGCCGCGTGAGGAAACAGGCTTCCCAGTGCTGCCCTAGGGTCTGCACTGCACGCAAGGCTCAGGAAGGCAGAAGCAGCCAAAACAGACATTAGTTGCTGGAGTTGTCTCTGGGTCGCAGGAGGGCGTGCACGGGATGAGGCCACCACATCCCACTCAGGTCCAACGCCTCCGGGACAGATCGGGCCCTCAGAAGGTCGAACACACTGTAGCATACTGGCCGGGGCGTCCAGTCGTGTACTAACCTCAGGGGGGGCCGCCACAGCGTCCTCCTGCGCGCAGTGTGGGTAGACTCTGTGTTCGTGCGGACAGGCGGGCCGCCACTGCCCCAACTCCGACGCCACACCATCGAGCTTACTCCCCAAGATCACGAAACCATGAACCAAGGAGGAGTGAAGAGTACCAAGAGCCTCGAGGAGGTCGCCGTACCCCAGCTCAGCTCTCTGTGATCTCACCGCCACACTCCCAAGAATCGTACGCTCACAGGCCCGCTGCGGCCCAGCGGACAGGATGGTAGGCTTCATCGACCCAAGATGGCCGCCAAGTATGCCCGACCCTCACCGGGGCCGGGACCCCGGGACAAGCGTCGCGATGTCCACGTCGCGGGTGACCGGGTTCCGGGGGCAGGCAAAAAACTATCCGTGGTCACGGGCAACAGTCGTCCCCACCACGGACCAGCTCCCGTAGAAATCCGGGGGCGGCCCGCAATGATCGGGGCAGGATACGGACGGCGGCCGGGCAGCTCACCAGCAAGGCAGGGGCAGTCACCGGAGGATCTAAGATTTGCACCCCCGGTCATGCACTCGGTCAGCTACACTGGGCAGTAGAAGTGACCACGCCGAAATGTAGGCCGAGTTTAACACCGCTTCGGTGGGCCGACTCCACCCAGTCACCACCGGCCGCTGTTGTCGCACTGCCACCCGGCCACGGCGCCCGCTCGATGTCCCGGCTCCAGGGCCGCACAGGCCACAAAGTTCAGATGCAGTTTTCTCCGGCGATAGCACGGCTAGAAACCTCGGAGTCACACAGTCGGGAGCCCCTCTCCTTCAGAAACACGACCACGTAGCACAAGTTGAGGATCTCAGGCAGGATATCCGTGCGGGGTGCGGAGGTTCACAGAGCCGGGAGTCTACGCTGCCGTCCCGGTCGCCATCTTGGCTCCTCCCCCAAATGGCATTTTTAATCAATTTTTCTACAGTCCAAAAAATCAATTTTCTGATGAAAAACGATGACCCGTGACCTGTCGAAATTTCTCCAGATGGTCAGAAATGGAAATTTTTTCATGTTTAATTTTTTTACTGTAAATGACCATTCCATGTGAATTGTCACTTTTGCACTTAAAATAAATGTGTTTAGAGTAAGTTTAATGACTGAAATTGGTCGAAAAAGAAGCTTCTGAGTAGGAGAAAATGTCTGTAAAAATGGCAATTTTGGTCACATTGAGGCTTCAAAAAGTAGTTATTCAACATGAGGCACAATCCAAATGACATTTTGAATAAATTTTTCTACAGTCTAAAAAAATCAATTTTCTGATGAAAAATGATGACCCGTGACCTGTTGAAATTTCTCCAGATAGTCAAAAATGGAAATTATTTCATGTTTAATTTTTTGACTGTAAATGACTATTCCATGTGAATTATCACTTTTGGAACAAAAATAAGGGTGTTTAGAGTCACTTTAATGCCTGAAATTGGTCGAAATAGTAGCTTCTGAATAGGAGAAAATGTCTTTAAAAATGGCAATTTTCGTCACATTGAGGATTTAAAAAGTAGTTATTCAACATGAGGCACAATCCAAATGACATTTTGAATCAATTTTTCTACAGTCCAAAAAATCAATTTTCTGATGAAAAACGATGACCTGTGACCTGTCGAAATTTGTCCAGATGGTCAGAAATGGAAATTTTTTCATGTTTAATTTTTTTACTGTAAATGACTATTCCATGTGAATTATCACTTTTGGAACTAAAATAAGTGTGTTTAGAATCACTTTAATGCCTGAAATTGGTCAAAATAGAAGCTTCTGAATAGGAGAAAAAGTCTGTATTAATCGCAATTTTGGCCGCATTTAAAAACATTTAAAAAGTAGTTATTCAACATGAGGCACATTCCAAATGACATTTTTAATCAATTTTTCTACAGTCCATAAAATCAATTTATGTGATGAAAAACGACCCGTGACCTGTCGAAATTTCTCCAGATGGTCAGAAATGGAAATTTTTTCATGTTTAATTTTTTGACTGCACATGACTATTCCATGTAAATTATCACTTTTGGAACAAAAACAGGTGTGTTTAGAGTCACTTTAATGCCTGAAATTGGTCGAAATAGAAGCTTCTGAATAGGAGTAAATGTCTGTATTAATGGCAATTTTGGTCACATTGAGGCTTTAAAAAGTAGTTCAACATGAGACACATTCCAAATAAAATTTTGAATCAATTTTTCTACGGTCCAAAAAATCAATTTTCTGATGAAAAACGATGACCCGTGACCTGTTGAAATTTCTCCAGATGGTCAGAAATGGAAATTTTTTAATGTTTACATTTTTTTTCTGTAAATGACTATTCCATGTGAATTATCACTTTTGGAACAAAAATAAGGGTGTTTAGAGTCACTTTAATGCCTGAAATTGGTCGAAATAGAAGATTCTGAATAGGAGAAAATGTCTTTAAAAATGGCAATTTTCGTCACATTGAGGCTTTAAAAAGTAGTCATTCAACATGAGGCGCATTCCAAATGACATTTTTAATCAATTTTTCTACAGTCCAAAAAAACTATTTTCTGATGAAAAACGATGCCCCGTGACCTGTCGTAATTTCTCCAGATCGTCAGAAATGGAAATTTTTCAATGTTTAATTTTTTGACTGCAAATGACTATTCCATGTAAATTATCACTTTTGGAACAAAAACAGGTGTGTTTAGAGTCACTTTAATACCTGAAATTGGTCGAAATAGAAGCTTCTGAATTGGAGAAAATGTCTGTATTAATGGCAATTTTGGTCACTTTGAGGCTTTAAAAAGTAGTTATTAAACATGAGGCACATTCCAAATGACATTTTTAATCAATTTTTCTACAGTCCAAAAAATCAATTTTCTGATGAAAAACGATGACCCGTGACCTGTCGAAATTTCTCCAGATGGTCAGAAATGGAAATTTTTTCATGTTCAATTTTTTTACTGTAAATGACTATTCCATGTGAATTGTCACTTTTGCACTTAAAATAAGTGTGTTTAGAGTAAGTTTAATGACTGAAATTGGTCGAAAAAGAAGCTTATGAGTAGGAGAAAATGTCTGTAAAAATGGCAATTTTGGTCACATTGAGGCTACAAAAAGTAGTTATTCAACATGAGACACATTCCAAATAAAATTTTGAATCAATTTTTCTACGGTCCAAAAAATCAATTTTCTGATGAAAAACGATGACCCGTGACCTGTTGAAATTTCTCCAGATAGTCATAAATGGAAATTATTTCATGTTTAATTTTTTGACTGCAAATGACTATTCCATGTAAATTATCACTTTTGGAACAAAAATAAGTGTGTTTAGAGTCACTTTAATGCCTGAAATTGGTCGAAATAGAAGCTTCTGAATAGGAGAAAAAGTCTGTAATTATGGCAATTTTGGTCACATTGAGGCTTTAAAAAATAGTTATACAACATGAGGCGTATTCCAAATGACATTTTGAATCAATTTTTCTACAGTCCAAAAAATCAATTTTCTGATGAAAAACGATGCCCCGTGACCTGTCGAAATTTCTCCAGATGGTCAGAAATGGAAATTTTTTAATGTTTAATTTTTTTTACTGTAAATGACTATTCCATGTGAATTATCACTTTTGGAACAAAAATAAGGGTGTTTAGAGTCACTTTAATGCCTGAAATTGGTCGAAATAGTAGCTTCTGAATAGGAGAAAATGTCTTTAAAAATGGCAATTTTCGTCACATTGAGGATTTAAAAAGTAGTTATTCAACATGAGGCACAATCCAAATGACATTTTGAATCAATTTTTCTACAGTCCAAAAAATCAATTTTCTGATGAAAAACGATGCCCCGTGACCTGTGGAAATTTCTCCAGATCGTCAGAAATGGAAATTTTTCAATGTTTAATTTTTTGACTGCAAATGACTATTCCATGTAAATTATCACTTTTGGAACAAAAACAGGTGTGTTTCGAGTCACTTTAATACCTGAAATTGGTCGAAATAGAAGCTTCTGAATTGGAGAAAATGTCTGTATTAATGGCAATTTTGGTCACTTTGAGGCTTTAAAAAGTAGTTATTCAACATGAGGCACATTCCAAATGACATTTTGAATCAATTTTTCTACAGTCCAAAAAAAAAAGTTTTCTGATGAAAAACGATGACCCGTGACTTGTCGAAATTTCTCCAGATGGTCAGAAATGGACATTTTTTCATGTTTAATTTTTTTACTGTAAATGACTATTCCATGTGAATTGTCACTTTTGCACTTAAAATAAGTGTGTTTAGAGTAAGTTTAATGACTGAAATTGGTCGAAAAAGAAGCTTCTGAGTAGGAGAAAATGTCTGTAAAAATGGCAATTTTGGTCACATTGAGGCTACAAAAAGTAGTTATTCAACATGAGGCACAATCCAAATGACATTTTGAATCAATTTTTCTACAGTCTAAAAAAATCAATTTTCTGATGAAAAATGATGACCCGTGACCTGTTGAAATTTCTCCAGATAGTCAGAAATGGAAATTATTTCATGTTTAATTTTTTGACTGCAAATGACTATTCCATGTAAATTATCACTTTTGGAACAAAAATAAGTGTGTTTAGAGTCACTTTAATGCCTGAAATTAGTCGAAATAGAAGCTTCTGAATAGGAGAAAAAGTCTGTAATAATGGCAATTTTGGTCACATTGAGGCTTTAAAAAGTAGTTATTCAACATGAGGCACATTCCAAATGGCATTTTTTTTTTATTTTTTTTTATTTTTTTTGAAAACCTTTATTGACAGTTCAAGAAGAACAAGTATGGGCCTACAACCCCCCAGGGCCGGCCGCTAAGCAATCAGAGCAAGAACGACAAGTATAAACACAGGCAGCACTCCGGGGAGCAAAATCGTACTGCTTATACTGTGGACAGCGTAAGTAGGGCACCAGGAGAAAGAGGTTTTCATTTTATGATGAAACAAGGCAGAAGGATCAGGTGACAAGCAATTTTAAAACAATGATCACGGATATGCAGAGTAATGAACGTTAGCGATTTACAGCAATCTATTCGGTCAATGGCGCAAATACAAGAACATCAGGATGGAGAAAAACATAGTCTACAGCTGCGCCCGCAGTCCCCCGCCAGAACTCCCCAAGAACACCCCGGAAGTTGTGAACACATGGAACGGCAACAAGGCATAGCAAAAGGAGGTGTATCACGCTGATCCCAGAAAAAGAAAGACAAAAAGAATCAGAGAAGAAAAAGGAGGCCATGGAAAAAGATGAAGGAATACAGAGTCCCCTCCCCCAACCCCCCACCCTGCACCTCTGCAGATGAGTACGGCCCCCCCCCCCCAGCAGTGTGCCTGTCGCCCTGGAACCAGACCCGAAATGTAGGAGAATAGGGAAAAAGAAGTAGGAAAGGACCCCCACCAGACGGGGGGGTTGAGAAAGCATTTATAAACTGGAGGAGGGCCTTCATAACAGACCCCCGGCTTCTCCCTCCCGCACGGTAAGGTTCCCCTAAAGTGAACAAGGAACAGCACAAAAACAATCTTCTCAAACCACAATGGGGAGCATTATGCACCTATTGTGCCAGTAGCCATGTCAGGAGAGCACACCACCCCAAGCCCGCCCGTCCACTAGGCGACCACCCCCGAGGGGCCAGCCTCATCCCTGACCACTCTGTGGAATTCTGCCCATGCCAACCCCTCGACCCAGCACCATACCCAATGTTCCTAGGCAGAGGAATGTCCAACAATGACAGAGAAGCGACGCACACAGGTGGGGTGGAAGTCTCTGAGCATCAACACAGTCCGCCGCGTGAGGAAACAGGCTTCCCAGTGCTGCCCTAGGGTCTGCACTGCACGCAAGGCTCAGGAAGGCAGAAGCAGCCAAAACAGACATTAGTTGCTGGAGTTGTCTCTGGGTCGCAGGAGGGCGTGCACGGGATGAGGCCACCACATCCCACTCAGGTCCAACGCCTCCGGGACAGATCGGGCCCTCAGAAGGTCGAACACACTGTAGCATACTGGCCGGGGCGTCCAGTCGTGTACTAACCTCAGGGGGGGCCGCCACAGCGTCCTCCTGCGCGCAGTGTGGGTAGACTCTGTGTTCGTGCGGACAGGCGGGCCGCCACTGCCCCAACTCCGACGCCACACCATCGAGCTTACTCCCCAAGATCACGAAACCATGAACCAAGGAGGAGTGAAGAGTACCAAGAGCCTCGAGGAGGTCGCCGTACCCCAGCTCAGCTCTCTGTGATCTCGCCGCCACACTCCCAAGAATCGTACGCTCACAGGCCCGCTGCGGCCCAGCGGACAGGATGGTAGGCTTCATCGACCCAAGATGGCCGCCAAGTATGCCCGACCCTCACCGGGGCCGGGACCCCGGGACAAGCGTCGCGATGTCCACGTCGCGGGTGACCGGGTTCCGGGGGCAGGCAAAAAACTATCCGTGGTCACGGGCAACAGTCGTCCCCACCACGGACCAGCTCCCGTAGAAATCCGGGGGCGGCCCGCAATGATCGGGGCAGGATACGGACGGCGGCCGGGCAGCTCACCAGCAAGGCAGGGGCAGTCACCGGAGGATCTAAGATTTGCACCCCCGGTCATGCACTCGGTCAGCTACACTGGGCAGTAGAAGTGACCACGCCGAAATGTAGGCCGAGTTTAACACCGCTTCGGTGGGCCGACTCCACCCAGTCACCACCGGCCGCTGTTGTCGCACTGCCACCCGGCCACGGCGCCCGCTCGATGTCCCGGCTCCAGGGCCGCACAGGCCACAAAGTTCAGATGCAGTTTTCTCCGGCGATAGCACGGCTAGAAACCTCGGAGTCACACAGTCGGGAGCCCCTCTCCTTCAGAAACACGACCACGTAGCACAAGTTGAGGATCTCAGGCAGGATATCCGTGCGGGGTGCGGAGGTTCACAGAGCCGGGAGTCTACGCTGCCGTCCCGGTCGCCATCTTGGCTCCTCCCCCAAATGGCATTTTTAATCAATTTTTCTACAGTCCAAAAAATCAATTTTCTGATGAAAAACGATGACCCGTGACCTGTCGAAATTTCTCCAGATGGTCAGAAATGGAAATTTTTTCATGTTTAATTTTTTTACTGTAAATGACCATTCCATGTGAATTGTCACTTTTGCACTTAAAATAAATGTGTTTAGAGTAAGTTTAATGACTGAAATTGGTCGAAAAAGAAGCTTCTGAGTAGGAGAAAATGTCTGTAAAAATGGCAATTTTGGTCACATTGAGGCTTCAAAAAGTAGTTATTCAACATGAGGCACAATCCAAATGACATTTTGAATCAATTTTTCTACAGTCTAAAAAAATCAATTTTCTGATGAAAAATGATGACCCGTGACCTGTTGAAATTTCTCCAGATAGTCAAAAATGGAAATTATTTCATGTTTAATTTTTTGACTGTAAATGACTATTCCATGTGAATTATCACTTTTGGAACAAAAATAAGGGTGTTTAGAGTCACTTTAATGCCTGAAATTGGTCGAAATAGTAGCTTCTGAATAGGAGAAAATGTCTTTAAAAATGGCAATTTTCGTCACATTGAGGATTTAAAAAGTAGTTATTCAACATGAGGCACAATCCAAATGACATTTTGAATCAATTTTTCTACAGTCCAAAAAATCAATTTTCTGATGAAAAACGATGACCTGTGACCTGTCGAAATTTGTCCAGATGGTCAGAAATGGAAATTTTTTCATGTTTAATTTTTTTACTGTAAATGACTATTCCATGTGAATTATCACTTTTGGAACTAAAATAAGTGTGTTTAGAATCACTTTAATGCCTGAAATTGGTCAAAATAGAAGCTTCTGAATAGGAGAAAAAGTCTGTATTAATCGCAATTTTGGCCGCATTTAAAAACATTTAAAAAGTAGTTATTCAACATGAGGCACATTCCAAATGACATTTTTAATCAATTTTTCTACAGTCCATAAAATCAATTTATGTGATGAAAAACGACCCGTGACCTGTCGAAATTTCTCCAGATGGTCAGAAATGGAAATTTTTTCATGTTTAATTTTTTGACTGCACATGACTATTCCATGTAAATTATCACTTTTGGAACAAAAACAGGTGTGTTTAGAGTCACTTTAATGCCTGAAATTGGTCGAAATAGGAGCTTCTGAATAGGAGAAAATGTCTGTATTCATGGCAATTTTGGTCACATTGAGGCTTCAAAAAGTAGTTATTCAACATGAGGCACAATCCAAATGACATTTTGAATTAATTTTTCTACAGTCAAAAAAAATAAATTTTCTGATGAAAAACGATGACCCGTGACCTGTCGAAATTTCTCCAGATGGTCAGAAACGGAAATTTTTTAATGTTTAATTTTTTTACTGCAAATGACTATTCCATGTAAATTATCACTTTTGGAACAAAAATAAGTGTGTTTAGAGTCACTTTAATGCCTGAAATTGGTCCAAAAAGAAGCTTCTGAATAGGAGAAAAAGTCTGAAATAATGGCAATTTTGGTCACATTGAGGCTTTAAAAAGTAGTTATTCAACATGAGGGCCATTCCAAATTACATTTTTAATCAATTTTTCTACAGTCCAAAAAATCAATTTTCTGATGAAAAACGATGACCCGTGACCTGTCGAAATTTCTCCAGATGGTCAGAAATGGAAATTTTTTAATGTTTAATTTTTTGACTGCACATGACTATTCCATGTAAATTATCACTTTTGGAACAAAAATAAGTGTGTTTAGAGTCACTTTAATGCCTGAAATTGGTCGAAAAAAAAGCTTCTGCATAGGATAAAAAGTCTGTAATAATGGCAATTTTGGTCACATTGAGGCTTTAAAAAGTAGTTATTCAACATGAGGCACATTTCAAATTACATTTTTAATCAATTTTTCTACAGTCCAAAAAATCAATTTTCTGATGAAAAACGATGACCCGTGACCTGTCGAAATTTCTCCAGATGGTCAGAAATGGAAATTTTTTTATGTTTACATTTTTTTTCTGTAAATGACTATTCCATGTGAATTATCACTTTTGGAACAAAAATAAGGGTGTTTAGAGTCACTTTAATGCCTGAAATTGGTCGAAATAGAAGCTTCTGAATAGGAGAAAAAGTCTGTAATTATGGCAATTTTGGTCACATTGAGGCTTTAAAATGTAGTTATTCAACATGAGGCGCATTCCAAATGACATTTTGAATCAATTTTTCTACAGTCCAAAAAATCTATTTTCTGATGAAAAACGATGACCCGTGACCTGTCAAAATTTCTCCAGATCGTCAGAAATGGAAATTTTTTAATGTTTAATTGTTTGACTGCAAATGACTATTCCATGTAAATTATCACTTTTGGAACACAAATAAGTGTGTTTAGAGTCACTTTAATGCCTGAAATTGGTCGAAATAGAAGCTTCTGAATAGGAGAAAAAGTCTGTATTAATGGCAATTTTGGCCACATTTAAAAACATTTAAAAAGTAGTTATTCAACATGAGGCACATTCCAAATGACATTTTTAATCAATTTTTCTACAGTCCATAAAATCAATTTTTGTGATGAAAAACGATTACCACCTGTCGAAATTTCTCCAGATGGTCAGAAATGGAATTTTTTTAATGTTTAATTTTTTGACTGCACATGACTATTCCATGTAAATTTTCACTTTTGGAACAAAAACAGGTGTGTTTAGAGTCACTTTAATGCCTGAAATTGGTCGAAATAGAAGCTTCTGAATAGGAGTAAATGTCTGTATTAATGGCAATTTTGGTCACATTGAGGCTTTAAAAAGTAGTTATTCAACATGAGACACATTCCAAATAAAATTTTGAATCAATTTTTCTACGGTCCAAAAAATCAATTTTCTGATGAAAAACGATGACCCGTGACCTGTCGAAATTTCTCCAGATGGTCAGAAATGGACATTTTTTAATGTTTACATTTTTTTTCTGTAAATGACTATTCCATGTGAATTATCACTTTTGGAACAAAAATAAGGGTGTTTAGAGTCACTTTAATGCATGAAATTGGTCGAAATAGAAGATTCTGAATAGGAGAAAATGTCTTTAAAAATGGCAATTTTCGTCACATTGAGGATTTAAAAAGTAGTTATTCAACATGAGGCGCATTCCAAATGACATTTTGAATCAATTTTTCTACAGCCTAAAAAAACAATTTTCTGATGAAAAACGATGCCCCGTGACCTGTCGAAATTTCTCCAGATCGTCAGAAATGGAAATTTTTCAATGTTTAATTTTTTGACTGCAAATGACTATTCCATGTAAATTATCACTTTTGGAACAAAAATAAGTGTGTTTAGAGTCACTTTAATGCCTGAAATTGGTCGAAATAGAAGCTTCTGAATAGGAGAAAAAGTCTGTAATTATGGCAATTTTGGTCACATTGAGGCTTTAAAAAGTAGTTAGTCAACATGAGGCACAATCCAAATGACATTTTGAATCAATTTTTCTACAGTCCAAAAAAATCAATTTTCTGATGAAAAATGATGACCCGTGACCTGTCGAAATTTCTCCAGATGGTCAGAAATGGAAATTATTTAATGTTTAATTTTTTGACTGCAAATGACTATTCCATGTAAATTATCACTTTTGGAATTAAAATAAGTGTGTTTAGAGTAAGTTTAATGACTGAAATTGGTCAAAAAAGAAGCCTCTGAGTAGGAGAAAACGTCTGTAAAAATGGCAATTCTGGTCACATTGAGGCTTTAAAAAGTAGTTATTCAACATGAGGCACATTCCAAATGACATTTTGAATCAATTTTTCTACAGTCCAAACAATCAATTTTCTGATTAAAAACGATGACCCGTGACCAGTCGAAATTTCTCCAGATAGTCAGAAATGGAAATTTTTTAATGTTTAATTTTTTGACTGCACATGACTATTCCATGTAAATTATCACTTTTGGAACTAAAATAAGTGTGTTTAGAATCACTTTAATGCCTGAAATTGGTCAAAGTAGAAGCTTCTGAATAGGAGAAAAAGTCTGTATTAATGGCAATTTTGGCCACATTTAAAAACATTTAAAAAGTAGTTATTCAACATGAGGCACATTCCAAATGACATTTTTAATCAATTTTTCTACAGTCCATAAAATCAATTTTTGTGATGAAAAACGATGACCCGTGACCTGTCGAAATTTCTCCAGATGGTCAGAAATGGAAATTTTTTAATGTTTACATTTTTTTTCTGTAAATGACTATTCTATGTGAAATATCACTTTTGGAACAAAAATAAGGGTGTTTAGAGTCACTTTAATGCCTGAAATTGGTCGAAATAGAAGCTTCTGAATAGGAGTAAATGTCTGTATTAATGGCAATTTTGGTCACATTGAGGCTTTAAAAAGTAGTTATTCAACATGAGACACATTCCAAATAAAATTTTGAATCAATTTTTCTACGGTCCAAAAAATCAATTTTCTGATGAAAAACGATGACCCGTGACCTGTTGAAATTTCTCCAGATGGTCAGAAATGGAAATTTTTTAATGTTTACATTTTGTTTCTGTAAATGACTATTCCATGTGAATTATCACTTTTGGAACAAAAATAAGGGTGTTTAGAGTCACTTTAATGCCTGAAATTGGTCTAAATAGAAGCCTCTGAATAGGAGAAAATGTCTTTAAAAATGGCAATTTTCGTCACATTGAGGCTTTAAAAAGTAGTTATTCAACATGAGGCGCATTCCAAATTACATTTTGAATCAATTTTTCTACAGTCCAAAAAAACTATTTTCTGATGAAAAACGATGCCCCGTGACCTGTCGAAATTTCTCCAGATCGTCAGAAATGGAAATTTTTCAATGTTTAATTTTTTGACTGCAAATGACTATTCCATGTAAATTATCACTTTTGGAACAAAAACAGGTGTGTTTAGAGTCTCTTTAATACCTGAAATTGGTCGAAATAGAAGCTTCTGAATTGGAGAAAATGTCTGTATTAATGGCAATTTTGGTCACATTGAGGCTTCAAAAAGTAGTTATTCCACATGAGGCACAATCCAAATGACATTTTGAATCAATTTTTCTACAGTCTAAAAAAATCAATTATCTGATGAAAAATGATGACCCGTCACCTGTTGAAATTTCTCCAGATAGTCAGAAATGGAAATTATTTCATGTTTAATTTTTTGACTGCAAATGACTATTCCATGTAAATTATCACTTTTGGAACAAAAATAAGTGTGTTTAGCGTCACTTTAATGCCTGAAATTGGTCGAAATAGAAGCTTCTGAATAGGAGAAAAAGTCTGTAATTATGGCAATTTTGGTCACATTGAGGCTTTAAAAAGTAGTTATACAACATGAGGCGTATTCCAAATGACATTTTGAATCAATTTTTCTACAGTCCAAAAAATCAATTTTCTGATGAAAAACGATGCCCCGTGACCTGTCGAAATTTCTCCAGATGGTCAGAAATGGAAATTTTTTCATGTTTAATTTTTTTACTGTAAATGACTATTCCATGTGAATTATCACTTTTGGAACTAAAATAAGTGTGTTTAGAATCACTTTAATGCCCGAAATTGGTCAAAATAGAAGCTTCTGAATAGGAGAAAAAGTCTGTATTAATGACAATTTTGTCCGCATTTAAAGACATTTAAAAAGTAGTTATTCAACATGAGGCACATTCCAAATGACATTTTTAATCAATTTTTCTACAGTCCATAAATCAATTTTTGTGATGAAAAACGATGACCCGTGACCTGTCGAAATTTGTCCAGATGGTCAGAAATGGAAATTTTTTCATGTTTAATTTTTTTTCTGTAAATGACTATTCCATGTGAATTATCACTTTTGGAACAAAAATAAGGGTGTTTAGAGTCACTTTAATGCCTGAAATTGGTCGAAATAGAAGATTCTGAATAGGAGAAAATGTCTTTAAAAATGGCAATTTTCGTCACATTGAGGCTTTAAAAAGTAGTCATTCAACATGAGGCGCATTCCAAATGACATTTTTAATCAATTTTTCTACAGTCCAAAAAAACTATTTTCTGATGAAAAACGATGCCCCGTGACCTGTCGAAATTTCTCCAGATCGTCAGAAATGGAAATTTTTCAATGTTTAATTTTTTGACTGCAAATGACTATTCCATGTAAATTATCACTTTTGGAACAAAAACAGGTGTGTTTAGAGTCACTTTAATACCTGAAATTGGTCGAAATAGAAGCTTCTGAATTGGAGAAAATGTCTGTATTAATGGCAATTTTGGTCACTTTGAGGCTTTAAAAAGTAGTTATTCAACATGAGGCACATTCCAAATGACATTTTTAATCAATTTTTCTACAGTCCAAAAAATCAATTTTCTGATGAAAAACGATGACCCGTGACCTGTCGAAATTTCTCCAGATGGTCAGAAATGGAAATTTTTTCATGTTCAATTTTTTTACTGTAAATGACTATTCCATGTGAATTGTAACTTTTGCACTTAAAATAAGTGTGTTTAGAGTAAGTTTAATGACTGAAATTGGTCGAAAAAGAAGCTTATGAGTAGGAGAAAATGTCTGTAAAAATGGCAATTTTGGTCACATTGAGGCTACAAAAGGTAGTTATTCAACATGAGACACATTCCAAATAAAATTTTGAATCAATTTTTCTACGGTCCAAAAAATCAATTTTCTGATGAAAAACGATGACCCGTGACCTGTTGAAATTTCTCCAGATAGTCAGAAATGGAAATTATTTCATGTTTAATTTTTTGACTGCAAATGACAATTCCATGTAAATTATCACTTTTGGAACAAAAATAAGTGTGTTTAGAGTCACTTTAATGCCTGAAATTGGTCGAAATAGAAGCTTCTGAATAGGAGAAAAAGTCTGTAATTATGGCAATTTTGGTCACATTGAGGCTTTAAAAAGTAGTTATACAACATGAGGCGTATTCCAAATGACATTTTGAATCAATTTTTCTACAGTCCAAAAAATCAATTTTCTGATGAAAAACGATGCCCCGTGACCTGTCGAAATTTCTCCAGATGGTCAGAAATGGAAATTTTTTGATGTTTAATTTTTTTACTGTAAATGACTATTCCATGTGAATTATCACTTTTGGAACTAAAATAAGTGTGTTTAGAATCACTTTAATGCCCGAAATTGGTCAAAATAGAAGCTTCTGAATAGGAGAAAAAGTCTGTATTAATGACAATTTTGTCCGCATTTAAAAACATTTAAAAAGTAGTTATTCAACATGAGGCACATTCCAAATGACATTTTTAATCAATTTTTCTACAGTCCATAAAATCAATTTTTGTGATGAAAAACGATGACCCGTGACCTGTGGAAATTTGTCCAGATGGTCAGAAATGGAAATTTTTTCATGTTTAATTTTTTGACTGCACATGACTATTCCATGTAAATTATCACTTTTGGAACAAAAACAGGTGTGTTTAGAGTCACTTTAATGCCTGAAATTGGTCGAAATAGAAGCTTCTGAATAGGAGTAAATGTCTGTATTAATGGCAATTTTGGTCACATTGAGGCTTTAAAAAGTAGTTCAACATGAGACACATTCCAAATAAAATTTTGAATCAATTTTTCTACGGTCCAAAAAATCAATTTTCTGATGAAAAACGATGACCCGTGACCTGTTGAAATTTCTCCAGATGGTCAGAAATGGAAATTTTTTAATGTTTACATTTTTTTTCTGTAAATGACTATTCCATGTGAATTATCACTTTTGGAACAAAAATAAGGGTGTTTAGAGTCACTTTAATGCCTGAAATTGGTCGAAATAGAAGATTCTGAATAGGAGAAAATGTCTTTAAAAATGGCAATTTTCGTCACATTGAGGCTTTAAAAAGTAGTCATTCAACATGAGGCGCATTCCAAATGACATTTTTAATCAATTTTTCTACAGTCCAAAAAAACTATTTTCTGATGAAAAACGATGCCCCGTGACCTGTCGTAATTTCTCCAGATCGTCAGAAATGGAAATTTTTCAATGTTTAATTTTTTGACTGCAAATGACTATTCCATGTAAATTATCACTTTTGGAACAAAAACAGGTGTGTTTAGAGTCACTTTAATACCTGAAATTGGTCGAAATAGAAGCTTCTGAATTGGAGAAAATGTCTGTATTAATGGCAATTTTGGTCACTTTGAGGCTTTAAAAAGTAGTTATTAAACATGAGGCACATTCCAAATGACATTTTTAATCAATTTTTCTACAGTCCAAAAAATCAATTTTCTGATGAAAAACGATGACCCGTGACCTGTCGAAATTTCTCCAGATGGTCAGAAATGGAAATTTTTTCATGTTCAATTTTTTTACTGTAAATGACTATTCCATGTGAATTGTCACTTTTGCACTTAAAATAAGTGTGTTTAGAGTAAGTTTAATGACTGAAATTGGTCGAAAAAGAAGCTTATGAGTAGGAGAAAATGTCTGTAAAAATGGCAATTTTGGTCACATTGAGGCTACAAAAAGTAGTTATTCAACATGAGACACATTCCAAATAAAATTTTGAATCAATTTTTCTACGGTCCAAAAAATCAATTTTCTGATGAAAAACGATGACCCGTGACCTGTTGAAATTTCTCCAGATAGTCATAAATGGAAATTATTTCATGTTTAATTTTTTGACTGCAAATGACTATTCCATGTAAATTATCACTTTTGGAACAAAAATAAGTGTGTTTAGAGTCACTTTAATGCCTGAAATTGGTCGAAATAGAAGCTTCTGAATAGGAGAAAAAGTCTGTAATTATGGCAATTTTGGTCACATTGAGGCTTTAAAAAATAGTTATACAACATGAGGCGTATTCCAAATGACATTTTGAATCAATTTTTCTACAGTCCAAAAAATCAATTTTCTGATGAAAAACGATGCCCCGTGACCTGTCGAAATTTCTCCAGATGGTCAGAAATGGAAATTTTTTAATGTTTAATTTTTTTTACTGTAAATGACTATTCCATGTGAATTATCACTTTTGGAACAAAAATAAGGGTGTTTAGAGTCACTTTAATGCCTGAAATTGGTCGAAATAGTAGCTTCTGAATAGGAGAAAATGTCTTTAAAAATGGCAATTTTCGTCACATTGAGGATTTAAAAAGTAGTTATTCAACATGAGGCACAATCCAAATGACATTTTGAATCAATTTTTCTACAGTCCAAAAAATCAATTTTCTGATGAAAAACGATGCCCCGTGACCTGTGGAAATTTCTCCAGATCGTCAGAAATGGAAATTTTTCAATGTTTAATTTTTTGACTGCAAATGACTATTCCATGTAAATTATCACTTTTGGAACAAAAACAGGTGTGTTTCGAGTCACTTTAATACCTGAAATTGGTCGAAATAGAAGCTTCTGAATTGGAGAAAATGTCTGTATTAATGGCAATTTTGGTCACTTTGAGGCTTTAAAAAGTAGTTATTCAACATGAGGCACATTCCAAATGACATTTTGAATCAATTTTTCTACAGTCCAAAAAAAAAAGTTTTCTGATGAAAAACGATGACCCGTGACTTGTCGAAATTTCTCCAGATGGTCAGAAATGGACATTTTTTCATGTTTAATTTTTTTACTGTAAATGACTATTCCATGTGAATTGTCACTTTTGCACTTAAAATAAGTGTGTTTAGAGTAAGTTTAATGACTGAAATTGGTCGAAAAAGAAGCTTCTGAGTAGGAGAAAATGTCTGTAAAAATGGCAATTTTGGTCACATTGAGGCTACAAAAAGTAGTTATTCAACATGAGGCACAATCCAAATGACATTTTGAATCAATTTTTCTACAGTCTAAAAAAATCAATTTTCTGATGAAAAATGATGACCCGTGACCTGTTGAAATTTCTCCAGATAGTCAGAAATGGAAATTATTTCATGTTTAATTTTTTGACTGCAAATGACTATTCCATGTAAATTATCACTTTTGGAACAAAAATAAGTGTGTTTAGAGTCACTTTAATGCCTGAAATTGGTCGAAATAGAAGCTTCTGACTAGGAGAAAAAGTCTGTAATTATGGCAATTTTGGTCACATTGAGGCTTTAAAAAGTAGTTATACAACATGAGGCGTATTCCAAATGACATTTTGAATCAATTTCTCTACAGTCCAAAAAATCAATTTTCTGATGAAAAACGATGCCCCGTGACCTGTCGAAATTTCTCCAGATCGTCAGAAATGGACATTTTTTAATGTTTAATTTTTTGACTGCAAATGACTATTCCATGTAAATTATCACTTTTGGAACAAAAATAAGTGTGTTTAGAGTCACTTTAATGCCTGAAATTAGTCGAAATAGAAGCTTCTGAATAGGAGAAAAAGTCTGTAATAATGGCAATTTTGGTCACATTGAGGCTTTAAAAAGTAGTTATTCAACATGAGGCACATTCCAAATGGCATTTTTTTTAAATTTTTTTTTATTTTTTTTGAAAACCTTTATTGACAGTTCAAGAAGAACAAGTATGGGCCTACAACCCCCCAGGGCCGGCCGCTAAGCAATCAGAGCAAGAACGACAAGTATAAACACAGGCAGCACTCCGGGGAGCAAAATCGTACTGCTTATACTGTGGACAGCGTAAGTAGGGCACCAGGAGAAAGA
Source organism: Triturus cristatus (assembly GCF_964204655.1). Classification (NCBI taxonomy): domain Eukaryota; kingdom Metazoa; phylum Chordata; class Amphibia; order Caudata; family Salamandridae; genus Triturus; species Triturus cristatus. The sequence goes on from NC_140593.1 coordinate 888,413,736, forward strand.
GGTTTTCATTTTATGATGAAACAAGGCAGAAGGATCAGGTGACAAGCAATTTTAAAACAATGATCACGGATATGCAGAGTAATGAACGTTAGCGATTTACAGCAATCTATTCGGTCAATGGCGCAAATACAAGAACATCAGGATGGAGAAAAACATAGTCTACAGCTGCGCCCGCAGTCCCCCGCCAGAACTCCCCAAGAACACCCCGGAAGTTGTGAACACATGGAACGGCAACAAGGCATAGCAAAAGGAGGTGTATCACGCTGATCCCAGAAAAAGAAAGACAAAAAGAATCAGAGAAGAAAAAGGAGGCCATGGAAAAAGATGAAGGAATACAGAGTCCCCTCCCCCAACCCCCCACCCTGCACCTCTGCAGATGAGTACGGCCCCCCCCCCCAGCAGTGTGCCTGTCGCCCTGGAACCAGACCCGAAATGTAGGAGAATAGGGAAAAAGAAGTAGGAAAGGACCCCCACCAGACGGGGGGGTTGAGAAAGCATTTATAAACTGGAGGAGGGCCTTCATAACAGACCCCCGGCTTCTCCCTCCCGCACGGTAAGGTTCCCCTAAAGTGAACAAGGAACAGCACAAAAACAATCTTCTCAAACCACAATGGGGAGCATTATGCACCTATTGTGCCAGTAGCCATGTCAGGAGAGCACACCACCCCAAGCCCGCCCGTCCACTAGGCGACCACCCCCGAGGGGCCAGCCTCATCCCTGACCACTCTGTGGAATTCTGCCCATGCCAACCCCTCGACCCAGCACCATACCCAATGTTCCTAGGCAGAGGAATGTCCAACAATGACAGAGAAGCGACGCACACAGGTGGGGTGGAAGTCTCTGAGCATCAACACAGTCCGCCGCGTGAGGAAACAGGCTTCCCAGTGCTGCCCTAGGGTCTGCACTGCACGCAAGGCTCAGGAAGGCAGAAGCAGCCAAAACAGACATTAGTTGCTGGAGTTGTCTCTGGGTCGCAGGAGGGCGTGCACGGGATGAGGCCACCACATCCCACTCAGGTCCAACGCCTCCGGGACAGATCGGGCCCTCAGAAGGTCGAACACACTGTAGCATACTGGCCGGGGCGTCCAGTCGTGTACTAACCTCAGGGGGGGCCGCCACAGCGTCCTCCTGCGCGCAGTGTGGGTAGACTCTGTGTTCGTGCGGACAGGCGGGCCGCCACTGCCCCAACTCCGACGCCACACCATCGAGCTTACTCCCCAAGATCACGAAACCATGAACCAAGGAGGAGTGAAGAGTACCAAGAGCCTCGAGGAGGTCGCCGTACCCCAGCTCAGCTCTCTGTGATCTCGCCGCCACACTCCCAAGAATCGTACGCTCACAGGCCCGCTGCGGCCCAGCGGACAGGATGGTAGGCTTCATCGACCCAAGATGGCCGCCAAGTATGCCCGACCCTCACCGGGGCCGGGACCCCGGGACAAGCGTCGCGATGTCCACGTCGCGGGTGACCGGGTTCCGGGGGCAGGCAAAAAACTATCCGTGGTCACGGGCAACAGTCGTCCCCACCACGGACCAGCTCCCGTAGAAATCCGGGGGCGGCCCGCAATGATCGGGGCAGGATACGGACGGCGGCCGGGCAGCTCACCAGCAAGGCAGGGGCAGTCACCGGAGGATCTAAGATTTGCACCCCCGGTCATGCACTCGGTCAGCTACACTGGGCAGTAGAAGTGACCACGCCGAAATGTAGGCCGAGTTTAACACCGCTTCGGTGGGCCGACTCCACCCAGTCACCACCGGCCGCTGTTGTCGCACTGCCACCCGGCCACGGCGCCCGCTCGATGTCCCGGCTCCAGGGCCGCACAGGCCGCAAAGTTCAGATGCAGTTTTCTCCGGCGATAGCACGGCTAGAAACCTCGGAGTCACACAGTCGGGAGCCCCTCTCCTTCAGAAACACGACCACGTAGCACAAGTTGAGGATCTCAGGCAGGATATCCGTGCGGGGTGCGGAGGTTCACAGAGCCGGGAGTCTACGCTGCCGTCCCGGTCGCCATCTTGGCTCCTCCCCCAAATGGCATTTTTAATCAATTTTTCTACAGTCCAAAAAATCAATTTTCTGATGAAAAACGATGACCCGTGACCTGTCGAAATTTCTCCAGATGGTCAGAAATGGAAATTTTTTCATGTTTAATTTTTTTACTGTAAATGACCATTCCATGTGAATTGTCACTTTTGCACTTAAAATAAATGTGTTTAGAGTAAGTTTAATGACTGAAATTGATCGAAAAAGAAGCTTCTGAGTAGGAGAAAATGTCTGTAAAAATGGCAATTTTGGTCACATTGAGGCTTCAAAAAGTAGTTATTCAACATGAGGCACAATCCAAATGACATTTTGAATCAATTTTTCTACAGTCCAAAAAATCAATTTTCTGATGAAAAACGATGACCTGTGACCTGTCGAAATTTGTCCAGATGGTCAGAAATGGAAATTTTTTCATGTTTAATTTTTTTACTGTAAATGACTATTCCATGTGAATTATCACTTTTGGAACTAAAATAAGTGTGTTTAGAATCACTTTAATGCCTGAAATTGGTCAAAATAGAAGCTTCTGAATAGGAGAAAAAGTCTGTATTAATCGCAATTTTGGCCGCATTTAAAAACATTTAAAAAGTAGTTATTCAACATGAGGCACATTCCAAATGACATTTTTAATCAATTTTTCTACAGTCCATAAAATCAATTTATGTGATGAAAAACGACCCGTGACCTGTCGAAATTTCTCCAGATGGTCAGAAATGGAAATTTTTTCATGTTTAATTTTTTGACTGCACATGACTATTCCATGTAAATTATCACTTTTGGAACAAAAACAGGTGTGTTTAGAGTCACTTTAATGCCTGAAATTGGTCGAAATAGAAGCTTCTGAATAGGAGAAAATGTCTGTATTCATGGCAATTTTGGTCACATTGAGGCTTCAAAAAGTAGTTATTCAACATGAGGCACAATCCAAATGACATTTTGAATTAATTTTTCTACAGTCCAAAAAAATCAATTTTCTGATGAAAAACGATGACCCGTGACCTGTCGAAATTTCTCCAGATGGTCAGAAACGGAAATTTTTTAATGTTTAATTTTTTTACTGCAAATGACTATTCCATGTAAATTATCACTTTTGGAACAAAAATAAGTGTGTTTAGAGTCACTTTAATGCCTGAAATTGGTCCAAAAAGAAGCTTCTGAATAGGAGAAAAAGTCTGAAATAATGGCAATTTTGGTCACATTGAGGCTTTAAAAAGTAGTTATTCAACATGAGGGCCATTCCAAATTACATTTTTAATCAATTTTTCTACAGTCCAAAAAATCAATTTTCTGATGAAAAACGATGACCCGTGACCTGTCGAAATTTCTCCAGATGGTCAGAAATGGAAATTTTTTAATGTTTAATTTTTTGACTGCACATGACTATTCCATGTAAATTATCACTTTTGGAACAAAAATAAGTGTGTTTAGAGTCACTTTAATGCCTGAAATTGGTCGAAAAAAAAGCTTCTGCATAGGATAAAAAGTCTGTAATAATGGCAATTTTGGTCACATTGAGGCTTTAAAAAGTAGTTATTCAACATGAGGCACATTTCAAATTACATTTTTAATCAATTTTTCTACAGTCCAAAAAATCAATTTTCTGATGAAAAACGATGACCCGTGACCTGTCGAAATTTCTCCAGATGGTCAGAAATGGAAATTTTTTTATGTTTACATTTTTTTTCTGTAAATGACTATTCCATGTGAATTATCACTTTTGGAACAAAAATAAGGGTGTTTAGAGTCACTTTAATGCCTGAAATTGGTCGAAATAGAAGCTTCTGAATAGGAGAAAAAGTCTGTAATTATGGCAATTTTGGTCACATTGAGGCTTTAAAATGTAGTTATTCAACATGAGGCGCATTCCAAATGACATTTTGAATCAATTTTTCTACAGTCCAAAAAATCTATTTTCTGATGAAAAACGATGACCCGTGACCTGTCAAAATTTCTCCAGATCGTCAGAAATGGAAATTTTTTAATGTTTAATTGTTTGACTGCAAATGACTATTCCATGTAAATTATCACTTTTGGAACACAAATAAGTGTGTTTAGAGTCACTTTAATGCCTGAAATTGGTCGAAATAGAAGCTTCTGAATAGGAGAAAAAGTCTGTATTAATGGCAATTTTGGCCACATTTAAAAACATTTAAAAAGTAGTTATTCAACATGAGGCACATTCCAAATGACATTTTTAATCAATTTTTCTACAGTCCATAAAATCAATTTTTGTGATGAAAAACGATTACCACCTGTCGAAATTTCTCCAGATGGTCAGAAATGGAATTTTTTTAATGTTTAATTTTTTGACTGCACATGACTATTCCATGTAAATTTTCACTTTTGGAACAAAAACAGGTGTGTTTAGAGTCACTTTAATGCCTGAAATTGGTCGAAATAGAAGCTTCTGAATAGGAGTAAATGTCTGTATTAATGGCAATTTTGGTCACATTGAGGCTTTAAAAAGTAGTTATTCAACATGAGACACATTCCAAATAAAATTTTGAATCAATTTTTCTACGGTCCAAAAAATCAATTTTCTGATGAAAAACGATGACCCGTGACCTGTCGAAATTTCTCCAGATGGTCAGAAATGGAAATTTTTTAATGTTTACATTTTTTTTCTGTAAATGACTATTCCATGTGAATTATCACTTTTGGAACAAAAATAAGGGTGTTTAGAGTCACTTTAATGCATGAAATTGGTCGAAATAGAAGATTCTGAATAGGAGAAAATGTCTTTAAAAATGGCAATTTTCGTCACATTGAGGATTTAAAAAGTAGTTATTCAACATGAGGCGCATTCCAAATGACATTTTTAATCAATTTTTCTACAGTCCATAAAATCAATTTTTGTGATGAAAAACGATTACCACCTGTCGAAATTTCTCCAGATGGTCAGAAATGGAATTTTTTTAATGTTTAATTTTTTGACTGCACATGACTATTCCATGTAAATTTTCACTTTTGGAACAAAAACAGGTGTGTTTAGAGTCACTTTAATGCCTGAAATTGGTCGAAATAGAAGCTTCTGAATAGGAGTAAATGTCTGTATTAATGGCAATTTTGGTCACATTGAGGCTTTAAAAAGTAGTTATTCAACATGAGACACATTCCAAATAAAATTTTGAATCAATTTTTCTACGGTCCAAAAAATCAATTTTCTGATGAAAAACGATGACCCGTGACCTGTCGAAATTTCTCCAGATGGTCAGAAATGGAAATTTTTTAATGTTTACATTTTTTTTCTGTAAATGACTATTCCATGTGAATTATCACTTTTGGAACAAAAATAAGGGTGTTTAGAGTCACTTTAATGCATGAAATTGGTCGAAATAGAAGATTCTGAATAGGACAAAATGTCTTTAAAAATGGCAATTTTCGTCACATTGAGGATTTAAAAAGTAGTTATTCAACATGAGGCGCATTCCAAATGACATTTTGAATCAATTTTTCTACAGCCTAAAAAAACAATTTTCTGATGAAAAACGATGCCCCGTGACCTGTCGAAATTTCTCCAGATCGTCAGAAATGGAAATTTTTCAATGTTTAATTTTTTGACTGCAAATGACTATTCCATGTAAATTATCACTTTTGGAACAAAAATAAGTGTGTTTAGAGTCACTTTAATGCCTGAAATTGGTCGAAATAGAAGCTTCTGAATAGGAGAAAAAGTCTGTAATTATGGCAATTTTGGTCACATTGAGGCTTTAAAAAGTAGTTAGTCAACATGAGGCACAATCCAAATGACATTTTGAATCAATTTTTCTACAGTCCAAAAAAATCAATTTTCTGATGAAAAATGATGACCCGTGACCTGTCGAAATTTCTCCAGATGGTCAGAAATGGAAATTATTTAATGTTTAATTTTTTGACTGCAAATGACTATTCCATGTAAATTATCACTTTTGGAATTAAAATAAGTGTGTTTAGAGTAAGTTTAATGACTGAAATTGGTCAAAAAAGAAGCCTCTGAGTAGGAGAAAACGTCTGTAAAAATGGCAATTCTGGTCACATTGAGGCTTTAAAAAGTAGTTATTCAACATGAGGCACATTCCAAATGACATTTTGAATCAATTTTTCTACAGTCCAAACAATCAATTTTCTGATTAAAAACGATGACCCGTGACCAGTCGAAATTTCTCCAGATAGTCAGAAATGGAAATTTTTTAATGTTTAATTTTTTGACTGCACATGACTATTCCATGTAAATTATCACTTTTGGAACTAAAATAAGTGTGTTTAGAATCACTTTAATGCCTGAAATTGGTCAAAGTAGAAGCTTCTGAATAGGAGAAAAAGTCTGTATTAATGGCAATTTTGGCCACATTTAAAAACATTTAAAAAGTAGTTATTCAACATGAGGCACATTCCAAATGACATTTTTAATCAATTTTTCTACAGTCCATAAAATCAATTTTTGTGATGAAAAACGATGACCCGTGACCTGTCGAAATTTCTCCAGATGGTCAGAAATGGAAATTTTTTAATGTTTACATTTTTTTTCTGTAAATGACTATTCTATGTGAAATATCACTTTTGGAACAAAAATAAGGGTGTTTAGAGTCACTTTAATGCCTGAAATTGGTCGAAATAGAAGCTTCTGAATAGGAGTAAATGTCTGTATTAATGGCAATTTTGGTCACATTGAGGCTTTAAAAAGTAGTTATTCAACATGAGACACATTCCAAATAAAATTTTGAATCAATTTTTCTACGGTCCAAAAAATCAATTTTCTGATGAAAAACGATGACCCGTGACCTGTTGAAATTTCTCCAGATGGTCAGAAATGGAAATTTTTTAATGTTTACATTTTATTTCTGTAAATGACTATTCCATGTGAATTATCACTTTTGGAACAAAAATAAGGGTGTTTAGAGTCACTTTAATGCCTGAAATTGGTCTAAATAGAAGCCTCTGAATAGGAGAAAATGTCTTTAAAAATGGCAATTTTCGTCACATTGAGGCTTTAAAAAGTAGTTATTCAACATGAGGCGCATTCCAAATTACATTTTGAATCAATTTTTCTACAGTCCAAAAAAACTATTTTCTGATGAAAAACGATGCCCCGTGACCTGTCGAAATTTCTCCAGATCGTCAGAAATGGAAATTTTTCAATGTTTAATTTTTTGACTGCAAATGACTATTCCATGTAAATTATCACTTTTGGAACAAAAACAGGTGTGTTTAGAGTCTCTTTAATACCTGAAATTGGTCGAAATAGAAGCTTCTGAATTGGAGAAAATGTCTGTATTAATGGCAATTTTGGTCACATTGAGGCTTCAAAAAGTAGTTATTCCACATGAGGCACAATCCAAATGACATTTTGAATCAATTTTTCTACAGTCTAAAAAAATCAATTATCTGATGAAAAATGATGACCCGTCACCTGTTGAAATTTCTCCAGATAGTCAGAAATGGAAATTATTTCATGTTTAATTTTTTGACTGCAAATGACTATTCCATGTAAATTATCACTTTTGGAACAAAAATAAGTGTGTTTAGCGTCACTTTAATGCCTGAAATTGGTCGAAATAGAAGCTTCTGAATAGGAGAAAAAGTCTGTAATTATGGCAATTTTGGTCACATTGAGGCTTTAAAAAGTAGTTACACAACATGAGGCGTATTCCAAATGACATTTTGAATCAATTTTTCTACAGTCCAAAAAATCAATTTTCTGATGAAAAACGATGCCCCGTGACCTGTCGAAATTTCTCCAGATGGTCAGAAATGGAAATTTTTTCATGTTTAATTTTTTTACTGTAAATGACTATTCCATGTGAATTATCACTTTTGGAACTAAAATAAGTGTGTTTAGAATCACTTTAATGCCCGAAATTGGTCAAAATAGAAGCTTCTGAATAGGAGAAAAAGTCTGTATTAATGACAATTTTGTCCGCATTTAAAGACATTTAAAAAGTAGTTATTCAACATGAGGCACATTCCAAATGACATTTTTAATCAATTTTTCTACAGTCCATAAATCAATTTTTGTGATGAAAAACGATGACCCGTGACCTGTCGAAATTTGTCCAGATGGTCAGAAATGGAAATTTTTTCATGTTTAATTTTTTTTCTGTAAATGACTATTCCATGTGAATTATCACTTTTGGAACAAAAATAAGGGTGTTTAGAGTCACTTTAATGCCTGAAATTGGTCGAAATAGAAGATTCTGAATAGGAGAAAATGTCTTTAAAAATGGCAATTTTCGTCACATTGAGGCTTTAAAAAGTAGTCATTCAACATGAGGCGCATTCCAAATGACATTTTTAATCAATTTTTCTACAGTCCAAAAAAACTATTTTCTGATGAAAAACGATGCCCCGTGACCTGTCGAAATTTCTCCAGATCGTCAGAAATGGAAATTTTTCAATGTTTAATTTTTTGACTGCAAATGACTATTCCATGTAAATTATCACTTTTGGAACAAAAACAGGTGTGTTTAGAGTCACTTTAATACCTGAAATTGGTCGAAATAGAAGCTTCTGAATTGGAGAAAATGTCTGTATTAATGGCAATTTTGGTCACTTTGAGGCTTTAAAAAGTAGTTATTCAACATGAGGCACATTCCAAATGACATTTTTAATCAATTTTTCTACAGTCCAAAAAATCAATTTTCTGATGAAAAACGATGACCCGTGACCTGTCGAAATTTCTCCAGATGGTCAGAAATGGAAATTTTTTCATGTTCAATTTTTTTACTGTAAATGACTATTCCATGTGAATTGTAACTTTTGCACTTAAAATAAGTGTGTTTAGAGTAAGTTTAATGACTGAAATTGGTCGAAAAAGAAGCTTATGAGTAGGAGAAAATGTCTGTAAAAATGGCAATTTTGGTCACATTGAGGCTACAAAAGGTAGTTATTCAACATGAGACACATTCCAAATAAAATTTTGAATCAATTTTTCTACGGTCCAAAAAATCAATTTTCTGATGAAAAACGATGACCCGTGACCTGTTGAAATTTCTCCAGATAGTCAGAAATGGAAATTATTTCATGTTTAATTTTTTGACTGCAAATGACAATTCCATGTAAATTATCACTTTTGGAACAAAAATAAGTGTGTTTAGAGTCACTTTAATGCCTGAAATTGGTCGAAATAGAAGCTTCTGAATAGGAGAAAAAGTCTGTAATTATGGCAATTTTGGTCACATTGAGGCTTTAAAAAATAGTTATACAACATGAGGCGTATTCCAAATGACATTTTGAATCAATTTTTCTACAGTCCAAAAAATCAATTTTCTGATGAAAAACGATGCCTTGTGACCTGTCGAAATTTCTCCAGATGGTCAGAAATGGAAATTTTTTAATGTTTAATTTTTTTTACTGTAAATGACTATTCCATGTGAATTATCACTTTTGGAACAAAAATAAGGGTGTTTAGAGTCACTTTAATGCCTGAAATTGGTCGAAATAGTTGCTTCTGAATAGGAGAAAATGTCTTTAAAAATGGCAATTTTCGTCACATTGAGGATTTAAAAAGTAGTTATTCAACATGAGGCACAATCCAAATGACATTTTGAATCAATTTTTCTACAGTCCAAAAAATCAATTTTCTGATGAAAAACGATGACCCGTGACCTGTCGAAATTTCTCCAGATGGTCAGAAATGGAAATTTTTTCAAGTTTAATTTTTTTACTGTAAATGACCATTCCATGTGAATTGTCACTTTTGCACTTAAAATAAGTGTGTTTAGAGTAAGTTTAATGACTGAAATTGGTCGAAAAAGAAGCTTCTGAGTAGGAGAAAATGTCTGTAAAAATGGCAATTTTGGTCACATTGAGGCTTCAAAAAGTAGTTATTCCACATGAGGCACAATCCAAATGACATTTTGAATCAATTTTTCTACAGTCTAAAAAAATCAATTTTCTGATGAAAAATGATGACCCGTCACCTGTTGAAATTTCTCCAGATAGTCAGAAATGGAAATTATTTCATGTTTAATTTTTTGACTGCAAATGACTATTCCATGTAAATTATCACTTTTGGAACAAAAATAAGTGTGTTTAGAGTCACTTTAATGCCTGAAATTGGTCGAAATAAAAGCTTCTGAATAGGAGAAAAAGTCTGTAATTATGGCAATTTTGGTCACATTGAGGCTTTAAAAAGTAGTTATACAACATGAGGCGTATTCCAAATGACATTTTGAATCAATTTTTCTACAGTCCAAAAAATCAATTTTCTGATGAAAAACGATGCCCCGTGACCTGTCGAAATTTCTCCAGATGGTCAGAAATGGAAATTTTTTCATGTTTAATTTTTTTACTGTAAATGACTATTCCATGTGAATTATCACTTTTGGAACTAAAATAAGTGTGTTTAGAATCACTTTAATGCCCGAAATTGGTCAAAATAGAAGCTTCTGAATAGGAGAAAAAGTCTGTATTAATGACAATTTTGTCCGCATTTAAAAACATTTAAAAAGTAGTTATTCAACATGAGGCACATTCCAAATGACATTTTTAATCAATTTTTCTACAGTCCATAAAATCAATTTTTGTGATGAAAAACGATGACCCGTGACCTGTCGAAATTTGTCCAGATGGTCAGAAATGGAAATTTTTTCATGTTTAATTTTTTGACTGCACATGACTATTCCATGTAAATTATCACTTTTGGAACAAAAACAGGTGTGTTTAGAGTCACTTTAATGCCTGAAATTGGTCGAAATAGAAGCTTCTGAATAGGAGTAAATGTCTGTATTAATGGCAATTTTGGTCACATTGAGGCTTTAAAAAGTAGTTATTCAACATGAGACACATTCCAAATAAAATTTTGAATCAATTTTTCTACGGTCCAAAAAATCAATTTTCTGATGAAAAACGATGACCCGTGACCTGTTGAAATTTCTCCAGATGGTCAGAAATGGAAATTTTTTAATGTTTACATTTTTTTTCTGTAAATGACTATTCCATGTGAATTATCACTTTTGGAACAAAAATAAGGGTGTTTAGAGTCACTTTAATGCCTGAAATTGGTCTAAATAGAAGCCTCTGAATAGGAGAAAATGTCTTTAAAAATGGCAATTTTCGTCACATTGAGGCTTTAAAAAGTAGTTATTCAACATGAGGCGCATTCCAAATTACATTTTGAATCAATTTTTCTACAGTCCAAAAAAACTATTTTCTGATGAAAAACGATGCCCCGTGACCTGTCGAAATTTCTCCAGATCGTCAGAAATGGAAATTTTTCAATGTTTAATTTTTTGACTGCAAATGACTATTCCATGTAAATTATCACTTTTGGAACAAAAACAGGTGTGTTTAGAGTCTCTTTAATACCTGAAATTGGTCGAAATAGAAGCTTCTGAATTGGAGAAAATGTCTGTATTAATGGCAATTTTGGTCACATTGAGGCTTCAAAAAGTAGTTATTCCACATGAGGCACAATCCAAATGACATTTTGAATCAATTTTTCTACAGTCTAAAAAAATCAATTATCTGATGAAAAATGATGACCCGTCACCTGTTGAAATTTCTCCAGATAGTCAGAAATGGAAATTATTTCATGTTTAATTTTTTGACTGCAAATGACTATTCCATGTAAATTATCACTTTTGGAACAAAAATAAGTGTGTTTAGCGTCACTTTAATGCCTGAAATTGGTCGAAATAGAAGCTTCTGAATAGGAGAAAAAGTCTGTAATTATGGCAATTTTGGTCACATTGAGGCTTTAAAAAGTAGTTATACAACATGAGGCGTATTCCAAATGACATTTTGAATCAATTTTTCTACAGTCCAAAAAATCAATTTTCTGATGAAAAACGATGCCCCGTGACCTGTCGAAATTTCTCCAGATGGTCAGAAATGGAAATTTTTTCATGTTTAATTTTTTTACTGTAAATGACTATTCCATGTGAATTATCACTTTTGGAACTAAAATAAGTGTGTTTAGAATCACTTTAATGCCCGAAATTGGTCAAAATAGAAGCTTCTGAATAGGAGAAAAAGTCTGTATTAATGACAATTTTGTCCGCATTTAAAGACATTTAAAAAGTAGTTATTCAACATGAAGCACATTCCAAATGACATTTTTAATCAATTTTTCTACAGTCCATAAATCAATTTTTGTGATGAAAAACGATGACCCGTGACCTGTCGAAATTTGTCCAGATGGTCAGAAATGGAAATTTTTTCATGTTTAATTTTTTTTCTGTAAATGACTATTCCATGTGAATTATCACTTTTGGAACAAAAATAAGGGTGTTTAGAGTCACTTTAATGCCTGAAATTGGTCGAAATAGAAGATTCTGAATAGGAGAAAATGTCTTTAAAAATGGCAATTTTCGTCACATTGAGGCTTTAAAAAGTAGTCATTCAACATGAGGCGCATTCCAAATGACATTTTTAATCAATTTTTCTACAGTCCAAAAAAACTATTTTCTGATGAAAAACGATGCCCCGTGACCTGTCGAAATTTCTCCAGATCGTCAGAAATGGAAATTTTTCAATGTTTAATTTTTTGACTGCAAATGACTATTCCATGTAAATTATCACTTTTGGAACAAAAACAGGTGTGTTTAGAGTCACTTTAATACCTGAAATTGGTCGAAATAGAAGCTTCTGAATTGGAGAAAATGTCTGTATTAATGGCAATTTTGGTCACTTTGAGGCTTTAAAAAGTAGTTATTCAACATGAGGCACATTCCAAATGACATTTTTAATCAATTTTTCTACAGTCCAAAAAATCAATTTTCTGATGAAAAACGATGACCCGTGACCTGTCGAAATTTCTCCAGATGGTCAGAAATGGAAATTTTTTCATGTTCAATTTTTTTACTGTAAATGACTATTCCATGTGAATTGTAACTTTTGCACTTAAAATAAGTGTGTTTAGAGTAAGTTTAATGACTGAAATTGGTCGAAAAAGAAGCTTATGAGTAGGAGAAAATGTCTGTAAAAATGGCAATTTTGGTCACATTGAGGCTACAAAAGGTAGTTATTCAACATGAGACACATTCCAAATAAAATTTTGAATCAATTTTTCTACGGTCCAAAAAATCAATTTTCTGATGAAAAACGATGACCCGTGACCTGTTGAAATTTCTCCAGATAGTCAGAAATGGAAATTATTTCATGTTTAATTTTTTGACTGCAAATGACAATTCCATGTAAATTATCACTTTTGGAACAAAAATAAGTGTGTTTAGAGTCACTTTAATGCCTGAAATTGGTCGAAATAGAAGCTTCTGAATAGGAGAAAAAGTCTGTAATTATGGCAATTTTGGTCACATTGAGGCTTTAAAAAATAGTTATACAACATGAGGCGTATTCCAAATGACATTTTGAATCAATTTTTCTACAGTCCAAAAAATCAATTTTCTGATGAAAAACGATGCCCCGTGACCTGTCGAAATTTCTCCAGATGGTCAGAAATGGAAATTTTTTAATGTTTAATTTTTTTTACTGTAAATGACTATTCCATGTGAATTATCACTTTTGGAACAAAAATAGGGGTGTTTAGAGTCACTTTAATGCCTGAAATTGGTCGAAATAGTTGCTTCTGAATAGGAGAAAATGTCTTTAAAAATGGCAATTTTCGTCACATTGAGGATTTAAAAAGTAGTTATTCAACATGAGGCACAATCCAAATGACATTTTGAATCAATTTTTCTACAGTCCAAAAAATCAATTTTCTGATGAAAAACGATGCCCCGTGACCTGTGGAAATTTCTCCAGATCGTCAGAAATGGAAATTTTTCAATGTTTAATTTTTTGACTGCAAATGACTATTCCATGTAAATTATCACTTTTGGAACAAAAACAGGTGTGTTTCGAGTCACTTTAATACCTGAAATTGGTCGAAATAGAAGCTTCTGACTAGGAGAAAAAGTCTGTAATTATGGCAATTTTGGTCACATTGAGGCTTTAAAAAGTAGTTATACAACATGAGGCGTATTCCAAATGACATTTTGAATCAATTTCTCTACAGTCCAAAAAATCAATTTTCTGATGAAAAACGATGCCCCGTGACCTGTCGAAATTTCTCCAGATCGTCAGAAATGGACATTTTTTAATGTTTAATTTTTGGACTGCAAATGACTATTCCATGTAAATTATCACTTTTGGAACAAAAATAAGTGTGTTTAGAGTCACTTTAATGCCTGAAATTAGTCGAAATAGAAGCTTCTGAATAGGAGAAAAAGTCTGTAATAATGGCAATTTTGGTCACATTGAGGCTTTAAAAAGTAGTTATTCAACATGAGGCACATTCCAAATGACATTTTTAATCATTTTTTCTACAGTCCAAAAAATCAATTTTCTGATGAAAAACGATGACCCGTGACCTGTCGAAATTTCTCCAGATGGTCAGAAATGGAAATTTTTTCATGTTTAATTTTTTTACTGTAAATGACCATTCCATGTGAATTGTCACTTTTGCACTTAAAATAAATGTGTTTAGAGTAAGTTTAATGACTGAAATTGGTCGAAAAAGAAGCTTCTGAATAGGAGAAAATGTCTTTAAAAATGGCAATTTTCGTCACATTGAGGATTTAAAAAGTAGTTATTCAACATGAGGCACAATACAAATGACATTTTGAATCAATTTTTCTACAGTCCAAAAAATCAATTTTCTGATGAAAAACGATGACCTGTGACCTGTCGAAATTTCTCCAGATGGTCAGAAATGGAAATTTTTTCATGTTTAATTTTTTTACTGTAAATGACTATTCCATGTGAATTATCACTTTTGGAACTAAAATAAGTGTGTTTAGAATCACTTTAATGCCTGAAATTGGTCAAAATAGAAGCTTCTGAATAGGAGAAAAAGTCTGTATTAATGGCAATTTTGGCCGCATTTAAAAACATTTAAAAAGTAGTTATTCAACATGAGGCACATTCCAAATGACATTTTTAATCAATTTTTCTACAGTCCATAAAATCAATTTATGTGATGAAAAACGACCCGTGACCTGTCGAAATTTCTGCAGATGGTCAGAAATGGAAATTTTTTCATGTTTAATTTTTTGACTGCACATGACTATTCCATGTAAATTATCACTTTTGGAACAAAAACAGGTGTGTTTAGAGTCACTTTAATGCCTGAAATTGGTCGAAATAGAAGCTTCTGAATAGGAGTAAATGTCTGTATTAATGGCAATTTTGGTCACATTGAGGCTTTAAAAAGTAGTTATTCAACATGAGACACATTCCAAATAAAATTTTGAATCAATTTTTCTACGGTCCAAAAAATCAATTTTCTGATGAAAAACGATGACCCGTGACCTGTCGAAATTTCTCCAGATGGTCAGAAATGGAAATTTTTTAATGTTTACATTTTTTTTCTGTAAATGACTATTCCATGTGAATTATCACTTTTGGAACACAAATAAGGGTGTTTAGAGTCACTTTAATGCCTGAAATTGGTCGAAATAGAAGCTTCTGAATAGGAGAAAATGTCTTTAAAAATGGCAATTTTCGTCACATTGAGGCTTTAAAAAGTAGTCATTCAACATGAGGCGCATTCCAAATGACATTTTTAATCAATTTTTCTACAGTCCAAAAAAACTATTTTCTGATGAAAAACGATGCCCCGTGACCTGTCGAAATTTCTCCAGATCGTCAGAAATGGAAATTTTTCAATGTTTAATTTTTTGACTGCAAATGACTATTCCATGTAAATTATCACTTTTGGAACAAAAACAGGTGTGTTTAGAGTCACTTTAATACCTGAAATTGGTCGAAATAGAAGCTTCTGAATTGGAGAAAATGTCTGTATTAATGGCAATTTTGGTCACTTTGAGGCTTTAAAAAGTAGTTATTCAACATGAGGCACATTCCAAATGACATTTTGAATCAATTTTTCTACAGTCCAAAAAATCAATTTTCTGATGAAAAACGATGACCCGTGACCTGTCGAAATTTCTCCAGATGGTCAGAAATGGAAATTTTTTCATGTTCAATTTTTTTACTGTAAATGACTATTCCATGTGAATTGTCACTTTTGCACTTAAAATAAGTGTGTTTAGAGTAAGTTTAATGACTGAAATTGGTCGAAAAAGAAGCTTATGAGTAGGAGAAAATGTCTGTAAAAATGGCAATTTTGGTCACATTGAGGCTACAAAAAGTAGTTATTCGACATGAGGCACAATCCAAATGACATTTTTAATCAATTTTTCTACAGTCTAAAAAAATCAATTTTCTGATGAAAAATGATGACCCGTGACCTGTTGAAATTTCTCCAGATAGTCGGAAATGGAAATTATTTCATGTTTAATTTTTTGACTGCAAATGACTATTCCATGTAAATTATCACTTTTGGAACAAAAATAAGTGTGTTTAGAGTCACTTTAATGCCTGAAATTGGTCGAAATAGAAGCTTCTGAATAGGAGAAAAAGTCTGTAATTATGGCAATTTTGGTCACATTGAGGCTTTAAAAAGTAGTTATACAACATGAGGCGTATTCCAAATGACATTTTGAATCAATTTTTCTACAGTCCAAAATATCAATTTTCTGATGAAAAACGATGCCCCGTGACCTGTCGAAATTTCTCCAGATGGTCAGAAATGGAAATTTTTTAATGTTTAATTTTTTTTACTGTAAATGACTATTCCATGTGAATTATCACTTTTGGAACAAAAATAAGGGTGTTTAGAGTCACTTTAATGCCTGAAATTGGTCGAAATAGTAGCTTCTGAATAGGAGAAAATGTCTTTAAAAATGGCAATTTTCGTCACATTGAGGATTTAAAAAGTAGTTATTCAACATGAGGCACAATCCAAATGACATTTTGAATCTATTTTTCTACAGTCCAAAAAATCAATTTTCTGATGAAAAACGATGCCCCGTGACCTGTCGAAATTTCTCCAGATCGTCAGAAATGGAAATTTTTCAATGTTTAATTTTTTGACTGCAAATGACTATTCTATGTAAATTATCACTTTTGGAACAAAAACAGGTGTGTTTAGAGTCACTTTAATACCTGAAATTGGTCGAAATAGAAGCTTCTGAATTGGAGAAAATGTCTGTATTAATGGCAATTTTGGTTACTTTGAGGCTTTAAAAAGTAGTTATTCAACATGAGGCACATTCCAAATGACATTTTGAATCAATTTTTCTACAGTCCAAAAAATCAATTTTCTGATGAAAAACGATGACCCGTGACCTGTCGAAATTTCTCCAGATGGTCAGAAATGGAAATTTTTTCATGTTTAATTTTTTTACTGTAAATGACTATTCCATGTGAATTGTCACTTTTGCACTTAAAATACGTGTGTTTAGAGTAAGTTTAATGACTGAAATTGGTCGAAAAAGAAGCTTCTGAGTAGGAGAAAATGTCTGTTAAAATGGCAATTTTGGTCACATTAAGGCTACAAAAAGTAGTTATTCAACATGAGGCACAATCCAAATGACATTTTGAATCAATTTTTCTACAGTCTAAAAAAATCTATTTTCTGATGAAAAATGATGACCCGTGACCTGTTGAAATTTCTCCAGATAGTCAGAAATGGAAATTATTTCATGTTTAATTTTTTGACTGCAAATGACTATTCCATGTAAATTATCACTTTTGGAACAAAAATAAGTGTGTTTAGAGTCACTTTAATGCCTGAAATTGGTCGAAATAGAAGCTTCTGAATAGGAGAAAAAGTCTGTAATTATGGCAATTTTGGTCACATTGAGGCTTTAAAAAGTAGTTATACAACATGAGGCGTATTCCAAATGACATTTTGAATCAATTTCTCTACAGTCCAAAAAATCAATTTTCTGATGAAAAACGATGCCCCGTGACCTGTCGAAATTTCTCCAGATCGTCAGAAATGGAAATTTTTTAATGTTTAATTTTTTGACTGCAAATGACTATTCCATGTAAATTATCACTTTTGGAACAAAAATAAGTGTGTTTAGAGTCACTTTAATGCCTGAAATTAGTCGAAATAGAAGCTTCTGAATAGGAGAAAAAGTCTGTAATAATGGCAATTTTGGTCACATTGAGGCTTTAAAAAGTAGTTATTCAACATGAGGCACATTCTAAATGATATTTCGAATCAATTTTTCTACAGTCCAAAAAATCAATTTTCTGATGAAAAACGATGACCCGTGACCTGTCGAAATTTCTCCAGATGGTCAGAAATGGAAATTTTTTCATGTTTAATTTTTTTACTGTAAATGACCATTCCATGTGAATTGTCACTTTTGCACTTAAAATAAGTGTGTTTAGAGTAAGTTTAATGACTGAAATTGGTCGAAAAAGAAGCTTCTGAGTAGGAGAAAATGTCTGTAAAAATGGCAATTTTGGTCACATTGAGGCTTCAAAAAGTAGTTATTCAACATGAGGCACAATCCAAATGACATTTTGAATCAATTTTTCTACAGTCTAAAAAAATCAATTTTCCGATGAAAAATGATGACCCGTGACCTGTTGAAATTTCTCCAGATAGTCAGAAATGGAAATTATTTCATGTTTAATTTTTTGACTGCAAATGACTATTCCATGTAAATTATCACTTTTGGAACAAAAATAAGTGTGTTTAGAGTCACTTTAATGCCTGAAATTGGTCGAAATAGAAGCTTCTGAATAGGAGAAAAAGTCTGTAATTATGGCAATTTTGGTCACATTGACGCTCTAAAAAGTAGTTATACAACATGAGGCGTATTCCAAATGACATTTTGAATCAATTTTTCTACAGTCCAAAAAATCAATTTTCTGATGAAAAACGATGCCCCGTGACCTGTCGAAATTTCTCCAGATCGTCAGAAATGGAAATTTTTTAATGTTTAATTTTTTGACTGTAAATGACTATTCCATGTGAATTATCACTTTTGGAACAAAAATAAGGGTGTTTAGAGTCACTTTAATGCCTGAAATTGGTCGAAATAGTAGCTTCTGAATAGGAGAAAATGTCTTTAAAAATGGCAATTTTCGTCACATTGAGGATTTA